>NC_137152.1:121496626-122122724 GCF_951394435.1 Stenella coeruleoalba
CAGCTTCATGGACCAAGGTAGGTGATGCACTAGGTATGTGATGGTAACCCTTGAAAGGATTGTTGAAGCAGAAGCCCTGCCCCCAGGGAGCTCAGCTGGGAAGGCAGAAATCATTGCTCTGACAAGAGCCCCCCCACCTCCTCGCTAAAGGGAAGCAAGTAAATATATACACAGACTCTCACTATGCATTCTCTGTGGTGCATGCCCACGGGGTGAACTGGAAAGAAAGGGGGCTTCTCACTTCAAACAATAAAGACATAAAACATGCTTCTGAAATCCTGTCACTATTAGAAGCAGTCCATAAGCCCTCACAAGTGGCTGTAATGCACTGCCCAGGCCACCAGAAGGGTGAGACTCATATAATAAAGGGCAGTCAGTTAGCTGACCAAGCTGCAAAGAAAGCAGCAAAGAAATGGGGTTAACAATCCATGATAGGGTCACTTCTCCCACAGATCGACTTGTCAAGATACCAGTCAGTGTATTCAGGAAAGGAGAAGGAGAGAGCCAAAGAGTGGGGATTCACTCTCGATCATACCTCACTTGGCTAGAAATGTAAAGTACAAGGAATTGTTTTGATTCCTGAGGCCCTCTTGGACACTGTGCTGCAGCACCTTCATAATAGTACCCATTACGGGAGAGATGCCACCTTACAACAGATTCAAATATATATAATGGGGCCTAACCTACAAAGGGCCATCCAGCAAGTCACTCAAAATTGCATGATTTATGCTAAAAATAACACAAAGACTGCTGTCACACTTCCCCAGATGGGGACTCAGCACAGAGGAACCTACCCCACCGAGGACTGGCAAATAGACTTTACTCAAATGCCTTGAGCCACAGGAAATTTCAGGTACCTGCTAGTATTTATGGACACTTTTTCAGGAAGGGTGGAGGCATATTGCCCCAGGACAGAAAAAGCCTCCAAAGTGGTTAGAGTCCTCCTTAAGGACATTATCCCCTGATCTGGAGTGCCTAACTCCCTTCAAAGTGATAATGGGCCTGCTTTTGTCTCTAGCATAACCCAACAAGTGGCTAAAGCACTGCAAATGAATTGGAAGATACATTCATCCTGGAGACTACAATCAACAGGAAAAACCGAGAGAATGAATTATACATTAAAAAGGAGCATTGCTAAAATATGTCAAGAGACTAATTTAACTTGGGATAAGGCCTTGCCAGTTGCCCTGCTATGGATCAGAGTGGCTCCCAGAAGCAGGCTTAAATTGAGACCCTTTGAAATATTGTATGGTAGGCCATTCCAGGTGTCTGCCCAGGTGGGAGAATCTATAAATGCTCTGAAAGATCTGGCAGTTGCCAATTATGTTAAAGCTCTGGGCACTATACTAACCTCTGTTCATGAGTTTGTTGCCAGCAGGTGTGCCCATACAACTGATGTAACGTTACATCCTTTCCAGCCCAGAAACTGAGTCCTCCTTAAAACCTGGAGGGAACAAGGGACTGAGCACCAGCTGACCGCAAGGTGGACAGGACCACATGTGGTATTACTTATCACACACTCATCTGTCAAGTTAGCTGGAGTAAAGCCATGGATTCATCACACTCGGGTTAAAGCAGCACCACTGTCATCAGAAAATGACCCAACTCCTGACAGGCCTAGAGAGCAATGGGTTTATGAACCCTTAGAAGACTTAAGATTGCTCTTCAAAAAGAGTAAGTATTGGGCTTCCCTGGTGGCGCAGTGGTTGAGAGTCCGCCTGCCAATGCAGGGGACACGGGTTCGTGCCCCGGTCCGGGAGGATCCCACATGCCGCGGAGCGGCTGGGCCCGTGAGCCATGGCCGCTGAGCCTGCGCGTCCGGAGCCTGTGCTCCGCAACGGGAGGGGCCACAATGGTGAGAGGCCCACGTACCGCAAAAAAAAAAAAAAAAGTAAGTATTGAGATTAAAATTTCATTGTAGAAGGAATTTCATCAGGTTCAAATGGTTGTAGATAAAAAGAATTGTATTGCTTACTAACATTTTTAAGGAATATTCTCGACCCAAAACTGATCAATTCCATTTCACAATCACCCCCTCATCTCCCCTGTTCAGTGGGAAGTAGCCAGAAAAATCGTCACCCCTTTTCCCACAAGATTGTGGAATGGACATTGACAGTGGGGAATTGTAATAGTGGTGGGGCAGGCGTGAGCTATAGCAGCCCCGCTCAGCCATTGGTCAGTGTTGCAGTGGGCCCCTCCCCCAGGTAAGCAACTGTCAATGAGCGACCCGTCAGTGGTCCTGCTCAGTCATTGGTCAGCACTACAGTGGACCCCTCCCCCTCCCCCTCTACTGTATAAAAGGAGCCTCCAGAAGCAACCAACCCAGCCAGCACCTTGGCTTCAGACTTCTAGCCTCCAGAACTAGGAGACATCAATCTCTGTTGTTTTAAGCCATTCAGTTTATGGTACTTTGATATGGCAAACCTAGGGTTCCCTATAATGCTCTACACCTATATATTCCATTACCCATTAGATATCACCACTTGGGGATCTAATAGGTATCTTGACCTAACATGTCCAAATCTTAGCTCTTACTGTCTCCATTTCCTACCCCCTCCAAACTATCCCTTCCAACAGATTTTCCTATCTCAGTAAATGGTAGCTCTCAGGAGCACAAATCAAAATTCTTCAAAATCTTTAACATCATCGACCACTCCCTCTCCCTCCCTCGTACATGTTTCCATGTGTGCATACACAAATGCAGACACGGGCACATTGATACATTGACAGTTCTTCAAAATATATTTATAATTTGAGCATTTCTCACCACTTCCGCTGTTACCACTTTGGACTAAGCTACCATCATCTCTTACTTAGAGTACTGTAATAGCTTCCTAATGTGCCTTGCCTCTGTACTTGTCCCCTTCAATGCATTCTTAGCATACCAGCCAAAATGAGTCTATTATAATAAAAGTCAGATTCAGTCTTTCTTTTGCTTAAGGCTCCCCAATAGTTTCCCATCTCTCAAAGAGTAAAAGGCAAATTTCCCCAAAGAGTCTCCAAAGGTCCATGCAATCTGATTGCTCTACTACCTTTCTTGTTAGAGCATCTTATTTTTCACCTCTCTCTCTCTCTCTCTCTCTCTCTCTCTGTCTCTCTCTCTCCCCCCCCCATTTGGTTTCAGTATGTCTCCCAAATGAGTCAATTTTCCACTTTCCTACCTCACCCACTCCCTTGTACCTAAGCCTAGGAAGCACCATCTGGTTAGCCAAAGCTCAATATACAATCCATATTGTGTGTATTCACATTCTAGCTTGTTTATGTGAACATGAAAAATACAAGTAGGCTTAGTTTTAATTTAGCAAAGAACTATCATACAAAATTATAGTTTCTTCATTACAACATTGGGATTGCTTTTTTTTCTCTCTGCCGCTTTTTCAATCCTTTTATTTCTTTGTTCCCCACCCCCTCCCCCTCTCTCCTCCTTCTCCCCCTCTCTCCTATCTGTGTACATTTCAACTGCTTTCTTTCCCTGTCCTTCTGTTCACTCTTTTTCTCAGCTGAGGAGGCACTGAAGATTTATTTTTAACAATAGTTGGACTTTGATTAGCTTGGGGAATTTCCTCCCCTTCCGCATATTAGTCTCACACCCCTGAATTCCTTCCTGTCTATTAATCCTATATCTGATCATGTAAAATATTTAATATTTATGAATATTTATTATATATTTTATATAAGTTATATTCTGTAGATCTGAAAGGAAAGCAAGTGGACTTTTCAAGAGCTTATCAAATTAGCCATTGTTTTAAATAACTGAATATATTTTCTTAAGCCTCTCCTTTTCTATACTTCTTTCCTTCAATTTCTATCTTGTTGTTTCTCTTCCAAAGAAGCAAAGAGAGTGATTTAAGATCAGGAAGGTTTAGCAGCTACCCACAGAAGAGAACACCTTTGTGAAAATCCCAGATCTAAGAAGTAAAGCTGAAGCAGCACCCATCTGGGGCATGAAAACCAAGAAAAGTGACATTAGAAGGATAACAGAAGTGGTATCAATTTGTCGCCTTCTTCCTTCCCCCAGGCCAGCTCAGTGCAGCACCTAGAGGGTACCTCTGAGCCTATGGTTTCTCCAGTGGGGAAATGAGAACCCAAGGCAGATATCCAGGTTTCCTGGGCATTCCTCTGGAGGCCCACTTCTGCTTTGCCTCATGGGGAACGCTCTGGGAATTGGCAGGGCCAGATAATTTGGGGTCAGCTAGCACAAAGGAATATGGCATACCTTATAGCCAACATTGTGCGAATCTTGGAGGTGGTATCAGGTCCCCTGCCAGCATCATTGCCTGATCAAAAGTACAGTCAGCAGTCTAAATTCAACTGCAAGGGAACCCAACCTCTGAGAGCAGCCCACAGCTCTGGCATACAGAGGAGTAAATACAAAAGCCCCGCCCAACAGCAGAGCTCAAGCCAACTGCAGAACTCTAGCAGAGCCCTCTTCCAGTGGCAGTGAGCCACGCAATAGGGCCACGTCCCTTGGTGGCTGTTGCCTCACTGCACCAAAATGGTGACCTCAGGGGTCAACTGCTGCTCTGGCTAAGCAGTCATGGGGTTTTGGCGCCCCCCCCCCCGCCCACAGAATGGCATCTGCAGGTGGGTCAAAACACACCTGCCACGCTGCTCTTATTTTCTGATTTGTCTTCACTTACCTATGTTCCAAGTCTAAACAAATAATATACACAATGACAGTAATGAGAGTTTTTCTAACAAATGGTCAAATTTCTAGGAAAGATGCAAAAATAAGATCAGGCTCCTCTTAGAAAATTAATGTAAATATTGCAAATAAGGGAAAATGGAGTCAGTGCTGAAGTAGGGAACAGTGTGAAGAACTAGCCACCAATTTAGAGAAATTTCATTCATTTATTTAACACATGTTTGAATCTGGAGCAAAGAGCAGGAGCTCTCTGCTTAGAACTACTTCATGCTGAGTACTGACAGCTTTCAGAGAGAAAACCACTCATACAAAACAGAACACCCACAGATTGTGGGATTTTCTCTGGCCCAACTTCCCATTAGTATGTTGGACCCCACATAGAGGAGCATACCAGAATTCAGAAAGGAATACCCATAATTTATAGTCACATGAAAACAATATACATTTATGTGAGGTAATATTTATATGGTTTCTAAACCAAAGGGTGTCAAATAATATACAGCAAAAAGTCCACCTCCTTCAAACCATTTCATTTCTCCTTCCTTTAACTACAATTAACAGCTTCTTGTGTATATTCTAGAAATACTATTCCTATACTAATATATATCCTTATAGTCTTTGGTGGTTTTATATTTGCTATTTTCACTCAACAGTATATCCTGAAGATATTCCCATTGAACTTCCTCATTCCTTCTTACACCTGCATAGTTTACTGATATACATTGTATCATGTTTACAAAACTAATTTGCTATTATAATCTAATATCTGCAATAACCCTACTTTCAAATAAGGTCACATTCTGAGGCACTAGGGTGCAGGATTTCAACATATCTTTTGGGGAGACATAATTCAATCCATAACATCTGCATTGCCAAGAGTGAAGGGAAACTGATAATGAGAGTGTGAACTGTTTCACCTTTTAGAATGGCAATTTGTCAATATGTATTTAAAAATATTTAAATGTGTCTACTTTCTGAAAGAGCAATCTCAATATTTTGTTTTTATCCTAGGCAGGTAATTACATAGGAACAAAATGCTATATGGAAAAAGAAGGTCTTTGCAGTGTTCTTTATAGCATTAAAACGGAAAATAATCATAGGTAATTGGTTAAATGGATTATGATCCAGTAAGATGAAGATATTATTGAGTTTCACAGTGAAATGCTATGCTTCCCACTGATAGCAACACTTATCATTGTCAAGAAGGCTGGCTGTGGCCTCAGATGATGGCCTTTTAATTTTCTTTTTAAATTTAGAGTAAAACTAAAACAGGTAATAATTAATATATGCCCATTCTAATTGTTAAAATATTATTACTAACTACTTAGAACTAACAACAAAAAACAAATGTTGGTGAGGATGTGTGGAAATGGAAACCCTCATGTACTCTTGGTGGGAATGTATACTGCTGCAACTACTATGGAAAACAGTATGGAGTTTCCTCAAAAAATTAAAAATGGGGGACTTCCCTGGTGGTCCAGTGGCTAAGACTCCACGCTCCCAATTCAGGGGGCCCGGTTTCAATCCCTGGTCAGGGAACTAGATCCCACATGTCAAAACTAAGAGTCTGTGGGCTTCCCTTGTGGTGCAGTGGTTGAGAGTCCGCCTGCCGATGCAGGGGACACTGGTTTGTGCCCCAGTCCAGGAAGTTCCCACATGCCGTGGAGCAGCTGGGCCCATGAGCCATGGCCGCTGAGCCTGCGCGTCCAGAGCCTGTGCTCCGCAATGGGAGAGGCCACAGCAGTGAGATGCCTGTGTACTGCAAAAAAAACTCAAAAACAAACAAACAAGAAAACTAAGAGTTCACATGCTGCAACTAAAAGATCCTGCATGCCACAACTAAGACCTGGTGCAGCCAAATAAATAAATAAATAGATAAATAAATAAATATTTTTTAAAAAATAAAAATGGAACTACTATACGATCCAGCAATTCCACTTATGGGTATTTATCTGAAGAAAATGAGAACACTGGCTTAAAAAGATATATACACCTCCATCTTCACTGCAGCATTATTTACAATAGCCAAGACATGGAAACAACCAAAGTGTCTCTCCATGGATGAATGGATAAAGAAGATGTGGTATATACAGATACAATGGAATATTATTCAACCATAAAAAGAAAGAATTTTTGCAGTTTGCAACAACATGGATGGACCTTGGGGACATTATGCTAAGTGAAATAAGTCAGAGCAAGACAAATATTGTATCTCACTTACATGTGGAATCCAAAAAACAAAACAAAATGAACAAAAAACCAAGCTCATAGATACAAAGAATAGATTACTGGTTGCCAGAAGCCAAGGGTAGGTGTTAGGTGAAATGGGTGAAAGGAAACAGAAGGTACAAACTTCCAGCTGTAAAGTAAATAAGTCCTTGGGGTGTTATGTACAACATGGTAACTATAGTTAGAATACTATACTACACATTTGAAAGCTGTTAAGAGTAGATCTTAAAAGTTTTCATCACAAGAAAAAAATTCTATAACTATGTATAGTGATGGACGTTAACTAGACTTCCTGTGGTGATCATTTCATAATACATACAAATATTGAATCATAATGTTGTACACCTGAAACTAATGTCAATTATATCTGAATAAAAATATATCACTGGGCTTCCCTGGTGGCACAGTGGTTGAGAATCTGCCTGCGAATTCAGGGGACACGGGTTCGAGCCCTGGTCTGGGAGGATCCCACATGCCGCGGAGCAACTAGGCCCGTGAGCCACAACTACTGAGCCTGCGCGTCTGGAGCCTGTGCTCTGCAACAAGAGAGGCCGTGATAGTGAGAGGCCCGCGCACCGCGATGAAGAGTGGCCCCCACTTGCCGCAACTAGAGAAAGCCCTCGCACAGAAACGAAGACCCAACACAGCAAAAATAAATTAATTAATTAATAATAAAAATATATCACTAGCTTGTGTGTACATTTTATTTGGATCCTGTACACTTAGTAACAAGAAAACATGCTTACAATATAAAATTACATAAAAAACAGCTTATAAAACAGTATCAATATTATGGCCCCATTTATATAAAAACATATTTATATTAAAAGTGCAAAGAGAACCTTCTTAAAGGTTACACACCAAAATGTATAATAATCAGTTAATGCACAAAATTCTTCTAAAAAGTTTTTTTCTAGATGGTGGAATTAAAGAATATTTTAATTTACATTTTTTGTTCCTCTGATATTTCTAATTTTTCTATCATGAACGTGTGATAAAGACTAAACAAACAGTGGCTTAACCAAATGAAATGGGGCTGCTTGAATTGCTAATGATGGGTCTCAAAAGTTGATACCAGGTGAGCAGTGCTAAGGAGGGATGGGGAAGTCAGGAGAGTGAACAGATGCTATAGCCCCAGGAATTCTCTCCCTTCTACGGAGTGGACCTCCAGGGCCCCTGGGTTACCCTTGGTCTCTAGGGGTCTGCCTTGCTGTGCTGGGATGCACAGAGCCTTCATCAGGAGCCTGGATACTCTTTGCTTACAGGCTGGGGTGGGAGGGAGGGGAGGGTCTGATCTCAGATGGGAGGTCATTTGCAGCAGCAGCGGCACCCCACAGCAGGAGGTGGCTTCTGCTCAAAAATGCAAGGGTCACAGTAGGACAGTAAAAATACACTTTGTACATGCAGGCACTAAAGGTCCTCCTCCCTCTACCTGCTTGGAGAGAACAGAACTGGCCAGGTGGGTACTTTCCCCTCACCCCCACAGATCAGCTGACCTTCTCCAAGAGATCATGTTCTCACAAACCTCTGGTCTTTTGAAACTCTGTATTGCCATTCTCAAGAATAGCCTTTCGGGCTTCCCTGGTGGCGCAGTGGTTGAGAGTCCGCCTGCCAATGCAGGGGACACGGGTTCGTGCCCCGGTCCAGGAAAATGCCACATGCCGCGGAGTGGCTGGGCCCGTGAGCCACGGCCGCTGAGCCTGCGCATCCGGAGCCTGTGCTCCGCAACGGGAGAGGCCACAACAGTGAGAGGCCCGCGTACCGCACAAAAAAAAAAAAAAAAAAGAAAAAGAATAGCCTTTCCCCACACCAAGTTCCAAATCTCTAAATCCTGTTGTCCTTTAAATCCATTTCAAATGCTGCTTTTTTTTACATTCTAGCCCCTGGTCCTAGGATGGAGGGAGAACAGACCACAGACATACTGTAACACTATGAGAGGGAACAGCAGTGCCCAGCTAATGAAAAAAAGGACAAGAGTACCCTACTTCATTTATAATTGTGGATTCAGAGATCTTCCATGGAGACAAGTGTTGAAAGTTCCCACCCTTTCATGGCAAAAAATATTGTAAGATATGTGGGCCCCTAAGATATACTCCATTTTGTCAAATACCCTAAAGTTAGTTGGGATTCAGGGTGTGTCCTTCCTCAGGCCCCTACAACTGGTCAGTTTCCAAATAGATAGGACTTAAGGCTACAGAACAAGCCTCTAAATACCATTTATCAATATCCAAGGAAGAGCCATTGAGAGGACCTGGCAATGTTTGCCAGACACACTTGTTTCTGAAATGGGTGATTCATTTAAGAAAATAATTCCATGGCTCATTCCTGGACCTCCTGGCTGTGTTCTGGACCCTCCTGGGGTTATTACATTGCCACCTCTGTATTGGCGGAGTTAAGCAAATATCTTCATGAAAACTTTAGGATCAAAGTTTAGCTCTCCCACTATCATGGCTTCCCTCTGCTTTCTCTTCTACCACAGTCCAGCCCTAATGACCTCGACCTAACTCACGAAGAGACAGCAGGGCATCATGGTTAAAAGCATGATCTTGGAAGCCAATCTGCCTGGGTTCAGATCTTGGCTCTGACATTACATAACTGTGACATGGAACAAATTACTAAACATCTGTATGCCTCAGTTTCCTTAAGATAATAGTACCTACCTCACAAGACTGTTTTATTAACATAAGTTATTATAAGCACTTAAAACAGTGACTGGTATGTGGTACAGGTTACAAAAATGCTTGCTAAATAAAATAAATAAATACCTGTACTAGACCGGATTATTTCTGTCCCAACAACATGGCCCAGCAGGTCATATTGATTCAGTCGAGAGCCATCCTGTGCCACTTCCACAGATTTGTTCTTCCCAAGAGTCCAAGAGTAAACTACTTCGGCTGTTGTATAGGCATCTAAGGCAGAAAAAAGTCAAGAAGGAGAAGTGAAGGGAAAGGAAAATGATTATTTTTGATACTAAACTTGCATGAGATTGAAATACAACTTCCATCCCAAAAGAGTTTTAGGTATGTGGTATATCTTCAACTGAAGTACATTTATCCATGCATGTATTAAGTACTTGTTGAACAATTACTAACAGTTTATGCTGGACACACAGAAATAAACCCAAAGTGGTCACTTGCTTCAATGACTCACAGTCTTCTGGACTGCCAATAAATTGTTAAACTTTTCCTTCTCTTGGAGGATAGAGAGTAGGGGCAAGGGGAGGAATGGTTAAAATATTACCTAATGCAGATGTCACAAATTCAAATGCCCACAGGAACTAGAGAGGTATCTTAAATGACCAAATCAGGCTAGTTGTAGGAAAAATAAACTGCTAGAAATGTAATACAATTTTCTTTAACTAATTATGGGGTGAACATATGAAATAATGTAAAATATCATACTGGGGATGTTTTAAATTAAAAGTGAAAAATTACAAATTAAAAAAGCAATAATTAATGATTACAGTTTTATTTTGAAATGTATTACCACTTTAATTTTGCAAACCAGAAACCTGCCACCATTTCTTCTGCATCAGGGTATTAATGGCAGGTCTTGTATTTGGAATTCCAATGTTGAGTACAGAATTTAGTACAGATTAATTTTAACAGGGGTGTGGGTAAGGAAATGGTGAGGGAATGAGGAGTAAGGTTATTTAGTTTTAGTCAGTATCTTAAAAGAATAGAGTTGCTTTCTTTCCAGACACAGATTAACTCTTTGCACAGTGGGTTTTATATTTGGGGTGAGCACTTTGCCCTAACTCAGATATCTAGGCTCATAGGGAAACTGACAACCATACTGCTCATACTGCTCCTCTTCATTCATTTTTGAGCTGTTTATTGTTCAAGTCATTGGGAGGTATCCAGCTCATGGTGGCAGCTATTATGTCCATAATATGCTCTACTTAAACCTTTTACCACAAAGCAAATACAAAACTTTGCAATGCTGGATATGTATTTCATAAAAGTCTGACATTAACACTTACATATATTAATTGTGATCTGCTTATGTTACATTTTTTAGGACTTTTTTCAATATATTCAAGTAAACCATTTTCTGATTTGCTTATAATGGACAACATGCCCAAAAGTTGTTCATTCACATCAAAATTCTCATTGAAATTATGAGAAAATACACATAACTATCATAAGTGACAAAAGAAAATGCCACAGGAAATCTAACTTTTAAACATAATGTGCCCTGTATATGGTCTCAGTCATTTCTTCAACTCACTGACAAAAATACTTCTGGTTCAATGTATAATTTCTACTGCAGTTAAAGACATTTTTATGAATCTTGTGTCTATAAAATATTTTGATGCCTGTGAAGGTATATTGCTTAATTAATGCATAACTGCTTTTCCCAGCAGCAACACTTAATGTATATATTCAAATACAAAACCTGTTGAACTTTCAGTCTATTTAACAAAATTAAGATTTTCATTGTACATCTTTTTTAATATATCAATTATGGTTCTTATAATGGATTGCATAATGTTGATATCTGAAGTTTTATTTTTCAACAAAAGCATACTGTGTATGCATAGAAACAGTGTATAAATAGTCTTCATTTTTATTAGGAAATGCAAACTTGCCACCTTTTTTGAAATAGTCCTTTCAGTCTATCTTTAATTTATTTATTTTAAATTTTTACAGCTATGGGTACAAGAACTATGTCACTTTCCTCTTAATTCAACTAGGAGCTCTTAAATCTATCAATTAAGTGAGTTGATTAATGGCAACTGACATTAGACCTTGTTTTCAGGGAGAGAGCAGAAAGTGCCCACATACAAGGGACAGCCACTACTCAGCCCCAGCTGTTTGTGGCCAGGTGGGGATTTGAGTCCAATCTTCTGATTTCATAAAATAATAAACAAATCTGGAATTTTGTATGACATCTCCCAAATTTCAAATCTTGGAGGATAATTTTGAAGGTTACTAACACTGTATAGATCAAATAAATGACATCTGCAAACCACCAACTTGTAACCTCTTGTCTAGAGGTTTTCCCCTATGGATGGCTGTGGTCTTTTGTGATTCTGTTTTGGAAACAAAGCATCCTCTGCTGCCTATGGGGTATCTAGGGCTCCCAACTAAAATTGAGATCTTTAAACTACAATCACCAAGAAGAAAGGGATATCATCTCCTCAGGACTCTTCTCACACACTTACCTAAAACTTATACTAAGACTATTAAGTGAGGACTATCACAAGGCTATTAATAAAATGTGATTTCACAAGGTCCTTGTCCTCTCATTTTCCCCAGTGCCTTCTAACCTTAATATATATGTTTGGGTTCTACTATGCCTAAACATATAATTACCTGTATATGTCTTCTTTTGTTTATTTTTATTTTTTTATACAGCAGTTTCTTATTAGTCATCAATTTTATACACATCAGTGTATACATGTCAATCACAATCACCCAATTCATCACACCACCATCCCCAGCCCCCGGCAGCTTTCCCCCCATGGTGTCCATACATTTGTTCTCTACATCTGTGTCTCAATGTCTGCCCTGAAAACCGGTTCATCTGTACCATAGTTCTAGGTTCCACATACATGCGTTAATATACAATATTTGTTTTTCTCTTTCTGACTTACTTCACGCTGTATGACAGTCTCTAGATCCATCCACGTCTCAACAAATGACCCAATTTCGTTCCTTTTTATGGCTGAGTAATACTCCATTGTATATATGTACCACATCTTCTTTATCCATTCGTCTGTTGATGGGCATTTAGGTTACTTCCATGACCTGGCTATTGTAAATAGTGCTGCAATGAACATTGGGGTGCATGTGTCTTTTGGAATTATGATTTTCTCTGGGTATATACCCAGTAGTGGGATTGCTGGATCATATGGTAATTCTATTTTTAGTTTTTTAAGAACCTCCATACTGTTCTCCATAGTGGTTGTATCAATTTACATCCCAACCAACAGTGCAAGAGGATTCCCTTTTCTCTGCACCCTCTCCACCATTTGTTGTTTGTAGATTTTCTGATGATGCCCATTATAACTGGTGTGAGGTGATACCTCATTGTAGATTTGATTTGCATTTCTCTAATAATTAGTGATGTTGAGCAGCTTTTCATGTGCTTCTTGGCCATCTGTATGTCTTCTTTGGAGAAATGTCTATTTAGGTTTTCTGCCCATTTTTGTATTGGGCTGTTTGTTTCTTTAATATTGAGCTGCAGGGGCTGTTTATATATTTTGGAGATTAATCCTTTGTCAGTTGCTTCGTTTGCAAATATTTTCTCCCGTTCTGAGGGTTGTCTGTTCGTCTTATTTATGGTTTCCTTTGCTGTGCAGAAACATTTAAGTTTCATTAGGTCCTATTTGTTTATTTTTGTTTTTATTTCCATTACTCTAGGAGGTGGATCAAAAAAGATTTTGTGATTTATGTCAAAGAGTGTTCTTCCTATGTTTTCCTCTAAGAGTTTTATAGTGTTCGGTCTTACATTTAAGTCTCTAATCCATTTTGAGTTTACTTTCGTGTATGGTGTTAGGGAGTGTACTAATTTAATTCTTTTACATGTAGCTGTCCAGTTTTCCCAGCACCACTTACTGAAGAGACTGTCTTTTCTCAATTGTATATCCTTGCCTCCTTTGTCACAGATTAGTTGACCATAGGTGCGTGGGTTTACCTCTGGGCTTCCTATCTTGTTCCATTGATCTATGTTTCTGTTTTTGTGCCAGTACCATACTGTCTTGATTACTGTAGCTTTGCAGTATAGTCTGAAGTCAGGGAGTCTGATTCCTCCAGCTCCGTTTTTTTCCCTCAAGACCTCTTTGGCTATTTGGGGTCTTTTGTGTCTCCATATAAATTTTAAGACTTTTTCTTCTAGTTCCATAAAAAATGCCATTGGCAATTTGATAGGGATTGCATTGAATCTGTAGATTGCTTTGGGTAGTATAGTCATTTCCACAATATTGATTCTTCCAATCCAAGAACATGGTATATCTCTCCATCTGTTGGTATAATCTTTAATTTCTTTCATCAGTGTCTTATAGTTTTCTGCATACAGGTCTTTTGTCTCCCTAGCTAGGTTTATTCCTAGATATTTTATTCTTTTTGTTGCAATGGTAAATGGGAGTGTTTCCTTAATTTCTCTTTCAGATAATTCATCATTAGTGTATAGGAATGCAAGAGAGTTCTGTGCATTAATTTTGTATCCTGCAACTTACCAAATTCATTGATTAGCTCTAGTAGTTTTCTGGTGGCATTTTTAGGATTCTCTATGTATAGTATCATGTAATCTGCAAACAGTGACAGTTTTACTTCTTCTTTTCCAATTTGTATTCCTTTTATTTCTTTTTCTTCTCTGATTGCCATGACTAGGACTTCCAAAACTATGTTGAATAATACTGTTGAGAGTGGACATCCTTGTCTTGTTCCTGATCTTAGAGGAAATGCTTTCAGTTTTTCACCATTGAGAATGATGTTTGCTGTGGGTTTGTCATATATGGCCTTTATTATGTTGAGGTAGGTTCCCTCTATGCCCACTTTCTGGAGGGTTTTTATCTTAAATGGCTGTTGAATTTTTTCAAAAACTTTTCCTGCATCTATTGAGATGATCATATGGTTTTTATTCTTCAATTTGTTAATATGGTGTATCACATTGATTGATTTGCATATATTGAAGAATCCTTGCATCCCTGGGATAAATCCCACTTGATCATGGTGTATGATCCTTTTAATGTGTTTTTGGATTCTGTTTGCTAGTATGTTGTTCAGTATTTTTGCATCTATATTCATCAGTGATATTGCTCTGTAATTTTCTTTTTTTGTAGTATCTTTGTCTGGTATTGGTATCAGGGTGATGGTGGCCTCATAGAATGAATTCGGGAGTGTTCCTTCCTCTGCAATTTTTTGGAAGAGTTTGAGAAGGATGGGTGTTAACTCTTCTCTAAATGTTTGATAGAATTCACCTGTGAAGCCATCTGGTCCTGGACTTTTGCTTGTTGGAAGATTTTTAATCACAGTTTCAATTTCATTACATGTGATTGGTCTGTTCATATTTTCTATTTCTTCCTGGTTCAGTCTTGGAATGTTATACCTTTCTAAGAATTTTTCCATTTCTTCCAGGTTGTCCATTTTATTGGCATAGAGGTGCTTGTAGTAGTCCCTTAGGATGCTTTGCATTTCTGCGGTGTCTGTTGTAACTTCTCCTTTTTCATTTCTAATTTTATTGATTTGAGTCCTCTCCTTCTTTTTCTTGATGAGTCTGGCTAATGGTTTATCAATTTTGTTTATCTTCTCAAAGAACCAGCTTTTAGTTTTATTGATCTTTGCTACTGTTTTCTTTGTTTGTATTTCATTTATTTCTGCTCTGATCTTTATGATTTCTTTCCTTCTGCTAATTTTGGGTTTTGTTTGTTCTTCTTTCTCTAGTTGCTTTAGGTGTAAGGTGAGATTGTTTATTTGAGATTTTTCTTGTTTCTTGAGGTAGGCTTGTATAGCTATAAACTTCCCTTTTGGATTGTCATGTTTTCATTGTCATTTGTCTCTAGGTATTTTTTGATTTCCTCTTTGAGTTCTTCAGTGTTCTCTTGGTTATTTAGTAACGTATTGTTTAGCTTCCATGTGTTTGTGTTTTTTACGTTTTTCCCCCTGTACTTCATTTCTAATCTCATAGTGTTGTGGTCAGAAAAGATGCTTGATATGTTTTCAATTTTCTTCAATTTACTGAGGCTTGATTTGTGACACAAGATGTGATCTATCCTGGAGAATGTTCCATGCGCACTTAGAAGAAAGTGTCATCTGCTGTTTTGGGATGGAATGTCCTATAAATATCAATTAAATCTATCTGGTCTATCGTGTCATTTAAAGCTTCTGTTTCCTTATTTATTTTCATTTTGGTTGATCTGTCCATTGGTGTAAGTCAGGTGTTAAAGTCCCCCACTATTATTGTGTTACTGTTGATTTCCTCTTTTACAGCTGTTAGCAGTTGCCTTATATATTGAGGTGCTCCTATGTTGGGTGCATATATATTTATAATTATTATATCTTCTTCTTGGATTGATCTCTTGATCATTATGTAGTGCCCTTCCTTGTCTCTTGCAACATATTTTATTTTAAAGTCTATTTTATCTGATATGAGTATTGCTACTACAGCTTTCTTTTGATTTCCATTTGCATAGAATATCTTTTTCCATCCCCTCACTTTCAGTCTGTATGTGTCCCTAGGTCTGAAGTGGCTCTCTTGTAGACAGCATATTTATGGGTCTTGGTTTTGTTTCCATTCGGCAAACCTCTGTCTTTTCGTTGGAGCATTTAATCCATTCACGTTTAAGGTAATTATCAATATGTATATTCCTATGACCATTTTCTTAATTTTGGGGGGTTTGTTTTTGTAGGTCCTTTTCTTCTCTTATGTTTCCCACTTAGAGACATTCCTTTAGCATTTGTGGTAGAGCTGGTTTGGTGGTGCTGAATTCTCTTAGCTTCTGCTTGTCTGTAAAGCTTTTGATTTCTCCATTGAATCTGAATGAGATCCTTGCTGGCTAGAGTAATCTTGGTTGTAGGTTCTTCCCTTTCATCACTTTAAGTATATCATGCCACTCCCTTCTGGCTTATAGAGTTTCTGCTGAGAAATCAGCTGTTAACCTTATGGGAATTCCCTTGTATGTTATTCGTCGTTTTTCCCTGGCTGCTTTCAATAATTTTTATTTTTGCCAGTTTGATTACTATGTGTCTCAGTGTGTTTCTCCTTGGGTTTATCCTGTATGGGACTCGCTGCATTTCCTGGACTTGGGTGGCTATTTCCTTTCCCATGTTAGGGAAATTTTCGACTATAATCTCTTCAAATTTTTTCTCAGGTCCTTTCTCTCTCTCTTCTCCTTCTGGTACCCCTATAATGCGAATATTGTTATGTTTAATGTTGTCCCAGAGGTCTCTTAGGCTGTCTTCATTTGTTTTCATTCTTTTTTCTTTATTCTGTTCCGCAGCAGTGAATTCCACCATTCTGTCTTCCAGGTCACTTATCTGTTCTTCTGCCTCAGTTATTCTGCTATTGATTCCTTCTAGTGTAGTTTTCATTTCAGTTATTGTATTGTTCATCTCTGTTTGTTTGTTCTTTAATTCTTCTAGGTCTTTGTTAAACATTTCTTGCATCTTCTCGATCTTTTCCTCCATTCATTTTTTGAGGTCCTGGATCATCTTCACTATCATTATTCTGAATTCTTTTTCTGGAAGGTTGCCTATCTCCACTTCATTTAGTTGTTTTTCTGGGGTTTTATCTTGTTCCTTCATCTGTTTCGTAGCCCTCTGCCTTTTCATCTTCTCTATCTTTCTGTGAATATGGTTTTTGTTCCACAGGCTACAGGATTGTAGTTCTTCTTGTTTCTGTATATGTCTTCTTATCTTTGCCATTCAAGTGGTTGTAACTCCCTATGGTTAAAGGACAAAGCAGTGTTCTGCCCAATATACCCAAGAGTTTGACAATGGAAATTAGAGCAGGTCCTTCTGTGAAGGGGTAGGTGATGGAAGATATTATCCACCCCCAGGAAAGAAAAGGAATTTCTTGCTGAACCTCTTAACTTAAACTGAGTACCTTGAGCATACAATCCTGAATATTAGCCCTAAGAATCCTAGCCTGTTCTAATACAGATGTGACAATAAATTGTGCAGCTACCAGTTCCTTAGAAACTTCACTGGGCCCAGAGTGGCAACTTGTTTTATGCAAAAAGCAATGGTTTCATTTCTTTGATAATAATCAAAAGGAGGAAAAAGGATTTTCTTCTCATTTGTTGGAGGTCAAATCAGTAAAGGCAAAAACTACTAAAGGAAGAGAAGGAAGAGGGAGAAATATATTCAAAAAACAAATTGAAAACTACTTGATTGTCTGCTCACAGCCTGACCCCATATTTGTAAAAAAGGTTAATAAGGCATAGTGAGCACCACCAGTATGCCCACAATCTATTGATGGAGACAGGCATTGCACAATAGTTATAGCACAAGCCTAAACATTAGATGTATGCACACTAATGAAACAAAAACAAGTGTTAAGTGAAACCAGAAGGAGGCTCTATTGATTCTGCTTAGAGTGTAGTGTTAGAGAAGGATTCATAAACTGGGTGATACTCAGAAGATGAGGTCACATTTAGTAGGTGATAGAAGGACTTTCCTAGCCAAAGAACAACACAGCAAAGGCAAAAATCCATACGAGAGCATGGAGTGTTAAGGGAATTAATGGTATCCCTGGACTTACAGGCTAAAAGGAAGCTGAGGTTATATTATAAAATAGCTTAATTGCCCACACCAAGAAATAAGGGTTTTATGGCCTTAAATGACACATTAGACCCATTGGACTTAATAGATATTTAAAGGACATTCTGTCCAAAAACATCCGAATATACATTCTTTTCTGTGCACATGGAAGTTCTCCAGGATAGATCACATTCTGGCCACAAAGCAAGTCTCAATAAATTTAAGAAGATCGATATTATATCAAGCATCTTTTCTGACCACAAAATATGAAACTAGGAATCAATTATAGGAAGAAAAATGGAGAAAACACAAACACGTAGATGCTAAACATCATGCTACTAAAAAACCAATGGGCTAACGAAAAAAATCAGAGAGGAAATCAGAAAATACCTTGAAACAAATGAAATGAAAGCACAACATTCAAAAAGCTATGGGATGCAGCAAATGCAGTTCTGAGAGGGAAGTTTATGGCAATACAAGCTTATGTCAGGAAACAAGAAAAATCTCAAATAAACAACCTAACCTACCATCTAAAGGAATTAGAAAAAGAAGAACAAAGAAAGTCCAGAGTCAGCAGAAGGAAGGAAATTATAAAGATCAGGGGGGGGAAAAATGAAGTGGAGATCAAAAAGAAAAACCACCCACAACAATAGAAAAGATCAATGAAACCAAGAGCTGGGTTTTTGAAAAGATAAATAAAATTGACAAGACTTTAAGCTATGCTTATTAAGAAAAACAAGAGAGAGGATGCAAATAAACAAAATAAGAAATGAAAGAGGAGAAATTACAATGAATATTACAGAGATACAAAAAATCATAAGAGAATACTATGAATATATGCCAACAAATTGGACAACCTAGAAGGAATGGATAAATTCCTAGAAACATACACTCTTCCACAGTGGAGTCAGAAAGAACTAGACGATCTGAACAGACTGATCACTAGTAGTGAAATTGAATTAGTAATCAAAAAACTCCCAAAAAACAAAAGTCCAGGACTAGACAGCTTCACAGAGGAATTCTACTAAGTATACAAAGAAGAATTAATACCTATCCTTCTCAAACTATTCCAGAACATTGAAGAGGAGGGAACATCCCCAAATTCATTCTATGAGGCCATTATTACCATGATACCCAACCAAAGACAATACAAGAAAAGAAAATTACAGGCCAATATCTCTGATGAATATAGATGCACAAATCCTCAAGAAAATACTAGCAAACCAAATCCAACAATATATAAAAAGAATTATATACCATGATCAAGTGGAAATTATTCTAGGATCCAATAGTGGTTCAATATCCACAAATCAATCAGCATGGTATACCACATTAACAAAAGGAAAGACAAAAACCACATGATCATCTCAATAGATGCAGAAAAAGCATTCTACAAAATTCAACATCCATTTATAATAAAAACTCTCCAGAAAGTGGGCATAGAGGGAACATATCTCAAAATAATAAAGGCCAACTATGACAAACCCACAGCTAACATTGTGTTTTCAATGGTGAAAAGCTGAAAGCTTTTCCTCTAAAATCAGGAACAAGACAAGAATGCCCACTCTTGCCATTTCTGTTTAACATAGTATTGGAAGTCCTAGCCACAGCAATAAAACAAGAAAAAAAAAGGCATCCATATTAGAAGGAAAGAGGTAAAACAGTCACTCTTTGCAGATGACATGACACTATACATAGAAAATGCTAAAGTCTCCACCAAAAAACTATTAGAATTAATAAATTAATTCAGTAAAGTTGTAGGATTCAAGATTAATATACAGAAATCTGTTGCTGTTCTATACACTAATAATAAACTATCAGAAAAAGGAAACAAGAAAACGATCCCATTTACAATTGTATTAGAAAGAATAAAATAAGAAGGGATAAATTTAACCAAGGAAGCGAAGGACCTATATTCTGAAAACTGTAAGTCATTGATGAAGGAAATGGAAGATGATACAAACAAATGGAAAGATATCCCATGTTTACAGATTGGAAGAATTAAAATAGTTAAATTGTTTAATATTGTTAAAATGTCCATACTACTCAAAGCAATCCACAGATTTAATACAATCCCCATCAAAATATCCATGACATTTTTCACAGAACTAGCACAAATAATCCTAAAATTTGTATGGGAGTGCAGAAGACCCCAAAGAGCCAAAGCAATCTTGAGGAAAAACAACAAAGCTGGAAGTCATGATCCCTGACTTCAGACTGTATTACAAAGCTACAGTAATCAAAACAGTATGGTACTAGCACAAAAACAGAAATATAGATCAATAGAACAGGATAGAAAGCCCAGAAATAAACCCACATACTTATGGCCAATTAAACTATGACAAAGGAGGCAAGAATATACAATGGAGAAAAGACAGCCTCTTCAATAAATGTTGCTGGGAAAACAGCTACCTACATGTCAAAGAATGAAATTCAAACACTCCCTCATACCATATACAAAAATAAACTCAAAATGGATTAAAGACCTAAATGTAAGACTGGAAACCATAAAATTCCTAGAAGAAAACATAGGCAGAGCACTCTTTGACATAAGTGTTAGCAGTATATTTTTGGATTGTCCCTTTAAGCAAAGGAAACAAAAGGATAAGTAAACAAATGGGACCTAACTAAACTTAAAAGTGTTTGTGCAGCAAAGGAAACCATCAGCAAAACAAAAAGACAACCTACTGAATGGGAGAAAATATTTGCAAATGATACATTCAATAAGGGGTTAATATCCAAAATATATAAACAGTTCATATAACTCAATATCAAAAACAACCCAAAAACCTTGATTAAAAAAGAGGGAGAAGACCTGAACAGACATTTTCCCAAAGACATACAGATGGTCAACAGTCACATGAAAAGATGCTCAATATTCCTAACCATCATGGAAATGCAAATCAAAACCACAATGAGATATCACCTCACATGTATTATAATGGCTGTCATCAAAAAGACCACAAATAACAAACTTGGCAAGGATATGGAGAAAAGGGAAACCTAGTACACTAGTACAATGTTAGTGGGAATGTAAGTTGGTGCAGCCACTATGGAAAACAGTATGGAGGTTCCTCAAAAAACTAAAAATAGAACTACCATATGATCTAGAAATTCTACTCCTGGGTGTATATATGCATAAAATGAAAATATTAATTTGCAAAGATTATCTGCACCCCAAGGTTCAAAGCAGCATTATTTGCAATAGCCAAGATATGGAAGCAAGCTAAGTGTCCATCAACAGATGAATGGATAAAGACAATATATTGTGTGTGTTTGTGTGCGTGTGTGTGGAGGGGTAAAATGGGATGTTACTCAACCATAAAAAAGAATGAAGTTTTGATATTTGCAACAGCAACATGGATGGACTTGAAGGGTATTACGCTCAGTGAAATAAGTCAGACAAGGAAAGACACATACTGTATGTTATCACTTATATACAGAATCTAAATATTACAACAAACTAATGAATATAAGAAAACAGAAACAGACTCCCAGATATAGAGAACAAACTAGTTCTTACCAGCGGGAAGGGGACTTGCGGGAGGGCAAGATTGGGGTAGGGGATTAAGAGACACAAACTATATTATGTATAAAATAAGTAAAATACAGGGATATACTGTACAGCACAGGGAATATAGCCAATAATTTATAATAACTTTAAATGAAGTATAATGTATTAAAATATTGAATCACTATGTTGTATACCTGAAACTAATATAATATTTTAAATTAACTATACTTAAATTTTTAAAAATGAAATAAGGGTTTTAGTCCATAGGCTATAAGTTCTTGTGGACATGCCTGAAATAGGGAGATGATATGGCCAGATGTATAATTTGGAAAGATTGCTCAACCTGCAAAATGGATGCCTGGTTAGAAAGAGTGAAGCTAAAGCCAAGACAGAAGTTAAAAGGCCATCACAATGTTTGGTGTGAATGACATTTAGGACACAATATAGAGTATTAGACAGTGGGATGAATTAAGTGGAATAGGGAGGAGATCTCAGTGGCAGAATATAACTGGTGGCTTTTCATGATGGTTAAGAAAGAAAAGGAGGAAGTCTATGGAAGGATTCTAGATGACACAGAGTTTGTAACTTTTGCAAGTACTTGGCTAATGATGGAATTCATTCACCCACTGGGGAACAGAACTCTTCCCCTTTAGGCCTTCTCTTTCTTCTCTCCTTCCTCCCTGAACTTTGGGCTCCTGTAAGCCCTCAAATTCCCTTACGTAGAGTCCTACCCCTTCTCCTCAGTTTCTTTTTTTTTCATGGAGGAGCAGGGGTAGAGTGGCTTGGGAAATGGATACTGCAGAAAGGCTATCTATCAGACAATCAGAACTACAGCATTCCCAGAATGGCCCCCTCAACGTATATTGTATTGGTTATGATGGCACTAGCATCTCTTTGCCTTTAGTTGCTTTGCCAAATGCCTCCTTCTGTTACTCGAGCCTTGGTATGTGCCAGCCCCAGGAATATGGGAAGTAAATATCAATCCTGCCATGATAACACCAATGAGAAGGCATTCCCTTTGAACTCATACTGTCAGAGAATGATTGCTAGCTTGCTTGATTGATTAAGTCAGTCACTCATTCAACAAATACTAAGACATTATATTAGACAGTTAATGTACAGAGATCATAAGACATTTGAGGTCCCATCCTTTCATTGAGCTTATAGTCTAGTGGAAAAAGACAGAAAATATATAAGTAAATAAATAAAGATAATATCATACAGTGATAAGTGCTATAAAAAATAAAACAGAGTTTATGAAGTGGGGAGGGGTTTCATTAGATACAGTGATCACAGAAAACCCTTTTGAGGGGGTGGCTTTTAAGCAGGAAAATGGAAAATAAGCAAAAGCCAGAGCTTGCTGGAGAATATTTCAGGCCACAAACAAACAAACAACCACAAAAAAACAGAAAGTGCAAAGTCTTCTAAGTGGGAAACATCTTGCAGTGTTGCAGTGTTCTAGGAACTGGCAGAAGGCTGATGTAAAGGGGAAAGAGATACGAGATGAGGTTGAAGAGATAAACAACAACCTAAATACAGGATCTAAGCCAAGGCAGGGAACACAAAAGAAGGTTTTAGAGAAAAAAAAATAATCAGTTTGGTTTGGGCATATTCAGTAAAAGTACAAGAGTTCTGATGAACATAACAACTACAGCCTAAGGTTGGCATACATATAAAACCAAATGGAAACAAACACTGTATACGTTTATAACTAATTCAAATACTTAGTCAGGATTTTAAATTATCCAAAGTTACAGGGTAAGTTATAGGCACTAGTTACTGGCAAATCAGGACAAATTTGGATTTCTGGCATGAATTATATGTGTTTATGCATTTATTGAAATGATCAAGTGGTTTTTGTCCTTTATTCTATTGATATGGTGTATTACATTGATTGATTTTTGGATGTTAAGCCAACTTTATATTCCTGGGATATATCCCACTTAAAGATAGTGGATAATCCATTTATAAGTTTTTTTAATTTGGTTTACTAGTATTTTGTTGAAGATCTTTGTGTTTATATTCATAAAGAATATTTGTCTTTGCTTTTCTTTTCTTGTGATCTTTGGTTTTGGTAGCATAGTGATACTGACCTGACTGTCACCTCCTCTTCTGTATTTTACAAGACTTTGTGAAGACTTAGTATTCATTCTTCTTTAACTGTCTGGTAAAATCAATGGTGAAACCACCTGGACCTGGGTTTTTCCTTGTGGGAAGTTATAAAATTACTAATTAAGTCTCCTGTTATAGGTCCAATAAAAATTTCTATTTTTTTTCCTCAGTCAGTTTCAGTAGTTTGTGTGTTACTAGTAATTTTTCCATTTCATCTAAGCTATATAATTTGTTGACCTATAATTTGCAGCTCATAGTTTTCCTGTATAATCCTACTTATTTCTGTATTTATTTAATCTGTATATAAATAAATTATAATATATATAATTTATTATATATATTATAATATATAATTATAATATATATATTTATTAAATATATAATATTTATATATTTAAATAAATTTAAATATATAAATTCTGTATTTATATAATCCTATTTATTTCTGTAAGGTCAGTAGTGATGTCCCCTCTTTCATAATTTTAGTAATATGATTATTCTCGTTTTTTTTGTGTGTGTGTGTGTGTGTGTGTGTGTGTGTGTTTTGTGTTCCCCACAGCCCTTAGTCAGTCTAGCTAAAGGTTCATCAGTTTTACTGATCTTTTCAAAGTGCCAACTTTTAGATTATTTGATTTTCTTTAATGTTTTTCTATTTTATTTAATTTCACTCTAATATTTATTATTTTCTTCCTTCTGCTTCTTTTGGGTTTAGTTTGCTCTTCTCTTTCTAGTTTCTTAAGGTGGAAGGTCAGGTTCTTCTTTTTAATACAGGCTTTACAGTTATAAATTTCTCTCTGAACACTGCTTTAGGCTGTTTTTACATTGTGCATAATTTTCACCAATTTCAAAATATTTTCTAATTTCCCTTGTGATTTCTTCTTTGAGCCATTGTTTATTTAGGAGTGTGTTATTTAATTTCAACATATTTGTGAATTTCCCAAATTCCCTTCTGTTATCGATGTCTAATTTCATTCAATTGAGGTTAGATAACACACTTTGTATGGTTCTAATACTTTTAAACTGATTGCATCTTGTTTTATGGCCTAACATATAGTCTAAAACAGAAAATGTTCCATGTGCACTCGAGAATAATGTGTTCTGATATTGTTTGGTAGAGCGCAATATAAATGTTTACTAGATCTAGTTGGTTTGTAGTGTGTTCAAGTCTTCTAGTTCTATGTTGATGTTCTGTCTAGTTGTTCTATTGGAAGTGGAATATTAAAATATTCAGTTTTTATTGTTGAATTGTCTATTTCTCCTTTCAATTCTTGTCAGTTTTACTCCATGTATTTCGGGGTTCTATGATTAGGTGCATATATCTTTATAATTGTTATATCTTCCTGATGGATTGACCATTTTGTCATTATAAAATCTTCCAGGCTTCTACAGAGTAGGGGTAAAGAGGATGGGAACAGAGTTCTCTGGCCTTACTGAGAATCAGCCATTTTTCTTGACTAACACTCCTCAGATTGTTGTGAGCCTTTGGTTAGAGTTTGGAGAGGAAGTTTATTTTGCCAATTTTTGAAAATGTTCTTGTTGCTTTTATGGAAGAGTGGATTTTCAGAAGTTCTCACTTCACCACTCCAGAATTGCTTCCTTATTAGAGATTTTAAGGTTAACTTTAACTGCCCACTTAAGAATTTAAACCACTCTCTCCTTCTTAATGTACTTTATTTGGTTTCCTGGACAATATGTTCCCTGAAGTTTCCTCATGCTTCAGCTATCCTATCCTTCACATTTACTGAGTTATTCTCTTCTCTTTAGCCTCTAAATGTTGTAGATGACTTCTCCAGCCTTATGGCTTTAAATATCATCTATATATATGAAACCTGAATTAAATCTCCAGTCCAGATATCTTTTCTGAACACCAGACTTACATTCCATATAATCAGCACCCAGAAGCACTAGTTGTGTCCCTTATCAAGCATGACCCCCATCAGGTGTAACCATTATCCTGACTATTGTTTCTATGTGTAAATTCCTTCCTGGCATTTGTTGGGAAATTTATATATTTTTTCTGAATTTCAAATACTGAGAAAAATAGTTGAGAAATCAGCAAAATGGAAAAAGTATTATAATTCTACTATAAGAATTAAAGCTTAACAATAGACACAGAAGCATGACTGGCTTAAAGAAATCTACTAATGTCAAGTGAAAAGCAAGAACAGGAAATGCTGGCACACTGAGTCAAAAGTATTGAAATTCTAAATATCAACACAGGAGTACATGTTGATCGGATCAGTTGATTTTGCTTATTATAAGTGTATCTTTGTAGCCCTGTATGCTGCTAATAGCAAGTCATTCTTGCAAATTAGATATTAAGTCTATATGCATAGTATACAATATACAAACCCTGTGAGTGTCTTTTCAAGATATAGCAAGTTTGAGAAGCAAAATAAACCCTTAAACTGGCAATTTTGACATTTGATTTTGTATAGTTCTGTTACCTTGCTAAGAGATCCAAATGTTTTAATTCAAATACTACCCAATAAGGTTTGCTGGTGTTTTCCAGTGTTTGAGTATCTTCTACAGTAATGTTACTGGCATTTGCTAATACTTCTAAACCTGTTATTTCTTATTTTAAAAAGTTGTATATCCATAATAATGAGCAAAGAGCATGAAAGTCTGAAGTGTTTTATGAATAACATTTAATTTATGAAATTCTTGGGAATTCCAACTCTTATTCCTGATTTCCATAGTTTAATATGATAGAAATTTGGAAATACTACCAACAGCAATGACAGATGAAATATTAAAGACTTCTAACACCACAGATTAGTTTTGCCTATTTTTATATATGACATAAATGGAATCATGCACTATATACATAGATGTGTCTGGCTTTCACTCAGCATTAAACCTGTGACCTCATTCAGATTGAGTTGTTGAGTATAATATACTTGTCATTCTTATATAGTATTCCATTTTATGAATATGTCACAGATATTTTTATTGACATATAGTTGATTTACAATGTTGTATTAATTTCTTTGTCACAGATTTTTAATCCATTTTGATGGACATTAGGGTAGTATCAAGTCTACTAAAATTAGCTCTGCTATGAACATTCATGATATGCCTTTGGTAGACATAAGTACTGATTTATGTTTGGAAATTACTCAGGACTAGAGATGCTAGGCTATATGATACATGTATGTCCAGCACTAGTAGATACCACCAAACAACATCCCAAAACCTTTGTACAAATTTACATTCCTATCAGCAATTCACTTTAGTTATCCTAGTGGGTGTGGAGTAATATTCTCTGGACTGCAATTTGCATTTCCCTGCTGACTAATGTAATTGATCACTTTATGTGGGTGATTGGAAAACCCTGTTTTATAAGGTGACTGTTCAACACTTTGCCCTTTTTTTTTTTTTCTATTGAGGTTTCTGACTACTACTTATAGACTTGTAGGGGATATCAATAATTATGGATTTGAGTAATTTGTCATGTACATGCAATGCAAATATTTTTCCCACTCTATGGCTTGCCTTTTCACCATTATCTTTTGATAAAGAGAATCTCTTAATTTTTAACATATTCCAAGTCATCCTCTTTTACCTTTGTGGTTAGTGCTATTCTATGTCCTGTTTAAGTAATTTATATCTCTTCTAATATCATAAAGATATTCTCTTATGTTTTCTTCTAAAAGCTTTATTGTTTTACCTTTCACCTTTTCACATTTAGATTTGTAACCCATCTGGAATTTATTTTTGTGTATGAGAGAGATAAAGCACCCCCCACCTCTGTGTGTGTGTGTGTGTGTGTGTGTGTGTGTGTACTTTCTGCTATGCCCCATTAGTCTATTTTTCTATCTTTGCAACAATAATACATATTGCTTTAAAGTATACCAAAGCTTTAACACTTTAAAATAAGTCTTCTTATCTGGTATTGGATTTGATTTGATTGTAAACTCTGATTGTAAACTCTCCAGCTTTGTCTTTTTCAAGATTGTCTTAGCTATTTTTGGCACTCTTATATTTCTATTTAAACTTGAGAATCAGTGTTGTTTTCTTTGTATTTACCCTGCTTGGTGTTTACCAATTTCTTGAATCTTTGGATTGATAACTTTCATCAGTTTTAAGAATGACTGACCTTTAGCCACTTAATGATTGCTTTTGCTCATTTCTCTTCCTGTTTTTCTTCTACAAAATTACACATGACAATATATTTTACTGTGTCCCACATATTCATTTACTCTTTTCTGTGTTTTTGTCTCTCTGTACTTCAGTTTTGCCATTTTCTATTTAACTATTTCTAAGATCTCTAATCCTGTCTTCTACTTATTAAATCCACCCTTTGAATTCTGAATTTTTGATATTGTACTTTTCCATAACTAATTTCTAATTTATTCTCCTTTATAGATCCCAATTTTCTGTTGAAATTCCCTATCTTTTATCTATTTTATTCATCTTTTCCCTTTTTTCTTGAACATATTAACCATAGTTTTTTTTTTTTTTTTTTTTACGGTACACGGGCCTCTCACTGTTGTGGCCTCTCCCGTTGCAGAGCACAGGCTCCGGATGCACAGGCTCAGCAGCCATGGCTCACGGGCCCAGCCACTCTGCGGCATGTGGGATCTTCCCGGACCGGGGCACAAACCCGTGCCCCCTGCCTCGGCAGGTGGACTCTCAACCACTGCGCCACCAGGGAAGCCCTAACCATAGTTTTTAAAAGTCCTTATCTACAATCTGATATCTGAATCACTTGTAGGTCTGTTTTCATATTCTGGTTTTGGTTTTGGATCTTGGTTTTAGATCACATTATTCTGCCTATTGGTATGCCTAATGATTTTTTATTGGATTCCAGACGTTGTGTAATAAAAATATAGAGTTTTCAGATGATGTTGACTTCCACGAGAGAGACTTCATTCTTTCCTTTGTTAGGCAGATAGTGTGGGATAATTATCACCTTAATCCCATAAGGCACTGAGCTGTGTCATGGTTTTGGTTAAACTTAGTCTGTCTCTGATATTCCCTTATATTTAGGACATAGCTTCTCCAGGATTTTAAATGGATAGCCTAGCATGTCATCTTTTTTATAGCATTGGGATACTGTAGGAAAGCCAGCTCTACTTTCCAAAGGTTTTCATGTTAGTTATTATACTTTGTGCAAATTCAAAATTCAGCAACTGTATTGAGAGGGGTATCAGTCAAGAGGCTGAGATCTCTTAGATCTCTACTTTTATCACTTTAGTGTTGTGTGACCATCAGAATTATTACTTTTTTTTTTTTTTTTTTTTTTTGCGGTACATGGGCCTCTCACTGTTGTGGCCTCTCCCCTTGCGGAGCACAGGCTCCAGACGCGCAGGCTCAGCGGCCATGGCTCACGGGTCCAGCCGCTCCGCGATATGTGGGATCTTCCCAGACCGGGGCACGAACCCATGTCCCCTGCATCAGCAGGCGGACTCTCAACCACTGCGCCACCAGGGAAGCCCTACTTTTTTTTTAATATATCATCCAGCAGCAGCCCTATGCCCAGGGCCAAACTTGAATTCCAAGTTGCAATCCATGGCCAGAATTGGCAAGTACCACCAAGAATGAAGAAGGTACAGGTCACAGATTCATCTGTGAGAGGTTCTACCCTTTCTCCAGAATTTTAGTCTCTTCAATCCTTATTGCTCAACAGTTCTGGGTCTCCTAATTGTTCATGAGGGGAGCATTGTTTATCCACAAACAACTCTATCCTACCCAGAGTGGAAGTAATACTCATCTAACTTGATAGTAAATCCATTAGGACAGAAATGTACAAGTCACCCTTGAGTTCTCTCTTTTTCTAATATTCCACAACTAATTCATTGGAGGATCCTCTGGGATTGTCCTTCATAATATATCCAGAATCAAATTACTTCTTACCACTTATGCCACTAGCACTCTTACCTGAGCCATTATCATCTCTCATCTGAAATACTGCAATAACCTCTTAACTGGACTTCCTGCTTCTACCTTTCTCATACTTATATTTTTAACAGAGTATCCATAATGATTCTTTAAAAACCATAAATCAGATAACATAATTATTTTCTTCAAAATATTCCAATCACTCCCCATTTTCCCTCAGAATAAAATTCAAAGCCTTTTAATGTTCTTCAAGACTTAGATGACCTGATCCCCTCTTTGATCTCATATCTGATATACTTATCTGACTCCCTGGCTGTTCCCTCTAACTAGAGTATTATTTACTCAAATATCTGCCTTGTTAAACCTTTTACCTCATCAAAATTTCTGCCCAAATATCACTTTTTCAAAGAGGCCTATGCTGATTACTCTATTTTAAATTTCAATGGCAATGCTCATCTTCCACCTAGACATGACTGACCCCACCTTATTCTGTAGTACTTTTATGTCTTCTCATGGTGCTTCTCATTTTACAACATACTTTACTTTTTCATATAGTGTTTGTTTTCTCTTTTGCCATCACTCTGTCCTCTACAGTGTAAGCTCCATACGGGCACGTCTTTGTTTTATTCATGGATACATTCCAAGCTCCTAGAACAGAGCCTGGCCCATGGGAGACAATCTGTAAATATTTGACAATGATTGAAAAAAATATGTCACACACAATTACTTGGGTCTTTTCAAACGCACTTTCTACTTCAAAATACAGAGATAAATCTAATTTAGAGATGATCAACACAGACCTTGATATATTGCTCTGATGACTCCCAAATGAAACTTACTCTGAAATTCTTAGTCAGAAACTCACTCTAATTCTAATCAATTTTGATTTTTCTAATTCATTTGAAAATAGGCTATGTATCTATTCATTTCTCTGCCAGATTTACAGCTACTGGCAAAGGCAGTACTCTCTAAAAATGAGGAAATTTCTAGAGTCTCTTCCCGTCTACCATTTACTGTAGGGAATTAGATAGAACTACAGTATATGAGGATGCAGGTAGAATAAGCATTTCAAAAATACAAACACATTCTGTTTGAGGGATCTTGCCTTTAGGAAGCTACTACTGTACTTTATATTAGTTCTATCTTAGTTTGTCTTCTGGATAATTTAGGAAACAGATGTTAATGTTTCAATATAATGAAAGGCAAATTAGTCTAAAATGGTGAAATAAGGTTTCCTGTCTAGAAGGAAAACTATTAAAGGTTAAATCTCCTCCAGATCAGTTAGTACTACTCCACCCCACTCCCCTTCCTCACTCACATACCAGCCTGAATTAAAGGTCTCAGCTTTTGAAACTACTAAGGCACAGAATAGGAAATATTCTGTTTCTTTTGGAAAAAGACCAGGCAAACAGAAAGTGAGAAAATACATACAGCTGCCAAACTTCAGTGGGCAGGCATGCACATCCATAGGAAAATCTTCCAAATGCATGGGACACTCGGCATGAATTGTTAACCTAAAAGGAAGAACAACAGAACATGAAATAAAGCTAAAATGAATGATATTAAACATGGAGCTGAGTTCTCGTTCACCAGCAATGGAGTGCTGCTAAGAATAATGGGATTTTATTTGTTTAGGTTCACTGAGATCCAAGACTTTATGAACACAAGGGATGGATTAAATGAACTAGATAGCCTCTCAAGGTAGCATTCAATATTAGATTTTTAGATCAGATATAAATCCCACCTTACCACCTTTAGGAAAACAAATATCATTTGTCTATCCTAACTGAGCTCCCTTAGCTACTTCACCACCAGAGAAGTCTGGAAACACCAGGTACTGACTCATTCACTCCTGATAGCAGTTTAATTATTTCCAAAATAATTCTCCTCATCAGGCTATCATGTGAGTTAAATAATTTAGAGATTGCACTGGAGAGGAGAGATGTATAGAAAGAATATCTTTCTTTTTATATTTATTTATTTGATTGCGCCGGATCTTAGTTGCAGTAGGCAGGATCCTTAGTTGCAGTTCGTGGGTTCCTTAGTTGTGGCATGTGAACTCTCAGTTGCAGTATGCATGTGGGATCTAGTTCCCTGACCAGGGATTGAACCCGGGCCCCCTGCAACGGGAGCGTGGAGTCTTAACCACTGCACCACCAGGGAAGTCACTAGAAAGAATATCTTTAACCTGATAATAAACAAGCACAAAAGATGGCTCTGCTGCTTACAGCAACTGCTATAGCTTTGTTTAAGAAGATGGTTCTTCGAGAATACATACACACACTTGTACATGTACACACACACACACAGTAGCTGGCCAGAAAAAAAATACAAAGTTTATGGAGGACATCAAAAACCTCAGAGGTCAAGTCTGAAGAGCTCATGTTCTCTTAATAGGGACAACATATTGGAGAGACTGTTCATGGATCCCTCAGTGGAAATCTGGATAGGGTACAACTTGCCATGCCCACATACTCATTCTTCTGCATCAGTCTGTCTAAATAATCGATTCCAAAGTTTCCCCTCTGTTTTCCTGCAGATATTTTTGAGCCTCAACTTTCTTTGGCCTAGAAAGTAGCCTGCTATGTGTAAATGGGACTCACACAGCAAAAATTCAGAATTATTTGACACCTAACTCTGATGAGCTATTTCTAGCTAACCTGTATACCTCCTGGTTTTATTGGATTCAATCTCTGCTATTCTCTTGGAGCTTTAGGTGGCCAACTGGCAAGAATCTCCAATCCTGGTTAATTCTTTTTTTTTTTTTTTTTTTTTTTTTGGCGGTACGCGGGCCTCTCACTGTTGTGGCCTCTCCCGTTGCGGACCACAGGCTCCGGACGCGCAGGCTCAGCGGCCATGGCTCGCGGGCCCAGCCGCTCTGCGGCGTGTGGGATCTTCCCGGACCGGGGCACGAACCCGTGTCCCCTGCATCGGCAGGCAGACTCTCAACCACTGCGCCACCAGGGAAGCCCCTGGCTAATTCTTAAGCATGATAAATGTGTGACACCTCATAAGTGATCAGAGTAGCAGTAGTAGATATTGCTCAAAGCAGGCTGACTAAAGCAAACATGCTCAAGTGTTTATTAGCAAGAACCCTAGGCTGGAAGGCAGAAGCCAAGTGTGTGCCCTTCAGCAAATATTTACCCATATCTTATTTTCCATTTCCTTATCTAAATAGTAACAGGTGGGAAGTAGATGGCAAGTGTCCTTGCAGCTCTAACTAATCCCTTAGATATTTATAAAAATTCCCATGTGTCTTGGACAAAAGCTCTATTCCCAAGTCAGCCTGCAATACCCTACCAATCTACCCTTTATTCTTAAGGCATAAATAGGGGGTTTCATGACTCAAAGAATCTGATATAAGAGAAATGTCTTTCACTGAGAAGCTTGCTCCTGTTTGAGAATTAAAAGATTTCATGAGGGTTTAATAAAGAAAATTGTGTTCCTTCTCTCCACTTATATTAGTATTTCCAAGATACTGCGTCTTATGAGTAATGCCAAGGGGAAATTACTTTATGTCTACCCAGCTGTCCTAGGGACATGGCAAATAAAACCACAACAAATAGATAATCAAAGCAAGGTGCAAAAGGTATTGATTTCTGCTTAGGAGCAGAACTGATTCATAATAACTTTCCTATCTTCCTTCCCATCCACCTAAGCATAGAGCAGTGATGAGAAGGCAGATGTTGGTTGGGGTGGGGTACTTCACAAGCCAAATTATGCTATGCTCTTTTCCTTGGTTCTTAAATGCATCCTAATGCTCTCTGAACAACTGCATCATACTGTCTTCTCTTCTTGCCTTCCCTCCTCCTTGTTACAACTTTCAAGACCCTTCAAGCTTTTTCTGCAGCAGAAAGCATCCTGACTACACTCAGGCTAATAGACTCATCACCACAATCTATGCCATAAACAGATCCATCCCCTTCAAAACTTTCCTTCCACCCTCTTTTATTTTATTGTTATTAAATTATTATGATTTTTGTGACAAAAACACTTAACATAAAATCTGCCCACTTAGTAAGTTTTAAGTATTCAACACAGTATTTTTAATTGGCTGGAATAGACATTACTCCAAAGAAGATATACAAATGGCCACAGGTATGAAAAGGTGCTTAACATCACTACTCATCAGGGAAATGCAGATCAAAACCATAATGAGGTATCACCTCACATCTGTTAGAATGGCTATTATCAAGAAAGATAAGAGATAACAAGTGTTGGTGAGGATATGGAGAAAAGGGAACCCTAGTGCACTCTTGGTGAGAATATAAATTGGTGCAGCTCCTATGGAAAATAGCATGGAGGCTCCTCAAAAATTAAAAATAGAACTACCATAGGATCCAGCAATCCTACTTCTGGGTATATATATCCAAAGGAATTGAAATCAGGATCTCAAAGAGATGTCTGCTCTCCCATGTTTATTGCAAAATTATTCACAATAGCAAAGACATGTAAGCAAACTAAGTGTCCATCAACAGATGAATGGATAAGAACATGTATATACATACAATATAATATTATCCAGTCTTAAAAAAGAAGGAAATCTTACCATTTGCAACCACACTGATGAACTTGGAGGACATTATGCTAAGTGAAATAAGCCAGACAAAGACAAATACTGTAGGATTTCACTTATATGTGGAATCTAAAATAGTCAAACTCATAAAGCAGAGAATAGAATGGTGGTTGCCAGGAACTGGAGTGAAAGTGGAGGTATTAGTGAAAGGGTAATAAATTTCAGTTATACAAGATGAAGGAGTCTTAGAGATCTACTGTACAGCAAGTAGTCTTCAGTTAGCTTTTCAAAGAAGGTCCAAGACCCCTCAAAATGTGATAATCAGATCATAGGACCTCAGTCCCAGCCAGGTTTTAACCTGTTTTGATTCCTATGCAAAGACCAGCAGTAAAAGGTAATATAGGTAAGGTAATAAGGTAATTCTTTGGGGATGAAAGACACAGATGGGAATACAGATGGGAAGGAGGTACTTTTTAGCCCTTCATACATGCACACACATACCCACACCCTCCTCAGGTACTGCCCTCATTTCACTGTTCACTATGTTTTGTAGCACCCTGGCTCCCTTGTCATCCCATCCTTTGCTTCTCAACAGCTGGTTTTTATTCCACCACAGTAATAAGTTAAAGTTTTATTGCTTCCATAGCACCCTAACTTGTATCTCTACTTTTACCCTTTCTCCTTATAGTATTGGGTTGGCCAAAAAGTTCGCTCGTGTTTTTCCATAACATCTTACAAAAAACCTGAACAAACTTTTTGGCCAACCCTATATATTCTCTACAGGATAGCCGTCTAGTATTTCCTCATCTTATACAGAGTAAAAGCCAAAGTTCTTGCTATGGCTTACAGGGTCTTACATGATCTTATCTTCTGTTCCTCTCTGGCTTATCTTCTACTATGCCCTCCCTTGCTCACTCTGTTCCAGCCACTCTGGCTTCCTTGCTGCTCTTTCAACATGCCAGTCTCTCTTACATCATAGTCCTTGCATTTGGTATGCTTTCATGTCTCTTTCAAGTCTTTGCTTAACTATCTTGTTTTTTTTCTTATTATCTTGTAAATGAGGCCTACCCCAACCTCCATTCAGTTTACTATCCATACTATGGTTAGTAAACTTTACCATGCGCTTTCTTTTCCCATAGTACCTAACTTATAACATGCCATGTAATTAATTTTTTCTATTTATCATCATTTTTTTCTCCTTACTGTAGAGCTATGGATTTTTGTCTTGGATCTTCTTTGATGTGTGCCAGGAGCATAGCACAGTAGCTAGCACATTGTAGGTGTTCAATACATATCTATTGAATCAATTAACTAACGAATGATTTTTCTTTCCTAAAAGCATGTATTTCTGTGGGGACCTTGCAGACGCGAGGTATAGATCGGGCAATATAGGGTTCAGGTATTCCGAGGGTTCCAGGCAAATAGCATCTTTCTTTCTTTTCTTTTTTTGATTTTTTAATAGAACTTTATTGGAGTATAATTGCTTCACAATACCATGTCAGTTTCTGTTGCACAATAAAGTGATCAGCCATATGCATACACATGTCCCCATATCCCCTCCCTCTTGAGTCTCCCTCCCATCCTCCCTATCCCACCCCTCTAGGTCATCGCAAAGCACCAACAGGCAAATAGCATCTTAATATGATTCCTTAATAGCATAATATCTCAACCTATACTTAGTGGTCATCTAGCCTCTTTCCTAGAATTTCAGAACTGAAAGACCCTTATAGAAAGCATCCAGTTTTATCCCATCATATATTTGACATATGATAAAGCAGAAGGGAAGAACATTTCTCAAATAACCCAACAAGTCTGGGATAGAGCTGACTAAAAGTTTTCTAATTGTTTCACTCAACAAATAATTTTTTTTTTTTTTTTTTTTTTTGCGGAACGTGGGCCTCTCACTGTTGTGGCCTCTCCCATTGTGGAGCACAGGCTCCGGACGTGCAGGCTCAGCGGCCATGGCTCACGGGCCTAGCTGCTCCGCGGCATGTGGGCTCTTCCCGGACCGGGTCACGAACCCGTGTCCCCTGCATGGGCAGGCAGACTCTCAACCACTGCGCCACCAGGGAAGCCCAACAAATAATTTTTGATCGTGTACTATATGCCAGGTATTATTCTAAGCAATATAAGTACATCAGCAAACATACCAAGGTTGTTACCATCTTGAAGCTTACATTTGAGTAGAGGGAAGAAACAAAAAGAAACAAGTAAAATAAGTAAACTATATAATGTGTTAAAAGGCAATATGTCTCAGGAAAAATAAATAAGATGTGAGTAGAAACTATTGACGAGGCATTGCAATTTTCAATAGCGTGTTCAGGGAATACCTCACAGAGTAGGTGACATTTAAGCAACAAACCTGAAGGTAATGAGAGTGAACCTTATGGACACCTGGAAAAAGAACATTCAAAGTAGAGGGAGCAGAAAATGCAAAGGCCCTGAGGTAGAAATGTGACCAATGTGTTCCAAAAATAGCAACTATGCCACTGTGGCTGTAGTGGAGAGACCAAGGGGGAAGATTAATAGAAGATGAGTTCAAAGAGGAAACTAGTGGTTACCAGTGCGGAGAGAGAAGGGAAAGGGGAAGGGAAAAGATAGGGGTTGCAGATTAAGAGGTACAATGCACTATGTTAAAATAAATAAGCTACAAGAATATATTGTAGAACACAGCGAATATAGCCAATATTTTATAATAACTTTAAGTGGAGTATAACCTTTAAAAATTGTGAATCACTTGTACACCTGAAACCTATATAATACTGTACATCAATTATACCTCAAGTAAACAAAGACACTCTTCAGGAGTGGTTGAGGTGTCAGGCAGGCTATTTCTATTATCATGGAGTAAAGGGCAGGATCTGACATTAATGTTGAAATAGAAAAGATAGTAAAATCTTTAATAGCCATTATTAGTAGAGGATGAGTCACTTGAAATATATCACCACTAAACACCCAAACCAAGCAGTATATTAGTCATAAGAATCCCAGTTTTCTGCAAATGGCATTGCTTTGTTCTTTTTAATGGCTGAGTATTCCATCGTATATATGTATCACATCTTCTTTTTTTATTAATTTTTATTGGGGCATAGTTGCTTTACTATGTTGTGTTAGTTTCTGCTGTACAGTAAAGTGAATCCACTATACGTATACATATATCCACTCTTCTTTTGGATTTCCTTCCCTTTTAGGTCACCACAGAGCACTGAGTAGTTTCCTGTGCTATACAGTAGGTTCTCATTAGTTATCTATTTTACACATGGTAGTGTATATATGTCAATCCCAATCTCCCAATTCATCCCACCCCATCTCCCCACTGTGGTGTCCGTACATTTGCTCTCTACGTCTGTGTCTCTATTTCTGCTTTGCAAATAAGTTCATCTGCGTTATTTTTCTAGATTCCATATATAGCAATATTATACAATATTTGTTTTTCTCTTTCTGACTTACTTCACTCTGTACAACAGTCTCTAGGTCCATCCACGTCTCTGCTAATGGCACAACTTCGTTCCTTTTTATGGCTGAGTAATATTCCATTGTATATATGTACCACATTTTCTTTATCCATTCCTCTGTGGATGGACATTTAGGTTACTTCCATGTCCTAGCTATTGTAAATAGTGCTGCAATGAACATTGCGGTGCATGTGTCTTTTTGAATTATGGTTTCTTCTGGGTATATGCCCAGGGGTGGGATTGCTGGGTCATATGGTAGTTCTATTTTTAGATTTTAAGGAACCTCCAGACTGTTCTCCACAGTGGCTGCACCAATTTACATTCCCACCAACAGTGTAGGAGGGTTCCCTTCACAGCAACATGGATGGACCTAGAGATTGTCATACTGAGTGAAGTCATAATGAGAGAGACAAATAGCATATGATACTGCTTATATGTGGAATCTAAAAAAAAAGGGTACAAATGAACTTATTTACAAAACAGAAGTAGAATCACGAATGTAGAAAACAAACTTATGGTCACCAAGGGATAAGGCAGGGGGATAAATGGGGAGATTGGGATTGACATATACACACTACTATATATAAAATAGATAACTACTAAGGAGCTGCTGTATAGCTCGGGGAACTCTACTCAGTACTCTGTAATGGACTATATGGGAAAAGAATCATAAAAAAAAAGAGTGGATATATGTATATGTATAACTGATTCACTTTGCTGTACACCTGAAACTAACAAAACATTGTAAATCAAGTATACTCCAATAAAACCTAAAAAAAAAAGAATCCCAGTTTTCTGCAAGTTTCCCATTAAATCCTCAAGCTATAGGCAAAAGGCTTCAGTACACTGGAAGCCCTTGGGCTTCCTAATTGGAATACCAGAGCTTCACTACTGCATTTAGCCCTTATATGGAGCACATCTAGGTTTTAACAATTACCTCAGATGTGTTGCTCCATCCTCATTTTCTGATATTCACACTTTTCCCCCACTCTCCAGCCATCTGCCAATACTTGTGATTTTGCCAAACAAAGCTCTCATGCTTTTGTGCCTTTCTACAAATTGCTGGGTTCTTTTTTGTCCTGCCAGGAATGCCCTTTCCTCTTTATATGTGGAACAAATTCCATTCAAGTCCATGCTCAAATATTACCTCTTCTGTGATAACTTTGTATGTGCCCTATAGGCATAGTGAGTTCTCCAGCTCACAGAAATCCCAGAGCACTTTGTACAAGTAGCTTAGTGCTTAACACTGTTGAAATAACTTTCTAGGCTCAAGATGGAGCCACTCCTGCCTGGGGTGCCACATCAAAAAACAAAAAGTTAGATGACTTTCATGTCCCTATAAATGCTCTACTTGACGGAAACACAGTATATCCAGTCTGTTTATGTGTCTGTCTTCTGCAAGTAAGTGTGAGAAACTTGAGAGAAGGGTCTCTACATATTATTCTAATCTGATGCATAGTACGGTGATTGGCACATAGCATATAGTCAGTAAATGCTTCTTGATTTAATAAATATTTCTGCAAGATAGACAGAGCAGGCATTTTCAGCCCCATTTCCCAGAAGAAGAAACTGAGGTCCAGAAAACAGAAATGCCTTGTCCATGGTTACACTGCTGATCTGGGCCAGAGTTAGGACTCACACTTAGAGCTCCTAATTCCTAAAGTTCATTTCACTATAACATACATAGTCTGTCTAGGGGTAGTGAAACTGAGCAGGACCCTGTGGGGCCCTCCCAGGTACAAATCCCCTGTTTCTCCATTGGGGAATTTGGGTTTTTTGAGCATGATCTACCTCTTCTCCTTGCACGGCCCTGCAATAAAGCTTTCTCTGCTCCAAACCCCAATGTTTCCATTTGTTTGGCCTCACTGGGCATTGGACACACTAACTTGCATTCGAAAACAGTAGCATCTAAAATAGTTGGGTTCTTTGGAACCAGAGGGACCCTTCTGATGATCTGTAAATCCCCCTTGTGTTAGAATGATCTTTCCTTTTTTTAACATCTTTATTGGGGTATAATTGCTTTACAATGGTGTGTTAGTTTCTGCTTTATAACAAAGTGAATCAGTTCTTTTTAACAGACTCAATCTGCCTGAGGTTCAGCTTCTTGCTTTTGAGAATAAACGCAATTCTTGTTATTTCAAGGCCCTGATTTCCTCTTGCATTTGGCAAAAATGAAACAAATGTGAGAAGACCTCTTGGGAATACATTTTTCCTTCCCTCCCTTAAATGCTAGTTCCCATGTGGTGCTTTCCCACATCTGGGCCCATGTCTCCAAGCTGTAATGAAACCTATAATTTTTAGCTTATAGCACCTCATTGTTGGCTTTTTGTGAAGCTTCCATTATGCCTTATAGTACAGTAAATTATGTGTCCTATCTTTCCTGCTAAGATGTGAATTCTTGGAGGGTAGGGGTTGATATCACCACACAGAGTCCACAGCATAATTTGTGATTAACTGGGACTTGTAATATTACTTGCTTCTCACCTCATTGTAAGCTTTCTCAGGGTCCAAAGTGAGCCACTCTATCTCTTCTATGCTCTTCTGTTCATCAGAGTGAAACACACTAAGTGTGGTTCTGTGAGTCAGTTTCTAGCTTAATGAATAAGGAACTACAGATGGAATCCCCTAGAGCAAAAGCCATTACAAAAAAGGACTGTGTGAAACAAAGCTATCAATGCTTGGTTGATTTGATTACATTAAGTCCTATACAACTAACAATGTGACCCAAATGCCTTCCCTGGTTCCTGGCCATTTCAGAGGAAGTCTCTGTAATGAAGACTCAAATGCAAGCTATTTACATCTAAAGCAGGAGGAGAGGAGCTTTATTATTAACATTTCCATGTGTGTTGGTGGGGAAAGTTCAGGTATCATGCACAATTTATCTTTCAAATAATTTGTCTTTGGAACATCCCAAGTACAGGAGCAAAACTGACCCAATCAGACAAAGGATAAAGGAAGGCATGCAGGTCTGAATATGATAATAAGTCTCTCTTAATTGGTCAAAAAATACCATTTTCTTCTTGATGATGCAAACATGGAGAAATGAGTGCTTATTTTGTTTAATTTGTACCTAAACATAGGACACTATTAGTCTGTGGCCTAATATATAGAGGACACTTTGTGCAATGTATTTAATTTTATAAAATCCCATTGTGTCAAAGTTCTGGGTGACAGACCTGCATTTCCAGCTGCAGCTTGTCATGTCCACCTCAAACTCATTATGCTTAAAACTGATATCCCCTACATTCCCTTCTTAGAGGAAGTAGTGGGATGTAGTAGGGAAAAACAGTTTGCTTTAACATAAGAGTGACTTGAGATTCTGTACCAGCTCTGCCAGTTATTAATGGTGTGACTGTTGTTCTATTGAAACTTCAGTTTAGTAATTATAAAAATGGGGATATTAACACAAAAACCTCCACACAGTGGGCATGTGGCAGGACATATGTCAAGCAATTCACATGGCTTATCATATTTACTCCAAGTGTAGACAAAGAATGTTGCCTGTCATTCCAATAAATAAGGAATGTTGCCAGACACCAAGCCATCAGCCACTGCCCTGTTACCTTACCACCAACTAATTAGAAAAAAGTCACACATCCCACAACTATCACCCCAAATTTTGCCTATTAAAAACTTCTCCCCCAAAACCATCAGAATGGGGAGACTTGGGTTTTTTGAGCATGAGCCACCCATTCTTCTTGCTTGGTCCTGCAGTAAACCTTTATCTGCACAAAATTCCAATGGTTTGGTTTGTTTGGCCTCACTGTGTGTTGGGCACACAAAATTGCATTAGGTGACAGTTCAGTCACAATGAACTTTTTTTAAGTTTCTTTATTGTATCATCACTACCTCCCCTGCTCATTCTTCTGGCCTTCATATCTGCTGTACTCTCTCTCTCTGGAACATTTCTTCCCTATCTTTTATTATAATTTACTTCTACACATCTTTTAAGTTGCAGTTTAAAAGTTATTTCCTCTGGAATTCATTGTAGATATTCCCCATAGGCTCACTTCATTGTCCCTGCTAGATGCTCATAAAGCATATTTCACTCTGTGCTTCCCTCATCATAGCACATATTCTACATTTTCATCACGGTTTAACTGTTTTCCCCAATAGAATGTAGTTATATGAGATCAGAACCCACATCTATTTTTGCCCACCACTTTATCCCTAGTGCCCAGAATACTCTTTGGGTCTGATTAAGCCCTCAAGAAATATTTTTGGAATAATTAACAAATAAAAGTTCTAACAACAGACATGAATTTTCTGATGCATGTTGTCAACTCATAAATACCTGCATTTGTGTATGCTATTTTCCCTCCCTGGAATACCCTCCTATACCTCACCCTGTCCCTCATCTGTTTAATAGTTACCTATATTTCCTTTAAAATTCAAGATACAGGATAAGTATGATCTCCTTTTCACAACTTTCCTTGGTGTCTCCACATGATTTTTTTTCCAAATGTTTCACTTTTAATTGTAGACACAGCTCCTATACTAAGTTTCACAAAAAAGCATGTCTTTCAACAATGCAACCAGTGTTCAATGTAATGTGGTGTAAGCAACATTTAACATAATTCAACTGCTTTAACCTAAATACACCTACTGCTTAAGTCTCCACATGATTTTAGATGCTTTTTACCCTGTAATTCCATCATATTTTGTACCTGCCTCTATTTAAGGACTTTTATATTATTGTGCAGCTATCTGTGCATATGTTTTCTTTAACTACTAGACAGTAAAGTCACTAAGAGCATGAGCTGTGTCTTATTTATCTCTGTAGTTCAGCATATATCCCAAAGCCTTAAACACAATAGCACTCATAAATATGTTGAATGAATGATTCAAGTGAATGAGATAAAATCTAGCTAAATTCAAAAAGTACTTTTCCCTCCTATTCAAATACTCACTGGAACATTTTTTATTGTATTATATATTATGCAACATTTATATATAATAAGTATAAAGAACACAACAATGAACGTATTTCCCCATATCTTCATTAATAAATAAGATGTCATTAATAGAAATAAAGTTCCCTATATCCATGTCTGAAAAAATGGAAAATACCTCATAAATGTGTATATCATCTTGACCTGGACTCTGTTCATCTTTTCTGTCATCTCCTCTTCAAACTCTTCTCTTTATGCACTTTATTACAAGTATATCTCTATTCTACCTATTCCTCCACTTATGCTCTAGTCTCTTCAAATTCTCCTTCATACATTATAACCATTCAGACTTCTACTCTGCCCTATCCTCCCCACCTCCTTTTCAACATTTATGTCTAATTTCATGTCCTTCCATGCAGTGTCAGAACAGGTATCCCTCTTCCTTTACAAGTAAAACTTTCCCTGTAGTTTGGATACCATCTCCTGACAGTTTTCTCTGGGAACCTGATGTCAGAAAAACCCTATTTCTACTGTATCTTCAACCTTTACCTTTCTACTAGCCCCTTCCAGCTATCTCACAAATATGTGCCAGTCTCTCCATTCAAAACAAATAACTATTTCCTTTACCCCTGAATATATCTATTATATACCCATCCCTTTCATTTTCAAGCAAGTTCCCAGAAAGTATTTTCTATGTTCACTATCTCCACTACCTCTATGCCAACTCATAAAAACTCCTCATTGCACTAATCACTCCATTGAAAGAGTGTACGTGAAGAACACCAGTGTTTTCCATGTTACCAAACCTAATACATACTTTCAATTCTCTATATTAGTAGATATCTTTGTAATAGCCAACAATATTGTAAAGATGTATAAGTAATAGTAAAGAGCATAAAATTGCAGGCAAGCTGCCAGAGTATGAATGCTTGACCATTTACTACCTAGGTGATCTTAGAAAATGTTACTCACTCTGTGTCTCAGATTCCTCACCTGTAATTGTATCTATCTCATAGACTTGTTATGAAGATCATAAAAGTAGAATGATTATAAAAATGCATGGCACATTGTAAGTACTATATTGATGGCAACTATTGTACTTATTATGCTATTATTGTATTATTATTATTGATCACTCTCATCTTTTTGAAACCCTTTACCTTTCAATATATTAGCCAAAATGTGTTCAATCAATATTCAGTAACAATCCTAAAATATCAGTGTCCTAAAACCACAAAGGTTTCTTTCTCATTCACACTATTTGTCTATCTCAGGTTGTGGGAGGGATGTTCTTTTCTATGTTATCTTTAATAAGGGACACAGAATGATAGAGCCAAGGCCACCTGGCATAATGCTACTCACTGTGGCCAGGGGAGAGGAACATGGAAAATCATGTACTGGCTCTTAAGAGTTTCTAATCCTTAACAGATACATGCTACTATATACAAAATAGATAAACAACAAGACCCACTGTAGAGCACAGGAGACTATATTCAATATCCTGTAATAACCTATAATGTCAAAGAATCTGAAAAAATATATATAACTGAATCACTTTGCTGTATACCTGAAACTAACACAACATTGTAAATCAACTATACTTTTTAAAAAAAGATAAATGAACTTTATGAGCAGTGCTGCAAATTCATCCTGAGTAAAATGATACTTAATTTTATGAATTAAAAAGAACAATATTCTGGTTCCTGAGTGATCACTGTGTTTCCAGAAGGTACTGATATGGAAGCAGTTATAATAGATTCCACTAACTGCAAAATTTTTGCACAGAGATGAAAATAAAGAAATGTACATGTTAAAAAAGCAATAAATAAATAAAATTTCCAATCCTCCCTCAGAAATCACACATGTTATTTCCACTCACATTTGGTTAGCCAAAGCAATTCATTTGTCTAAGGCTCTATGGAAGTGAAATACTAACATATACCCAGAGGGAAGTGAACTGGAAATATTGGAAGTAGCAGTATTGACTACCACACTTAGCTTTCAAGATACTACACACTAGTGGTTCTATTAACACCTTCCTTTCTTTTCCTTTTCGGTCTCCATCATAGGTTCCTCTTTCTTCCCTTCTGCTTTAATGATAGTGATGCTACATGACTGGATGCTTGGCATGATTTTCCTCTCACTCTACATACTTTCCTGAAGTGATCATATGCATTCACATGGTTGTCCCACCATACTGACAATACCAAACTTTACATCTCTTGCTTGTGTCTCTCTCCTGACCTTATGACTTGAATATCCAACTACTGTTAGACTTCTGTCCCTGGATAATCTACAATCTTCTTAAACTTATCTTGTCCAAAATTAACCTCACAGATTTATTCTATCTAAATTTTTCCTAAATCTCATATGATCTACCCCAGTTCGTAATACCATCAGTCGCCCATTTTACTTGGGTGCCTTCTACCTTAATTCCTCCTCTTTGCTCTCATTCTGACATTGGTTGTTTCACTGTCTATTTCCTCAGTGTATCTCCCCATCTCCATCTTAATCCACTGCTCTGAATTAGAACTTCACCACTCCTCATCTAGACTATTTAATCTGTCTCCTAACCAGCTTTCCTATTTCCAGTCTTGTTCCCTACAAATGCATTCTTTACACAGTAACTAGGATGCCATATATAACATTAAAAAAATTGACCACTTCCTTATCTTGCTTATAATATACCATTCAATTTCCTGCAACTGCTCAGTTGGTTTTCTCTACCCGGAATGTCCTTCCTCTCTTCCCTCCACTTTCCACATACAATTTTCTTGACCACATTCTACTTATCTAATAAAGCAAAAATTAATGCCAATACTAATAATCAGGAACTTAGGTGTTGCCTCATCCAGGGACTCTTTGCTCAACTTGATCCAGAAGAATGAGTTAGATGACCCTTTTCTATTCTTTCATAATTACTCATAACTTTATCATTTCAGTTAATTTTTTGTGGTTATCTATTAGCCTTTTCCCCGTATTATATTGTGACTGTCTTAAGGACAAAGACCATATCTTCTTAATGTTTGCATAGCCAGAACCTAGTCCAGGGCCATGTATGTATTAGGAATTCAAAACATGTTTGGTGAATGAATAAATGAATGGATGAAAAATACTAATCTTTCTTCCATCTATAATTTCTCTCCCTCCAGTGTCCCTTTCCCTACTTCTATATGTCTTCTTTTCTTTCTTCCCATTTACTGCATACTTTACTCCAATTTCTCCTTTTTCTTTTAGGATATTCTAATATCTAGCCTTTTACTTTTATTTCATCTTCTGCCTTATCTTCTCAAATTTTCTATTCTTTTTCTCTCCTCTCATAGTCTCTCTTTCCTCTACCCATTTCTCCTTGATCAATTCATCTGTGTGTGCGTGTATAAAAGTTCTGGGAATAGACCAATAAAATAAATATATATGTTAATTTTATTGATCTCTTCTCCACATTATTCTTCCCTGTTCTATCCACTTCCTTTTTCTCCATCATTCTTTCCTCTACTCTCTCAGCTCCTCCTCTTTAATTCAACTTCTAACAATTGACTTGCTATCCATTTTTCCTTGGCCATCTTCTTGTCTCCCAAATTCTTTCAGAAGCACATCAATAAATAGTAAATTTAAAGTAATGAAGGACTAGCATACAGGCAAGCACACTTCATGTATTCATCACATATTTACCAGGTATGCATTATTTGAGTTTCATTGTGTATAATAACAAATGCACAGAACCTGCACCAAAAGATCACTCATTAATGTGGAAGGCAGCTTCAGGAAGTGACAACTGACAGCAAGAACCAAGAAAGTTTTTAATGTTGGGGCAAAGAATCTTACTGAACTGGAAATGTGTTCAAAATTATTCTTTTAAAAGCAAAATTTACATATCTAAAATCTCTAATGATAATGAGTCATGAAAAACATAAAACTGTGATGGTTCTATGCTTTGGGAGCAGAAAAGTATGAAATACATTATATATAATATATATTCATATATATATTAAAAGTTATATTCTTAAGTTGTGTGGAAATGCACTTATATGAAACTCCTCAGCATTTCCACACAATGTGGCATAAAATATATGTTGCTATAATTTTGTATTTATATATGTAACATTGTACGTTTCATTATCTCACTTGATTCTCACAATTCTGCATCATATGGATAGTTTGTTGCTGTAGTTAAACCTAGGCTATTCTGACTGTCACAGTGTTCATGCCTGTGTATATGGCTGTAATTCTGTGTATTTAAATGCCCTTGACTATGTATATACCTGTGTATTGGTCTACACATGTCTCTGAGTATGCATAAACATTTATACATTGTGAATGTACATCTCTGTGTGTCTGAAAATGTTCATATGGCCAACTCTATTTTTTATTGAAATATAGTTGATTTGCAATATTGTGTTAGTTTCAGGTATATAGCAAAGTGATTCCATTTATATATATATATATATATATATATATACATATATATATATATATATACACACATACACCTATATACATATAAATATTTCAGATTATTTTCTATTATAGGTTATTATAAGATATTGAATATAGTTTCTTGTGCTATAACAGTACGTTCTTGTTGTTTATCTATTTTATATATAGTAGTGTGTATATGTTAACCCCACACTTCTAATTTATCCCTCCCCCCTCCCTTTCCCTTTCCCCTTTTGGTAAACATAAGTTTGTTTTCTAAGTCTGTGAGTCTATTTCTGTTTTGTATAGAGATTCATTTGTATTATTTTTTAGATTCCATGTATAAGTGATAGCATATAATATTTGTCTTTCTCTGCCTGACTTATTTCACTTAGTATGATATTTTCTAGGTCCATCCATGCTGCTGCAAATGGCAATATTTCATTCCTTTTTATGGCTGAGTAATATTCCATTGTGTGTGTGGTAATATTCCATTGTGTGTGTGTGTGTGTGTGTGTGTGTGTGTATCACATCTTCTTAAAGCAATCATCTATTGATGGGTACTTGTATTGTTTCCATGTCTTGGCTATTATAAATAGTGCTGCTATGAACATTGGTGTGCACATTATCTTTTCAAATTAGAGTTTTTGTTTTTTCTGGGTATATGCCCAGGAGTGAGATTGATGTATTATATGTTAGCTCTACTTTCAGTTTTTTAAGGAACCTCCATACTGTTCTCATAGTGGCTGTACCAATTTACATTCCCACCAACAGTGTAGGAGGGTTCCCTTTTCTCCACACCCTCTCCAGAACTTATTATTTGTAGACTTTTTAATGATAGCCATTCTTATCAGTGTGAGGTAATACCTCATGTGGTTTTGATTTGCATTTCTCTAATAATTAGTGATGATGAGCAGCTTTTCATGTGCCTGTTGGCCAACTCTCTATACTTGTGTCTATAATATATACGTCTGCAAGTGTGCATACCTGCAAATGTGTTAGGAAGTATATGCCTATATGTGCATTTCTAATCTGTAACCTTGACAGAATTTTCAATGGATAGCTTAAAACATGCTGATTTCAATCCTGGTCCTACCCCAGTATACTTTAGATGAGCTGCACCACTCTCTGACCTCATGGTGTAGAGGAGGGTTCCATTGTCCACCAGTCTGAGCAGCTTGTTAGGTGTGGTCATGTTATGGGCCACTGATTTCTTGCCATTGTGGAAGAAGGTGTCAGGGGTCCAGATCTTACTAGCCAGGAGATTATTCAGTGGAAGGATCTTCATGGGTCCATCAAATTTCAGTCTTTCATCATGCCATGTCTGTCGAAAAAATACATCAATGGTGTACTCCTAAGGACAAAAAGAGAGAGAACAATGTTTCAGTTGAGTTCTGGTAGTGACCCACAGTGCCCTTAGCAAATATTAATTACTTTGCAGTATTTCCTCTGCTGCAGAGAAGCAGCAGTCTATTAACAGTAGTTACTAGTAAGTAGGGCAAATGATTATGATTGAGAAAAAATGTCTTGGTGATCAGTAAGTACATAGATAATATGTTTGACAAGATTTTGCTTAGGAAGATCACTGCCAACACTGCCCTGCACATCATGCAAGCTGAACACAAGACTTTGCCTTATGAAAAGGAAAGAGCTCCCTTCTCTATGCAGTGGCATCTCTAATAAGGGCAAACTCCTTACCTTATCTCTTCTACTAAATGATCCCATATGAACATCAAAGGCCAATATAACAATTACCATAAAACTAAAACCTTAAATTTTAAAACACATTCATTTGATTCTCTAACAATATGTCTAATGAGTTAATATCTTATTGTCTTCAATAAATAAGGAACTCTTACAGATAAGATAAAAACAAACACACAAATAGAAAAATGGGTAAATGACATGAACAGAAAATTCATGAAATGGATAAAAATTGCTAATAAACATGAAGAACATTTTCAAAGTTGCTGTTCATCTAAACATAAATTAAAGTTACAATAAATGTTCCAGGTTTTGGTAACAGCAGACTAAATCATTTGGATATACATTCCTATAGCTATTAATTATAAAGTTTGAACTAAAAATTATGGACATATAGCTAGATAGATATACAGACTATTTGAAACCAATGGGGAATGATTGAAAGCAGACAAAAACTTGAAGAAAGTTTAGTCTTGAAAGATGGCAGCACATGTGCTCAAGGCACTGCATACCCTGATGAAGGGCTGAAGCCTGTAGGAAGGGAGCCTTTCCCTAATTGGTCCACAGAGGAGCCAAATTTATGTAATTTGTCTAGAGGGGATACATTTCCTTATCTGCAAAAAGGCACTATATATGCTAACAGCTTGGGAGCTAGATAATAAATAGGTAGGATAATGATTTATAGTACAAAAACCTGAGAATGCTGAGACTAGAGGAACTTTCACTTTTAGGCAATCTCTTGAATTCACTTTAGCTCCTAAAAAGTCTCAGCCCCACCCATCTGAAACCTTGGGATATTGGAGCTTTTGGAAAAAGCCAACCAGAGATTTGATGACAGCCCTAGGTTTCCTTCAGGAGAGGGTAGGAGTGTAGAGAAGAGGGGGAAGAACTGACATGTTTCATGTCTAAACTTTAGCACGTTTGAGGGCAGGGACTGCGTCTTATTCACTACTGTATCCTTAGTACCATGCCCACAAAAAATCTGTGTGGAAGGGATGTATTCAAATCCATTTTATTCTTTCATCTTGCTGTGTTTTCAATAAAAGAGAGATGGTTTTTTAAAACAAAGAAAAAAGATGGCAGCAGCAACAGGTTAAAATTGTGTTTGTGGCTTTTCTTTTCTAAAGGTCCTCTCCCAAACCTAGAATTTCTGTGGCAGATACCACAGCCTTAATGGCTCAAAGTGGCCAATAATATGGAAATTTAGGAGTGGGAGTCTTGGAAGCAAGAGAGTCACAGAGGGGATAGGACCCCAAATCTGAGTATATACTTCGCCCCAAAACCTGGCTGACCACTACATACATAGTGAAAACTCTGAGGCTATGGAAAAAAATGCAGGCAGAAACAATAGGGGAGTCTTCCACTAAATGATAGATGACAAAACTGTGGTGGGTGATGTTTGTGAGTTAGGCAGAAATCAGAAAAATTATTGGCTTAATACCTCAGAAGACAGAGCTCAAAGCTGGCCAAAGAGCTGAAAATGCAGGGGGAAGCCTTGGAGAAAAACAAAACCACTGAGAGGGAAGTCCCAAAATCTGAGTAGAAACTCTGCTTTGACTGACGACTAAACTACACAAGGCATGGGGGACACATCTAGGTAGTCAGGTAAAACAAAGAAGCAGCCAGAAGCTACTTAAAGTCCTTTGGCTTAAAATTCCTTAATAGTTTCCAGTTATACCTGGAATAAATTCTAATACCTTTCTCTTACTTAGAAAGTACTTCATAAACTGACCCTTGTCTTCTTCTCTAAGCTCTTCTCCAACCACCTGTAGCTCTACAAATTAGCCAGTCTGGCTTTTCTTCTCCTCCAGCACACCAAGAATACCCCTGCCTAAGGATTAGAAGATTATATAATTTATTGTCTAAACTGGAACACTTTTGAGAGAGGAGGCTTTATCAACAGTTATATATCAGGACAACATGTGTAAGCCAGGACTATGCCAGGTTTAAAGCTGGAATTAGACTCCCACATAAAAGCAAGACCCTGAAGGGCTCCAACCTCAGGAGAAGGGTGAATTACATAAAAGAAACTAGATAAAACCAGTCCACAACATGAAAATTCAGAAAGGAAATTTGTCTATCCAAGCATGAATTCTGAAATGGACAGGAGTTTAGGGGAAGCATTTCTACTGAGATTTAGCAACTTCAAGCCTAATCTTATATGAGATCAATATTTAAATGTACACTTGGTTTGGGGCTTAAAAGCTAAGAAATTAACATAAAAATAGGTCTCAGGATGGGGATACCTCTATATTGACTTACAAAAGCAAACACTCTAAAGAGACATGGCCATAAATAAATGCTTTCTGAAAAGAAGTTCACAATCCACAACAACGAAACACCTAAGGAAATGGTAATAAGCAAGAGTCAGCTGATACAACATGTAGCTGAATTATACCCCTTCCAAGAACCTCACATAACAGAATAATCAAATAGATATTATAATGGAACTATAATTAAAATGATAAAAGTATCAAAGGAGATTGAGAACATGAGAATAGATCCAAACATTATGGGGTAAAAGCAAGAAAAAACAGATTTTAAAAAGGTCTATTTGAATTAGATATTCTGTGAAAGAAAAATAGTCACTGAAAATAAAAACTCAATGGATATGTTACACAGAAGATTAGATATTATTAAAGAGAGATTAGTGAACTGGAAAATACATGTGAAGAAAACTTGTTCAGTGTATATTTCTAACAAAGTTCTAAAGTGGGAGAATAGAGAAAATGGGGGGAAAATAATAAAGTACTAATGGATGACAGTTTCTCAGAATTGTTGAATATAAGCATCCTTAGCTTCAAGAACCTTAATCACTTGCAAGCTCAGTATAAAAAAATATATCCAAGCCAACCATAGTGGATTTGAAAAATACCAAAGAGGAGATCTTAAAAACAACAAAATAGAAAAGACATATTATCTACAAAGAAACAGCAGTTTGATAGCAGACTTCTTGAAAAAAACAACAGAAGCCAAAAGAATTCTATAGCCAACTAGATTATCATTTGAGAGTGGTTTCAAAATAAAGATGAGTTTAGATAAATAAGATAATATTTTCCCATGGCTGGGGCATGTACAGTATTCAGGCCTCATTCAGAAGTCTCCATATCAGAAAAGCATTCTTTGACCACCCTATCATAAATAGTAATCCCTCTTCCCCTTACCATGCATTATTTTTCTTCATGCATTATTTTGTCAGATAGCTCTGACAAAATGTATTTTTATTTGCTTACTCTTCCTTTCATTCCACTAGCCTGGATGCTGCATGAGAGCAGAGATTTTCTTCAGTTCACTGCTATATTCCTAGCACCTAAAATCCTACCTGACCAATAGTAGCTGGTTTATAAATATTTTTGAATTAAAAAATGATTGAATGAATCCTCAGGAAAGGAACTACTAAAAGAAGTTTTTCATATAGTTGAAAATGAAACCAGCAGGAAGATTCAAGAAGGAATGGTGAGCACAAGTGTTGACAAACTTATGGGTAAATTAAACAAATAATGGCTCTCTACAAATGATGTTAAGGACTATAAAAACAAAGTGGAATAAATAACTACAGTAAGCCACATGGAAGGAGGGAGTAGGGATACATGGATTAATATATTCTTGTACTATTTGGGAGGAGAGTGGAGATATTAAATTTAACATCAAGTATATATATCAACATTTAAGGTAACCATTAAGAATATACTAGAAATAAAATGCAAAACTTACAAAAGAGTAGAGAAAAAACCAAGGGGAATATAGAAAATGCCTCAATCCCATAGAAGGCAAGAAAAAATAAAGCATATAAAAACATGGGGGAAAAGGATATATAAAATAAGATAGTAGAAAAAAACAATATAATCTAATGATAAATAAACAATGTAACTGTATGTTATGTGTATACAAGAGTCACACCTTAAGGGCACATGAAAACACAAGTTGAAAATGAAGCGATGGAAACATATGTATGGATAAATCCTAATCAAAATAAAGTCATAGAACTATAAAATACAGACAGCAAAATAAAGTCATAGAACTATAAAATACAGACAGCAGGGACTATAAGACTAACACTTTTGTTCAGGATGAAATATTACACTAAAAAATGGAGTATATCAAGTGAAAAAAATTCTTAATTTTTATGTATGGATAACATGGACTCAAAATATGTAAGGCAAAAATTGAATTACAAGGAGAAAATGACAAACCCATAGATTCTCAGTAAATGAAAGACCAATCGAACCAATAATTTGTATGATAAAATAAGTGAAGAATCCTTTTGACAAGCATAAAGTAAGGAATACACATAGACTTAACACTTAGTAAACAAACAGTATTTTTTTTTACCAAAAATAGATGATCATATATTAAGCCATAAAGCAAATCTCAAGAAACACAAAAAGATTTCATATCCTATAGACCATCTTGTTTCAATATGAGGCATTAAGTTAGAAATTAATAATAAAGTTTTACATTTGAAAATTAGAAAACCCGCTAAATTTTTTTAAGAAAACAAAGAAGAAACCATAAAGGATATTAGAAAATACTTAGAACTGAACAACAGTGAAAATGTTTATAAATGAAATCTTGTATTCAACTCCTCAAGTGCTGCTTAGAAGGAAATTGATAGCCATAAAGAAGTCTTAAAGATGGTCTTTAAAAAAGGGAAAACCATAAGCTAATCTGCCTCAAGAAACCAGGAACACAGAATTTCCCAAGAAAAGTAAAGAGAAAAATGATCTACACAAAAGGAAAAATCAGTGAAACAGAAAACAACAACAACAAAATAATACAGATGATGCACAAAATCCAAAACGGGTGGCTTTGACACACAATATAGAAAACTGACAATAAGTTTAATCAAGAAAAAGCAAGAAAATGTGGGAAAATTTGGGGTGAGGGGTAGAAATATAGATTAAATAAAATTGGGCAAAGCAAGTTGATAATTTTTGAAGCTGGGTGATGGATACATGAGGTTCCATTAAACCATTTTCTCTACTTTGGGGGTTGTGTGTGTGTGTGTGTGTGTGTGTGTGTGTGTGTGTATCATATATATAATCACTGCCAGCCTGTAGATAATAGATTGTAGGGAACTGAGAGTAGAGAGAAGGAAATCAGGGGCTTATTACAGTTTGATATGCCAGAGACAATGGTGGCCTGAGCCAGAATAGTAGCAGTTCAGGTGATAAGTGGTTTAATATGAGAACACCTATGAACATAGATACAAGAACCATGAATAACAGATTTTTTTTTAATTTTTGAATTTCATTTTATTTTTTTATACAGAAGGTCCTTATTAGTCATCAATTTTATACACATCAGTGTATACATGTCAATCCCAATCACCCATTCATCACACCCCCACCCCCACACCCCACAGCTTTCCCCCCTTGGTGTCCATACATTTGTTCTCTACATCTGTGTCTCAATTTCTGCCATGCAAACTGGTTCATCTGTACCATTTTTCTAGGTTCCACATATATGTGTTAATTCACAATATTTGTTTTTCTCTTTCTGACTTACTTCACACTGTATGACAGTCTTTAGATCCATCCATGTCTCAACAAATGACCCAATTTCGTTCTTTTTATGGCTGAGTAACATTCCATTGTATATATGTACCACATCTTCTTTATCCATTCGTCTGTTGATGGGCATTTAGGTTGCTTCCATGACCTGGCTATTGTAAATAGTGCTGCAATGAACACTGGGGTGCATGTGTCTTTTTGAATTATGGTTTTCTCTGGGTATATGCCTAGTAGTGGGATTGCTGGATCATATGGTAATTCTATTTTTAGTTTTTTAAGGAACCTCCATACTGTCCTCCATAGTGGCTGTATCACTTTACATTCCCACCAACAATGCAAGAGGGTTCCCTTTTCCCCACACCCTCTCCAGCATTTGTTGTTTGTAGATTTTCTGACGATGCCCATTCTAACTGGTGTGAGGTGATACCTCATTGTAGTTTTGATTTGCATTTCTCTAATAATTAGTGATGTTGAGCAGCTTTTCATGTGCTTCTTGGCCATCTGTATGTCTTCTCAGGAGAAATGTCTATTTAGGTCTTCTGCCCATTTTTGGATTGGGCTGTTTGTTTCTTTAATATTGAGCTGCAGGAGCTGTTTATATATTTTGGAGATTAATCCTTTGTCAGTTGCTTCATTTGCAAATATTTTCCCCCATTCTGAGGGTTGTCTTTTCGTCTTATTTATGGTTTCCTTTGCTGTGCAAAAACTTTTAAGTTTCATTAGGTCCTATTTGTTTATTTTTGTTTTTATTTCCATTACTCTAGGAGGTGGATCAAAAAAGATCTTGCTGTGATTTATGTCATAGAGTGTTCTTCCTATGTTTTCCTCTAGGAGTTTTAGAGTGTCTGGTCTTACATTTAAGTCTCTAATCCATTTTGAGTTTATTTTTGTGTATGGTGTTAGGGATTGTTCTAATTTCATTTTTTACATGTAGCTGTCCAGTTTTCCCAGCACCACTTACTGAAGAGACTGTCTTTTCTCCATTGTATATCCCTGCCTCCTTTGTCATAGATTAGTTGACCATAGGTGTGTGGGTTTATCTCTGGGCTTCCTATCTTGTTCCATTGATCTATGTTTCTGTTTTTGTGCCAGTACCACACTGTCTTGATTACTGTAGCTTTGTAGTATAGTCTGAAGTCAGGGAGTCTGATTCCTCTAGCTCTGTTTTATTTCCCTCAAGACTTCTTTGGCTATTTGGGGTCTTTTGTGTCTCCATACAAATTTTAAGATTTTTTGTTCTAGTTCCATAAAAAATGCCATTGGTAATATGAAAGGGATTGCATTGAATCTGTAGATTGCTTTGGGTAGTATAGTCATTTTCACAATATTGATTCTTCCAATCCAAGAACATGGTATATCTCTCCATCTGTTGGTATCATCTTTCATCACTGTCTTATAGTTTTCTGCATACAGGCCTTTTGTCTCCCTAGGTAGGTTTATTCTTAGGTATTTTATTCTTTTTGTTGCAATGGTAAATGGGAGTGTTTCCTTAATTTCTGTTTCAGATTTTTCATCATTAGTGTATAGGAATGCAAGAGATTTCTGTGCATTACTTTTGTATCCTGCAACTTTACCAAATTCATTGATTAAAACCAGAAATTTGTTTCCCAGCCAGAGTGATCATAACTATTCTTCCTTGTGACACAATGGAAGTTCAGCTAAAAATACCCTGAAATTTATTTGACCAAAGCCTGCCCTGTCAGGAAAGAGACATTCTGCTGCTTCTGCTTAATCATGAGGGAGAAGACAAACAAGCAACTGGAAGATGAAACTTCAGAAGAGATAAAACATCTGGATTGTTTGAAATGTCTCCAGAGTCTCTGCACATCCATGTGTGCCTGCTTGGGTGGGAAAAGAGAAGGGAAATGAGCTGGTTTTGGCAGGAGCTATGTGTATGTTTCTGTAGTATCCCTGAATTTGGGTATCTGTTTGCACATGTGTGTCTATGGAGTGCCTGGGATGGTGTGTAGGCTGTTTTGTTTTATTCTGTATATATTTTCTTATTTTGTCTGAATATATTTATGGGTGTTCATTCATAAGTGAGAGTGAATGAGTATGTGTGGGTGTGTGGGTGTGTGTGTGTCCAAAGAGTAGCTTCAGTTGCTTTCTTATGAAAATCTTAATCAATCACTAATTCCCAGCAATACAAAGAGAGCTTCACCTCCCTGGTGAGTTTGGTTATCCCCAGTGGACTATGAGCTCTCTGAATATGGATTCCCTAGAGCCCCTTAATGCAGAGTTGGGCCTCTAAGGAGTACTTGTTGAATGAGCAAATGTCAACAGTTTTAATTCATACCTGGATCTGAAGCTGTGGGCATTAATGGTCAACAGGTTGAGAGGGGGCAATCTAGACATACAGGCTTTCCTGTTGCCACTAAGAGAGACTCACATCCTCCATCCGTCTTACATCAAACATGTCCCTCACTGAGCTCTCCCTATGTGTCAAGTACTCTATGAAGTGCCAGGGAAGCCATGGAGTACTTGGTACTTGCCTTTAAGGAGTTCACAGGGAATTTACTATATCTCTGTATCCCTTTCTTTATTCCACACTTAAAAGACAAAGTTCAGGACTCTACCTTCCCCCTGCCTGGCATCACAACCACTCATGACTTCCTCTCCTGAGAATTAGCTTGTTTCTCCAACTGACTCCTACACCTTGCCTGATTGAAATAAAAGCCAACTCTCAGCCTCCAGTCTGCTCCCCCTTGTAGTTCATGCTGTACAGACTGCCAGATCAATCATTCTAAAACAACACATGTATATTTTTACTGCCCTAGTCTAACCCACTCAATGACTCTGTATTACCTATAGGAAAAAACTATCATGACACTACACAACTGCTTGTAGTTACCCAACAGATCTAAATAAGCTTTGTCCCCTGCTAAGTAGTAGTCCCACTGAAGATAAAGAAAAAAATCTATGTAGTGAGCATGGATATTTCATATTTTTGAACATAGTTTTTCTGATTCTAAGATTTTAAACACAAAGTCACTCATTCAACAAACCTTTTTGGAGCATCTAATCACTGTCTGACATACTGAGCAGATAATAGCTTCTTTGTGTCCCTTCATGATAATTTTTCAAATGACGATATTTGGTATCTGAAGTAGATATTGATCAGATGCCCCATTAGGACAGGGTCTCCTGCCTCAACTCTCCACTGCATGCCTTGCTTTGGCAGAAAGGGAGAATGGTAGGAGAAGGGGAAGTCCTTGTAGATGTCTCATGAGTCATCCCCTTGCTAGTTCTGCTGTGCACTACCCTATTCCTTGAATCTGTTCTGATGCTCTCTTCATCCTCACATCTGTAGAAGGACCTGTTTCTAGTAGGTTTGACTCTTCCTCCAAACACTTTACATCACCATGGTCTATCCACTTCCCCATTGAATAGGGCTTGTTTGCAAGGAATGGACTTCTACTTTTTTGGGGGGGGATGGACTTCTTGAATGACACTACCAGTTGCTAGACTGAGAGTCCCCACCATGTGCACTCCTCACATGACCTATATGTGCTGATATGCGTGTGGTACTGAAATGTGAAGTGTGAGGTCAGACAAAGTTTAATTGAGGATAGGGAGAAAAGCTGAATTTTGAAAGAGATGTTATAGAAGGGAAAGGTACTCCTGGTGGGGGATATATGCTTGATATGTGAATAGGTGGGAAGAGCAGGGCAAAAGATGGATTTAGCTAAATGTAGGATGATGAGGGTAGGGCATTCATGAGACAAGACTTCTCCTTAGAATATAGCTCCAAGGCCCTGCCATAGGAAAACCTCAATTTATTTTCTTTGATCTGTTGCATCATCTTTCACTTTTACCTTTGCAGAAACTATACTTACCATGTCAGTGTCTGACACAGGGCCAAAACTGGTCACGTAGATGTCAGTCTTAACTTCAGTCACTGCATCTGGTTGAAAGAAAGTAGAAAAGCAGAGTGTTATGAAAGACTGTTGCCTTAGCTCAGAGAGAGTCCAGGGCAGTACTCCAAATGATAGCAAACTTGTTACTTCTAAGAAAGGATACTTGGTACAATCATAGGAAAACCCCTTAAAAAACTCTCACTTGTACTATTTCTTCACAGAGAATATGCTAGGCACAGGAACAAAATCCATCCCTTTAGGTAACATTGAGAATGGCGGCAGAACCTCCAAACTCCAAAGCTTAGTGAGAGCCCTTCGAGATCTCTAACATTCACACCTGCTGGGCTCTCACACTGGGATTATCCCTACCTGTGGTAGGTTACAAATGTTCCAAGAGCCAACCCTTTTCCACTTTCAGGAATGTAGGATGATTGTACTCCTAAAGTACGGAAGGGATGTGTGACTGGTTTTGGTTGTAGGAGGAAGTAATATGTGTCCCTCCCTGGCTGCAACAATTAATGTCCAACACAAGACCCTACCTGCCATGGTCACCATGGAAACATATGTTAATATGGAGCTACTATAAGATTGAAACAGCCTGGAATGATGACCCAACACTTGGAGGACAACGGCACTGGAGAGTTGCCTGGATCCACAATAGACTTTGCATCAATGAGAAGTACTTTTGTTGGGTTAAGTGACTGAGATTTGGAGATGATTGATATCACCTGATACACTCTCTTTGCATTTTTTTCTCTTGCAACTGTGTATTTACTCATCTGCCTTGCCACATAACCCAAGAGCTCCTGAAGGGCAGTGTCCCTGTTTTGTTATCTCTGTATCCTCAGTACATAGAAAAGGAGCCTGTTATTGAGATGGTGCTCACTGAACATTTTCGGTATTAATGGATGAATCTCATCACATATATATTTGCCAAGTTGGAAAATGATACTCAGAGAAGTGAAGTTATTGCACTGCTAAGTTTCTCTTTTCCTCCTTCTGTCATCCCTGTTTACCCCATTGCAGCTCAGACTAGCTCACCCACTCAAGCATACCTCAGAGTACAGGGTAGCCTACCTCACCTTAGCAAAGTCAATTACAGCCTACCAAACACCTCATCATTACACTAAATTCAAACAAGATCCACTCCAGCCCAGCACACCTGACCCCAGTAGAGCACACAAGTAACGCAGCTAATACCAATAAAGCCCACATAGGACTTGATATATGTATACTATAATGAGGCTGGTTACTGCAGTCTATGGCAGTATTTTTTTAATTTTTAAATTTTATATTTCCTTTTTAATTGAAGTATAGTTGATTTAAAACATTATATTAGTTTTAAGGGTACAATATTGTGATTTGACATTTTTATAGATTATGCTCCATTTAAAGTTATTGTAAAATATTGGTTATATTCCCTGTGCTATACATTACACTATTTCTTTTTTCCCATGGAGAGGTAATGGACACACATACTCCATTCATAGCATATCCACTATATTCATCCAGTCCTGGGTCCTAGCCCAGATGTACTTTATGTCTTATTGACTTCACATTTTCCAGAGCCATCTCTTAGGCTCTTAATACATTATTCCCCTACACAGGCACAAAGTATACTTAAGGCCACTGTACACATCCACAAACATTCCATTTTCAAAAGAGACTATGAGTATCATTTAATAATAATCGACACTGTAGTCAATTCACCAAAACACACAATCTATCTACTTCCAAGCTTAATCAGCAAATAACATGTCTCTGAAGCTAGAGTTGTGTTTTAAATATTTGGGCTCTCATCTAGAGCACAGTCTTCCCTCAGAGATATTTCTGTGCTTCAAGGACAAGAGACAACACTTCAGAATGCAGAACATGCCCCCTAAACACTTGTCTCTTCAGATACACTACCAGATTCATTGGCTGGGGAAACATTGCCATACCCCAAAGTACATAAAACAAAATTAATTAATTAATGGGAGAGACCACAATTACATTTGAATCCAATATTCCAGGCAGGACATAGTTAGATACAGAACAACTTTCTAAACCAATTTAACTGTAAAACTGTAAGATACCTATGCAGATTCAAAACAGGGGGCCCAGGGACTTCCCTGGCAGTCCAGTGGTTACGACTCTGTTCTTCCACTGCAGGGGATGTGGGTTCGATCTCTGGTTGGATAACTAAGATCCCACATGCCACTTGGCACAGCCAAAACAAAAACAAAAACAAAACAGGGGACCCAGACTATAGGAGAAAAAGAAGAGAGATAGTGGTGATAAAGTCAGGAGACTGCTCTAGCTCTAAGAGGAGAATGGAGTCACTGTAGGTAGAAAAGGAAGAGTCTTTGACTGGGATGGGAAGGCTTGCGTTCTGGATCTCTGTCCGACTTGCTGAATGCCTTAAGACTTTTCTTCTTTTGGCTTTTCTCTTGTACAATGAGGGTTTGGTATCAAACAAATTTGAATTTTCTCTCTGCTCTAACTAGGAACTCTGAACGCAGGGCCAAGCAAAAAGCATCTGACTAAAGGTGCCCAATGGTAGTAAAAGGCAAGTTTTCTCTGCTGCCTGAGGAAGGTAGGAGGTTTGTATGATCAGGCCACCCAATGTGGCTGTTCTCTTGCTCTCTGTACATCCCCTGCTCCACCAGTCCCTGCTTCACCTACACCCACTCACATGACTGACCTTCCCTCAATCATAGGGCCTAATCAGTAAATGCCTATGTACTTGTCTCTGGCCCCAGCTAATGATCTAATCTTTAGATCAGAATTATCTCCACTATGATGATTTATCAAAGGGGCAGTGAGGGGTGAACCCCTCTACTGGTTTCCCTGGCAACCAATAAGCACCGACCTAAAGTCAATACTCCTGTAACTGGTAACCTCCCTCCCCATCCCACCTGGGAGTGAAGACTGCCACCAAATCCTGCCCACCTCTGCTGCACATGGTGGGGTGTCACTCCAGGACCTTGGTTCAGACAAGGAAGATTCACCTTATCCATGAAACCATTGATGTCTCTGTCGCTGACTCCAGGCTCTTTCTTTGGTCTCGAGGCTGGGAAAGTACAGGGCTTGCAGGTCTGGAGGGTGCAACCCAACAAGGTTTAATGCAAATAAGGTATTCCTCCTCTCTCTCAACTGTTCACTGTCATTTAAAAGACACCCATTGGGACTTCCCTGGGGATCCAGTGGTTAAGACCTCACCTTCCAATGCAGGGGGTGTGGGTTTGTTCCCTGGTTGGGGAGCTAAGATCCCACAAGCCTTGCAGCCAAAAAACCCAAAACATAAAACAGAAGCAATATTGTAACAAATTCAATAAAGACTTTAAGAAAATGGTCCACATCAAAAAATTTTTTTAACATCTTTATTGGAGTATAACTGCTTTACAATTGTGTATTAGTTTCTGCTGTATAACAAAGTAAATCAGCTGTACATAAACATATATCCCCATATCTCCTCTCTCTTGCCTCTCCCTCCCACCCTCCCTATCCCACCCCTCTAGGTGGACACAAAGCACCAAGCTCATCTCCCTGTGCTATGTGGCTGCTTCCCACTAGCTATCTCTTTACATTGGTAGTGTATATTGACATTCCCCCAGTGTTGCACACAGGGACCACAAAGCCCCAATGACTAAATCCCATTTTTTGACTAGGAAATCCAGCTGCCTTGGAGCAGGGTATGTGACAACACACAGAAGTACCCTGCAGAAGTAATGTACAGTGATTGAAAGCATGACTAACTGAGTTTGAATTTAGGTTCTGCCATTTACACTTTGTGCGCCTTTTGTCACTTAACTTCTCTATGCCTGTTTATTCATCTGGAAAATTGGGATAATGATAGCACGTACCTCAGAATTGCTCTGAGGATTTAAGGAGACAGTATTGAGACCAATAGTTAGAATAAATCCAGTTTTCAATATATGTTACCTGCTGCTGCTGCTTAATACTATTCCAGAGGCAAGACCATATGAGATACCCATAAGGCCAAGTGGACAGAACTCACCCAGAAGTCTAAGGTCCTCAGTCCCAGACAAAGAAGAGAGTATCCACCCACCACTCTAGCTCCTCTGTGTGAAGGAATGATTAGAAGTTTGCTATTTCATTTAATTAAATGAAAAGACCAGTGAATTAGACTAAAACTGGTTAGGGCTACAGTTCATAGTCTAGCCCTTGTTCACAGCCTTCTCATTTTTCAAATGTGAAAAATGATTTAATTTGGAAATGAGGTTTTTTTTCCTTTTTCTTTTTTTAACAAATATTTTCCAATGCTCCTTGGTTCTTTTTTATTTACTTTGGAGATCCAATTTCCTTCCAATATTACCTTCTGAAACCAAAGGTGAATAGAATTATCTTTTCCTTTTGCAAATTTACTGTGGTATTGGAAGCTAAACACACATGCCCTTAGCCCTCAGTGGGACTCCCATTGGTGGGGAACTTATCAACCAGTTCCTAATGTCATTCCAGCTTGCTTTTGATCTGAAAGAGTAAAGATACGCCAATCAGCAAGTGATCACTGTGTTTATATTGACTATGTTGCTCATACAAACTGTATTTTCTAGTTTGAATTAAAATAGATCCCCAAGAAGCTATGAATTTTCTCCTCTGAGCAGAAACCAGAGTAGTTTCCCCAACTCTAGCTTCTCCACTCCAGCACACACATAAACATCGGTCTTAGTAGTGCCCTTTGGATCCACACAACAAAATCTGCTTCTTGTTCTTTTGAGAGTTAAAGACGTTCAAAGATTGAAGGAAAGTGATCATGGTACACCTAAGTCTTCTCTTCTTGTTCCTTTCCAGATTAAATATCCTGACTTCCTTTGTGTCTCCCCTCTTTTGACATGGTTTTAAGCAACCTCACTATCCCACATTCACTTTCCTCTGGATTGGGTCTGAATTTTTTACTGGCACTCTGAAATATGTTTTGTGATGAAACTTTGTCACAGTGCTATTAGACAGGATCATAAGATGAATGATATGAACAAAAGCCAACCATACCCCGTTATCTCATTACAGGCTGTGACGGACTCTTCAATCCTTCCCAATAACAGTCTTCCTGACAATAGTGAGGTTTTAAGGATTGGGACTTTGACTAAAAGAACAAAGTCCTGACTTTTATGTTTTCCTACTTCCATATCACTGGGAATTTTAGAGAATAAGTGTTTGTTATTGTGTACACTTTTCATCTTGAAGAGAGACTAAGCTACTAGAAATGAGCTTCCATGTGACTCGCTGGGTCTGCTAGCAACATGGATTTAGGGAGTGGGCTACAATGACTTATGGAGAACCTCTCGGAGATCTGAGAGCTGGAGTACTCTGTTCTGTTAATCGCCTTTTCATTTGTCTTTTACAAACCTTGGGGACTGAGATACTGTAAGTACTCAGTGACACACACACACCATAGCATTAATCACAGATAAGCTCTTCAGAGGAATCACAGACAGATGGCTTAAGGAAGCAGATATGACAAAACTCTGCATTAGAGGTCCTAAGTTCTAATCTAAGCTCTGCAATTGACTCATACCCCCTTTTGCAGGCTGTCTGGGCAAAGCTCATAACTTTTGACATTTGGTAGGCTAGAGGTCTAGCACTGTGTTTATGCTACTTCATCTAGTGTCTGGCACCTGGAATGTACAGCAAATCTTAATAGCTAGCTACATGAAACATATGTTTATAACAAAACACCAGCAAGAAGTTCAGTCTTAATGCACCCCCAAAATTCATCTTTCAGTCCCAAGCCAGTTACAGTTGGTGGGCAGTACACACCATTCAGATCACTCCACTTCATTCACCGGTTCCACAAAAACACTGATTCCTGGGCTATCATCCTCAGCATTTCATCTTCCTCACCATTATCTCATTCTTTAATCTGGCATTTAACATTTAATTTGTAAAGTACCAACACATATTTCAAGTGTCAGTTCAAATGGTATCATTTGTCTGTCACTCATTCTAGATGTTTCCCTCCTCCAACTTTTCCTTTTCCCTTTCCTGTACACCTATTATTTGTTACCTAGCTCAATACTTACCCAGCGTGTAGTGGAAAAAGCATTGAACCTGATTTCAGAAGATCTTGGTACAGGTCAAGTAGTGATACTGACAAGCTACTATGATTGTGAATGAGACTGTTATCTCCTTGAGCCTAGGTTTCCTTAACTAGAATATGAAGTTTCGGCACAGAGATCCCTAAAATCCATTTCAAAAACTATGCTCTGTTTCTTTGGTCTTGTGGTTTCTAAGCCCAGAGTAGATCAGAGGCACTAAATTAGAACTGAAGAAGAGATAGGGCAGTGGCAAAAACAAGAAATAAGCATTAATGTAGTAAAGAGGTAGGAAAAAAGTAATAATAACCAGGCTTTTCTCAGAACAGGTTGCTGTGCTCAGTGCTTCTAGTGGCATTAATATAGGTCTACAGAAGGGCCTTCCTAGAATATCTTTGCCCTCAGACCTTTCTAGAGACATCCCTTCCTTGTGATGGGGATCAAAGGCAATATTAGGATTTGTAGCTCCAGAGAAAATGATGGGCAGATGTGTGGAAAATAGAGGTCACTTCCAAGAGCTAGTAGGATTTCCTTGGGGCAATATTATAACAAAATTAGAGAGGGAATTTGAAGCAGTGCTCAAATAATGACCAAGAAATAAGTTGGAGGCCAACTACACAATGTCTTCTCCACTCTAAAGGCACATCCTTGAGCCAGAACAAGCTGAAAGTCAGGGGAAAAGCAATAGAATCTTTAAAACAGCTGAAATATTCTAAAATGTTACAAGGATGCTCTGGTATTTTTCCAGGGTCTGCTGATTTTTAGCTTAGACATAAAATTAATAAGTGGAAAAAACTTTGGTATAGGACTCTGGAGACTTGGGTTAATCCTGGTCCTACCTCAAGTTAACTATACCTTAATTTCTTTATCTGTAAAAAAGGGAATCCATTTTGTTATGATTCCAACATTAAAAATATTGGCCATAATAGATTAGAAGAGGCTACCAGAGGCACATACACTGTCATTCTTAAGAAATGTTTGGAACTTCCAGATAAGATGGCACAGGTAATAAACACATTATAATGAGAGATAAAATATAAATGATATAATAAAAAAGATATAATTGTTTCAAATAAAAGATCAAAATATCATGGAACAGACACAAATCAAAGTTGTAAGTAATACTGAAGCCAGAGATCTGGGTCTGAAAATAAGAAGTAAAGTAAAAGAAACTAAAATATTTCTCTGTACAAAAGAGGAGAATAGAAGCAGGCTGAGTACTCGTTGGTCAGAGCTGGGGCTCTCCTTGTAGAGAGGCTAGAAAAAGTGAAGATGAACTGATGCCCAGGGTATGACTCTGTTTGAGGCAGCAGGCATGGGCTGGGGGGGGTGGGGATGACATAATCTACAAAGACATAGTCTTGGGATTAGAAATTGATCTAAGTGGCTTGTTGGACCAGGAATGGATCAGCAATATCACAATGGAGAAGAAACTTCAAAAATACTGTTATAAGTCCAGTTTGGAACAGGGATCAGAGTAGAAGCAAACTAAAAAACCACAGGACAGTAAGAAAAAGAGGGTGAAAAACTAAACTTAAAATAAAACTAAACTGGTTTCTGGCATGGTGGAATAAGTGCATTACAGCCTTTCTCTCCCAATGATTATAAATGAAAATCTCTGGACGAAATATAAAAGCAACTACCCAAGGACTCTGCAAAGTAAAAAAGAACAGGTAGATTATAGAGGGGCATCAAGACTTGGAGAAGCAACCCACAGGGAAATATGTTTCCTGTTTTTCTTTTTTCTTCTTCTTTTCTCTTGCAGTTCTGCCTTAAAGGCAAAGCTGCATAGTGGGACAGTGGCATGAACAGCTAAAACTCTGATTTTAAAAATCTGTCTTGCCAGAAAACTAGGGGAAAAGACCACTGTACACCACAGAGTGTGGGGAATCCCAGAGTATAGAGGGTTAAAGAAGAGGATCCACTAATTCTTTATATGAACCCTCACAAATCATAGGTTTACCCTTAAGCACATGCCTAGGACAGACTCAAGGCAGCATGCCAAAGGCTTTGAGAAGTACACTATGATTTAAACCACCACCTAAATTTCACACTAATCCTGAATAGCACAAGTATAGGACAGACTCAAAACCACATAGCAAAGATTTTGATAATTGAACTATGAATTAATATGTAAACCACGGACCAAGCCTTAGGGCTATCCCCTCAGTGATACGTGTGTGACATAAACCAAATGCATCATAGCAAAGGCTTTGAAAACTGAAAGAGATGGGCATCACCACCCATAGAAAGCAAGGCAGACCTTGCTTTTTAACCAAGTTGATTGTCTGCTAAAACAAATAAGAAAAAAAAATTCAACATTCTCCAAAGCATTATAACAGGACTAAGACTCCACATAATAGTCAAAATGTCCAGAATACAATTCAGTATTATTTTACTTAGAAAGAACCAGAAAAATGTTACCAATTCTCAAGGGAAAAGACAATCAACAAATGTCAACTGTAACATGATTCAAATGTTGAAAATTTCAGTCAAAGATTTTTAAATGGTTATTATAACTAAGCTCCATGAGGTAAATGAAAATACATTTAAAATAAACAGAAAAATGAAGTTTTCACAGAAAAATTAGGAAATATAAAAATAACCAATTTGAAAATTTAGCAATAAAAAATGCAATTACCAAAATAAAAAATTCACTGGATGGTCTCAATAGCAGAATGGAGATGACAAAGGAAAGAGTCAGTGAAATTGGTGATTGACAGAAATTATCCAATGTGAAGAATAGCAACAAAAATGTCTGAAAAAATATCAACAGAAACTCAGGGCTATGCTGAATGATATGATAATGTCCAACACATAGAGCATTGGAATTCCAGAAAGAGAGGGGAAAGAAATTAGTAAAGAAAAAATGTATCTGAAGAAATAGTGCTCAGAAACTTTCCAAGTTTGGTAGAACACATAAGTTTACAGAATCAAGCCATTCTACAGGCCCTAAACAGAAAAGAAAAAAAAAAGAAGAAGAAATGATTGCCTAGACATATAATAATCAAACTGCTAAATACCAAAGATGAAGGAAAATCTTGAAAGAAGGTATTGGAAAATCACACAGTCTATGAAGGGGAACAACTACTTGAAAGACTGAAGCTATATCATCAATTCACAGACAATAGTGAAACAGAATCTTTAATATGCTTAAAGAAAAGAACTGTTAACCTCAGAACTCTATACCCAATAAAAATATGCTTCAGCAACTTAAGTGTCCATTGACAGATGAATGGATAAAGAAGATGTGGCACATATATACAACGGAATATTACAGCCATAAAAAATGAAATTGAGTTATTTGTAGTGAGGTGGATGGACCTGGAGTCTGTCATACAGAGTGAAGTCAGTCAGAAAGAGAAAAACAAATACCGTATGCTAACACATATATATGGAATCTAAAATAAAATGGTTCTGATGAACCTAGGGGCAGGACAGGAATACAGACACAGACATAGAGAATGGACTTGAGGACACAGTGGGGGAGGGGAAGCTGGGACGAAGTGAGAGAGTAGCATTGACATATACACTACCAAATGTAAAATAGCTAGCTAGTAGGAAGCAGCTGCATAGCACAGGGAGATCAGCTCGGTGCTTTGTGACCACTTAGAGGGATGGGACAGGGAGGGTGGGAGGGAGGCTAAAGAGGGAGGGGATATGGGGATGTATGTATACATATAGCTGATTCACCTTGTTATACAGCAAAATCTAACAGAACATTGTAAAGCAATTATATGCCAATAAAGGTGTAAAAAAAAAGCTTCAGGAGACATTCTGAGATTTAAAAAGACAAGGGAATTTGTTACCAGCAGAGTTATTCTATAAGAAATTCTACAGAAGTTCTTCAGGCTTAAGGGAAGTAATGCTGGGGGGAAATTAGATTGTCAGGAATAAAGGAAGAACAACAGATATGGAAATTTTGGATATATGTTAAAAAAATTGTTCTTTCTTACGTTCTTTAAAATAGTTATGACTGCTGAAATAAAAAATTCAAACATTGTCTCATGTGGGTTTTAATGAATGTTGATATAATAGTTAAGACACCCATAACATAAAGGTACTTTGGATGGGCAATGGACTGATATTGTTACAAGACTACTTTCTACACTTTACTGGAAGTGGAACAATATTAACTCCAAGAAGACTGTGAAACCTTAGCTGTGAAAATGGTAATCCCTATAGCAACCAATGAATCTCATAAAGAAATATTTCTAAAGAGGCAATAGATAAAATAAAGATGTTCAAATATTTCAAAAATATTCAGTAAAAGGAAAATAGATTAACATAAAAACAGAGGGGACAAACAAACAAATAATAAAATGATGAATCTAAACATAACCATGTCAATAAATATATTAATTGTAGGTGGTCTAAACATACAAAGCCAGAGATTGTCAGATTGGAAAAAAAAGAGCCAAACATATTCTGTGTATACGACGCCCACTATAAATATAAAGATATAAATATATTAAAAGAATGGAAAATATATATAATGTAAACACTAATCAAAAGAGAGATGTGGTAGCTATATTAAAATCAAAGAACTATACTGTAGAACAAGGAAAATTACCAAAGATGAAGAGGGATTTACATAATTAAATCACAAGTAAGATATTACAAGGCTAAATGTGATATCCAACAATGGAACTTCAAAATATATGACACAGAAACTGATGGAATTCAAATAGGAAATTTAAAACTCCAAAATTATTGTTGGATACTTCAATATTCCTCTTTCAACAATTGATAGAATGTGTACAGACAAAATTAGTAAATGTATGGAAGACCTGAACAATATTATCAACCAGTGTCACCTAATTGACATTTATAGAACACTCTACCCCCAACAGAAGAATATCCAATTTTTTCAAGTACATTGGGACATTCACCAAGATAGCCCATAAAACAAACCTTAACAAATTTAAAAGAACTAAAGTCATATAAACTATGATCAGTAACCATAAAAGAATAAAAATAGTAATTAATACAGAAAAATACCTTTCCTAATATTTGGACATTAAAGAACACTCTTCTAAATAACCCATGGATCAAGAAAGAAGTCATAAGTGATGTTTCAAAATATAGTGAACTCAATAAAAATAAAAATACAACACATCAAAGCTGTGGGATGCTCATAAAGAAATACATAGAGGGAAATGTATAGCATTAAATATCTACTTCAGGAAAAAAGAAGACTCAAAAAGTCCATAATCTAAGCTTCCATCTCAATAACTAGAAATATAAAAAAAGAAACACATTTAAAAGAAAGTAGAATTAAAAATAGAAAAACGATAGAGGAAATCAGTGAAATTAAAAACTGGTTCCTTGAAAAAAATTGACAAACCTCTAGTCAGACTGACCAAACAACAAAAAGACAAAATCTATGAATATCAGGAAAAATAGAAGAGTAATGTCACCAAAAGTGGCAGAGTAAGGAAATCTAGGACTCTCTCTCTCCATAAAAACAACTAATAAGCTTGGAAAAACTGTCAGAATCAAATTTTACAGAACTCTAGAATCTAGTCAAAAACTTATATCCACCAGGGGAATATGTGATGAAAAAAAAAGGTACTTCACCCACCTATATCCCACAACCCCCAGAGCGGCAGCAGCCATAAAGATGTCAGCCCACACTCCTGTTACAGGTTCCCATTGCCAGAAAGAGCAATATAAATCTTATTCTGAATGGCAGGTCGAAACCCTTAACCCCTTTTTGAAAGAGGGATGCAATGGCTTGACTTTGTTTCACTCAAATGGGATCATTCCTAGTGTTGGGGCTGCTTCCTGAGAGGCATTGTCAAAAGCATTTAAAGACAAAAATATTGACAGCAGCAGCCTGGGGCTAGGGATAAGAGCTGGGACAAGCAATAGAAAGACTGAAAAGCCTGAGAAGAAAAAGTTTAGAAAAGGAGATACTTGGGTGAATAAGGATTTTTATAAACTTCCAACATATACCAAGGGATTGATAAGTCCACGCACATGCCCAGGGCTTGACATATGCTCAGAAAAGGCTTGAGAAGAACCTAAACTTTCACATCTGGCTGAATTTCAGATCTCACTATAAAGGGGAAGTGGAAGCTAAGGCAGAGTCAATTCTTCCTAAACAATTCTACAGATTAAACACAGTCCTAAATAAAATCTAAGGGTTTTTTGGTAGAAATTCATGGATTCTGAAATTTGTATGGAAAGGCAAAAGAGCTAAATAGCCAAAACAAAATTTTTAATGCATTCTTAATTTGGAGAACTCTATTATAGGATTTCAATGTTTCAAGATTTACTATAAAAGTACATCGATCAAAACAGTAAAAGAATATTTGAGTTTTCTAAGGAAACTCCATACAGTTCTCCATAGCGGCTGTACCAATTTACATTCCCACCAACAGTGTAAGAGGGCTCCCTTTTATCCACACCCTCTACAGCATTTATTGTTTGTACATTTTTTGGTGATGGCCATTCTGACAGGTATGAGATGATATCTCATTGTAGTTTTGATTTGCAAATGATTAATGATGTTGAGCATTCTTTCATGTGTTTGTTGGCAATCTGTATTTCTTCTTTGAAAAAATGTCTATTTAGGTCTTCTGCCCAGTTTTGGATTGGATTGTTTGTTTTTTTGATATTGAGCTGCATGAGCTGCTTGTAAATTTTGGAGATTAATCCTTTGTCAGTTGCTTCACTTGCAAATATTTTCTCCCATTCTGAGGGTTGTTCTTTCGTCTTGTTTATGGTTTCCTTTGCTGTGCAAAAGCTTTTAAGTTTCATTAGGTCCCATTTGTTTATTTTTGTTTTTATTTCCATTTCTCTAGGAGGTGGGTCAAAAAGGATCTTGCTGTGATTTATGTCATAGAGTGTTCTGCCTATGTTCTCCTCTAAGAGTTTGATAGTGTCTGGCCTTACATTTAGGTCTTTAATCCATTTTGAGTTTATTTTTGTGTATGGTGTTAGGGAGTGCTCTGATTTCATTCTTGTACATGTAGCTGTCCTAAGTGTCCATCAACAGATGAATGGATAAAGAAGATATGGCACATATATACAATGGAATATTACTCAGCATAAAAAGAAATGAAATTGAGTTATTTGTAGTGAGGCGGATGGACCTAGAGTCTGTCATACAGAGTGAAGTAAGCCAGAAAGAGAAAAACAAATACCGTATGCTAACACATATATATGGAATCTAAAAAACAAACAAAAAAATGGTCATGAAGAACCTAGGGGCAAAACGGGAATAAAGACGCAGACCTACTAGAGAATGGACTTGAGGATATGGGGAGGGGGAAGGGTAAGCTGTGACAAAGTGAGAGAGTGGCATGGACATATATACACTACCAAATGTAAAATAGATAGCTAGTGGGAAGCAGCTGCATAGCACAAGGAGATCAGCTCGATGCTTTGTGACCGCCTAGAGGGGTGGGATAGGGAGGGTGGGAGGGAGGGAGACGCAAGAGGGAAGAGATATGGGAACGTATGTATAGGTATAACTGATTCACTTTGTTATAAAGCAGAAACTAGCATACCATTGTAAAGCAATTATACTCCAATAAAGATGTTAAAATAAATAAATAAATAAATGAAATGAAATGAAATGAGTCTATACATCAAAACTAATGAAACAGAACAGTACACCCAGAAACTGTCCTATGGATACATGAAGTCTTGATGTATGGCAGGACAGGTATTATATATCAGTGAGAAAAACATGTACTATTGAAAGATGTGCCAGACTACAGGTTACCCATATATAAAAAGTACATTGCTACCTCATACCACATATAAATATTAATTTCAAGTGTACTAACCTAAATAGGAAATGTAATTCATGAAAGAAAGAACCTGAATAACCAATGAATGTAAGATATCCAACATCACTAGATAATGAGGGAAATGCAAATTAAAAAGAGGTACCATTCACAGCTATCAGCCCAGCAAAAATTTAAGATCATGAGAGTACCGAGTACTGGTTAAGAACTGAAACAAAGAGAACTCTCATACACTGCTAGGAGGAAGTGTAAATTGGTAAAACCATTTTGGAGAGCAATTTGGAAATATTTGCTGAAGTTGAGATGTGTATATCTTATAACCCATTTATTCCACTCATAGATCTATATTCAAAAGAAATCCTTACACATGTGCACAAAGAGACATGTGCAAGCATGTCCATTCGGTGTTTGAAATGTGGTTCTATTTAGACTTAATGGTATTGTAATAGGCATCTTTCAGTGAATAAAATTCTTTATTTCCCTCAGAAATCTCCAATAGGGACTCTTTTGCAATCACTGTAGATTAATGTGTTACAAGTGAGATGTAGTCTCATTCCCTTTGTTGTGGAATAAATTAATGTGTTGGTCCTGGCTAAGCTGAGCAGAACCCAGTCTTTCTACCTGGAATCAGACTTCTTCACTTTGCAACTCAAATGAGCAATTTTTCCTCCCATGTCTTGGTTACAGTTTTCCTATCCTTTTGACCCCACTAAGAAGAATTTTATCTTCCAGACACACTGTCTGCCAAGCCGTCCTTCCTTAATCTTAGTGTTAAACCAGAAAACTCTCATATTTTCCCTCTTACATCAGTATTAGCCAGAACCTGCTCTTTTTTATTTTCTTATAAGGGGCGATCCTCTAAGTTGACATCCAGCTTTGAAATAGTTATGGCTTGTTTCAGTACCCTTTGTTAGAAAACATACTGTCTCCCACCAAACCCTGACATTCACAGATTGGCAGACTGGGGCTGTGAGGGTGTGCTGTTCATTTTTACCCTGCTTCACTATTTCTCTCAAACATAGCAGTGATGAGAAACAAAGAACCTTGTATTTGGAACCAATGGCCCTGAGATTGGGCCCTGGCTCTACTGTTTATTGACTAATAAACTACCTTAATCATTTTAGTCTTAGGTTCCACCACTGCAAAATAGAGATATCGATATCTCCCCTCACAGTTCCATTGTGAGAATTAAATTAGATAACAGATGCTAGATGTGAAAAAAGTACTTGGAAATTGTAAAGGGGCATTCATAGTATAGGATCTTGAGTATGGAGTTTTGAGTCAGGTAAAATCAATGATAGACTCAGAGATACCAACAAGCTTCATTGACTAAACCTTGTCCCTGTTCCCCACCTGATCTAAGGCTACCTCCCTAGTAGATATTGCTGATAGCCATCCTCATTAAAGGATGAGGAAATGACCAAATAAAACAATAATAATGTTGGGAGGCTGCTATTATTTGTCATTTGATGTCTGCATTTATTCTTGGTCCTGGCCTTTTATGGCTGCAGGTACCAGAAGACCTATACCACTCGAATTCACTTTGGGTTTCTGCTGCCGAAGTTCCCATGCTAGGTCAGCTCTGCCTATTATCCTACTGCAAAGGATTCTAGACCAATATACCATTAAAAAGAGGTGTTAAGAGATTTGGAAGCAGAGAACCTGCTTCCTGACTTTCCTTACCTCTCACTTCCCCATTCTCATCATAAATAAGACTGAGCAGTAGATTTGGCATCTTAGGCTCAACTTTCTGCCAGGTGAATATACTTCTTCACTCCTGAAACCAGTGGTCTCTGCAATGATCTATATCCAAATTTATGGCCCAGGGTTCAATATCCTTCCACCTCCATGGTGAGTGGCTCCATGCTGAATATGCAGGTGACTATACTTCTGCTAACACTTCTCGGACCTCATCTCCTGTAGAAACTCCAAAGTGAACTGTCCTTGACCAACTTTGATCTCAATGCACTTGTCCTCTTATGCATAAGAGGAAAAGTGATGATTGGAAGGCAGTTTTCCCGATAGATCTTCACCAAGAGGAGTATGCTAATAAGAATCTGTGTAACACCCCAGCTGTTTTCTAACCTTGATAGACTCCATATTTTTAAAAAAATGCCTCTTGATACAATAGTATATTTGAACAGCTTCCTGTTTGTCATTTAAAACTCAAAATCCCTTGAATACCTGATTTAAATTATTTTTAACTACTTATGTCAGCATCTTCTCTGGGCCAACCAGAAGAAATACATATTTGTTAGTCCTGAGATGGAATTTCTGAGCCACATCTTATCTGTCATGGGTTCTGTGTGATGTTGAACAAGATGTCAGTAATTCTGCAGTGAGGGCTTTCTATCCACATTCAATTAAATATACTCAGCAATTCTTGGGTTTGATCAATACTGTTGATGGATGGTTTAATCTTCAATTTTCTCCACTAACAATCTTCATGACGTCCTCTCCTAGAATCTTGAAGATGATGAGACAGATTGTTATGTAGTCATAGAAAATTTGGTATTAACCCTGCATGTCTACTTAAAGTAGTCTAGCATGCATAGGAGGCATACCAATGCACAGTGGAATCACCTAAATACTCAGGTTTACATAAGAGACAGTACTTGGAGGCATGGAGTGCAAAAAAAACCAAAAACAAAAACGTCAAACAATGTATATTCTAAAAGAGAAAGCCTATATCTAGGCATTTCACAATGCCACTCTATTGAGTCAAATAATCTCATTTATACCAATGAGTATGGCTCTCAGGGACTTTTGGTGGCCCCAAATCAGAAACATCACCTTACAGTATATCACTATCTATGGCACCTTTGTGGCCTGAGAGTTTATTGCAACCTTCCCTAACCCTCAATATTCCCTGAGCATTATTGGATTTAATCTCTGACCTCTTATTCCAATGGGGTAAGACATCACTCATTGCTGCTTACTCTTATCCTGTTTGTGAAAGTGCTCTTCTACCTCCACGGACAACCAAGCTACCTCATTTCTGTCTGCACTCTCCTCTGAGTTTTCTTTCTTTTTTTTTTTTTTTGTGTTACACAGGCCTCTCACTGCTGTGGCCTCTCCCATTGCAGAGCACAGGCTCCGGACGCGCAGGCTCAGCGGCCATGGCTCACAGGCCCAGCCGCTCCGCGGCATGTGGGATCTTCCTGGACCGGGGCACGAACCAATGTCCCCTGCGTCAGCAGGTGGACTCTCAACCACTGCGCCACCAGGGAAGCCCCTCCTCTTAGCTTTGAGCATATCAGCTGGGTCTTTGAGAATTGCAACACTTCTTATACCTCCCAGTGATATTGCCACTGATCAATTTACATTCCTACACTCTTCCAGACAAAAGACACCTTTCCATAAAAACAGTAGCTTTCCTCACAATGACTACCACAAGTGGCATTCTGATAGCTGGTCATTCCCTTAGCAAGCCAGGTTTCCCAGAAGAACTTTCATTATATCTGCTGGACTAGTGGTTAGGATAAGGAGTATATTGACCAATACTGGACTTGAGAAGGCACAAGATGACACTTGGTCCTCCTTTCAATAGATACGAATTACCAGCCCAAATTTCAGCTCAGTGCTCAAAGCTGGATGACAATTAACTCCCTTGTGCCCTTCAGGATTACAGTAATCATCAATCTAGTTGCCTTCTGACTCTACATCTGACTTGCAGGCATTTCCACTCTTCATTATTTTCTTCTAGATTTTGTCTCTTTCTCAGGAATCAGTTGGGATAATCCAGAAAAGTGGAGTATCTTTTAAAGGAGTTGTTAAACACACAATGCCTTCAACAGCTCTGATACCTGGTTCAGTGGAATACATCCAGAAAAGCCATCACAGTGCTATGTCTCCCACCTTCAGAATGTACCAAAGACTATCCAAGCCTTCCATTTAGTGTCCCCAGGGAAACAACGGTCTTATTCCACCTATGGCAAGGGTTAGAGAGGTGGTACTGAACCAGCTTAGAACGGTGAATAGCTCCCATAGGCAAGGCCGAAGGTAATATATAGCATATCTGTGTAGCTTTGCAACAATAACTCAGAAAACTCTCCAGGTTCTATATTCTACCTTTCCTTCTTTTCTCACTCAGCAAATCTACTTTTCTTGCACTGCTCTTATGATTTCCATACTGTTGCCTGGTAACTAGTTTATTACTCTTGGCATAGTCTGCACCAGTTGGATTGTCTGCTTGGGCTCTCACTGCCAATTTCACTCCTGAGTATTTTCTTTCAGATATTTCTTATCTGCACATTCAGCAGCCCTAAAGTTAGTCATTCCCCACCTAGCTTTGACACCAAGAATTCCAGCCTGAGTTTGAAACACTGAGCCCTCACTTTTTCCAGAGAGAGAAAAACCATGATACAGACACCTAAATAACTAACCCCCCTGCCAAAGGCAAAGAAGTAAATGCTACACAGATCCTACTAAAGACATGAGGTTTGGATAAGCAGTGGTCAATTCCTACTGAGGGAAACAATAAAAATGATAACTCATGTTTACAGTGTTTAATTTTAGAAAACACTTTTGTATATATTATTTCATTTGCTTCTCACAATAAACCTGTGAGGTAAGTATTCATTCATTAAACAAATATTGAGGACTTACTATGGACTAGGTAGTATTTGGCAATTCGGCAGTGAATCGAAGAGTCAAAAAGTCCCCGCACTCCTAAAACTTACATTCAAGTGGGGGAAAGTAGATAAAATATTTGTAAACTATGGTAATGCAATAGTTGCTATAGGGAAAATAAAGCTGGAATTTGGATGAGAAATTTTAAATACAATTGCAAAAAAAGGCCTCATTGAGCAGGTGCCACCCGAGCAAGAGGAGGCTTGTGTAATAATTCAGGTGATAGATGATGGTGGCTCACACCAAGCTGGTAGCAATAGAGGTGATGGGAACTGGTCAGATTTTTGGATGTTTTGATGGCAGAATTTGTTACTGGATTGGATTTGGAAGAGGAGTTAAGTTTCCTGAGCAGCTATCATGTGTGCTGGTTACCCTCATTTTGTTGTCAAAGGTGGGACATGATGACTTAGAGAGGTCAAATGACTTTCTTAAGGTCACTCAACTAGAATGAGCCAAAATAAAGTTATAAATTCAGGTCTTCTAGCCCATGCTTGAAGAATTCATGATGGAAATGGTATTTAAGTTTTGACGAAAGAATAAGACCTGAATGGGCTTCTAAACTGCTGATGGCACTTCTACTAGACCAAAACATAGGGAGGCTTCTATGATGAGTGCTGAAGCACTCAAAGCAGAGGAACAGAGAGATTAATGACTAAGAGAAGAGAAAGAAGGCAAAAGAATTAAGCATGAAATCAAAAGATGATAATCAAATGAAAGACACTAGCACAAACAGGAGATCAGACAAAAGAGTGAGAGATCACAATTTTATACTGAGCTCTTGAAGAAAGTTGAGCAAAGTGAATAGGAACTAGTCAAAGCAGGTATTCCTGCTGATTTGGAACCTTGCCACCCACAGTTCACACAGTGAAATGACGAAGCATCCAAGACAGAAAGCAGCGAGGGGTCAGGTACAAGAAATCTGTTTTCAACCCTTGGTAAGTGAGGCATAATGGGAAGTTGATGCCACAAAAGAAAAAAGAGAGAACTATCTGTATAATAACTTTGTGCCCAACCAAAAGATATGAATCAGGAGAAAAGAAAGCAGAGACAAAAATCAAGGCCTATGGGATCACATCAATTATATCCCATTCCTGGTTTTCCCTATACCTCTTCTATGGGCAAAACTCTGTGCTCAGTACTCCAGGGGAAGAGAGCAATTAACAGGACACAGTGTCTGCCTTCAAGTAACTTGCTGGGGAAGGGGAAGAACAAAGGAGACAGAGCACAGAACCATGTTATTGTCCACTCTGTAGCTAGCACTACTTCTCTTAGAAATCATTTCCAAAATCTGTTATACTGACTTGAAAAGATGGTAGTTTGGATTGGATGACAGGAGAGACTCTGTCCACTCATTGCTTTGCCTCATGCCTCCTCTTTCAGTGTGAAGGCTTCCAGATGGCTGACTATTTGTAGCTAAAGCCAAAGAATTCCAGTGAGAGAAAGCAAGATAGGTCTGATTAAATCCCACTGGGAAATCCCACCAGAGTTTGACTAATAAATTAATGCTAACTATGTCTATATAACCTCATTAGAGGGGCATAAAGGGTAATATCCTGATACTTCAAAAGTTCTTCCCAGGGTCTATCTTAATGCCTCCTGTAGTTATTCCGTCCTGTCATGTTTTCAGAGATAGTGGTGACTATCTGGACATCCTAAATGACCACCATGACATGGAAACATTGTTCTGGTTATTTAAAAGTGAATTTTAAGTTAATTATGTATTTTTGCTATTAATGTGATAAGTTGGGAAACTGCTGTGCTATAAGATAAGGCACTTATTTGATGTTATGTGATAACTTGGTGCTAAAGTCAGAGATAGAATTCAATATCTGCAGTCCTACCTTAGGTATATTCCAACTATCTAGACCCATGCCTTCTTTAACACTGGTTGGTAGCTCTCTACTTCTCCACACTAATAGGATCCCAGGAAAGAAATGGTCTAGAGAAGAGTTATAGCAGGAAGGTTCTATATTAGGAGCAAATTTGTAGTAACCGGTAGGTCTCAGATCCATTAAAAGAAAGACTATAAAAGATAACTGAAGATAACTTATTTATAGAAATGGCAAGCAATTACAAGAGCTATTATTGTAAAGTTGAATTTAAAAATGGATTTTATAGAGGATCAAGACAGTGGAGTAGAAAGACCCTGGACTCACCTCCCCTCAGATATATATCAAAACTACAACTACATATAGAGCAACACTCACTGAGAATGACTCAAAAACTAGTAGAATGGCTCTTCTACAATCAAAGCTGTAAAGAAAGAACCACACTCAGTCTGGTAGGAAGGGAAAAGTAGCAAGCTGGTTGGGTCATGCACCCACAATGGGTGACCCAGAAGAACAGGGGGAAATCACAGGCTTAGGGATTCTCCCTGGAGAGCAAGGGGTTCAAGTCACGTATTAGGCAACCCCAACCTTGAGGACCAACACTGGGAAAAAGAGCCCCCTTAGCTGGTTTGGAAATCAGTATGACTTACTGGAGGACTGTATGAAACGAAGACTCCACTATTCAAGAGCACATACACACCACTTGCTTGCTCCCAGTCCTAGCACAGAGGCATCAGATTGAAAATTGAATTGCGATCTGGCTGGCCAGCCAGGACTGCCCCAGCACACACCCCAGACTGCACCAGGCTCCTGCTCCAGCCCATCCTGCTCCAGCACTGCTCCTTGCTAAGGTGGAGCATGCATTCCTGGAGGGAACAGAGCCATCTCAGGCCTCAGCCCTGCCTCTGTCCAAGGTAGAGACAGCCATTGCCAGTGTGTGTGTGTGTTTGTGTGTGTGTTTGTGTGTGTGTGTGTATATGCACGTGTGGACACTTGTGAGGGAACAGAACCAGCGCAGTTCCTGACTCTGCCTCTGGCTTGGGCAGAGACCACCACTGCTAGCACGTACGTGTGTGAGCACACTGGGAAAGGAGTGGAAGCAGCTCAGTAGTGGAGCTACAACCCTTCCTGCCTCAACCCAGCCTCTAACCTAGGTACACACACTGGGGAAAAAGTGGAATCAGCTCAGAAGTGCAGGTCCAAGTCCTCAGATCCTTGCCACACCCCCAATAAAGACAGAGACTGCTATCATACTTGGGAGAAGCCCAACTCCCTCAGGATTCATGCTCCAGCCCCTTGGGCCCCAGCCCCACCCCCAATAGTACCACTACCACTGAGCCTAGGAGAATCCCCAGTTCACACCTAGCTCTGGCTCCAGGCACTCCAAATCCAGCCCTACCTTCCACCAAGGCAGTAGCTGATAGTGCGCCCCAGGCGAACATGCAGCCTGTGCTCATCACATGTCCACCATTCACACCAAAGCCACTGAGCATACACAGACTGCATAAGGATGCTCCCACACAAGGATACACATTCAAGACTGGGATAGGTAACTGTTTCACCTAATTTCGTAGAGACAAACAAAGAAAGTTAAACAAAATGAGAAGATAGTGGAATATGTTTCAAATGAAAGAACAAGATAAAACCCTGAAAAAAGAAAACCCTAATGAAACAGAGATAAATAATTTACCTGATAAACAGTTCAAACCAATAGTAATAAGAATGCTAACTGAACTTGAAAAAGAATACATGACCAGAGTGAGATCTTCAACAAAAACTGGAAAATATAAAAAAGAACCAGTCAGAGCTGAATAATACAGTAACTGAAAGGAAAAACACACTAGAAGGAATTGACAGCAGACTTGGTGATACAGAAGAAAGCATAATTGATCTGGAAGGTAGAACAGTGGAAATCACCCAATCAGAACAGCAAAAAGAAAAACATATTTAAGAAAATGAGGATAGGGTCTTCCCTGGTGGCGCAGTGGTTGAGAGTCCGCCTGCCAATGCAGGGGACACGGGTTCATGCCCCGGTCTGGGAAGATCCTACATGCCGCGGAGCGGCTGGGCCCGTGAGCCATGGCCACTGAGCTGAGTCAGCACGTCTGGAGCCTGTGCTCCGCAATGGGAGAGGCCACAACAGTGAGAGGCCTGCGTACCGCAAAAAAAAAAAGAAAAAATAAAAAGAAAAGAAAAGAAAATGAGGATAGCTTAAGGCACATCTGGGACAACATCAAGCATACTAACATTTACATTATAGGGTTCCCAGAAGAAGGAGAGAGAGATAAAGGGGTAGAAAATGCATTTGATGAAATCATGGCTGAAAATTTCTCTAACCTGAAGAGGAAACAGATATCCAGGTAAAGGACGCACAGAGTCCCAAACAAGATGAACCCAAGAGACACACAAAAGACATATCATAATTAAAAGGGCAAAAGCTAAATATATGGAGAGAATTTTAAAGGCAGCAAGAGAAAAACAAAGAGTCACATACAAGGGAACCCACATAAGGCCATAAGCTGATTTTTCAGCAGAAACTTTGCAGACCAGAAGGGAGTGGCATGATATATTTCAACTCTAAAAGAAGTTGAAGCCCCTACAGGGCTTCCCTGGTGGCACAGTGGTTGAGGGTCTGCCTGCCGATGTGGGGGACACGGGTTCATGCCCCAGTCTGGGGAGATCCCACATGCCGCGGAGCAGCTGGGCCCGTGAGCCATAGCCACTGGGCCTGCGCATCCGGAGCCTGTGCTCCGCAACAGGAGAGGCCACAGTGGTGAGAGGCCTGAATACCGCAAAAAAAAAAAAAAAAACCAAAAACCCTACAAACTAGGATACTCTAACTAGCAAGGTTATCATTCAGAATTGAAGGAAAGATAAAGAATTTCCTGGATAGGCAAAAACTAAGAGTTCATCACTACTAAACCAACCTTAAAAGAAATGTTAAAAGGTCTTCTCTAAGTGGGAAAGGTAAAGCTACAAGAAGTAAGAATTTACAGGAAAGAATATCCGAATACTAAAGGCAAATAAATAGTAAAGGCTATGGATCAACCACTTAAATAAGCTAGTATGAAGATTAAAAGCCAAATATTGTAAAATTAAATATAACTACAAAAATACTGTTAACGGATAAACATGAAGATGTAAAATATGACGTCAAAAACACAAAACATGGGGAGGGGAGTAAAAAATATAGATTTTTTAGAATGTGTTTGAAATTAAATGATTATCAGTTTAAAACATGTAGATATAAGTCAACACATATGAACTGTATGGTAAACAGAAATTTAAAACCTTCACAAAAACTAGAAAGAAAGGAACACAAGCTACCACTAAAGAAAATCATCAAACCACAAGAAAAGACACTAAAATAAGAACAGAAAAGAACTACAAACACAATCAGAAAACAAGTAACAAAATGGCAGTAAGTACATACCTATCAATGTTCATTTTAAATGTCAATGAACTAAATGCTCCAATCAAAGACATAGGGTGGCCGGGCCAATTGGACATAAGAACAAAACCCATCTATTTGCTGCCTATAACAGACACACTTCAGAGCTAAAGACACACGGAGACTGAAAGTGAGGGGATGTAAAATGATATTCCGTGCAAACAGAGGTGAAAAGAAATCTGGGGTAGCAATACTAATATCAGACAAAGTAGATTTAAAACAAAGTCTATAACAAAGGACAAAGGACGGCATTATATAATGATAAAGGTGTCACTACAAAAAGAGACTGTAACATTTGTTAACATATATTCACCTAATATAGGAGCACCTAAATATATAAAGCAAATACTAACAGACATAAAGGGAGAAACTGAAAATTATACAATAATGGTAACACCCCACTTACATCAATGGACTGATCATCCAGACAGAAAACCAATAAGGAAACAGTTGCCTTAAGTGATATATTAGTCCAGTTGGACTTAGATATATACAGGACCTTCCATCTAAAAATAGCAGAATATTCTTTCTTTTCAAGTACACTTGGAAGATTACTAGGATAGATCACATGCCACAAAACAAGTCTCAACAAACTTAAGAGGATAGAAATTATATCAAGCATTTTTTTCTGACCACAACTGTATGAAACTAGAAATCAATTACAGGAAAAAAATGGGAAAAACATAAACAAGTAGAGACTAAACATGTTACTAAAGAACTAATGGGTCAACAAAGAAATCAAAGAGGAAATGAGAAAATACTTGGAGAAAAATAAAAATAAAAACACATCTTTCTAAAATCTATGGAAAGCACCAAAAGCAGTTCTAAGAGGGAAATTTATAGCAGTACAGGCCTACCTCAAGAAAGAAGAAAAATTTCAAATAAACAACATAACCTACCATATAAAGTAATTAGAAAAGGAAGAATAAAGCCCAAAGTCAGCAGAAGGAAGGAAATAATAAAGATCAGAATGGAAATAAATAAAAGAGAGACCAAAAAATACAAGAAAAGATCAATGAAACCAAGAGCTGTTATTTTGAAAAAATAAACAAAATTGATATGCATTTTAGCCAGGCTCATTAAGAAAAATAGAGAAAGGACTCAAATAAACAAAACTAGAAATGACAGAGGAGAAATTATACCTTATGTCTCAAAGACACAAAACATCATAAGAGAATACTATGAGCAGTTATGTACCAACAAATTGGACAACCCAGAAGAAAAGGACAAATTTCTAGGAACATACAATCTTACAAGACTGAATCAGGAAGAAATTGACAATCTGAATAGACTGATCACTAGTATTGAAATTGAATTAGTAATCAAAAACTTCCATAAAACAAAATTCTAAGAACTGACAGCTTCACAGGGGAATTCTTTCAAACATGTAAAGAAAAGGTAATACCTATTCTTCTCAAATTATTCCCAAAAATTGAAGAGGAGGGAACACTCCAAAACTCATTATATGAGGCCACCATTATCATGAAACACTACAAAAAAAGAAAATTAAAGGCCTATAAATCTGATGAATATAGATGCAAACATCCTCAACAAAATATTAGCAAAGCAAATTCAACAATTCGTGAAAAGGATCAGACACCATGATCAAATGTGATTTATTTCAAGGATATAAGGATGATTCAATATCCATAAATCAGTCAATATGATATATCACATTAACAAAATGATAAAAATCACATTATCATCTCAATAGATGCAGAAATAGAATTTGACAAAATTCAACATACATTCATGCTAAAAACTCTCATTAAAGTTGGTATAGAGGGGATATATCTCAATATAATAAAGGCCACTTATGAGAAGCCCACAGCTAACGTCATGCTCAACTGAAAGCTTTTCCTTTAAACTAAGGAACATGACAAGGATGCCCACTCTCGCCACTTCTATTTAACTTAGTATTGGAAGTCCTAGCCATAGCAAGCAGACAAGAAAAGAAATAAAAGACAACCAAATTGGAAGCAAAGATGTGAAACTGTCACTATTTGCAGATGACATGATACTATACATAGAAAATGCTAATGTCTCCACAAAAAAAAACATGAGAATCAATAAATTAATTCAGTAAATTTGCAGGATACAAGATTAATAAACAGAAATCTGTTACTTTTCTAATAAAGAAATATCAGAAAGAGAAAGCAAGAAAACAATCCCCTTTAAAAATCACACCAAAAAAAAAATAATAATAAACTTAACCAAGGAGGTGAAAGACCTATACTTTGAAAACTATAAAACACTGATGAAAGAAATTGAAGATGATACAAAGAAATGGAAAGATATCCCATGATCATGGATTAGAATAATTAATATTGTTAAAATATCCATACTACCCCAAACAATCTATAGATTTAATGCAATCCCTATCAGAATGCACAAACTAGGACAAATAATCCTAAAATTTATATAGAATACCAAAAGACCCTGAACAGTCAAAGCAATCTTGATAACAAAGAACAAAGCTGGAGGTATCATGTTCCCTGACTTCAAACTATACTACAAAGCTACAGTAATCAAAACAGTATTGTAGTGGCATAAAAACAGACAACTAGATCAATGGAATAGAACAGAGAGCCCAGAAATAAACCCACACACTTATGGTCAATTAACCTATGACCAAACAGGCAAAAATATACATTGGGGAAGATACAGTCTCTTCAATAAGTGGTGCTGGGAAAACTGGACAGAAACATGTAAAAGAATGACATTAGAATATTTTTCTCAAATAATATGCAAAAATAAACCCAAAGTGAGTTAAAGACCTAAATGTAAGACCTGAACCATAAAACTCCCAGGAGAGAACATAGGCAGAACAGTCTTTGACATAAATTATAGAAATATTTTTTTGATCTGCTTCCTCAGGCAAAGGAAACAAAAGCAAAAATTAATAAATGGGACGATTAAACTTTAAAGCTTTAGCACAGCAAGAGAAACTATTAACAAAATGAAAGACAGGTTACTGAATGGCAGAAAACATTTGCAAATTATATGACCAACAAGGGGTTAATATCACAAATATACAAACAGTTCTTAAAAGCTCAGTATCAAACAAAAAAACCCCTCAATTATAAAATGGGCAGAAGACCTGAACAGACATTTTCCCAAAGAAGACATACAGGTGGCCAATAGGCACTTGAAAAGATGCTCAACTTTGCTAAACATCAGAGAAATGCAAATCAAAACCACAATGAGATATTATTTCACACCTATCAGAATGGCTATCATCAAAAAGACCACAATTAACAAATGTTTGTAAGGATGTGCAGAAACGGGAACTCTCCTACACCGTTGGTGGGAATATAAATTGGTGTAGCAACTGTAGAAAACAGTATGGAAGTACCTCAAAAAAAAAAAAAACTAAAATAGAACAACCATATAATCCAGAAATTCCACTCCTTGGTATATACACTTAGAAAGCGAAAATACTGATTTGAGAAGATATATGTACCCCAATGTTCATAGTAGCATTATTTACAATAGCCAATATATGGAAATAACCTAAGTGTCCATCAACAGATAAATGGATAAAGAAGATGTGGTATGTGTACATATATATGTATACACTATATATACATATATATATACCTATGCACGCGTGCGCACACACACACACACACACACACACACATGCACATGCATACACTGGATTACTACTCAGCCATAAAACAGAATGAAATTTTTCCATTTGCAACAACATGGATGGACCTGGAGGGCATTATGCTTAGTGAAGTAAGTCAGGCAGAGACAAGTCGTCTATGTTATCACTATACGTGGGATCTAAAAAATATAATAAACAAATGTATATAACAAAACAGAAACAGACTCCAAGATATAGAGAACTAGTGGTTACCGGTGGGGAGAGGGAAGGGGGAAATGTCAAGATGGTGTAAGGGATTAAGAAGTAGAAGCTACTATGTATAAAATAAAAAAACCTGTAAGGATATATTGTATAGCACAGGGAATAAAGCCAATATTTTATAATAAATGGAGTGTAATTAACAAAAATATTGAATCATGATTTGGTAAACCTGAAACAATAATATAAAATTGTAAATTGGCAATAATTCAATTTTTTAAAAGTTTCTTCACATAAAAAAGACATTTATTAAGAGAGTAGAATTTAATATTCTCACCCCCACAAAAAAAACAAATATATGAGGTAATGGATATGTTGACTTGCTGAGGGGTATCCTTTCTCACTGTATACACATATCAAACCATCATGTGGTATACTTAAATCCTACAATTTTATTTGTTAATTATACCTCAATAAAATCTAAAAACATAAGAGGCATGCTGATTCAAGTATGGAGAGAGCATGAAGCTAAAAGTGATAGTACTAGTTCTGTGAAAAATGCCAGTGGTAGTTTGACAGGGATTGCATTGAATCTGTAGATTGCTTTGGGTGGTATAGTCATTTTCACAATGTTGAGTCTTCCAATCCAAGAACATGGTATATCTCTCCATCTGTTTGTATCATCTTTAATTTCTTTCATCAGTGTCTTATAATTTTCTGCATACAGGTCTTTTATCTCCTTAGGTAGGTTTATTCTTAGATATTTTATTCATTTTGTTGCAATGGTAAATGGGAGTGTTTTCTTATTTCACTTTCAAACTACCACTGGCATTTTTCACAGAACTAGAACTAAAAATTTCACAATTTGTATGGAAACACAAAAGACCCCAAATAGCCAAAGCAATCTTCAGAAAGTAAAATGGAGCTGGAGGTATCAGGCTCCCTGACTTCAGACTACATTAAAAAGCTACAATAATCAAGACAGTATGCTACTGGCACAAAAACAGAAATATTGATCAATGGAACAGGATAGAGAGCTGAGAGGTAAACCGACACACATATGGTCTCCTTATTTTTTATAAAGGAGGCAAGAATATACAATGTAGAAAAGATAGGCTCTTCAATAAGTGGTGCTGGGAAAACTGGACAGCTACATGTAAAAGAATGAAATGAGAACACTCCCTAACACCATACACAAAAGTAAACTCAAAATGGATAACAGAGCTAAATGTAAGGCCAGAAACTATCAAACTCTTAGATGAAAACCTAGGCAGAACACTCTATAACATAAATCACAGCAAGATCCTTTTTGACCCACCTCCTTGAGAAATGGAAATAAGACCAAAAATAAACAAATGGGACCTAATGAAACTTAAAACCTTTTGCACAGCAAAGGAAACCATAAACAAGACGAAAAGGCAACCCTCAGAATGGGAGAAAATATTTGCAAATGAAGAAACTGACAAAGGATTAATCTCCAAAATTTACAAGCAGCTCATGCAGCTCAATATCAAAAAAACAAACAACCCAATCCAAAAATGGGCAGAAGACCTAAATAGACATTTCTCCAAAGAAGAGATACAGATTGCCAACAAACACATGAAAGAATGTTCAACATCATTAATCATTAGAGAAATGCAAATCAAAACTACAATGAGATATCATCTCACACCAGTCAGAATGGCCATCATCAAAAAATCTACAAACAATAAATGCTGGAGAGGGTGTGGAGTAAAAGGAACCCTCTTGCACTGTTGGTGGGAATGTAAATTGATACAGCCACTATGGAGAACAGCATGGAGGTTCCTTAAAAAACTAAAAATAGAACTACCATACAACCCAGCAATCCCACTACTGGGCATACACCCCGAGAAAACCATAATTCAGAAAGAGTCATGTACCACAATGTTCATTGCGCCTCTATTTACAATAGCCAGGACATGGAAGCAACCTAAATGTCCATCAACAGATGAATGGATAAAGAAGATGTGGCACATATATACAATGGAATATTACTCAGCCATAAAAAGAAATGAAATTGAGTTATTTGTAGTGAGGTGGATGGACCTAGAGTCTGTCATACAGAGTGAAGTGAGTCAGAAAGAGAAGAACAAATACCGTATGCTAACACAAATATATGGAATCTAAAAAAAAAAAAAAAGGTCATGAAGAACCTAGGGGTTAGATGGGAATAGACACAGACCTACTAGAGAATGGACTTGAGGGTATGGGTAGGGTGAAGGGTAAGCTGGGACAAAGTGTGAGAGTGGCATGGAGAAATATACACTACCAAATGTAAAATTGAGAGCTAGTGGGAAGCAGCCACATAGCACAGGGAGGTCAGCTCAATTCTTTGTGACCATGCAGAGGGTTGGGATACGCAGGGTGGGAGGGAGGGAGATGCAAGAGGGAAGAGATATGGGGATATATGTATATGTATAACTGATTCATTTTGTTATAAAGCAGAAACTAACTCACCATTGTAAAGCAATTATACTCCAATAAAGATGTTAAAAAATAAAATAAAATAAAAAACTAAAAGTGATAGTAATACACTGAACTTTTAGGATTTCAAAAGTTTTATGTAGGTTGAAATGATTAGAGTTAAACATATAGAATGAAATTTAATAAGGATAAATAGGGAAAATCATGCATTAATGTTTAAAAATAAATGCCATAGTACGTCGGATTGAGGCAATTGGCTGGTCAATAGTCATGAGAAAAAGATCTGGTGGATTTTACTTGATAAAAAGCTCAGAGTAATCCAAGGGGGTAATGTCATCACCAAGTAGGCTAATTCTGTTTTAGGCTACATTAATCCCTGTTTTACCATGAGGTAACTAGAACATATCTAGAGTATTATGCTCACTTCTAGAAAGCACACTTTAGGTTGGATATTAATAAACCAGGGAGGTCTCCAGAGCAGCATTTCCCAATCTGGTCTATATGTTACTTACATTCCAACTGAGATCTTAATAGGTGTTTTGGGGGAAGAAACGTCCCATGGTCACCAAAGACTACATACTAAAACTTCATCCTATATATTCATAATTATCATTAACATATCAAGGAATTTGTGTAGTCCTGCATTAAAAACCTAAGTGAAGCTAAATGATATAAATATGTATTAAGAGAATGTAAAAGAAACAATAGAAAACTATTAAAATCAATAAGTCAATACAACAAGGTCTCTGGATAGAAAGGCAAATATAAAACCAATCATGGGCTTCCCTGGTGGTGCAGTGGTTACAAATCTCCCTGCCAATGCAGGGGACACAGGTTCGAGCCCTCATCTGGGAAGATCCCACATGCCATGGAGCCACAAAGCCTGTGTGCCACAACTACTGAGCCTGCATGCCACAACTACTGAAGCCCAGGTGCCTAGAGCCCATGCTCCACAACAAGAGAAGCCACCACAATGAGAAGCCTGAGCACCACAACGAAGAGTAGCCTCCACTCACCACAACTAGAGAAAGCCCACGCACAGCAACAAAGACCCAATGCAGCCAAAAATAAATTAATTTTAAAAAATAATAAAACCAATCATATTTCTACACAGCAGTAACAAAATTTAAAAATAAAAATCAAGGGGCTTCCCTGGTGGCACAGCGGTTGAGAGTCCGATGCAGGGGACATGGGTTCGTGCCCCGGTCCAGGAAGATCCCACATGCCGCGGAGCGGCTGGGCCCGTGAGACATGGCCACTGAGCCTGCACGTCCGGAGCCTGTGCTCCGCAACGGGAGAGGCCACAACAGTGAGAGGCCCGCGTACCGTGAAAAATAAAAAATAAAAAAAGAATAAATAAATAAAGAAAAATCAAGTCTCAAGGCATTGATTAATCAAAAATATGCAAGACCTCTAAAATGAAAATGTCAAAACATTATTGAGAGAAATTAAAGGAGAACAAAATGAATGGAGAAATATATCATGTTCATCATTTAGAAGGTTTAGTATTATAATTTTTTAAATTCCTCAAGTTAACCTATAGACTCAAGGCAAAGTCAATTCCAGATTTTATTAGAAAATGATAAGCTGATTCTAAAAGTATCTAGAAATGCAAAGGGCCAAAAATAGCCAAGACAATTTTTAAGAAGAACAAAGCCGGAGGACTTATACTACCAGACCTCAAACCTATCTATAATATAAAGTAATTAATATACAAGTGGCATTTATCATGAGAATGAAGGTTGGTTTAAACATTTGAAAATCAATGTAATTCACCATATTAACAAAACTTTTTAAAAGTCATAGAATCAACTCAATAGACACAGTAAGACCATTTGAAAAATTGCAATATTCATTCTCATTAAAAATTTTCAAAACCAGAGTAGAAGAGAACTTCCTGAACTTGATAAAATGCATCTAAGAAAAACTTACACCTAACATCATACTTTATGGTGAAAGACTGGAAGCTTTCTCTGTAAGATCAAAAACAGACAATGGTGTCTGTTTTCATCTTTTCTGTTCAACATTATATGCGAGGTCTAGTCAGTGCACTAAAACAAGAGAAGAAAACCAGTGCATCCATATAGCACAGGAAGAATTAAAACTTTCTTCTCATATGACATAATCATCTAGGTATATAATCTGATGAAATCTTTAAAAAATGTTACTAGAAATTCCATTTCTGGCATGAAAGCATGACGAGCTCTGCAGACTTGCTCCTCAGTGAAACTTGCAAAATGTATTTTAAAAACTACAATTTAAAGTTTCTGGAAATGGTCCTAAGGGCATACAACAAAAGAAAAGTAAACTATTTATTAAAGAAAATCTACTAAAACTCAGTAAGGAAATCAAGAGTCCAGACTATTTAAAACAAGAATTGTTCCCACCCTCCCCCTTCCCAGATCAGTCTGAAGGAAACTGTACTCCAGACTGGTGCAGCCCAGAAAGAACACAGGGCTCTCTCTTCTCCCAGCTCCCACTTAGAGGGCTATCTTCCTGGGAGGGGCAAGACACCAGCATTTCTCATCCTAGAGCAAGCTACCTATTGTTATGGCTAAATTCTGGGCAAGTTTGGCTGAGAGGTAGGAAATCCCTTCATCCTCCCAGCCCCCATTCATGGAATCTAGACTCTAACTTGGGCATGGCACTGCTGAGGTTACTGTGCCCTGAAGTGTCCTTGATCTGGTTCATGGGGCAGTGGTCCATGTTGGAAAAGGCAAGCTGAGGAGACCTGGAGCTGCTGTCAACCCCAGGCATGGGGACTTGATTTAAGGTTAGTCTTTTCTAAAACAGTTATCTAGTATTATAAGTTTCTTTAATTTAGCACTACTTTATACCATGTTTTTAATTTAATTTAATTGAAAAGGTTTTAAATTTTTCTTTTTAGTTCTTCTTTGACTTATATTTTATTTAGAAGTATATTATTTAGTTTGCAAGTACTTGGAGATTTTCCAGATATATCTGTTTTTAATTTCTAATTTTATTCCTTTTGGCCAGAGAACATACTTTGTATACTGTGAATTCTTTTAATTTTTTACAACAAAGAATATGGTCTATCTTGGTAAATGTTGTAGGTTCAGTTGAAAAGGAGGTGTATTCTGCTGCTGTTTGTTGGAGTGTTCTACAAATGACAATTAAGTCAAGTTGGTTGACAATGGTTCCTCTTTCTGCTACATTTACTTATTTTCTGTCTACTCGTTATATTGTTTATTGAGAGAGGAGTGTTAAAATCTCTAACTATAATTATAGATCATCTCTTTTTCCTTTCAGTTTCCTGTTTTTGCTTCATGTCTATGATTAGGTGCATAAATACTTAGGATTGTTATGTACTCTTTTCTTTCTCTTTATATTGGAGCATAGTTTATTAACAATGTTGTGTTAGTTTCAGGTGTACAGCAAGGTGATTCAGTTATACATATACATGTATCTATTCTTTTTCAAATTCTTTTCCCATTTCATTTATTGCAGAATATTGAGCAGAGTTCCCTGTGCTATACAGTAGGTCCTCATTGGTTATCTATTTTACATATAGTAGTGTGTACATGTCAATCCCAAACTCCCAATCTATCCCTCTCCCTCACCCTTTCCCCCTGGTACAAAACCTTAAGTTTGTTCTGTAAGTCTGTGAGTCTGTTTCTGTTTTGTAAATAAGTTCATTTGTATCATTTTTTTAAGATTCTGCATATAAGCGATATCATATATTTGTCTTTCTCTGTCTATCTTTAAAGTGGGTTTCTCTCAGGGACCAATTGTGGGTCTTTCTTTTTATCTATTTTGACCATCTCTGCCTTTTAAAATAGAAGTTTAGGTTATTTATATTTAATGTGATGATTAATATGGTTGCTATTGGTTTTCCATGTGTTTCATCTATTCTTTGTTACATTTTTCTCTTTTTCTGCCTTCCTATTGATTTTATAAACTTTCTTGCTTTATTAGCTATAATTTTTAAGTTCTACAGTGCACATTCTTAATTTATTACAATCTACCTACAAGTAATAATATCATATCACATCATGTGCAGTGTATTTCCATTTCATCTTCTGGCCTTTGTGCTATTGTTGTCATACATTTTTCTCACATATACATTATAAACCACACAATACAATGTTATTATTTTTGCTTTAGGTAGTTATTTATTAAAGATATTTAGGAAAAAAAGAGACATATTTACCCACATATTTTCCATTTTTGTTGCTCTTCCTTCCTTTTTATACATCCATTTTAATTTTATTTATTTATTTATTTATTTTTAATTTTGTTCTATTCTATTCTATTCGGCTGCACTGAGTCTTAGTTCTGGCATATGTGCTCTTAGTTGTGGCATGAGGGATCTAGTTCCCTGACCCAGTATTGAACCTGGGCACCCTGCATTGGGAGCATGGAGTTTTAACCACTGGACTAACAGGGAAGTCCTATAGATCCATATTTCTATCTAGCATCATTTTCCTTCTGCCTGACACATTTCCCTTAACATTTCTTGCAGTACAGACCTGCTGGTGATGAAATTTTTAGCCTCTATATGTCAGAAAATGTATTTATTTTACCTATGTTTTTAAAATATATTATCTCTGGTACAGAATTCTAGATTGACATTTTTAGTATTTTAAAGCTGTTGCTAACTACCTTCTTGCTTCCCTGTTTCTGACAAGAAGCCTGCTGTCTTTCTAAAATTTTCCCTGTGTATATAAATGTTCTGTTTCACTATGTTTGCTTTTAAGATTTTCTCTTTATCATTAGTTCTAAGCAATTTGATAATTTCCCTTGGTGTAATTTTCTTCATGTTTCTTGTTTGTTGAACTTGGTTTGGGCAGATTATAATTTTCATCAAATTTAGAATATTTTTTGACTAGATTTTCTTCAAAGACATTTTCTGCCTCTCCCTTCAGATAATCCAGTTACACTTATATTAGGCCACTTGAAGCTATCCCACAGTGCACTGATGTCCTGTTCACTTTTTCAGTCTTTTCTTCCCTCTGTGTTTCATTTTTGCTAGCTACCATTGCTGTGTCTTCAAGCTCATCAATCTTTTCTTCCTCAGTGTCTAATCTGTTGTTAGTCTCATCTGGTATGCATTTCACCTCAGATATTGTGCTTTTTATACCTAGAAGTTCAATTTGTTTTTGTTTTTTTAACTTACATGTCTCTACTCAACATGCTCATATTTTCCTCTACTTTTGAACATATGGAATTTAGACATACCTATTTTAATATACTTATCTACTAATTCATTTGTGTCATTTATGCATCTGTTTTTATTGATTGGTTATTCTGCCTTTTGGGGTTGTATTTTCTTGCTTCTTTACATGTCTGGTAATTTTTGACTACATACCAGCCATTGTACATTCACCTTGTGCAAATATTCTTAAACTTTGTTCTGAGATAATGTTCTGAAAACATTTTGATATTTACTTTTCAAGCTTGCTTTTAAGCTTTGTTAGTTGGGACCAGAACAGCCTTTGTTTGGGGATGGTTTTGCCATGCCACTGAAGCCATATTCTTCTGAGTACCCTACCCTAACCCCATATGTTGCAAGTTTTTCCACTCTGGTTGGTAGCAACACAAGTTATTCCCAACCCTATTATTCCATCTGCTGTTGTCCAGTGGTCCTTTCCTCAACCTTGGGCTGTTTCCTTATATGCATGAGCTGAGCAGTACTTACCTGAAAACTTGAGGGAAATTCTCAGCAGATTTCTGGATCTTTCCCTCTGCACAACTCTCACTTCTCCATGCACCTCTTGCTTCTTCTCTGCCCTACAAATTTTAGCCATCTTGGCCACCCCAAATTCAAAACTCTTTCTCATCAACTAAGGGAGTCCACCAGGCACTATGTGGATTCTCCCTCCCTACACTGCAGCCTGAAATTTATTGAGGCAGTAAGGTGATATAATCCTATGGCTCAGCTTGTTTGTTTCACTTCTTTCAAGAATCACTGTCCTGTGCTGCCTTTGTTCAATTTCTGATAACTACTATATACTATGTTTGTTCATTTCTTAGTTGTCTTTTAAGAAGATAAATCTGGTTCCTGTTACTCCATGTTAGCCAGAGCAAAAGGCTCCATGCATATTTTTCATGGGTACTCAAACTCTTAATGTCTACAACTAATTTCCACCTCCTTCCCCTACCTTCTTTGTTCCAACCAAACCCCAAAAGAAACATAATAAAACAAAATACTACTGTTCCTCCTCCAATATTCCTTATTTTAGAAAATGGCACCACTCACTCATCTAAACCAGGAACTTAGAGGTTATCATTTTCTCCTCCCTTTCCCCTAATCCCATAATTTAATCAGTCACCAAATTCTCTACATTCCCACAATCATCACCTTCATTCTGGACAACTGAAATCAATTTCTGACTGGTCTTCTCTTCCTCCAATACTGCCCTGTTCCAATCTATTATTTATACTAAAGCAAGAGCCATATAGCCTTCATCTAAAAACAAACAACCCCAAAAAAAGACCATGCAAACATATCTTTAACTTTAATTAATAAGTGAGTTTATTATAGTGGTATAGGTATAGTAATTCCAACACTATTCACTATTTTATGTATATTGTAGAATAAAACAAATTAGTAAATCAGTGAAGAATAATTTGTTCAATTGGAATTAGTGGTATCAGTATAGACTCATTACACATGCACATACACATATGTCTACATTTATACACATATTTGTTTATATATCTATATGTATATATATATACGAATATATACAGGTGTGTGTATATGTATATATGTAATTTTCTATTTTCTCAATTCTGTCCACTGAAAGGTCCTAGATGCAAATGACACCCAGTAGCAATGAAAATATCTAGCACACAGAAGTTGGATTTTAAATATAATTTCCCACAAAAAAAGATGCTGTTTCTTCTTGGAAAAAATGATTGATTATAAGGCTGAATGAGGGAGAGTACAAGTTAAGTCTGGAATATACTGTTATGCCAAAAAGTGCTCAAAAATGAGAATAAAAGTCAGCTTGAATAAGCTCCCACCAAGCAAACACAGGGAATTATGAACAAACATTGTAATCAAAATAGATAATAATATATAATAATATTAATGGATTACATTTCATTCAATAAAATAAGAATCCATCTGTTCATGCTGATAGTTACCTAATTAACTAAAGAGAAGGAAAGGGTTTTATTACAATAGAATATCATATAATAAATGTAGATAATTGGCAAAAGTTGAATATGGACTACAGATTAGTAAATAGTATTAGGTCACATTTTCTGAATTTATAATTTCATTGTAATTTTATAAAATAACTTCTTTGTTCTAAGAAAATACACACTGAAGTATTTAGGGATAAAGGGTTATGATATCTGCATCTAATTCTCAAATGGTTCAGGAAAAAAACATAAATACATTGGTATACTTGCCCTTTCAATATGGTGCATGAGGTATTATAATGCATTTACTTCATTGCGATCATATTGCTGATCATACTAAACTGAGATCCCATCTAGCCATCAGATTTCTCCTCTTTGGAATATCAGGCTGATATGTGCTCAGGGTTTTTAGAACAAAGACATGTTTCCCAGCTGTTCCTGGGACACACCTGCCATCCAGGCAGGGATTGGTATTTTATTACCAGAAACGGGTGTGACCAAATGTTGTGGTTTAATACTCTATATGCATTTACCTAAGTGAAATTTGGAACCTTCCAAAACCAGACCAGAGAGATTGACCATTGAAATGAAGGATTAGAACTAATTTCCAGTGCTCAGAGGGAAGAAACTCAGCTTTACACTAACCTCATTGATCAAGACACTATTGAAGGTACCTTAAGAATCTTTTTAGATGACAATAGCCAAGAAGATCTTGAAACAATAACTGACCTCCAAGCCCAGGTCGCAGCCGGTTGTCATAGCCATCCAGAAGACGATCCAAGATTCTGGTGAATATAGTGATGTTGTCGGTGCTGTCATCAGGAATATCTGGAGCATGCTTCGGAGAGAGTCTGAGGCAGTGGAAGAAAAAGAGACACAAAATAATAGTTCTTAATAGCAAACAATTAAATGTCTAACACTTTAATTCAAGAAAATGTCAATCAGTAGACTGGGCCAATTAAATAGCTTTGTACCGCAACCAAACCAGCAAGCACTTTGGCATGAGCCAAACATACAGTCCAGCCCCAACCCAGCAGTGGAGAAACACCAGTAGAAATCTTGGACAGGATATCTGTGGGAATAATACATGGCATAAAGTTGATTTATCACATTTTGTTTCATGAACAAAAGGGCCTCCAAAAAAAAAAAGGAAAATTTTGTTAACTTACCCCTTTTCTAGCCTAGAGAAACACAGGTTCACAGGACAACAGACCCAGAAAGACCTTTGAATTACATGTAATCTACCTATCTCTCACCCTATGGAGATAAGGCAACAAAGCAATAGCAGTCCATTAAATGTTAAAGCTACCAGAATGCTTAAGAGATTCCTAATCTCTTTCATTTCATACATGGGGAAATAAGCTCAGAGAGAACACCAAATTTGCCCACAGTCGTATTGCTAGTGAGGGTCAGAGATAGAACTATAATCCAAATTTTCTGATTTTCTAGAGACCCTCAGCTACCTTCTGCTTATCCAGTGTGGATGCCTTCTGCAAGCCTTTCCAAGCAGTGGGCACTTTACTAATCACCTAATCAGGCCGAGGCTGTGACTAATGCTTTCACTTTATGAGGAGAGGCTTGGTGTGGTTTGACGGGACTAGAAATAAAGAAAGGCCCTGGGTAGTTTTGGGGAAAGAGAGATATAGTGAAGGAAATGGCTGTTGCCAAGGGTCAAGAAGCATGGTGTAGAATCAAGTAATAATCTAGAAGTCAGGAATCCTACATCCTAGTACCAGCTGTATTCGTGATTTGGAGTAGACAATTAAGCAAATTATAGTCCTATAGGTCTCAGTTTTACCCATTCTTACTTTGGACCCAGAAGGTCGCCATTAATAGATATATAATAACTATTCATAGCATCCAGTTAATCGGGGCAATAAGAGACAGGTTAACAGTTAGAAGGAATCTTGAGGGGCAGTCAATATGTCTTCCCACCAAAATAGTAGGCACATCTGAATTGAATAGTTCTTACTCTAAACTGCCACTCCCTGGCTGATAAACTTTGAAAAGTCATTTTGAACCCAAATTCCTTAGTTCATAAACCGAATTCAATTCACATAATCGTTCAATGCATCTTTAATGAGCATCAACTGTGTGTCTATAGAAAAAAAACAGAGCAGAAAAAAGGTAAAGGTAATCGCTCCTCTGCTTACAGGTGTTCTGAGACACTCAAATGATAAAATAGATACACGTGGAATGAAAAAGGTACCTAGGCCTAAAAAGTCTGGAGACATGAATTTGAATTTATTAGTTGAGTGACCTTAAGCAAGTCACATAACACCTCTAGTAATAGCCTTCTCATCTTTAAAATTAAAATAACTTCACTGATATGTTGTATCAATATTAAATAATGCATTAAAATTTCCAGACTTAATACTTAATATCTAGAAGTATTCAAAGTTTGTTTTCTCTTTTGTAAAATAGTAGCTTATGTACTTGAATGCATAATTCAAATGTAAATAGTCACAACAAAATATTGGCACCCCCATCAGCCAAAGCCATAAGGAAAGCTTTGGTCAAAAAGCACTGGAAACCAGTGAAGACTAGAGGTGATTGGCTGGTTTAGTGAAGAGTACCACAAGTGATACAGATACCTCATTTGGAAGGGGGAAGAAAGAAGGAAACTGTAGTGCAGAGCTAACTGACATCAATATGCTGAAGAGATAAAAACAGACACCCTGTCAGGTCTTGGCTCACATTTAACTTAATCACCGATGTTCTGAATCCATCTTACATGGGCTGTGGGGAGAGAGGCTACAGGAGCTCAATTGATTTTGTGAAAACCTCTTTCTCATTTTCCCTTAACTCTCACTGCGGGGAATCTTGACCCTGGTTAGCCTAGTTTGATTTCTGGGAAATAGGTCTATGAATTGAATGAAAAGCCAATTTTTTTATTACTGGAAGGGGATAAAAAGTAGAATCCTCACAGAGTCATAGCAAGCTATAAAGGGCTTCAGAGATATCTACTCCAGGTGGATTTATAGATGGAAATTGTAAAGTCCCTGAACATAAGTTTTAACCACACTGACTGTTAATGGAAAAGTTAAAATTTGGATCCAGAATTCCTGAATATAAAGCCAATATACTGTGCTGCCTCTCTTACTGAAATAATAATTTCCTTGATGATGCATTTCCATCCCTTTCTGACTCTGTGCTGATAGCAGCATTCTTCACTAATAAATTTTAAGTCAAAAATTAATGCAAAATATCATTCCAAAACAATTTTCAATAGATTTCTCTATGATTTTGCACTTGATTCCTGATAAATTTTTCTTCTTATGTGGTCAATTATTGCAGGGGGAGCTGGAATCTTGTTTAATCTAGAACACAAGTTAGAACTCTCTCTTCTTAAATAACTGAAGTGCAACAAGCTGAAGATTCTGTAGTTTGTACCCATCCAAAATAGTCCGGGGGAACAACAAAGAATCATAGTATGTCAGGATTATGGAGGACCTTAGAGACCATATAATTATTTCCCTTCATTTTACAGATTGACAACCTAAGACACCAACAAAAGAAAGGGATTGTTTAAAGCCACATGCTTATTAAGTTGATGAGACTGATGCAATAACCATGCTTGTTTTGCCTTATATCTGTCATTACTGGCTGGACTAAATATGATATTAATAATGCATCATTTAAAATGAAAATGATGTTACTAATACAGTATCTATAGGTTAGGCAAGTTTAGTCATTTTTTTAGTCTTAAAAATGGAATAGTGGTAAATCCAAAGAACTAGGGTCAAATGAACAGAGTTTTAGTCCTGAATCTGCCACTAACTGATCATGTGAACTATTTCCTTACATGTGACACAGAGATAATTCTCCAACTTATAATGCTTTCGGAAGAAATAAGTAAATAAGATAATAAACCATAAAATTGCTTTGTAAATGGTAAAGCTCAACATACATTGAGGTTGATCATTCCTTTTCCCCCAAACTCCTGAAGATGTAATGAGACACCTTTGAAAGATATGCACTTCTATGCTATGGGAAAAGTTAAGCTCACCAAGTGATTAAGTTCAGGGTAAGTAATAAGTATTAGTTCAACTACACTGAGAAAGGACCCTGATGTGTTTATGTCAGGGGGAAGCAGAAGAGGCACAGATGTGGAGTTGCTGATACAGTTCATAAAACAACCTAAAGAGAGGATAAATTTACTTCATTAAAAGGATGGCATTTTCCCTAATACTGTATTATCTCCTGGGGGAGAACAGATTTTAAAAATAAAGAAAATCCAAAATTACTATGCAGAAGGTAGTGTCAACAAGATGGAGAGGTCTCAAAGCTCATCTCCCCCTTACACACACACACACACACACACACACACACACACAAATCCATAAGAACAATAAATAACTACAAACTGAAGAAAACAGCTAAGGGAAAGCTCTAGAAAACAAAGAAGCAGTAGCAAAAACCTGAGGAGCTCAAAAATCAAGGATGGCCACATAGAAAAGTACAGGAAGCATGCTACCTATGTCACCTCATCTCCCAGTCAGGACCTGCTCTGCACCTGGAAGAATCACCTCTGAGGAAGTTCACCACACAGGGAGAAGGAGGGCAGGAGAACCCCAGCAAAAAGCCTCACCACTGTGGACATTTGCAGCTTTTGCTACAGAGGTCTCCCACAGTCTTTCCTGATTCTGATGTCAGTTGATGAAATGGAGTGGCCCCCTCTACATCTCTACTCCCTGTAGCTGTCACTGAGGTGAGACTTGCCCTCAGGGTCCCCAGCTGCTGCTGTGCCCCACTCTTAGAAATCAGATGCCACAGCATCTTGCCATATACGAGATTGGAGCTGCCTCTGCTCTTCACTCTCCCCTGGCCACAGTCAAGGCTTTGTCCCACCTTCACCAGGAAAGCCTCTTCTGCCCTGGTCTAGCCTCCTTGGTTATAAGTCACACTATGGCTGCCATTATCCAGGCTTTGCTGCTGCTGCCCTGAGTCCCACCCACCAGGTTCCAGGACAAGGCTCTGAATCATCATTGCCAGTGGTGCTAAAATTGCCCTAAGCCCCACCTCTTGGGTCCCAAGTCACTCTTAGACCTCCATTATCAGGGTCCTGATGCTGCCATCTGGGACCCACCCACTGCATTCCAGGTTGTGGCTCTGGGTCTTCATTGCATGGGATGTGGCTGCTGCCCTGGGCCACACATCCCAATCCGAGGTCAAGACTCTGAACTGTCATTGCTGAGGTGGACTCCACTGCCCTGAACCCTGAACTCTGGATTCCAGGTTGTGTCTCTGGCCCATCACTGCTGAAACCAGGCTACCTCTACCCTGAGCTCTCCACCAACCCCCATCCCAGATCAACGCTTTGAAACATCATTCCCAGGTGTGTTACCACTGACCTGAGCTCTCCCCTCAGGTTTCAGGTTAGGGCTCTGACACATGATAGCTGGGACTAGGTAGCCACTTCCCTGAGCCCCATCCCCTGGGTTCCAGGTCACAGCTCTGACCATCACTGCCAGCACTGTGCTGCCACTGCCCTGTGCCCAGGTCCCTGGATCCCAACACATAGCTTTAACAGAGTTGTGTTACTGCTTTCCTGCAACTTCCCCCTGGGGCCAGAGTTGAAACTTTGACCCACCATCCCCAGGCTATGCTACTACTGTACCCTGGCCCCTGGGCTCAAGCCACCATTGTACCTTGTCATCCCATGGCTTGTGGAACTGCTGCATTCTGCCCTCTCCCTACCAGCCAGAGTCACAGCGGTGAGCCCCTGAGACCCAGGTACTGGTTCCATGGGATATCTACACATGCCCACATCCTAGAAACCAGTGATATAGCTGCAGCAAGTGCACCTGTGCTTCAGGACCCAGGTGCTGTGTTAGTTCCATGTGCACTGGATCCTCGGGCATTAGCTCTGAGGGTTCTATGTGTCAGCATGCCAGACCAGGCATTGAGAAGGATCTCCTCAGGTAGAACACCCTCCCATGGGCAAAAAAATAAGGGGTGAGAACAGAAAGACCCCAGTAGCCTTAGCCTCTGAAGATTCCAATAGCCCTATCTGCCATTGCCACCTGCAGGTCCTCTGCAGCCTTGGCCACAGAAGACACCGACAGTCTGGCCAATGGCAATGTCTGCCAATGGAGCAGCATGGAGACTACACCACTGTGCCTCACCAGGAACCAAGGATGCTGCATCCCACCCAGCTGGTGCCTTTTAAAGCTACCTCCAAGTGAAAGTCTTTCACTACTGTAGCCAGTCCAAAAAGAATGGAAGAGGTGAGTGCACCCTTAAATGCACAGACATCAATACAAACCAATCATAAAAATGAAAATGTAAGGAAATGTGATACCACTAAAGGAACAAAATAATACTCCAATAACTGACCCCAAAGAAATGGAGATCTGTGAGTTATCTGAAAAAGAGTTCAAAATATAAAGAACTCCTACATGCCAATTAGAAAAAGAGAAACAGCTCAATTGAAAATGGGCAAGGGATAAGAACACATGGTTCATGAAAGAGGATCCAGAAATGTCAAGACACACAAGAAAAGATGCTCAACGTTACTAGTAACTGGGAAGATGCAAGTTAAAACACCAAGGGGATTCATCTCATAGCCAGCATATGTGCAAAGGCTGAAAAGTTTGGTAATAGCAAATACTGGGGAACATGTAGGAACCAGGAATTATTCTGAGGGTCAGATGATGCAATTACTTCCAGGAGCAATTTGACAGGATCTAACGGAGTTGAAGATGGACAGTCCTTGTGACTCAGCAATTTCAAGTCTATTGGACTCTACTAGAAACCTCTTTGCCTGAGCATAAGGAGGAAAGTAGCAAGTTTTCTCTACTGTACTGTTCTTTTGGTTTTGTTTTGTTTTTTTGCAGTATGTGGGCCTCTCACTGTTGTGGCCTCTCCCGTTGCGGAGCACAGGCTCTGGACGCGCAGGCTCAACGGCCATGGTTCACGGGCCCAGCCACTCCACGGCATGTGGGATCTTCCTGGACCGGGGCACGAACCCGTGTCCCCTGCATCAGCAGGCGGACTCTCAACCACTGTGCCACCAGGGAAGCCCATACTGTACTGTTTTAATTGCAAAACATAAATATGAAATAACGCTTGCTCAGTTAGAGAATGAAAGTGTAAACTCTGGCTTTTGCATATGATCCTAGACAGCAATGAAAATGAGTAAATTAGATTGACATGTATTAAGCCAGATAAAGCCCAAAATCAAAAATCTGAATAACATTGGGCTTCAAAAGGATATGTATAATTTGACATCATTGTACAATTTTAAAACTCATAAAAGTTTTATATTTTAGACAGTTGTGAACTGTACATTGAGTAAAGTATAAAAATGCATATCTGCATAGTGTTCAATTATTATAAAGTGAACCTCTATGTAACCAAATAACCAGAACCCCAAAAGCCCCTGTGCGTACTTTTCTAATCCAACCCAGCCCCTCCTGTTCCCCTATAGGTAACAACCAGCCCGAATTTTTGTGTGTATAATTAATAATAATAATTGTAAGGATGCTCAATGAGATTCAAGTGAACACAGATAGACAAATCAATGTACTCAGGAAAATAATACATGAACAAAATGAGAAACTCAACAAAGAAACAGAAATTTTTAAAAAATGAACCAAACAGAAGTTCTGAAGATGAATACAATGGATAAAATGAAAAATGCAATAGACAGCTTCAACAGTATGCTCAATCAGGCAGAAGAAAGAATTTGTGAGCTTGAAGACAGATAGTTTGATATTATCCAGTCAGAGGAGAATTAAACAAAAGAAATTAGAAATTAGAATGAAAAAAGTGCTGTATAGCTCAATATTTTGTAATAACCTAAATGGGAAAAGAACTTTAAAAAGAATAGATACAGGTATATGTATAACTGAATCACTTTGCTGTACACCCAAAACTAACACAACATTGTTAACCAGCTATACACCAATATAAAACAAAATTAAAAAAACAGAGGGGAAACAGAGACTTTACTCTTGGAGGACACACACAAGGTCTTGCATGCATCAGGACGCAGGGCAAAAGCAGTGACTTCATAGGAGCCTGGGGCAGACCTACTTGCTGGTCTTCGAGGGTCTCCTGAGGAGGCAGAGGGCAACTGTGGTTTTCTTGGGACATAAAAGCTGGAGGTGAACACACCTGGGAGTACCCATCTGAAGGCTGACATCTTGCTTGGACATTAGCACCAAGACCTGGCCCAATTCAACAGCCTCTAGACTCCAGTGCTGGGACACTTCGGGTCAAACAGCCAACGGGGCAGGAACACAGTCCCATCCATCAACGGACAGGCTGCCTAAAGACTTCCTGAGCTCACAGCCATCTCTAGACACTCCTCTTGACATGGCACTGCCCACCAGAGGGCCAAGACACACCTCCACACACCAGTGGGCAGGCACCAGTCCCTCCCACCAGGAAGCCTGCAGGAACCTCTAGACCCACCTCACCCACCAGGGGGCAGACACCAGAAGCAAGAAATATACAGTCCCACAGCCTGTGGAACTGAGTTCACAAACACAGCTCAGAATCTACCTTGGGGCCAGCTGGTCCCTGGCCCGTGGGTGATGAGAGAGTACTACTGGGGCATATAGCACATCCCATACAGATGGCCACTTCTCCAAGCTGGAGAAACATAGCTAACCTTCCACATACATAAAAACCCAAATAGAAGGTTTAGAAAAAGTGAGACAGCAGAGGAATATGTTGCAGATGAAGGAATAAGATAAAACCCCAAAAGAACGACTAAGTGACATGGAGGTAGCCAATTTACCAGATAAAGAATTCAAAGTAATGATCATAAAGATGATCCAAGATCCTGTGAAAATAGTGGATGCACAGAGCAAGAAGTTACAAGAAGTTTTTAACAAAGAATTAGAAAAAATAAAGAACTGAACAGTTGAAGAATACAATAACTGAAATGAAAAATACACTAGAAGGAATCAATAGTAGAATAAATGAGGCAGAAGAAGAGATACATGAGCTGGAAGACAGAGTGGTGGAAATAACTGCCATGGAACAGAATAAAGAAAAAAGAATGAAAAAAATGAGGACAGTTTAAGAGATTTCTGGGACAATGTCAAATGCAGCAATATTCACATTATAGGGATCCCAGAAAGAGTAAAGAGAGAGAAAGGACCTGAGAAGATATTTGAAAAGGGAATAGCTGAAAACATCCCTAACATGGGAAAGGAAGCAGTCACCCAAGTCCAGGAATCACAGAGAGTACCATACAGGATCAAGCAAAGGAGGAACTGGCTGAGACACATAGTAATCAAACTGACAAAAATTAAGATAAAGAGAAAATTTTAAAAGCAACAAATAACATACAAGGGAAACCCCATAAGGTTATCAGCTGATTTTTCAGCAGAAACTCTGCAGGCCAGAAAGGAGTGGCATGATATATTTTAAGTGATGAAAGGGAAAAACCTACAACCAAAAATACTCTACCCAGCAAGGCTCTCATTCAGATTCGATGGAGACATCAAAAGCTTTACAGACAAGCAAAAGCTAAAAGAATTCAGCACCACCAAACTAGCTTTACAACAAATGCTAAAGGAACTTCTGTAGGCAGAAAAGAAAAGGCCACAACTAGAAACAAGAAAATTATGAAATGGGAAAGCACACTAATAAAGGCAAACATACAATAAAGGTAGGAAATCATCTACACACAAATATGATATCTAAACCAGTAATTGTGAGAGGAGGAGAGTACAAATGCTGGATATTTCCAATACATTTGAAATTAAGAGATCAGCAATTTAAAACAAGCATGCATATATGTAGACTGTTATATCAAAACCTCATGGTAAACACAAACCAAAAATATATAATAGATATATACACAAATAAGAAACAGTAATCCAAACACAACACTAAAATAGTCAACAAATCACAAGAGAACAAAAGAGGAAAGGAAGAAAAAAGACCTACAAAAACAAATCCAAAACAATTAACAAAATAGCAGTAAGAATATACATATCAATAATTACCTAAATTTAAATGGATTAAATGCTCCAACAAAAAGACACAGACTGGCTGAATGGATACAAAAACAAGACCTGTATAAACGCTGTGTACAAGAGACCCACTTCAGACCTAGAGACACATACAGACTGAAAGTGAGGGGATGGAAAAGTATTCCATGCAAATGGAAGTCAAAAGAAAGCTGGAGGAGTAATACTTATATCAGACCAAATAGACTTTAAAGACTAAAGTCTTTAAAGAGACAAAGAAAGACAAGAGACAAAGGACACTACATAATCAAGGGATCAATCCAAGAAGAAGATGTAACAATTGTAAATATATATGCACCCAGTGTCGGAGCACCTCAATATAGAAGGCAAATGTTAACAGACATAAAGGGAGAAATCGACAGTAACACAATAATACTGGGAGATTTTAACACTCCACTTACATCAATGGACAGATGATCCAGACAGGAAATCAGTAAGGAAAACAGGCCTTAAATGATGCATTAAACCATATGGACTTAATTGATATCTAGAGTGTTTCATCCAAAAGCAGCAGAATACACATTCTTTTCAAGTGCACATGGAACATTCTCCAGGATAGATCACATGCTGGCCCGAAAAGCAGCCTCAGTAAATTTAAGAAAACTGAAATCATATCAAGCATCTTTTCTAACCACAACATTATGAAGCTAGAAATCAACTACAAGAAAAAACTTCAAAAAATACAAACAGGTGGAGGTTAAACAATATGTTATGAAACAACCAATGGATCATTGAAGAAATCAAAGAGGAAATAAAAAAATACCTAGAGACAAATGAAAATGAAAACATGATGATCCAAAACTTATGGGGTGCAACAAAACAGTTCTAAGAGGGAAGTTAATAGAGATACAAGCTTACCTCTGGAAACAAGAAAAATTTCAAATGAACAACCTAACGTTACACCTGAAGCAACTAGAGAAAAAAGAATAAACAAAACTCAAAGTTAGTATAAGTAAACAAACCATAAAGATCAGAGCAGAAATAAATGAAATAGACTAAAAAACAATAGAAAAGGTCAATGAAACTAAAAGCTGGTTCTTTGAAAGGAAAAACAAAATTGATAAACCTTTAGCCAGACTTATCAAGAAAAAAAGGGAGAGGGCCCAAATCAATAAAATTATAAATGAAAAAGAAGTTACAACCAACACCACAGAAATACAAAGGACCGTAAAAGACTACTACAAGCACCTATATGCCAATAAAATGGACAACACAGAAGAAATGAACAAATTCTTAGAAAGGTACAATCTCCCAAGACTGAACCAGGAAGAACTAGAAAATGTGAACAGAACAATTACAAGTACTGAAATTGAATCTGTGATTTAAAAACTCCCAACAAACAAAAGTCCAGGACCAGATGGCTTCACAGGCAAATTCTATCAAACATTTAGAGAAGAATTAACACCTATGCTTCTGAAACTACTTCAAAAAGTTGCAGAGGAAAGAATACTTATGAACTCATTCCATGAGGCCACCATCACCCTGATACCAAAGCCAGACAAAGATATCACAAAAAAAGAAAATTACAGGCCAATATCACTGATGAACATTGATGCAAAAATCCTCAACAAAATACTAGCAAACCAAATCCAATGATACATTAAGAGGGTCATATACATGATCAAGTGGGATTTATCTCAGGGATGCAAGGATTTTTCAATATTCACAAATCAATCAGTATGATATACCACATTAACAAATCAAAGAATAAAAAACTTCTGATCATCTCAATAGATGCAGAAAAAGGTTTTGATAAAATTCAACATCTATTTATGATAACAACTCTGCAGAAAGTGGACAGAGAGGTAACATACCTTAACATAATAAAGGCCATATATGACAAACCCACAGGTAATATCATACTCAATGGTGAAAAGCTGAAAGCATTTCCTCTAAGATCAGGAGAAAGACAAGGAGGTCCACTCTCACCACTTTCATTCAACATAGTTTTGGAAGTCTTAGCCATGGAAATCAGAGAAGAAAGAGAAATAAAAGGAATACAAATTGGAAAAGAGGAAGTAAAACTGTCACTGTTTGCAGATAACAGGATACTATACATAGAAAGTCCTAAAGATGCTACAAGAAAACTACTAGAGTTCATCAATGATTTTGGTAAAGTTGCAGGGTACAAAATTAATACACAGAAATCTGTTGCATTTCTATACACTAACAATGTAAGGTCAGAAAGAGAAATTAAGGAAACAATCCCATTTACCATTGCATCAAAAAGAATAAAATACCTAGGAATAAACCTACCAAAGGAAGCAAAAGACCTGTACTCCCAAAACTATAAGATGCTGATGAAAGAAATCGAAGACAACACAGACAGATGGAAAGATAAACCATGTTCTTGGATTGGAAGAATTAATATTGTCAAAATGACTATACCACACAAGGCAATCTACAGATTCAATGCAATCCTTATCAAATTACAAATGGCATTTTTCACAGAACTGGAACAAAAAAATTTTAATTTTTATGGAAACACAAAAGACCCTGAATAGCCAAGGCACTCTTGAGAAACAAAAACGGAGCTGGAGGAATCAGGTTCCCTGACTTCAGACTATACTACAAAGCTACAGTAATCAAAACAGTATACTGGCATTTAAAACAGACATAGGTCAATGGAACACGATAGAAAGCCCAGAAATAAACTCATGCACATATGGTCAATTAATCTATGACAAAGTAGGCAGGAATATACACTGCAGAAAAGAGAGTCTCTTCAGCAAGTGGCAGGGGAACATTGGACCGCCACATGTAAATCAATGAAGTTAGACTACTCACACTATACACAAAAATAAACTCAAAATGGATTAAAGACCTAAAAATAAGACCAGATACTATAAAACTCCTAGAGGAAAACTTAGGCAGAATACTCTTTGACATAAATTGCAGCAATACCTTTTTGGATCCGTCTCCTAGAGTAATGGAAATAAAAACAGAAATAAACAAATGGGACCTAATTAAACCAGAAAGCTTTTGCACAGCAAAGGAAACCATAAACAAAACAAAAAGACAACCTACAGAATGGAAGAAAATATTTGCAAATGATATGATTGAAAGGGATTAATTTTCAACATATACAAACAGCTCATACAGCTCAATATCAAAAAAAAAAAACAACCTAATCAAAAAATGGACAGAAGGTCTAAAAAGACATTTCTCCAAAGAAGACATACAGTTGGTGGAAAGGCACATAAAAAGATGCACGACACTGCTAAGTATTAGGGAAATGCAAATCAAAATATAATACACCACACCAGTATCACCTCACACCAGTCAGAATGACCAACATCAAAATATCTACAAATAATAAATGCTGGGGAGGGTGTGGAGAAAAAGGAACACTCCTACACTGTTGGTGGGAATGTAAATTGGTACAGCCACTATGGAGAACAGTATGGAGGTTCCTTAATAAACTAAAAATACAGCTACCATATTATTGATCCTACAATCCCACTCTGGGGCATATATCTGGAGAAAACCATAACTTGCAAAGATACATGCACCTCACTGTTCACTTTAGCACTATTTACAGTAGCCAAGACATGGAAGCAACCTAAGTTTTTCATCGACAGATGAATGTATAAAGAAGGTGTGAAATATATATATATATATATATATATATATATATATATATATATATACACACACACACACATACATGCATATACACATACATACACACACCAATGGAATATTTCTCAGCCATGAAAAGAATGAAATAATGCCACTTGCAGCAATATGGTTGGACCAAGAGATTATACTAAGTGAAGTAAGTCAGACAGAGAAAGACAAATATAATATGATATCACTTATATGTGGAATCTAAAAAAATGATACAAATGAACTTATTTACAAAACAGAACCAGACTCACAGACATAGAAAACAAACTTATGGTTACCAAAGGGGAAGGGGGGAGGGATAAATTAGGAGTTTGGGATTAAAATATACCTACTACTCTATATAAAATAGATAACCAACAAGGACCTACTGTATAGCATAGGGAACTATATTCAATATCTTGTAATGACCTATAATGGAAGATATTATAAAAAAGAATATATATATATAAAAAACTCAGTTATACATATAGGAGTTACTGAGCTGTATACCTGAAACTAACACATTATAAATCAACCATATTTCAATAAAAAAAAAATTTAATAAAAAAGAAGTTAATCTTGAAGAAGAAGCATAAAAAATAAAATACATATTGTCTAATAGGAAAAAAAAATAGTTACAGCTATAATATTATGTTGATAGATACATAACATAAAAAGATGAAAAGTGAGGCATCAATATAAACTGTGGGGGCAAGTAAATGTGTAAAACTTTCTTATGCAATTGAAGTTGTTATCAGCTTAAAATAGAAGATTATAAGATACATTATGAAAGCCTCATGGTAACCACAGAGCAAAAATTAGATACACAAACAATGTAGAGAAAAGAATCAAAGCAACCCACTAAAACAATCATCAACTAACAAAGAAAGACAGCAAGAGAGGAGGAAGGAAACTAAGGAACTTCAAAACAATCAGAAATCATTATTAAAATTTAGTGATAGTAAGTCTTTATCCAATCATGTCTTTAAATATAAATGTTTTAAATTCTTCAATTAAAAGACACAAAGAAGCTAAATGGATAAAAACAACAACAACAACAAATACCAAGGCCCATCTATATGCTGCCTATAAGAGGCTCACTTAAGCCTTAAGCACACTCACAGGCTGAAAGTGAAGGGATGAAGGTATTTCAAGCAAATGGAAATGAAAAGAGAGCAGGGGTAGCCATATTTATATCAGACAAAAGATACTTTAAGTAAAAAACTGTAACAGGATACAAGAAGGTCATTATATAATGATAAAAGGGTCAATTCATCACAAGGATATAACAACTGTAAACTCATGCACACTCAATATTGTAGCACGTAAATATATTAAACAGTTATCAATGGATCTGAAGGGAAAAATAGACAGCAATGAAATAACAGTAGGGGACTTCAATACCACACTTTCAATAATTGATCCATCATTCAAATAGAAAATGAATAAGGAAATAATGGATCTGAATGATACCTTGGACCAAATAAACCAAACAGACATTTACAGAACATTCCATCCAACAGCAGCAGAATACACATTTTCTCTAGCACACACAGAACATTCTCCAGGATGGTTCATGTAATATATCATAAAACATGTCTTAGCAAATTTAAGAAGATTGAAATCATAAAAACTATGTTTTCCAACCACAGAAATATGAAACTAGAAATCAATAACAGGAGGAATGCTGGAAAATTGAAAATATGTGGAATTGAACAACATGCTCCTGAACAACAAATGGGTTAAAGAAGAAATCAACACGGAAATCAAGAAATATTTTGAAACAAATGAAAATGGAAGGACAACATATCAAAACATGTGGGATGCTGCAAAAGCAGTTCCCAGAGGGACGTGTATAGCAATAAATGCCTACATTAAGAAACAAGAAAGATCTCAAATAAGCTAGAAATAGAAGAACATACTAAGCCGAAAGTTCACAGAAGAAAGGAATTATCAAAGATCAGAGCACAGAGCTTCCGGGAAGATGGCGGAAGAGTAAGACACGGAGATCACCTTCCTCCCCACAGATACAACAGAAATACATCTACACGTGGAACAACTTCTACAGAACACCTACTGAACACTGGCAGAAGACCTCAGACATCCCAAAAGGCAAGAAACCCCCCCCCCCCACGTACCTGGGTAGGGCAAAAGAAAAAAGAATAAACAGAGACAAAAGGATAGGGACACGGGACCTGCACCAGTGGGAGGGAGCTGTGAAGCAGGAAAGGTTTCCACACACTAGGAAGCCCCTTCGCGGGCGGAGACGGTGGGTGGCGGAGGGGGAAGCTGCGAAGCCACGGAGGAGAGCACAGCAACAGGGGTGTGGGGTGCAAAGCGGGGAGAGATTCCCACACAGAGAATCAGGGCCGACCAGCACTCACCAGCCCAAGAGGCTTGTCTGCTCACCCGCCGGGGCGGGCGGGGCTGGGAGCTGAGGCTCGGGCTTCAGTCAGAGCGCTGGGAGAGGACTGGGGTTGGCGGCGTGAACACAGCCTGCAGGGGGTTAGTGCACCATGGCTAGCTGGGAGGGAGTCCGGGGAAAAGTCTGGACCTGCCGAAGAGGCAAGAGACTTTTTCTTACCTCTTTGTTTCCTGGTGCACGAGGAGAGGGGATTCAGAGCGCTGCTTAAAGGAGCTCCAGAGACAGGCTCGAGCCGCAGCTAAAAGCGTGAACCCCAGAGACGGGCAGGAGACACTAAGGCTGCTGCTGCCACCAAAAAGCCTGTGTGCGAGCACAGGTCACTGTCCACACCCGCCTTCCGGGAGCCTGTGCAGCCTGCCACTGCCAGGGTCCCGGGATACAGGGACAACTTCCCCGGGAGAACACACGGTGCACCTCAGGCTGGTGCAATGTCACGCTGGCCTCCGCCACCACAGGCTCATCCCGCACTTCGTGCCCCGCCCTCCCCCTGGCCTGAGTGAGCCAGAACCCCCGAATCAGCGGCTCCTTTAACCCTGTCCTGTCTGAGCGAAGAACAGTCGCCCTCCGACGACCTACACGCAGAGGCGGGGCCAGATCCAAAGCTGAGCCCCTGGGAGCTGTGCGAACAAAGAAGAGAAAGGGAAATCTCTCCCAGCAGCCTCAGAAACAGTGGATTAAAGCTCCACAATCAACTTGATGCACCTGCATCTGTGGAATACCTGAATAGACAACGAATCATCCCAAATTGAGGAGGTGGACTTTGAGAGCAAGATTTATGATTTTTTCCCCTTTTCCTCTTTTTGTGAGTGTGTATGTGTATGCTTCTGGGTGAGATTTTGTCTGTAGAGCTTTGCTTCCACCATTTGTCCTAGGGTTCTATCTGTCCGTTTTTTCTTTGTTGTTGTTGTTGTTTTAAATTTTTTTTCTTAATAATTATTTTTTATTTTAATAACTTTATTTTATTTTACTTTATCTTCTTTCTTTCCTTCCTCCCTCCCTCCCTCCCTCCCTCGCTCCCTTCCTTCCTTCCCTCCTTTAGACAACGAATCATCCCAAATTGAGGAGGTGGACTTTGAGAGCAAGATTTATGATTTTTTTCCCCTTTTCCTCTTTTTGTGAGTGTGTATGTGTATGCTTCTATGTGAGATTTTGCCTGTATAGCTTTGCTTCCACCATTTGTCCTAGGGTTCTATCTGTCCGTTTTTTTTTAATTTTTTTATTTCTTTTCTTTTTTTTCTTAATAATTATTTTTTTATTTTAATAACTTTATTATATTTTATCTTATTTTATGTTACTTTATCTTCTTTCTTTCTTTTTTCCTTCCTTCCCTCCTTCCTTCCTCCCTCCTTTCTTTCTTTCTTTCTTTCTTTCTTTCTTTCATTCTACTTCTACTAATTCTTTCTTTCTACTTTTTCTCCCTTTTATTCTAAGCCATGTGGATGAAAGGCTCTTGGTGCTACAGCCAGGAGTCAGTGCTGTGCCTCTGAGGTGGGAGAGCCAACTTCAGGACACTGGGCCACAAGAGACCTCCCAGCTCCACATAATATCAAATGGTGAAAATCCCCCAGAGATCTCCATCTCAACACCAGCACCCAGCTTCACTCAATGACCAGCAAGCTACAGTGCTGGACATCCTATGCCAAAAAACTAGCAAGACAGGAACACAACCCCACCCATTAGCAGAGAGGCTGCCTAAAATCATAATAAGGCCACAGACACCCCAAAACACACCACCAAACATGGACCTGCCCACCAGAAAGACAAGATCCAGCCTCACCCACCAGAACACAGGCACTAGTCCCCTCCACCAGGAAGCCTACACAACCCACTGAACCAACCTTAGCCACTGGGGACAGACACCAAAAACAACGGGAACTACGAACCTGCAGCCTGCAAAAAGGAGACCCCAAACACAGTAAGATAAGCAAAATGAGAAGACAGAAAAACACACAACAGATGAAGGAGCAAGATAAAAATCCACCAGACCTAACAGATGAGGAGGAAATAGGCAGTCTACCTGAAAAAGAATTCAGAATAATGATAGTAAAGATGATCCAAAATCTTGGAAATAGAATAGACAAAATGCAAGAAACATTTAACAATGACCTAGAAGAACTAAAGATGAAACAAACAATGATCAACAACACAATAAATGAAATGAAAAATACTCTAGATGAGATCAATAGCAGAATTACTGAGGCAGAAGAACGGATAAGTGACCTGGAAGATAAAATACAGGAAATAACTACTGCAGAGCAGAATAAAGAAAAAAGAATGAAAAGAACTGAGGACAGTCTCAGAGACCTCTGGGACAACATTAAACGCACCAACATTCGAATTATAGGGGTTCCAGAAGAATAAGAGAAAAAGAAAGGGACTGAGAAAATATTTGAAGAGATTATAGTTGAAAACTTCCCTAATATGGGAAAGGAAATAGTTAATGAAGTCCAGGAAGCACAGAGAGTCCCATACAGGATAAATCCAAGGAGAAACACGCCAAGACACATATTAATCAAACTATCAAAAATTAAATACAAAGAAAAAATATTAAAAGCAGCAAGGGAAAAACAACAAATAACACACAAGGGAATCCCCATAAGGTTAACAGCTGATCTTTCAGCAGAAACTCTGCAAGCCAGAAGGGAGTGGCAGGACATATTGAAAATGTTGAAGGAGAAAAACCTGCAACCAAGATTACTCTACCCAGCAAGGATCTCATTCAGATTTGATGGAAAAATTAAAACCTTTACAGACTAGCAAAAGCTGAGAGAGTTCAGCACCACCAAACCAGCTCTACAACAAATGCTAAAGGAACTTCTCTAGGCAAGAAACACAAGAGAAGGAAAAGACCTACAATAACGAACCCAAAACAATTAAGAAAATGAGAATAGGAACATACATATCGATAATTACCTTAAATGTAAATGGACTAAATGCTCCCACCAAAACACACAGATTAGCTTAATGGATACAAAAACAAGACCCATATATTTGCTGTCTTCAAGAGACCCACTTCAGACCTAGAGACACCTACAGACTGAAAGTAACGGGATGGAAAAAGATATTTCATGCAAATGGAAACCAAAAGAAAGCTGAAGTAGCAATTCTCATATCAGACAAAATAGACTTAAAAAAAAAAGATCAGAGCAGAAATAAATGAAATAGAGACCAGGAAAACAATAGAAAAGATCAATGAAACTAAGTGCTGGCTCTTTGAAAAGATAAACAAAATTGGCAAGGCTTTAGCCAGATTAACTAAGAAAACAAGAAAGAAGACACAAATAAATAAAACTAGAAATGAAAGAGGAGACATTACAACTGATAGCACAGAAATATAAAAAATTATGAGAGACTACAATTATATGTCAACAAACTGGATAACTGAGAAGAAATGGATAAATTCCTAGAAACATATGACCCACCAAAAAATGAATCATGAATAAACAGAAAATCTAAAGAAACCCTTAACAATTAAGGAGATTGAATCAGTAATCAGAAAACTCCCAAACACAGAAAAGCAAAGGATCAGATGGTTTCACCAGTGAATTCTACCAAACATTTAAAGAGGAATTAACACCAATCCTTCTCAAACTGTTGCAAACATCTGAAGAGGAGGGAACACTCCCAAATTCATTTTATGCAGCCAGCATTACCCTGATATCAAAGCCAAATAAGACACCACAAGAAAATAAAATTACAGACAAATATCCCTGATAAAGATGTAAAAATTCTCAACAAAATATTAGCAAACTGTTTTCAAAAGCACATTAAAAATATCATTCACCACCTCATTACAAATAGCTCAATTTCGTTTCTTTTTATGGCTGAGTAATATTCCATTGTATATATGTGCCACATCTTCTTTATCCATTCATCTGATGATGGACACTTAGGTTGTTTCCTTCTCCGGGCTATTGTAAATAGAGCTGCAATGAGCACAGCACAGGGAGATCAGCTCGGTGCTTTGTGACCACCTGGAGGGGTGGGATAGGGAGGGTGGGAGGGAGGGAGACGCAAGAGGGAAGAGATACGGGAACATATGTATATGTATAACTGATTCACTTTGTTATAAAGCAGAAACTAACACACCATTGTAAAGCAATTATACTCCAATAAAGATGTAAAAAAAAAAATCATTCACCTTGATCAAGTGAGATTTATCCCTGGGATGCAAGGATGGTTTAACACATGAAAAACAACAAATGTAATACACCACATTAATAGAATGAAAGATAAATATGATATAATCATCTCAACAGAGGCAGAAAAAGTATTTGACAAATACAACATCATTTCATGATGAAAATGTTCATCAAATTGGGTATAGAAGGAATATTCCTTAGCATAATAAAGGTCATCTATGACAAGCCCACAAATAACATCATACTCAGTGGTAATAAGTTAAAACTCTTTCCTGTAAGATCAATACAGAGATGCCCATTCTTACCATTTGTATTCAACATAATAATAAAAGTTCTAGCCAGAGCAATTAGGCAAGAAAAAGAAATAAAAACACCCACATCAGAAAGGAGAAGTAAAATCATTTCTGTTTGCAGATGATATAATCTTACATGTAGAAAACCTTGAAGACTCCACTAAAAAACCGTTAGAACAAATAAATGAATTCAGTAAAGTTTTAGGATACAAAATCAAGACACAGAAATCAGTTGCATTTCTATACACTAACAATGAATTATCTGAAAGAGAAGTTAAGAAAGCAATCCCATTTACAATAGCATTAAAAATGATGAAATATTGAGGAATAAATTTAACCAAGGAGGTGAAAGACCTGTACACTGTAAATTATAAGACATTGATTGAAAGAGATTAAAGAAGACACAAATAAATGAAAAGATATCTCAGGTTCCTGGATTTGAAGATTAATACTGTAAATATGTCCATACTACCCATAGTGATCTACAGATTCAATGTAATCCCAGTCAAAATTCCAAAGACATTCCTATTCACAGAAACAGGAAAAATTATTCTACAATTTGTTTCAGACCACAAAAGACCCTGAATAGCCAAAGCAATCTTGAGAAAGAAGGGCAAAGCTGGAGGTATAACAATACCTGATTTCAAGCTATATTACAAAGCTATAGTAATCAAAACAGTATGTTACTGGCATAAAAATAGGCACATAGATCAGTGGAACAAAATAAAGACCCCAGACATAAAACCTCACAAATATTCTCGACTAATTTTTGATGATGGAGCCAAGAACACACATTGGGGAAAGGAGAGTCTCTTCAATAAAAGATATTGGGAAAACTGGATATCCACTTGAAAAAGAATAAAACTGAACCCCTACCTTACACCACTCACATAAAATTAACTTGAAATGGACCAAAGATTTAAATGTAATACCTGAAACTGTAAATCTCCTTGAAGAAAACATAGGGGAAAAGAGCCTTGACATTGGTCTTGGCAATAATTTCTTGGATAAGTCACCAATAGCACAGGCAACAAAAATTAAAATAAACAAGCTGGGCTACATTAAACTAAAAAGCTTCTGAACAGCTAAGGAAACAAGCAATAAATGGAAAAGAAAACCTACAGAATGGGAGGAAATACTCCCAAACCATATATCTGATTAGGAATTGATATTCATAATATATAAAGAACTCATACAACTCAATAGCAAAAGGGAAAATAATCCAATTAAAAAATGGGCAAAGGACCTGTGTAGGCATTTTTCCAAAGAAGACATACAAATGGCCATCAGGTGTGTGAAAATGTGTTCAACATCACTAATCATCAGGGAAATGCAAATCAAAACCACAATGAGACATCAACTTGCCTGCTATGATGGCTTTTTATCCAAAAGACAAGAGATAACAAATGTTGGCAAGGATGTGGAGAAATAGGAACCCTTGTGCACTCTTTGTGGGAATGTAAATTGGTATAGCTATTATGGAAAACAGTATGGTTATTACTCAAAAAGTAAATATTGTACTACTATATTATCCAGAAATTCCACTTCTCGGTATATATCTGGAGGAATTAAAATCAGTGTTGCACAGGGATATCTGCATCCCCATGTTCACTGCAGCATTATTCACAATAGCAAAGGTACGGAAACAACCTAAGTATCCACCAATGGAAAAGAAAATGTGAGATATACACATACACACACAAACACACACACATATACAAGAGAATATGGCATGTGTATGAGAAAGAAGTCAATCCTGCCATTTGTGACAACATGGATGGACCTTGAAGGCATTGTGCTAATTGAGATAAGTTAGAGAAGGACAAATACTGTATGATATCACTTATATGTGGAATCTAAAACAACAGAACTTGTGCAAATGATAGTAGAATGGTAGTTACCAGAGGTTAGGGTTGGTGAGGAAATGGGGAGCTGTTGTTTAAAGGTACAAACTTACAAGTAGTAGATAAACAAGTTCTGGAGCTCTAATATACAACATAGTGATTATAGTAAACAATACTATATTATAAACTTCAAGGTTACTAAGAGACTAAATCTTAACTGTTCTCAACACAAAAGAAATGATAAATATGTGACATCATAAAGGCATTAGCTAACTCTACTATAATCGTATTGCAATATATAAATGTATCAAACCAAAACATTTTTCACCTTAAACTTACACAATGTTATATGTCAATTATATCTCAATTTTAAAAAGTATTTTTAAAAATTCCTTTTCAGATCATGTATCTGCAATGTTCACAGACCTTTCATAAGTCTTCGTGGTTACCAAATAAAATCCAACTCCTTGGACTGATATTCATGGCTTTCTGTGAATCTGCAATCTATTCCCAATATACTTTTACAGGTGTACATTCCACTACTTCTCTTTCTGACCAGAAATCATAGCCATATTAGATTATTCACCATTTCCCAATACTCCCCATGTTTTCATTTTCCGAGTCCAGTCATTCCAATAAGTGGAAAGGTCTAGCTAAAAATTCAGCACTAGGGATACCAGTTATATACTGGGAAGGGAATGAGAAACACCTGGAATTCAATAACATACATTCTAATGTTTTTACAGAAGCCACTTAAAGAAAAAAGAATAAACTGATTTTTGACTAGAATATGTCCAATATATCTCAAAAAGACAACTGTCTTTTTCTTAAATGGCTTCTATAGACTGGTTATGAAACTAAAGAAGTATTAGCTTAAGACACACCCATTCGCTATGTGGTCCACCTGTTCACACTATTTGCAGAATTAAAGTAAAATAAAAACCAAGTCCTTCATACCTTCTTAGTAACTAAAAGCCACTGCTTCACAGAAACACACGAGAAGATCTGACTACTGTATCTTGTGAATGATTAAATGACAAGGTACTAACCTTAGAGATATGATTTCATATGTGAACATCAGCAGGTGTACCCTAACTTAAAATGGGTTGTATTCCAAAGTTTGCAAAGAATTAAAGGCACATTCTTCCTTTGAAACAATGCCATAAAGGGTAGCTACTTTTCCAGGCAAGGCTACACAAGTCTTTATTTCTCATAATTTATCTGAATGATTGTAATTGCCAATGCATGAGCACTATTTCAGCAACATTTCTCATTAAGTGGACTTTCATAGGCCAGCCTGAGAACCATTTATAACACTGCCTATGTGGAGAAAAGAATTATGACACAAAAGAAGGGAAACTACAGTACTAGGCATATTCTCTTCCCCACTATTATTTACTCTCTACCCCACAACCATGGCCATGACCAAAGCAATGAGCTGGTCATGGCCTCAAGTCTCTCAATCAATCCTAGTGACTAGTATCCTTACAATGGAGAGTCCTGACAGTCATCACCTTAACCAAGAGATCACATTTAGCATCAGTAATACTGAGACGACCTTGCCTCCTGACATGATACAATAGGAAGTCACAGTGTCATCTACCAAATATTCTTGATCCTGCCTTCAAATGTCCAGCTCTGCCCTGTGTTACAAATTCTACACTTCTACTTCAAAATGGAAAATGATATTTCTTATTCCTCTAGGTCCTATAAGAAAATTACACTTGCCCCATTTTAGCACAGGCTAGGCAGTCATGTGGCTGAGATATTAAGTATTCAGAGATTGAGGTATTACTATACATAAGTAGATGTTCATGTACACAAAATAAATGGACATGTGCCTAATTCATACTTAAAATTGACCAAACACATGAAAACCAATACATTGTAGCAATTAATAGCATGTACTCTGGAGCCAGACTGTCTGGGTTTCAGTCCTGGCTCTGCCACTTTTTAACTGTGTGAGCTTTGGCAAGTTACTTGACCTCTCCGTGTCTCCATATTTTATCTGTGAAACAGGAATAATAGCAGCACCTAGGTAGAAGGTCTGTTATAAGGATTATATGGATTAACCTATGTAAAGCACTTAGAATAGTGCTTGGTACATAGTAAGAGTTATTTAAACGTAAGTTTTAAAGTAACAGGATAGGATATGAAAACTATAAATAAGAATAAAGTATTGAACTAAGTTTCAAAAAAATCTAATTACAGAACAAAGGAGAGTGTTCAGTTTTAAGCAATGTCTGGAAAATCATATCATGTCAGGAGAATAGTTGAAAGTAATAAGAGTTTCAATAAGAGTTGAAAGTAATAAGAGTTGAAAGTAATAAGAGTTAGACAAGAAAGCATGGAGTAGCTCTGAGACCTGTTATGTGGAAAAGGAAGCAAGTGCCACAGGGGCCTAAAACTGGTAGGCATTAGAGGAAGGTGGACTTCTGCTCAATATAGGAAGCACTTTCCAATCCCTAGAGCTATATGCCCATGGTAATAATGCAGTTTACTACTGGAGGGATTCAAACTGGTAGGTCAATCATAAAGCATAATGCAAGAGGGATTCTTGATCAGGGTAGGAGCTTAGGACTTAGAGCTTCTCAGGTCCCACATCTGATTCTTAAATTTTAAGATTTGGTGATTGAATGGTAAAAGTATTAATGTATTGATTCCATAATAGAGATTATATACACATAGAAGAGATTAGACTTTGCATACTTATAATTCAAGTCAAAATTAGCTTGAGACATTCCCACTCAACATGTGCCATGCCTGTCCACATTATTCACTGAGTTAAAGTAAAATAAAAACCAAGTCCTTTATGTTTCTCTTAGTAACTTAGTATTTACATGTGTGGCCACAGGTGCCAGTTTATTCTGAGATTAAGAGAACTGAGAAAATATATTTCACAATGAAAGCAGACACTTACAAGGACCTATGGAACATGGCACCAAGTCAGACTATGAATGTGACAAAGAGACAATGAATCAACAGTTCAACCATTTCCTCTTAAATTCACAGTATCTGCTCTCACCACTGCCAGCACTATGTAATCTTGTTGCAGAAAAAGTGGTGATATGGTGTCATGTAAATGTACAGCCTTGTGCCCAGTGTCTTTCATTTCCCCTTCCAGATATATTATACACTCTTCACCCTGTTCTCTTTCTTATAACGGTAAACTATATGAACTATATCAGCAGGGCTGCCACAGCCTCTGGCTTCAGAAGACAGAGGGAAAAAGAAGGGAAAGTCTGGGTATGTAATCTCTTGGCTCTCTCCCTGTGAAATCTCCTCCACTAAAGATCTCTTCACCTCTTAAGTAAACTTGTTTTACATGACATACCTACTGCTGGCCTTAGGTTCTTGCTGTATCTGTTGGGGGTGTATCTACACCCAGACCATACCTTTACTGTTAGGTCCTTTGCAAATGTACCCTCCTCAAATAGTCTTATTTGAAATGTCCCATCTGTATTCTTTGGGATCCTGTCTGATACACATCTCAAGTTTCAACAAATCTCAGTCAGACCTGGACAGAATATCCATTTGGCATTTACTTGCTACTGAGGTTGACCCATCATGAAATTGCTTATATTCAACCATTTTGACCCAGAGAAATGACATTTTCATAATGCTCCAACCTAACACTGTTCACACATATAGTTCTCATTTGTTAATGGTCAAACGAGGAAGCAGAAGTATAAGAAATTCCTTTATTACATGAAGCTGAAATTGTTCCCTGTAGCTTTTCTTTAAAAATATGGGACTTGGAATCAGAGACTGGTGTTCTAGACCTAGCTCTACTATTAATTTTCTGTAAAGTCTTAGAAAAATAAATTTCCTTTTCTGGAACTCAATTTCTTCATGCACAAAATGAGGAATCAGACTAGATGCTCTCTATGCATTTTCCCATGTCTGCTATTCTAAAATTTCAGAATCCCATATTCCTAACTATACTGTAAGTTCTTTGAAAACAAGGACTGTGTCCCCAAAGTATTGTTCAAAGATTCCTTACATCAGAATCATGTGGGGCACTTGATAAAAATGCAAATTTTAGGCACTATCCCCAGAGCTACTAAATCAAATTCTCCACGTGTGGAGCCTGCTTCCTTGCTTACACATACCAAACATTGAGAACCACTGCATTTAGAACATGATTAGAGTATGTTAGAACAAAGTACTGGTCAATAAACCAGTACTCCTCAACAGTCTCTGCTTTTTCAAGCAGGATGTTTTGGCCTTCTCTTTAATATAATTATTGAAAGGCTTGATTATTTGATTTTCTAAGCACCAACAGGACATAAACAAACTGATGTAAACAGGAGAGGTGACAACTGACACTGAGGATGGAGACACAAAAAGAAAAATAGCAGATATAGGATAAACACAATGAATGCTCTTTATGATGATCAGAGAGTCACCAAGAAGTGGGACTATTCTGTTCAAAATCCTTGTTTAGGATTATTAGATAGCATGCAATACATTTTTAGAGAACTTTAATTCTCAGAGTTAAAATTAAAAAGCCTGGGCTTCCCTGGTGGCGCAGTGGTTGAGAGTCCGCCTGCCAATGCAGGGGACATGGGTTCATGCCCCAGTCCGGGAAGATCCCACATGCCACAGAGCGGCTGGGCCCGTGAGCCATGGCCGCTGAGCCTGCGCGTCCGGAGCCTGTGCTCCGCAACGGGAGAGGCCGCAACAGTGAGAGGCCCGCGTACCGCAAAAAAAAAAAAAAAAAATTAAAAAGCCTTTAACATTTGAAGAGGTAAGATTCATTTATTTAGAATTTCCATCTTATTTAGAACATCTATCATGCCCAATGAAATCACATACATGAGAAGTTAATAAGACAGAATTAGTCTTTTTTTTCCCATACTGGGATAAAGAACAAAAAGGGCCACATGGGCCATGTTTCTAAGGACATATCAGTCCAGTTGTGTAGCCCTCAGCCCCAGAGATTATTGTTGAAAATGCTGATAGAAGATGGAAAGACTCAGAGTACATTAAGATAATCAACTCTGCAAAAATAATTAGGAACAAGTCCTAATGCTTCCAAGTATATGGGACAATAGCCAAATGTAAAACAACAACAAACACTACCAAAGAATAAAATATCCTCCGTAATATTGAAATATGTAGAGGCTAAGGGGGTGATTTCTAGTAATGATATTCTCTGAATGAGGTTGACTTTTAAAGTCAAAAGAAGTTCAAAATAGCTGAAGAACATAAAGTTTGGTGACAGGAGGACTAAAAATAAGGGTGACAAATGGGTGGAGGCTGGGTCATACTGGGTCTTATAAAATCATATTAAGGAGTTGGAACTTTAGGGATAATAGAAAGTCATTAAGTAACTCTAAATAGGACAGATATAATGCAACATGCATTGTGGAAGAAACACTGGCTACATACTTTAGGAAGTAAAACCAATTAGAGACTCTTGCAGTAGTCCAAGTGGAAGACAACATCGGATTAAACTAGGGTGGTAGCAGGAAAGTTGGAGAAAAGTAGATGAATCCAAGGAATGTGGGAGGAAGAAATGACAGATCTTAGGGATTGATTGAATCTGTAAAGTGAAGGGTAGAAAGCATAGCCATAAAAGCATGAAGAAACCAAATATAGAATTTACTGTTACTACTACGTCAAGATTTCTTTTACTATGCCAGTAAAACCATCCCCCAGCTACTTCAGGGTATCACCATCAGCTGAAGGGAACCATCTCACTGTAAAATGCCTGGGAGGACAATGACTGACTGAGATGAAGCTACAAAAGCCATTCATGCTCCGTATCTCCCCATGGGGTCAAATGGGAGCTACACTTCAAGTGAAATCACACCTTTGTTTTACTTTTGCTCCTTCCCTATCTCACTTCCCTTACTTCTTACAAGTTTCCCTCCTTAACAAATGAATCTACATATGCAACAGAAACAGACTCACAGAGATAGAAAACAAACTCATGGTTACCAAAGGGGAAAGGGAGGGGGAGGGATAAATTAGGAGTATGGACTTAACAGATACACACTACTATATATAAAACAGATAAGCAACAAGTATTTACTGTATATCACAGGGAACAATATTCAATATCTTGTAACAACCAATAATGGAAAATAATCTGAAAAAAAGAATATTTATATAACTGAATCAGTTTGCTCTACACCTGAAATTAACACAATATTGTAACTCAACTATTCTTCAATTAAAAAAAAAAGCTCTGGTCAAAGGCAATAATTTATCACAGTCTTCTTTTGTTCTAGGAGTTAAGAGTACTTACCCGCCAATATCGTGCTTTACAAAGTCCCCAGGTTCTTGTCGCCTTGATTCTCCTTGGCCAGTTGTTCCAGGGATAATATTAATCAGGAAGAGAACCCCAAGGCTAGTCATGTAGAACTGACTTATTTGTGTGATTATCATCTTCTTAGGCACCAACTTGGAGAGACCTGTGAGTTCCATGTTCAGGGAAAGAGGAAGGGGAAAGGAGTAGAAGACAAAGGGAAGGAGGAAGAAGTGGTGGAAAAAAATATTTTATTCAACTCTATTAGAGCCATTTAACTTCCAGAATATACAGCTACTAAATGCTTACTGTTACAGTCCTCCTTCTGCAGTTCATCAATGCCACCAAAATTCACTCCTGGCATATCCCTCTCTTGATTATACCAGAGCCTAACCAATAGAGGGTAGTATAAAGACTCTAAATCAGTAATTGGAAGACTTAGGTTACAACGCCATCTTTTTCCCTGTCTTCTTTTAACTAGGTGAGTCACAGAACTTCTCTTAGCCTCAGTTACCTCTTATAATCTGAGATCTTAAAATAATCTCTCATGTCTTCACTTTATTTTTCCCCCATCCTGTTTGATTTTTTACTATCACAAATGCCTTTTCCATGAATAACTGTATAATACTGTAGAAAATCATAGAATATTAAGACCTGGAGTCTCTTTATAGAATTTTTGGGATTGATTCTCATCTTGATACAGTTAAGCAGTTTTCCAAAATATCAAAGGGCCTGGAGAAGATGGACTGTATCCTCTGAATCGGGTTGAGAAAATGCTGAATGATGAGACACCATGATTCCTGAATAGGAATGCAATGTTTTCCCATAAAGAGATATTTGAGGGCAAAACCAGTCCCATATAGGGGCCACAACATAAAGAAATCCAAGCCTAGTCTCCTGGTACAGAAGTCCCTACGTGGTCAGCAAACTATACTGATGATAGAATTATGCAATTTTGAGTTGCCTATATGCAAGGCTGTTTTATGAACTCTGGATTGGTGGAGGTTTACCCAGGACATGGGGTTAAGAAAACAGTGTAAAGAGGCACTTGCTTGTTACCTCTAAACCTTATGGCTTCTTTGAATTTGAGACACTGACCACTTGAAGGAAACCTAATTCTTACCTAGCACCATACTCTTTTACAGTCATATAGGTGGTTTAATTTTCAGAGGGCATAGAAGGATATGAAATGTTTTTCCTAAGGAAAGTTTATACAAGACACTAATATGTAAAACAGATACATGCTGAAGAGCTATTCTGGTAGATGAGAAGATGAAGAACAAAATCTTTCTAAATTGATCCTAACCACTCCACCCCACCCCCGCCCCAAGGCAGCCACTAGGTTCTATATTAGATTGTCTTCTTGAATCTGATACAGGCATAGAAAACTATGATACAGGAAAAGATGGATTTCTGACATGAGAAAATGTCCACATTATAGATAGAAATAGTCATAGTATTCGGCTGTATCACATAAATTTGCCAATTTGACAATTTTTCTTTCACAAAACAGCAATTTCTTATGCTCAATTTAATATGTGCTGTGACATTCATGACTCATGAGCTGTACAAGAGTTGATGGCTATTTTACAGAAATCAACAGAAACAGTACAGTTAAGAAAACCATAGCATATGAGTAAGAAAATATGGTACATAAACAGACAATTCTGGGGCAAGAGAAACAGCTGTAGTATGGGCAATAACTCTCTGACATATGCTCAAACATCCACAGGGCTTTAGAAGACCCTAAGGTTGAAAATCACATGACAAAGGTTAATGCTCATATAATCATGATTGACAATTACTCTACAGGAACAAAGAGACTTGGTACAGGATATGAAGTCTAAATTGTAGAAATAATACATGGAATATAGGACAGAACTATGATGCATGCTTAAAAAACATGAGTGCCTGAGTAACAATCCTGGGTTTAGGAGAAGATGGCCATGCTGCATGAGCAAAGATACTCATAGTGTATGTTCAACTATGCTATTCTAGTATATAACTATGGCTTATGTTCAAATGATCATGGTAAACAAGGAGCAAATCTTCACACTAAGCATAGATGCCAATGACACAGAAACAAATGCCCATGATTTGGAAGGAGAAAACTATGATGCATAAGAAGACAACAATGTTATATAAACTCATGACTAAGATACATGTTCAAATAACCATTATGCATGAGAAGACATCCATTATATATAAAAGAGGTTAGACATAATACATGCCCTCCAACTACCATGACACTTGCTAGCAAACAATATTATTATTCATGTGAACACATTTATGATATAAAACCATTTGGCTATGATATATGTCAGAAAACCATAGCACATAAGCCTACTAACCACTGAACAAGAGAAGAGGGCCTTGGTACACATTTCATTAAGACATTGCACGTGATCAAAAGAATGCCACTAGACTGCTGTACAACAATGTGAATATACTTAACAACACTAAACTGTACAGTTAAAATGTTTGATTGTTTGTCATGTGTTTTTTTTTTACCAGAATTAACGTTTTTTTGTTTGTTTGTTTGTTTGTTTGCGGTACGCGGGCCTCTCACTGTTGTGGCCTCTCCCGTTGCAGAGCACAGGCTCCAGACACGCAGGCTCAGCGGCCATGGCTCACGGGCCCAGCCGCTCCACGGCATGTGGGATCTTCTTGGACCGGGGCACGAACCCGTGTCCCCTGCATCGGCAGGTGGACCCTCAACAACTGCGCCACCAGGGAAGCCCAGAATTAATGTTTTAATTAAAAAACAACATGCCACTGGAAGAGGCAGAGTCTTAGCAAGTTAGCAAATATCTATAAAACAGACCCAACCCTGATATATGTACAGAGAAATATGGCACATTAGAATATATTAGCATTAAATGAACATAAATCCATGTACATGCTCAGATGATCATCAAACAGTACAGAGAAGGACAGTAGAAGAGCAGACACTCAAAATTATTCTAACAACCTTGCTGAATTTTCAAGTGACCGTAGTGCATAAACCATGACACTTGAACAAAGAGCCTTCAAACATGATAAAGCATCTATCTAGCTGGAGACAACTATGGTATATGCTTAAACAACCATGATGAATGTGAAGAAGTATTTGGTATATTAGTCCTTAACCACGATGTGTGCATACACAATGTGTGTATCATGGCAACCATGATACAAGAATTAAGTGACATGGTTTAGGGGTAGATGGCCATGCTAGACTGCCATGATGCAGGAACAGGAGCCATGGTCCAAGAGTAGGTTGACATGCTCAAATTTTTCCACTGGAGCTGAGAGGTAAGGTATAGATGCAAGTGACCATAATGAAGAATTGATATCTTTCAAGTAATGATGACCACGGTGAATAAATTGCTATTTATAACATAAACAAACAAATATAATACTACACATACCCATGATGAATATACTGAAAATTACAGCAAAGGAACATCATATAATGACATGAATATTCAAACAACTATGTTGCATGAGCAGAATGTAAAACCTAATACTAGTTTTAAAGTTAGTATAAAGAAGCCGGTGTACACTGTAAAAGTAGACAACCATGGTGTATGCTCATATAAGTACAGCAAATGAATAAACACCGATGACACATGAGCTTAAAACCAATGAGTGTATTCAGATAACCATGGTCACAATGGCAGATCCCTCTGGTAGGGGCAGATTGGCTATAATATAGGAGGTAACAACCCTTGTGCAGGCTCAGATAATCTTGGTATTAGAATGTATTATCTATGGTACAGGAACACACAATCATGACACATGCTCAAGTCACCATAATATGTAATTGCATAGCCAAAATAACAATGGTTACTCAATCAATTCACTCTGCTCAAGAACTAAAGGAAGGTACAAGGAACTAACCAGAGGGAAATCTCTATTAGCTGATAACTTACAAATTAATATCTCCATCCTAGATCTCTCCTGCAACCCATATCTGCACTTAGATGTCTGAGAAGCATCTTAAACCTAACACATTCAAATATCCACCTACAGACACACACACACACACACACACACACACACACACACACAGACCTGGTCCTCCTGCAGTCTTTCTCATTTCAGGTAATAGTAACCCCACCCTTCCATCTGCTCAGTAAAAACTCTGATGTCATTCTTGATTCCACTTTTACTCTCACACCCCACATTCAATCCATAAACAAGTCTCATGGGCATTCCATTAGAAAGGAAACATATCCAGAATAAAACCACTGGTCATCACCTCTGCTGATACTCTGGCTTGTCATCTCTTGCTGAGATCATTATAAAAGCCTCTTAACTGGTCTTGCTGCCTGTGCCCTTGCTCCCTTACAGTCTGTTCTTTAAACAGCAGACAGAGTGAAATTATAAAGTGTTAAGTCAGATCATGTCTCTCCTCTGTTCAAAACCATCCAATCGCTTCCTATTTCAAAAAGCCTTATTATGACCTACAAGAACCTACATGATCTTATCCCCAAATAGCTGGCTAACCTCTACTACCCTCCTCTCTTACTCACTCCATTTCAGCCATATTGCCTCCTTGCCACTCATTGGATATGCCAGGCATGCTCCAGCTCTAGAGCCTTTGCATCTGCTATTGCCTCTACCTGGAATATTCTTCCATCCAATTTCCAGATAGTTTGTTCATTCCTTCACTTTAGGTTTTTATCCAAATATCACCTTTCTCATTGAGGCCTTCCCTGACCACCCTATCTAAAAATTCAATCCTTCTACACATCCCAGATACTTCCTATGCAGTTGCCTGCTCTATTTTCCCTTTTAGCACTTCTAGCATATATTTTATGTTTTTTGTTATCGTCTCTTTCCCCAGTAGAATATAAGCTCAATGGGGACAAGGAATTTTGCTTGGTTTATCCATAGATATATGTCCAATGCATAGAAAAGTGCTTGATAAATAATGCATACTTAATAAATAGCTAATGAATGTTATTTTGAAAAAGTCACATCCCTAAATGAGGTAAGATAGTATAAAGGATAGGGTGTAGGATGGGCTTTGGAACACACTAGATTAAGAGACTACTTGGAATTACCAAATATTAGTCATGTTAGGCTTTAAAGACCTCATTCTTTAACATAAAATGGGGGTAATAATACTCATCCTCTAAGAATTCTAAAGATTAAATAATATAACATACATAAAATGCCTGGCTAAAGACCTGTTACCAGGATGAGTCAGCTGTTATATCCTGTCCAAATATAAATTCATTTTATCACAAACATTTGAGCATCCACTTTGTACAAGGCACCGATACAGTACATTCTTCTATAAGAATTCCTAAAACTCCTTTACCTTAGTGCTTAGAAAGTACTAGATACCAACACTCTGCCCACCAACTCCCCTGCTTGGATGCTATGAGGCACTATCTGCCAGAACTTTACCTGAACAGAGGTATCCCAAGTGCTGCTACCCAGATACTATGAAGCCAAATCTGCCATTTCTTTGCCTCAATTTGTCACCAGAGTTTCATTTAAGGCCATCTAATTCTACCCAGCCTCAGGCCACTGTCACTATTAAACGTTTTGGAGTAAGAAAGATCCTAGTTCCAATCCTTGATTTACCACATAGAAATCTGACATTGGGTGAGTGATTTGACTCAATATTCTCATCTATAAAATGTTGATAATGGTACTACTGACACATAGGAGTGTTATAAGAATTAAATGGTGCAATTCATGTACAGAATTAAGCATTATGTTTGATATATAATAATCCTTGGTCACTGTAACCTACAAATAAATTCCTTGATCTCTTGCCCTCCAACAAGCCTCAGCTCCATCCTAATTTAGCCACTCACTCCCATGGTCATAGCCTAAATCTTGTCATTACCAATCTATGGTCTCAAATAACTATCTGATCATATATTTCCAACCCTTTTCATCCAGTACCTTTATACTGTCAACCCTTCTACCCTCCTATCTCTAATCCCTTGATCTTACCACCTTTAAATTTCCCATCATCACCTTGGTGTTCTTACTTTCTTATCCTACTTGGATTACATACATAGTACGTAATTAAAATCATTATAATCATTCTCTGCTGTGAACCCTCAACACACTTGCCTTTCCCTTACTCTGTTGTGACTGCCTGGAAAAAATATAAGCCCTGGTTGAATCCATCTCTTTGCCTGCAACTAAGCAGCTAAATATAGCTGGAGAAAAATCCATAATTATTCCTGACTGGTCTCTCTTTAAATTTTCCCCAACATACTTCAAATGTCCCATGATCCTTTTACATTTGCCAAACCAATTTACTCTCCCACTTTCTGAAACAACTATTTTTTACTTTCTTTTCTCTCCTTAATTCTCCAGTAGCTCTTCTCCCAGACTCTTAACAGATGGCTTTGCTTCTTATTTTCCAGGAAAAATAAAACAATCAGAAGATTTTATCCTCATAACATCAATTATTACAATCTACCTGAATCTCAGGCATATACTCTACCTTTCCCTTGTTACAAGAGGTGTCTAGTCTTATCTTATGCTATCCCTTGTACAAGTGCCCTGGATCCTATTCCCTGTCTCCTGCTCAAGGATTTTAATTCAGTGATTTTCTTCTCTCTCCCACACTTGTCATTTTTTCCCTATCTACTGGCTCATTTCCTGCAGCATAAAAAAATGATGTAATTATCATCCATGATCAAAAAAAAAAGCAGCCCTCCCTTGACCTGACATCCCCCTCCACCTCTTTCCTAATTTCTCTGCTTCCATTTATCGTAATTCAGTTCAATAATTTTTGATATCACTATGTCAACTTCTTCACTTCTCATTTTCTGATTCCCCTTATACCAATTAAGTATTTTCACCTATCACTCCACCTAAACCACTCACTATTCATTCATTCAAAACTTATGAAGCACCATCTACTTACCAGGTTCTAGGTGCTGGGAGTACAGCAGTGAACAAAACAGAGTAAAAGGGAATCAATGAAGTGAAAACAACACTAGACCAAGAACTCTTCTCTCTCACACACTTCACATCAAATCCACCCATACCCAAACCACATCTACACCTTGATTTCTCTCTTCTACACCATATATCCAAACTATCAGCTTATCCTGTTGACTTCAAAACAGATTCAGACTCTAACCACTTCTCACTACCTCCAATGCCCACAAGCTTATCTAAACCATCATCTCTCACCACCATGACTGCAGTGAATGGCCTCATAACTTGTCTTGCTCCTTCCTTTCCTGTCCCCTACAGTCCATTACCTGCACAGCAGCCAGAGTGAGTTTTTAAAAATATAAGTCTGATTATAACACTCCATTCTCAAATTTTTCCAGTGGATTTTCATTGGATCCAAAGTACTTGTCATGACCTATAAGGACCTACTTGATTTGACCACTGGCTACCTCTGAATCTCACCTCTTTCTACTTTCCCTCTCCACTACTCATATCAGGTTAAACTGATTTTCCTACTGTTTCTTGAAAGCATCCAGCATGCTCCTGCCTTAGGGGCTTTGCACTTGCTCTTCTCTGTCATAAATGCTCTTCTTCCATAAATCATTTTGGCTCACTCCTTTACTTTCTTTCGGATTCTAGTTCTGTGCCCCTGCTTCAGAGAAACTTTCCTCGATCACTGTTATCTAAAACTGCATGCTCCTTTCTCATCTCTCTCTATCCCCTTACCCAGTACCATTTTTCTTATAGAATATAGCACTACCTAAAATTACATCATATATTTACTTGTTTATTTTCTGTTTCCCCCACTAGGTATGTTTCATTAGAACAGAGACCTTATCTCTATTTCCAAGCCACAGAACAGTGCCTGGCATATGGTAGCTACTCAGTAAAATATTTGTTGGAAAAAAGAATGCTTTCTGCATTCATGCCCACACTATTCTAGGGATCCTTTCCTTCTCAGAGATATATTCTGAAGACTACCTTTCCCCCATGCCTTTCAATCCTTCATTTTATGGGAAACAAATGTTCCTGTGTCCTCAACCTCTTAACAGAAAAATCTCCCCTTCTCCCTGCTTTAAGTAAGTTGGGTTTACGTCAAAGACATTACTTCATTAACTTTCCTCTGAAGTGTAGCATGTGCATAGTCCCACACATTATGCAACTGAGAGACAGGATCAGAATTATCTCATCTCTTTAATGCCACTTTGAAACTATTCTTCTCCTGTGTGCATACACTCCTTGTCATTTGAGGTTCGTGCCATCTATCTGTATCACCCTCTGCCCTCATTAGTCTTACACCAACCTCCTTATAGCCTCCCCACATTGATTCAAAAACAGTGCTCAACTCACACTTTTTATGTCGTTCCATCATCTTCAGTATTTCATTGTTGGTGTTGATAATGTATCTGTATATTCCACTTTATCAATCTATGCTCAGAGCCACATTCTCTTTATCTTATACATAATTGCTCCATAACTGCATCAAAAATCTTAAACTCCAGTATCTTTAATTTCTGTCTTTATTATGTTATTCTTCTAGTTTTTAAACTATTACTTCTACTCCACTTGCTCTTTGAAATTAGAGCTTCTGTCTATTGATCCTTCCATTATCTCCTATTCTCTTAGGCTTGCTTAGTGCTACTTCCTTTCATTTCAAGGCTGGAGCCAATAGTAAATCATTTGAATTACTCCTTCACCAGAACCTTGCATATACGACCTTCCACCGTATTTGCGCAGAAATACTTTCTTGGACCAATAAACCAAAACAAAAAAAAAATCTGTGTTCTCTTAGACTGGTGAATGTTGCTGAAGAAAATTCCACGTCATGCAAAGCAGCCCCACAACAAATCAGTCTCCAAGGCCAGAACCATTCAATTCTTTGATTTGTCATAAATCAGCCCTCTCCACTACTCCTCTCAACTGTTTGCTCTAAACTTGTCATTCATCTCAAGTTGCCTATTCAAGGAAATTTACAACGTTCTTAAGAAAAAGTCAAGATGCTCAGGAAAGACAAAACATCCATAGCACATACTAACAGCGTTTCACCCATATCCCCTTGTATCTTTTTATCAGTTTCTTCTATACTGACTTTGTTGTGCCTTCTCTCCAAACCTGGGTAGCCCTTAAATGGTATTAACAGGTGCAGAGGTACAAATACTGCAGCTCCCTGATGGGGACAACGTTGAGGTGTGACCCACACTGTCTCCATGATACTTTGCTTGACATACTATCCTTGCTTGCCCTCCTTCCCTTCCTTGCCTTACTTTCCACTCCTCTGGTTTTTCATGGGATTACTTCCTAATAAACTACTTTCACATGAATCCTAATCTCAGAGTCTGTTTCTGTGGAACCGAACTTAAGACATCATCCCTGCCCCAACCTACAAAAAACATTCACTTTTATATTTACCCTTAATTTCTCTTCTATTCATTTCATAAAGCAAGGTTAACCTGTCCACTTTAAGGATAATCCATCAACCCAAGATCCTGATCTCATCAACTCCTTTTCCCTCCATCGACTCTCCTACTCACCTGTATCTTAGATCTCTCTTCTCTAATGACTCCTTTCTCTTAGACTGTAAACATAATCAAGTTTCTCCCATCTAAAAAAATATTCTATTGATATGCTCTTTTCTAGTTATCTTCTTTCCTTTCTTCATCAATCAAGTTTCTTGCATGAGTAATTTGTAATTGTTAAATCCACCTTATTTGTCTTCTATTCATTCTTTTAACAACTACATTCTGCTTTCTTCCCTGATCATTTCACTGAAACTATGTACTATGTCAGTGATCACCAGTAATGTTGGTACTAAAAATATAACCCACACTTAAGAGCACCAATTAGATTGAACTTCCTTTCTTTCTCTTTTTCTTTTCTTTTATTCTTTTTTTTTGATAGCACTGACCACAACTTCTTCCTCTAAAATTCCTTGGACTCCATGTTACCATCCTAGTTATACTACAACTTTGTTCATTTCTAGTCCATCTCCTTTGTAGGCTTCTATTTGGATACCTCTAAAATTTGGGGCTCCCTGGTTCTGAATTAGTACAATTCAAGATATGTCTTCTCAACTTCTCATTAGAAGAGATAGCAACAAGAACCAGTGAGGGGAGAGGAGTCTTATTGTCAAAAGTAATGGAAAACAGACAAAATTCAATGTCTTAAAAGGAAATTTAATGGTACACATTGCTGTTAAGAATGAATTAAGATAAACTACATGACACATGTTCCATCTTTTAAAACAGAATATATAGACCCAAAAGCTGTTAGGAAAGACAAGATAATGTCACACAAATACCATAACTTAGAAACCTAAAGGCTGAATTAGCTAAAAATGTATGTGGTGGTATAATGTATCTTGTACTGTAATGTTCTTTGAAGCATATACAGGTATAGATGCTATTCTTCCTCATCCCTACCAGTAGTGGCAACTCATAAGACTTTCTACTTTCAATAACACTACTTCAGGATACATAAAACAAGAACTTACAACTAAAAGATAAAGGAAAGATATTGCGTTGTTGAGGTAAATTAACATACTACTCAGTTTGCAACAGATTAAGCTGACAAAGATGAAGACAAATCAAACACCATAATTAATACAACTGACAAACATAAACTGACATTTCTACTCTAAATAACACATAATAGTACTTCTTTTCAAGCCCCATCTCAAGGAAAATTAAAAAACTAAAATTACAAAATAAAACTTTATTTTGGGGGGAATGAACCCAGAGTTCATTAAACCCAGAGTTCAGATAAATACATAAACCAACATTCTTCAACACCTTTAATTACACAAAACAGAATGAAGAATATCTCAAGAAAATAAAATAAAAACAATTGCCAGAGGAAAAGTTAGAGAAAAAAATAAAATTAAAAAAACAAGTTGTGGTTTTGACTATATCATACAGTAGGCAGGTATAAACCAAAACAAAAGTTTCCAATGATGGGGACTTTGACTACATACATACGGACAGACACACACACACACACACTCACTCACTCACTCACATGAGCTCAGATGCTCCAAGAGCCAAAATTTCAGAGTATCAATGAATCAGAAGTAAGTCTGTGTCTAATCTCCAACACTCAGGAGACTACAGGAGCGTTGCTTCAGTTTGAACTGAACATGGAGAAATAAAGACAGAAAGATTCTTCTCCCCAAAGGTTTTAAACCACAGGAAGCTTCTCTCTCAGGTTTGCAACCTAAATTCACATTAATGTTTCATTCAAGAAAACTCATCATGAATTTACTTTTACGTGGCTGCAAAATATGCACAAGGTGACCTACAAAAGCAAACATAAATATCTCTGGAAAATAATACATTCAAATTTGGTTTTCTGGAACCCCCACAAACAATATTTTCAGAGGCACTGATAGGTATAAAAGATAACCAAGAACACAAAAAGTCTACGAATTATGAAAAAGAAACAACAGAAACAATTAGAAGAGAAACTAAGCCCCACATACTGCATATTTTGAATTATCAGACACATACGATAAACGAACTATGACCTCCACATAAAAAGCTTAAAATATCTGCAGAGAACAGGATATTATGAACAATAAACTAGAAGACTTGAAAAAGAGCCAAATACAACTTCTGTAAATAAAAAGACTTTGAAAAGTAAAGTGTGTATTTTATTAGGACATGCACTTAATATAGATAGAAACAGCTTGTATATCTTTTACATTAGAAGAGAAGGAAAACATAAAATTATTTAAGAAATATCAATCCAAATAAGGAAGAAATGAATGAAAAATAAACATAAACTAGGCAGTCTAAATAAAAAGCATAAATAAAAGCTAAATAAAAAGAAAATGATAGTTTTAAACTCAGATATTTATCTATCAGCAATTTTATTATATGTAAATGACCTAAAGACCCTAGTTCAAATATAAAGGATATCAGACTAGATTACAATAATAAAATTAATTAACTGCATGTTATTTATGAGTCATATCTAAAACACAAGAGAAATAAAAGTTGAAAGTAAAAACAAAAAGATATGCTGTACAAATATTAACTATAATATTACTTTTAATATTCAGGAAATAATAACTTTTTTTTTTGGACATGCCATGTGGCTTGCAGGATCATAGTTCCCCAACCAGGGATAAAACCCATGTCCCCTGCAGTGGAAGCACAGAGTCCTAACCACTGGACTGCCTGGGAATTCCAGGAAACAACTTTAATTCAAATGTTTTACTAGATATAAAGAGGAAAACTCCATATAATAAAAGATTCAACTTACCAAGAAGTAGAATAAAGGTCTAAGCACCTAATAACACAGCTTCAAAATGTGTAAAGCAAAAATTGACAGAACTACAAAGAAACATAGACATATCTATGATAATAATGGGAGACTTTACAATAGCCACTTCATAAACTGACAGATTAGACAGATTTTAAAAATCAGGACAGATATAGAAGGTTTGAACAAGATAAGTAAGAAAACTGACCAAGTAGAAATATAGAGAATATTGTACTCACTGGTGGCAAAAATAAACATTATACTTAATCTCACTAGATATATTTACAAAAATTTATAAGAATATAAAGCAAATCACAACAAATTTCAAATGACTGAAATAATATAGGATATATATAACTCATGGTAAAATAAAATACAAATTAGAACATCTTTAGTATATAATAGCAAAATCACTGTTCCTTAAAAAACTAAAAATAAAACTACCATACGATCCAGCAATCCCACTACTGGGCATATACCCTGAGAAAACCATAATTCAAAAAGAGTCATGTACCACAATGTTCATTGCAGCTCTATTTACAATAGCCAGGACATGGAAGCAACCTAAGTGTCCATTGACAGATGAATGGATAAAGAAGATGTGGCACATATATACAATGGAATATTACTCAGCCATAAAAAGAAATGACATTGAATTATTTGTAGTGAGGTGGATGGACCTAGAGTGTGTCATACAGAGTGAAGTAAGTCAGAAAGAGAAAAACAAATACCATATGCTAACACATATATATGGAATATAAAAAAAAATGATCATGAAGAACCTAGGGGCAGGACGGGAATAAAGACACAGACCTACTAGAGAATGGACTTGAGGACATGGGGCGGGGGAAGGGTAAGCTGGGACAAAGTGAAAGAGTGGCATGGACATATATACACTACCAAATGTAAAACCGATAGCTAGTGGGAAGCAGCCGCATAGCACAGGGAGATCAGCTTGGTGCTTTGTGACCACCTAGAGTGGTGGGATAGGGAGGGTGGGAGGGAGACGCAAGAGGGAGGAGACGTGGGGATATATGTATATGTATAGCTGATTCGCTTTGTTATAAAGCAGAAACTAACACACCATTGTAAAGCAGTTATACTTCAATAAAGATATTTAAAAAAAATAAAACTTATGGCAAGCAGCTCGCAGTACTTTAGGAAAAACATGTGGCCTTATATATGTATTTTAAAAAGAAAAAAGAAACAATTAGCTAAGCACATATCCCAATAACTTAGAAAATGAAGATCAAAATAAGCCCATGGAGAAGGAACATGCTAATAAAGACATGAGCATCAATTTTTAAAAAGGAAAATAACTTATAAAAGAGATGATTAAGAAAGCCAAAAGTTGATTCTTTGAAATAATTAACATTAGACAGATCATAAGAGTGTAGTTGAAGAACTTTATGAGCAAATGTCTAAAAAATATACTAAAACCGAATCAAGAAGAAATTAGAGAAAATGAATAGTCCTATAAGCAGTAAAGAAATTGAAATAGTAGTCCAAAATCTACCCAAAAAGAAAACCCAGGGCCAGGATAGCTTTACCAGTAAGTTTTTCTGAGCATTCAAGAAAGAAATAATGTAAATTATTTGTAAATTCATCCACAAGATAATAAAAGATACAACATCCCTAATTCATGTCACTAAATTAGCATAACCTTAATACCAAAACCTTACAATGACAGCATGAGGAAAGAAAATTACTGGCAAAAATTCAGAAGAAACTTAGTAAATTATATCCAATATTTAAAATGAATAATACATCATGGTCAAATTGTTTTTATCCTAGGTATTCAAGGTTAGTTGAATATGAGAATATCTATTAATATAACTAATATAATCTACATCAACAGATTTTTTTAAGTTATACCAATATAAGTAAGAGTAAAAGGTAATTTATTTGATCTGATGAAAGGTATCTACAAAACAACCTATAGAAAGCAAAATACCCAAGGGATAAATTATGAAAACCGTACCTTTGAGATCAGGAACGTGATTCAACTCCTATTCTACATTCTATTGAAAGTTTCAGGTAGTAGAGTAAAACAATAAGAAGAAAAGAGATAAAGTTTGGAAAAGAAGGAATAAAACTTTCATTACCTGGATATGATATGAATGTCTATTTAGAAAATCCTAGATAATCAACAGATAAATTATTAGAATTTGTAAGAGAGTTTATCAAGATAGATATAAAATTAATATCCAGAAATCAATAAAATTCTAAAGACAAATAATTATATACTGAATTTTAAAAATTATACATACAGTAGCATAAAATTAAGTACCTAGGTCTAGGAATAAATCTAACAAATGATGTACAAAGCCTCCACGTGATAGAAGTATAGAATTTTATTCAAAAATATAACTTTAAATACAGTATTTTCAAGATGTCAATACTGCTCAATTTATTTTTTGACTGATTAATTGGTCAGCCTTGACAAGCTTATTCTAAAATTTATATGGAAATACAAAGAACCAAGGATAGTTTTTTGAATTCTTGAAGAAGAATAAGATTAAAGGATTTGATCCACCAATAAGACGACTGCTTTTAAAAATTTTAATTGGGGTAGAAGTGTATTAATGCCAGGAAAAAAAAACAAAGGGAATTGAATGGAGAGTTCAAAAACAAATCCATGCATATATGAACACTTGATTTATGACTGAGTTAGCACTGAAGAATTGTCTGGTAAACACAGGATTTTCAATAAATTGTTGTAGGACAATTGGTTATTTTCATACCTTATACAACAATTAAATTAGAGTCTTACCCATAGCATACAAAAATTTATTACAGGTGGGTTGAAAACCTAAATATGAAAGCCCAAACTATAAAGACTACATAACAGAATGAACTTCACAAAGTTGGAGAAAGTATTTCTTAAACATATATAAAGCGCTAACCATGAAGGAAGCAATTGTTAGAGTATATTAAAATTCAAAATTCTGTTCATCAAAAGATGCAAGAAAAAGAGTAAAGAACAAGCATAGAATGGTATAGTCTTGTCACACACCACACATATATCTCTTAAAGAAACATTATTCAAAATATATGAAGAATTCCTACAACACAATAAGAAAAAGAGAGAAAATCCAATAGCAAAAATGGACAAAAGATTTGAAGAGGTACTTCACAAAAGAGGAACTCCAAATTGTCATTACCTTAAGAAAAGATGCTTAATTCATTAGTAATCATGGAAAGGAAAATTAGAGCCACAATAAGTTTTCATTACACCTTCATTGGTTGCCAAAAATTTTAAAGTCTCATAACACCAAGTTTGGCAAGGATATGAAGCAACAGGGATTTTCCTACACTGCTGATGGGAGTATAAAATGTTACAGCCTCCTTGGAGAGCAGTTTGGCATTAGATTGTAAAGTTGATGATACATATACCCATGATCCACCATTTCCACTGTTAGATGTATACCTTAAAAAACTTATGTGCAAATGCACTAGGATAATTGTAAATGTAAAAGAATTTTCATGGCAGCACTGTTCTAAAAAAAGAACTGGAAACAACCTGAGCGTCCACCTTAAAATAAAATGGATAAATCATGGTATATTCATACAATGGAGTACCATATAACAATGAAATAGAAAGAAGTACAATTACATGCATCAACTTGGATACATATCACAAACCTAATGTTAAGCAAACAGAGCAAGGAACACAGTATGGTTTTATTCATATAAAATTCAAAAAGAGGCTAAACTAAACTACATTTGGATATACATGATAAAGCTATAAAGAAAAACAAGTAAGATCCAGGATAGTCATTACTTCTGGTGGGGAAAGAAAAGGTTGAGATAAGAAATAGTTTCATTACTGGCTTCAGGAGTACCCACAGTGTTGTAGATCTTGATTTGGATAGTGGTTGTACAGATGTGCACTTTATACTTATAATAATTATAATTATTCTTAAACGGTGTGTATCATTATATGATATTTCTATATATATATATTATATCTCATATTTTTAAAATTCAGAAAAATAAGTACTATGCCAGTTAAATGCTACAAATTTCAGAATGTTGATTATATTGATATATTTCTCTAAAAATTTAGTCTTAATATTGATTCAAGAAATGTAATTAAAGCAATGAGGCACCACTCCATCTATCAAATGAAAAAAAGATGTTTTTAAATGCTAAACAATTCGGTTGAAGATAGGACAAGACAGGAATCCTAGATATATGTGTGTGTGTGTGTGTGTGTGTGTGTGTGTGTGTGTGTGTGTGTGTGTGTATCTGTTGATGAGAGCATAAAACTATGCAACCTTCCTTGAAAACAATCTGGCAGCATGAATAAAAAGCCTGTAAAAAAATATGCCCAAATGACCACAGTGCATGATGAAGAGGTACTACTGGAGTCTGAGCATTTGACCATGGCACACAATCAAAAAGCCCTGCAACATGAGCTGACAGTCATTATATAGGAGGAACAATGATTCAAGAGATTCCATATGGCCCAAGTGCAGGCAGTAACTGATAGATGAAGGGATAGAGCAGATGTCACAAGTGCAGGCAGTAATTGATAGATGAAGGGATAGAACAGATGACAATGATGCACAAAGAGACCACGAATACCATATGATCACAACACACCCTCGGACAACTCTGCAAAATGACCTTTTTGCCATGATATAGGTAGCTGGTATAGGAGTAGACATCAGTGATGGAGGGAAAGAACACCTCAGTGCAGGATCTGAAAACAGCATGCATAAGCTAATGCATGGTCTAAGATATAGAAGATGGTATTCTTAGTACAGAATCTAACTCTAATAGTTCATGCTAAGAAAACTGTGATATTATATGGACTATGCACAGAAAAGCATCATGAATGATCAAAAACTTAAAGGAGCAGAGAAACATGGTTTAGAGCTTGTTCAACATGGATATGGTATAAGATAGAAAAACAACCTACAATACAGATACATGTATATGTATAACCGAATCTCTTTGCTGTACACCTGAAACTAACACAACATTGTTAATCAACTATACTCCAATATAAAATAAAAATTAAAGAACTACAATACAGGAAGAAATATCTGGAGGCAAAAGCACATGGAAATACTGTAAAGAGGAAAACAACACAATATATTTTGAAATAGCAATGGGGTTTGAACAAATATCACTGGTATTTGAGTTTCTAATGTACAATCAAATAACTTCAAAATACATGCTGAGAGCAAAAGGATATGATAGAGAAACTGACAGAAACAATGGGAAACTATAAAAAGGGGGTTCAAAATGAAATAAATTTGCTACATAAACTTATTTCTATAACATGGGAAATGGCAATCGCATTATAACAGTAGACATGATTATGTCATGTGCACTAGTAGTTTTCTGGTAGCATCTTTAGGATTCTCTATGTATAGTATCATGTCATCTGCAAACAATGACAGCTTTACTTCTTTTCCGATTTGGAGTCCTTTTCTTTTTCTTCTCTGATTGCTGTGGCTAAAACTTCCAAAACCATGTTGAATAAGAGTGGTGAGAGTGGGCAACCTTGTCTTCTTCCTGATCTTAGTGGAAATGCTTTCAGTTTTTCACCATTGAGGATGATGTTGGCTGTGGGTCTGTCATATATGGCCTTTATTATGTTGAGGAAAGTTCCCTCTATGCCTACTTTCTGCAGGCTTTTTACCATAAATGGGTGTTGAATTTTGTCGAACACTTTCTCTGCATCTATTGAGATGATCATATGGTTTTTCTCCTTCAATTTGTTAATATGGTGTATCACATTGATTGATTTGCGTATATTGAATTGCGTATATTGATTTGCGTATATTGCATTCCTGGGATAAACCCCACTTGATCATGGTGTATGATCCTTTTAATGTGCTGTTGGATTCTGTTTGCTAGTATTTTTTTGAGGATTTTGGCATCTATGTTCATCAGTGATATTGGCCTGTAATTTTCTTTCTTTGTGACATCTTTGTCTGGTTTTGATATCAGGGTGATGGTGGCCTCATAGAATGAGTTGGGGAGTGTTCCTCCCTCTGCTATATTTTGGAAGAGTTTGAGAAGGATAGGTTTTAGCTCTTCGCTAAATGTTTGATAGAATTCGCCTGTGAAGCATCTGGTCCTGGGCTTTTGTTTGTTGGAAGATTTTTAATCACAGTTTCAATTTCAGTGCTTGTGATTGATTGGTCTGTTCATGTTTTCTATTTCTTCCTGGTTCAGTCTCAGAAGGTTGTGCATTTCTAAGAATTTGTTCATTTCTTCCAGGTTGTCTATTTTATTGGCATAGAGTTGCTTGTAGTAATCTCATGATCGTTTGTATTTCTGCAGTGTCAGTTGTTACTTCTCCTTTTTCATTTCTAATTCTGTTGATTTGAGTCTTCTCCCTTTTTTTCTTGATGAGTCTGGCTAATGGTTTATCAATTTTGTTTATCTTCTCAAAGAACCAGCTTTTAGTTTTATTGATCTCTGCTATCATTTCCTTCATTTCTTTTTCATTTATTTCTGATCTGTTCTTTATGATTTCTTTCCTCCTGCTAACTTTGGGGTTTTTTTGTTCTTCTTTCTCTAATTGCTTTCGGTGCAAGGTTAGGTTGTTTATTTGAGATGTTTCCTGTTTCTTAAGGTAGGATTGTATTGCTATAAACTTCCGTCTTAGAACTGCTTTTGCTGCATCCCATAGGTTTTGGGTCATCGTGTCTCCATTGTCATATGCAGAAAACCATGGTATGTGAGCATAACAGATAACATGGTTAAGGCACACATAAGTATGTTATAAGAGCAGTTAGAAATGGTAGGTAGAGAAAGCCATAGAATAATACTTACTAACATGGTACAATATTTAGGAAATTATAAAATAAGATAACATGGAGTGGTCTAGGAGCACATGGCAATGACCCCATAAGGGACATCATGGCAAATGCTCAGACTACATTTGTGTGTTGTAAAGATACCGCCAGTGCTTAATCATTTGACTATAATGTAAACCAAGATAATCTCAGAACACAGCCTATCGCTCAGGATAGAGAACAAAAGAAAACAGTACTAGTATAATAATAATGACAGTGATGATGATAATAATAAATGTATACTTACTTAGTACTTACTGTATGCGAGCAACTGAGAACTTTACTTATAATAACTATTTTACTCTCACAACAAGCATATTATATTTACATATAGTAATTTTACTCTCATAACAATCATTATTTTAGGATTGAGGAAACTAAGGCAGAAAGATAGGAAGTGACTTGTACATCTAACCTCACTATATACATAAGTGGTGCTATGCTACCTCTGATGGACATGGTAGGAGACCAAAAAAGACACACACACAGCAAAGTAACTAATGGCTATATTGCTGATACACATAGCAAGCACTGTTGCATAAGTAGATACATAGCCCACTATCAAAAATCTGTGGTACATGAGCATCTACCATGGTAGTCAGAATATTTGACCACAAGGCATAATCCAGGAAACATGAGCTGATATCCAGGATGATGGAGATATAGGCAAACTCAATGCTGTCACAATTAATAAACTGTTATTCATGATACAGAAGATTATATTCTCAATTCAGAAGTAGGCAATGACTTAATTTTCACAGAATCATAGTGTATGAGCATAAATCTGTAGTATAACCCAATACACTGTATATGAACATAAATTCCTTATGCATGTCCAGACTACCATGGAAAAATGAGCCAAAACCTATATGTAAGAGAAGACAGAATGGTACAAAGAAAACAATCACATAGTGGAAATTGCACAGATAGTCACAATATATGATCGAAAAGCACAATATGCGAAGGAATTACGTGGTCCAGGAGCAGATGGTAATGATGGGAGACACCATGATATATACTCAGATGACCACAATACAAAAAAAATTAAAGGTGTTTGAGTATTTGAACATGATACATACACACTAATATACCTTGAAATGTGAGGTATCAATTATGATACAGGTACAGGTAGAAATGGTACTGTCAATTATTATGCTATTCTTGCTAGGGGAGATGTAATGGATGAGTAATGAAGAATACAACACAGCAATGAATGGCTTTGTTGAAGTAGAGACACTATTGCAAAAGGAGAAATCAAAGCATCATGTTAAAAGGACAGCCACCCCCAGTAATTTAGCATGGGAATGAGATGCACAACTAATCTCAGAATGCAAGCTGACAATCACGATAAAGAACAAAGAGACATAGTAATTTAATATTATCAACAAATACTTAGCATTTATCACATGACGGGCACTAACCTAAGCATTTTACATTTAATTCTTTGAATCCTCACAACAACCCTATGAGGTAGGTATTATTATCATTATTTTGCAGTTGAGAAAACAGAGACAGACACAAAGGGGTGGAATGACTTGCTCAAAGACATCAAGCTTAAATGGCAAAGTGGGATTAAATACAAGCATTCTAACTTCAGAGTCAGCACTTTGCATATACACTGATGGCACCATGCTTCCTCAGATGAACGTGGTACAAGATTAAAAACACAGAGTACAGGAACAAATGGCTTTGGTCCAGAAGTAGACGGCAATGTAGCAAAAGTAGACACCGTAGCACATGCTCAAACATCCGTGGTGCATGAGCAGCCACCACAGGAGTCTGAGCATTTGACTACGATGCACACTCAGAAGGTCCTGCAACATGAGCTGACATCCAGCGTATAGGAGTAGATACTAAAGACGAAGGAGGAAGCAAACACATTGAAGTAACAAATAATCATGGTATACAAAATGATATTCATGGTACAGAAATTTCCATTCTTATTACAAAGCAGACAATGATGTGCATTTTCACACACATGATGAATGAATAGAAGACTGTAGTAAAATTTCAAACACAGTAAAATAGTAAAATGTATTATGCACATTCATACTACCATGGATAATGAGCCAACACCAATTTAGAGCCAAGAGACAAGGTAGAGTAAAAAATAACCATGAGTGGAAACATCACAGAGGGATATGGTACATGATCAAATCATCCCAATACATGAATGATTGTTTCCGAAGCAGATAGCAACAGAGAAATCATGGAACACGCTCAGATAACAACAGTTGATGAAAGCCATCAGTAGTGTTTGATCATTTGATCATGCTGTATGCAAGTAAAAAAAACACTACAATATGTCATAGTGGTCAAGACACAGGAGCTATGAGACAGGATATGGTACACAAACTTGTTTTCTGAGAAGAAAACCGTGTTGTACTGCTCATATCTGCTACTCAGTTAGGTATTGTGCCTTACAGAAAAAGTCATGGTAAGGAGTGAATAGCTTTGTCCATGAGTAGATGTCAGGTATGCCAAATGAAACCTGACACCAAGTATTTATATGACCATGTTGCATTAACAGCCACAACTAATATTTGAGCATTTGATTATGATGCTTACCTATACAACTCCATGACATGAATTGAAAATGAAGACACAAAAGCAGGTAGACATGCCACTATACTTCCTGAAATGGATATTGTTGGTAATTTAAAAGACACAACACATTCCTTTAGTTTAGGAGCAGAAGGCAATGATGAAAGAGGTGAAGTCACAGTACATGCTTAAACAATCAGATGCATGAACAGCCACACTAGGAGGTTGAGCATTTGACTGTGATGCACACTCAGGCAAACCAATGGCATAAGATTAAAAGCTATCATTTTGGAATATACAGACAAGGTGCAGGAAAAGGCAGGAGTGATTGAAGAGTAGAGAGCCATGGAATAGGAGCAAATTACCATAAAACACAAACTGATATACATGATGCACAAGACACCATTTGCCTGTAGAGCAGTAAGCAATGACAGTTCCTGCTCAGGAACCATGGAGTATGAGCAGACAAGCATGCTGCATGGTCAGACAAGCATGGTGCATGAGCAAAAACCTATAATACAAAAAAATGTGGATGTGATACAGGAACAAAAAGACATGTCATGGAATATGCTCAAATGGACTGGGCATATGAATAAAGGAAACATAATACCTGAATACATTTTCTTTAGGCCAGCAGTATATGGTAATAATGCTAGAGGGGGTAACACGGCACATGTAAGACAGTCATGGTACATGAAGAACTACCAACGTTTGAGCATTTTACTGTGACGTACACCCAGACATTCCAAGAAAATGAGCTGATAACAACAATATAGGGGCAGATGAACAAGTATATTAGAAAAGATAGTGATGATGGAAGAAAAGAAATGGTAGTGCAGGAGCTAATAGGACAGTGCAGATGGCAATGATTCAAAGGGAAACCCCATGGCATGTGTTCATATCATGTTTTTGTAAAACACTATCACAAATATATGAGCAGTTTACCATGATGCACACCTAGAGAACCCCAGAATTTGAGCTGACATCATGATACAGAATCAAGGGACACAGTATTATCATCATTATCAGCACCACATATATCTTACTACATGATAGGCAGTATTTGAAATGTTTATGTATAATAACTCATATAATTCTCAAAATAATCTTATGAGGTGTTATTTTTATCATTTTGCAAGAATATGAAACATGGAGATGCAAACTGATATGTCCAAGATCTCACATCTTGTAAGTAGATAATTCAAGATCCAAATCCAGTCATTTTGGCTCCACTATCCATTCTCTTAAATAGTACAATAAATGACAATATTCTTTGATTCTTCTGATATACATTAAAAACAGAATAATGAATGGCTTTATTCCAGAAGCAGATGGCAATGTTGCAACAGTAGACACCATAGCACATGCTCAAACATCCGTGGTGCATAAGCAGCCACCAAGGAGTCTGAGCATTTGACCATGATGCACACACAGAAGATCCTGCAACATGAGCTCACACCCAAATTATAGGAGTAGACAGTGAAGACAAAGGAGAGAAAATTCATTGCAATAGCAAACCATGGTGCACAAACTAATATACATGGTACAAAGTATTCTTAGTACAAGAGCAGACTGATAGTGTATTATCACACAAGCATAGTATTTTAAGTGGAAATCTATAGTACAACTTCAAACATTATATGAACAGAAATCCATTATACATGTTTAGACTATCATGAAGGATGAGTCAATTCATATATGAAAGAGGGCACTGGTATGGTACACAAGGAAAGAACCACGGCGTGAAAAACTACTCAGATGACTGTTCTGAATTATCAGAATGTATGGCATTGGTCCAAGAGCAGATCACACCCACATGCCTATAGGACATAAGTTGTCAATTATGATACAGGTGCAGATGTACATGGTGTAGAAATAAGTCATGATATAATTCTTACTCAAATAGATATGGTATGTAATAAAAATCACGATACAAATAATGAATGACTTTGGTCTGGGAGATGACAATGGTACAAAAGGAGACTCAGATGGACATAATACCTTATTTTAAATAATCATGGTGAATAACCAGAATTCCTATTTTATCCCATTATACACTCAAACTATGCCATTATATGAACTAACAGCTGTGATACATTTAGCAGACATGGTACAGGAGCAGACAGCAAATATGGAAGAAGCAATCATTGTGCAGGAGCTAATGACCACAATCCAAGAGCTAACATCCATGTTATAGAAGTCGTCATTCCCTACACATAAGATCATGCTGCTTCTTTTTTACATACTCATGATGGATGAGCAACATCCATCTCATATATATATATATATGTGTGTGTGTGTGTGTGTGTGTGTGTGTATATATATATATATATAAACACATACAATACACAAACAGCTGGACAGGAGCAAATAAACATTGAGCGATTTATTCAGATGCACATCATGATCCAATATCCACAATATAGAATCAAGTTCTTGCAGTCAAGGATAAGATGACAATGGTGCAAAATAAGACCCCAGGACATATGCTCAGATGGCTATTATACATGAACAGCCACCTCTTGTGTTTGAGCATTTGATCATGATGTATATTCTGATAACCCCAAAATATGAGGCATGAATGATGATATAGGACATATCACAAGAAAACATAAAAAATACAGGGCCTGCATCAATTTACATTCCCAGCAACAGTGCAAGAGGGTTCCCTTTTCTCCACACCCTCTCCAGCATTTATTGTTTCTAGATTTTTTGATGATGGCCATTCTGACTGGTGTGAGATGATATCTCATTGCAGTTTTGATTTGCATTTCTCTAATGATTAATGATGTTGAGCATTCTTTCATGTGTTTGTTGGCAATCTGTATGTCTTTTTTTGAGAAATGTCTATTTAGGTCTTCTGCCCATTTTTGGATTGGGTTGTTTGTTTTTTTGATATTGAGCTGCATGAGCTGCTTGTAAATTTTGGAGATTAATCCTTTGTCAGTTTCTTCATTTGCAAATATTTTCTCCCATTCTGAGGGTTGTCTTCTCATCTCGTTTATGGTTTCCTTTGTTGTGCAAAAGCCTTTAAGTTTCATTAAGTCCCATTTGTTTATTTTTGTTTCTATTTCCATTTCTCTAAGAGGTGAGTCAAAAAGGATCTTGCTGTGATTTATGTCATAGAGTGTTCTGCCTATGTTTTCCTCTAAGAGTTTGATAGTGTCTGGCCTTACATTTAGGTCTTTAATCCATTTTGAGTTTATTTTTGTGTATGGTGTTAGGGAGTGCTCTGATTTCATTCTTGTACATGTAGCTGTCCTAAGTGTCCATCAACAGATGAATAGATAAAGAAGATGAGGCACATATATACAATGGAATATTACTCAGCCATAAAAAGAAATGAAATTGAGTTATTTGTAGTGAAGTGGATGGACCTAGAGTCTGTCATAGAGTGAAGTAAGTCAGAAAGAGTAAAACAAATACCGTATGCTAACACATATATATGGAATCTAAGAAAAAATAATGGTCATGAAGAACCTAAGGGCAAGACGGGAATAAAGACACAGACCTACTAGAGAATGGACTTGAGGATATGGGGAGGGGGAAGGGTAGGCTGTGACAAAGTGAGAGAGTGGCATGGACATATATACACTACCAAATGTAAAATCGATAGATAGTGGGAAGCAGCCTCATAGCACAGGGAGATCAGCTCTGTGCTTTGTGACCGCCTAGAGGGTGGGATAGGGAGGGTGGGAGGGAGGGAGATGCAAGAGATATGGGAATATATGTATATGTATAACTGATTCACTTTGTTATAAAGCAGAAACTAACACAACATTGTAAAGCAATTATACTCCAATAAAGATGTTAAAAAAAATACAGGGGCAGGTGGACATGGTATAGGAGCAAAAAGCAAAGCTGAAATAGAGGCAGATGTGAGTGATACATGAGTTAGTAACAATGCTGCCCAATATGACAATTATGACACAGATGAAGCTCAAACATCAGGAGTATATGAACAAACATACTGTGGTGCTTAATCAGATGGACATAATGCCTAATTAAAAAGCCATAGTATAAAAACAAATGTTGAAACAGTTGAATATTAGTTGATAGTGATTGGAATTTCATTGTCTTAATCATTATATTTTCCAAAATATTGTTTTCTCACTTTAGTAGGTACATCACATCTTACAGCAAGATGGACTCTAAGTCTAGATTGCACCATTGTATCAATTTTGGTACTTTTGAAAATTCTATTTAGTGCTTCATTATGTCTAAAAATTTTAGAGTATTTTTAAGTAAATTATAAATATTATTGAAAAGTTTTTTGGAAAGCAAACATCTTCAAGTATAGATACTCTTATGGGTTTAATTATGTCCCCCCAAAAAAGAGACATTGAAGTTCCAATTCCTGGTACCTGCGGATGTGACCTTATTTGGAAATAGGATTTCGCAGGTGTAATCAAGTTAACATGAGGTCATAGTGAATTAGGGTGGGCCCTAAATTCAATGGCTGGTGTCCTTATAAGAAGGGGGAAATTTAGACACAAACAGAAAAGGAGAGAATGACATGTGATGATGGAGGTAGAGATTGGCATAATGATGCCACAAGCCAAGGAATACCTGCAATTACCAGAAACTGGAAGAAGCAAGGGTGAATCCTTTCCTGGAGCCTTCAGAGGGAATACAGCCCTGCCAACAGCTTGATTTTGGACTATCTAGCTTCTAGAACTGTGAGAAAATAAATTTCTTTGTGTTTTAAACTACCCAGTTTGCCACCCTTTCTTACGGAAGCCCTAGAAAACTAATAGAAATGGTATTATTGCAAAAAGAGAAGTCATGGTGCATGCTTAAATGACTGTATTATATATAAATATGTCTCTCTGTAGTTTTACCACTTGAACAAAATGCACACTCAGAAAACCTTCAAATATTATCACTCAGCCACATTATATGAGTAGATAGCCACAGTACAATGTGCTGACAGTCATCTATCAGAAGTAGAGAGTAGTCATTTACAAGTATCTATCTTGTGACTGTAGTTAACATTGTATATGAGAAGACTGCATTGACATATAAGTTTAATGTAGCATGTCAAGAAAATAATGATTCATGAGCTAGTAATCATATGACAGTGGCCTAATATTCCTGTATAATTATACAATGTCATGGTGAACATAAGGTAAATTATAAACAATGTAAGTTGTACACATGAAAGCTATAGGCCCTGGCTTTACTCAAAGAATCATGATATCAAGAAATGACCATGGTAAGCGCTAAAATAACCATGATACATGGGCAGACATAACTGACATATGCTTAAAAATCATGATAATGACATCATGATCATGGTTCAGATCCATGTGCATAAGCTCTTACTATATAGGAAGAGATACTAATGATTCAGGAACAGAAGACTGTGGTGCTTGCTTGGATGCCTGAAGTATAGAAACTCACATTAGAGTGGCAAAACCATACTGCAGGGGAAGGAAACCACAGATATAATTTAAATATAGGATCATTTTCCTATGATTTATGCCAAGATGATCATGGTATGTGCTCAAGTCATAGTATGCCTTGGTATAGGAACTTATACTATGATTAAGTTCAGACCACCATGACACATAAACCTCAGCATATGCACCGATCACCTTGCTGCTGAAGAAGGTGCCTATGGTGCAGGAGTAGGTGGCTATAGCGAATGCTCAAATGACTATAACATATTAGCAGTTGACCATGTTATGCAACCAAACATGCCATTTGTTTGTTTTGATGTCCATGCTTCAGGAACATTAAAGTCACTGTTAACAGTAACCATGGTTTTTTTTAAAAAAAGCTGAAGACAATGAAGCAGGAACCAAAGGCCATAGTAAAGGTGCAGAATCAGATAATTATAATGAAGCAATCATCATACATGAACCTAAGTCCACAATTCCACAGAGAGAGCCATAATGCAGAAGCAAACAAACATGGTATTGGAGCAGATAGTCCTTAGGTGGAAGTAAATGATCATAACATATTTTTTAATAAACCAGAGATTCATAAGCAGGAGGTCAAAATATATGAAAAGACATGTTTAGACAGTGATGATGCATGAGCAAATGGTGGGAGTAGGTGGTCCTAAGTATAAAAGCATACAATTATGCTGTCTGCTCAGAATACCACAGTGCACAAGCAAATAAACATGGAAGGGGATCAGATGACCACAGTAAAGAACATAGAAAAGAAGTGAAGAACCATGGTATAGGAAACTATATGTGAGACACTTGTGAAGACAGTCATGATATACCAATATATAGTCACCCGGCAAGGGGAAAAATTTTTAAGTCTCAGAAGGCACAAGAAAAGTTTGAATGCTGGTTTGGAGAGAACGAGAATTTGGTCATATTATAGCACAGTTCCCAAGAGGCCAACTTCCTAGTCTAGTAAAGACCATCCAAATCAGAGCAGGGACAACAGACAGATTATGAAGGGTTAACCCCAGTCCCAATTCTTGTATCTTAAGAAAGTAGAGATGTACCATCACACCCACTCAGACTAGGAGAGAAAATGCTTGAGCAGACACAAGTTTTATTCATTTATTCATGTTCGGAACAAAATATTTCAGTTGTGCTAAGTTCTGACAACACAACATTCAACAAAATAGACATGATGCTCACCTTCAAGGAGTTGATAGTTTACTGGAAGAAAAACAGTTTACTGGAGAACTGGAAATTATAGTAAAGTATGATAAAAAAATACAATGATAGGGAAAATACAGAGTGCTGTGAAAATATAGAAAAGACATTTTACAAACTATTACATATAGAATGGATAAACAACAAGGTCCTACTGTATTATTCAATATCCTATGATAAACCATAATGGAAAAGAATATGAAAAAGAGTATATGTATATATATATATATATATATATATATATATATATATGTATGTATGTATAACTGAGTCACTTTGCTGTACAGCAGAAATCAACACAATGTTGTAAATCAACAATACTTCAATAAAATACATTTAAAAAAAAGAAAAGACATTTAAAATGAGATTTGGGGAATAAAGGAAGATATCACAGAAGAAGTAACATTTAAACAGAAACCTAAATGATGAACTCATGAAGCTCAGAGTGGAACAAAAAAAAGAGGAAGAATTTTCTATCACACATGAAGAACAAAAACGGTGAAATAACAAGCTCTGCTGGAAAAATGAAAGTAGTTCAGTACTTCTGGAACAAGGAAAGAAAGGAGGAGAGGCGCTAGAAATAAGGCCAGAGATGTAAGCAGAGATCAGTTCATGCATGGTCTTGCAAACGACTACAAAGGGCTTGGGTTTGATATTTAGAGCAAAGAGAAATCACTGAAGGATGTTGTAACACAAACATATCTGCATATTAGAGAATTCTGCTTGCTGGGTGCAGATTGGGCTCTAAAAGGGTAAAACGGAGTAAGACAGAAAGCAAAATTGATGTTGGTAAATGGAGAAAGAAGTTGGAATCAAATGTGGTGCAGTAATTCTGGAACAGCTGGGAGGAAGACAGTGAAATTCTACAGGAATAGTTTTGAAGCTCTTCTGAGAACCCCTAAATCTATAATCCAAGTGAACACTGGTGGCTAACTTATTTGACAACTAAATCATTAAACAGCCCAATGCTATCTTCTGTAGTAGGAATCAAGATCTTTACATAGGAGAGCTAAAACGAATACCATACAGTGGGAACCTCAACACTGCAAGTAAGAATCTGGGGCAGAGAAGTTGGGTAAGGGAAGATCTCTCCCCTTGAGGAGAGAGGAGATATATACAAATGTACGTGTATACACACATCACGTTGAAGTGTATGAAATATTTACTCACATTCATTAATTTGCTTTATTAATATGATTATTAGTTGTCTGGTTAAGAATATAGACATTAAAATGAAATAAAAGTGACTCTCTCAGTGTTGTAGCAAGACTTTGGTCCCTGTGATCTTCACCCCTCGAAATTATACCTGTGAATATGATAATGTTACATGGTCAAAGAGACTTTATAGATGGAACTAGTTAAGAAGCCGAGAAAGACCTCTGGCCATCAAAGAAATGGGGATGTCAGTTCTACAACCACGTGGAACTGAAACTGGTTGATAATCTGAGTGAGCTTGGAAGCAGATTAATTCTCAGAGCCTCCAAAAAAAGAAATGCAGTCCTGACAACATTTTTATTTCAGCCTTGTCAGGCTCTTTAAGTTAAGGACCCAGCTCAATCAACTAAACTAATGACGTACAGAATCGTGAGACCAAAAAAAAAAAAATGTATTTTTTAAAGTTTTTATTGAATTTGCTATAATACTGCTTCTGTTTTATGTTTTGGCTGCAAGGCATGTGGGATCTTAGTTCTCTGACCAGGGATCGAACCACACTCCCTGCATTGGAAGGCAAAGTCTTAAGCACTGGACCACCAGGGAAGTCCCTGCTGTTTTAAACTGTTAGATTTGTAGTAGTTTGTTACATCAGCAATAGAAACTAATATACTTAGTTTCTTCTATCTAAGCGGAGGATAATAATAGCTGTTTCTTTTGGATTGAGTGCTGATTTAATGAGAAAATTATATATATAAGTATAATATATATATTTATAAAATCTATATATAAAATGAGAGACAGAATTCATTTATAAGCATAAATAGCATATTTATACAGCATATAATGGGCATCCAATAAATAGTTGCAAGTGATGTTATATTAATAGTAAATTCTATCTGTACACTTATGATACATTTTACCATTCATTACCAGATTTTACCTTATCACAACCCTTATAGGTAAGCCGGTTAAGAATTTTCCAACTTATATAATGAATAAGAATCTAAAACACAAAGAAGGAGAGGAGCTTCAAGATGGCGGGAGAGTAAGACGTGGAGATCACCTTCCTCCCCACAAATACATCAGAAATACATCTACATGTGGAACAACCACTACAGAACACCTACTGAATGCTGGCAGAAGACCTCAGACCTCCCAAAAGGCAAGAAACTCCCCACATACCTGCGTAGGGCAAAAGAAAAAAGAAAAAAACAGAAACAAAAGAATAGGGATGGGACCTGCTCCAGTGGGAGGAAGCTGTGAAGGAGGAAAGGTTTCCACACACTAGAAAGCCCCTTTGCGGGCAGAGACTGTGGGTGGCAGAGGGGGGAGCTTCGGAGCCACGGAGGAGAGCACAGCAACAGGGGTGCAGAGGGCAAAGTGAGGAGATTCCCGCACAGAGGATCAGGGCCGACCAGCACTCACCAGCCCAAGAGGCTTGTCTGCTCACCCGCCGGGGCGGGTGGGGGCTGGGAGCTGAGGCTCGGGCTTTGGGCGGAGCGCAGGGAGAGGACTGGTGTTGGCGGCATGAACACAGCCTGCAGGGGGTTAGTGCGCCACGGCTGGCCGGGAGGGAGTCCGGGGAAAAGTCTGGACCTGCCGAAGAGGCAAGAGACTTTTTCTTCCCTCTTTGTTTCCTGGTATGCGAGGAGAGGGGATTAAGAGCACTGCTTAAAGGAGCTCCAGAGACGGGCGCGAGCCGCGGCTATCACTGTGCACCCCAGGGACGGGCACGAGATGCTAAGGCTACTGCTGCAGCCACCAAGAAGCCTGTGTGCCAGCACAGGTCACTATCCACACATCCCCTCCTGGGAGCCTGTGCAGCCCGCCACTGCCAGGGTCCCGTAATCCAGGGACAACTTCCCCGGGAGAATGCACGGCGCGCCTCAGGCAGGTGCAATGTCACGCAGGCCCCTGCCACCGCAGGCTCACCCCGCATCCGTACCCCTCCCTCCCCCCGGCCTCAGTGAACCAGAGCCCCCGAATCAGCTGCTCCTTTAACCCCGTCCTGTCTGAGCGAAGAACAGATGCCCTCAGGTGACCTACACGCAGAGGCAGGGCCAAGTACAAAGCTGAACCCCACGAGCTGCGTGAACAAAGAAGAGAAAGGGAAATGTCACCAAGCTGCCTCAGGGGCAGCAGATTAAATCTCCACAATCAACTGGATGTACTCTGCATCTGTGGAATACCTGAATAGACCACAAATCATCCCAAATTGAAGGGGTAGACTTTGAGAGCAATGATATATAATTTTTTCCCTTTTTCTCTTTTTCTGAGTGTGTATGTTTCTCTGTGTGATTTTGTCTGTATAGCTTTGCTTTTACCATTTGTCTGATAGTTCTGTCAGTCCTTTTTTGTTTGTTTCTTTGTATACTATAGTTTTTAGTGCTTGTTATCATCGGTGGATTTCTATTTTGGTTTGGTTGCTCTCTTCTTTCTTTCTTCCTTTTTTTAAATCTTTTTTAAATAATTATTTTCTATTTTAATAACTTTCTTTTACTTTATTTTACCTTCTTTCATTCTTTCTATTTTTTCTCCCTTTTCTTCTGAGTCATGTGGATGACACGTTCTTGGTGCTCCAGCCAGGTGTCAGGGCTGTGTTTCTGAGGTGGGAGTGCCAAGTTCAGGACGTTGGTAAACAAGAGACCTCCTAGCTCCATGTAACAGCAAATGGCGAAAATCCCCCAGACATCTCCATCTCAATGCAAAGACCCAGCTTCACTCAACGACCAGCAAGCTACAGTGCTGGACACCCTATGCCAAACAACTAGCAAGACAGGAACACAACCCCATCCATTAGCAGAGAGGCTGCCTAAAATCATAATAAGGTCACAGACACCCCAAATAACACCACCAGACCTGGACCTGCCCACCAGAAAGACAAGATCCAGCCTCACCCATCAGAACACAGGCACTAGTCCCCTCCACCAGGAAGCCTACACAACCCACTGAACCAACTTTAGCCACTGGGGACAGACACCAAAAACAACGGTAACTAAGAACCTGCAGCCTGCAAAAAGGAGACCCCAAAAACAGTAAGATAAGCAAAATGAGAAGATAGAAAAACACACAGCAGATGAAGGAGCAAGGTAAAAACCCACCAGAGGAAATAGGCAGTCTACCTGAAAAAGAACTGAGAATAATGATAGTAAAGATTATCCAAAATCGTGGAAATAGAATGGAGAAAATACAAGAAACGTTTAACAAGAACCTAGAAGAAATAAAGAGCAAACAGTGATGAACAACAAAATAAATGAAATTTAAAATTCTCTTGAAGGGATCAATAGCAGAATAACTGAGGCAGAAGAATGGATAAGTGACCTGAAAGATAAAATAGTGGAAATAACTACTGAAGAGCAGAATAAAGAAAAAAGAATGAAAAGAATTGAGGAAAGTCTCAGACACCTCTGGGACAATATTAAATGCACAAACATTCGAATTATAGGGGTCCCAGAAGAAGAGAAAAAGAAAGGGACAGAGAAAATATTTGAAGAGATTACAGTTGAAAACTTTCCTAATATGGGAAAGGAAATAGTTAATCAAGTCCAGGAGGCACAGAGATTCCCATACAGGATAAATCCAAGGAGAAACACGCCAAGACACATATTAATCAAACTATCAAAAACTAAATACAAAGAAGAAATATTAAAAGCAGCAATGGAAAAACAACAAATAACATACATGGGAATCCCCATAAGGTTAACAGCTGATCTTTCAGCAGAAACTCTGCAAGCCAGAAGGGAGTGGCAGGACATATTTAAAGTGATGAAAGGGAAAAACATACAACCAAGATTACTCTACCCAGCAAGGATCTCATTCAGATTTGATGGAGAAATTAAAACCTTTACAGACAAGCCAAAGCTAAGAGAAATCAGCACCACGAAACCAGCTTTACAACAAATGCTAAACGAACTTCTCTAGGCAGGAAACACAAGAGAAGGAAAAGACCTACAATAACAAACCCAAAACAATTAAGAAAATGATAATACGAACATACGTATTAATAGTTACCTTAAATGTAAATGGATTAAATGCTCCAACCAAAAGACACAGACCTGCAGAATGGATACAAAAACAAGACCCATATATATGCTGTCTACAAGAGACCCACTTCAGACCTAGGGACACATACAGACTGAAAGTGAGGGGATGGAAAAAGATATTCCATGCAAATGAGATCAAAAGAAAGCTAGAGTAGCAATTCTCATTTCAGACAAAATAGACTTTGAAACAAAGACCATTTCAGGAGACAAAGAAGGACACTACATAATGATCAAGGGATCAATCCAAGAAGAAGATATAACAACTGTAAATATTTATGCACCCAACATAGGAGTACCTCAATACATAAGGCAAATACTAACAGCCATAAAAGGGGAAATCAACAGTAACACAATCATAGTAGGGGACTTTAACACCCCACTTTCACCAATGGACAGATCATCCAAAATGAAAATTAATAAAGAAACACAAGCTTTAAATGATACATTAAACAAGATGGACTTAATTGATATTTATAGGACATTCCATCCAAAAACGACAGAATACACTTTCTTCTCAAGTGCTCATGGAACATTTTCCAGGATAGATCACATCTTGGGTCACAAATCAAGCCTTGGTACATTTGAGAAAACTGAAATCATATCAAGTATCTTCTCCAACCACAATGCTATGAGACTAGATGTGAATTACAGGAAAAATCTGTAGAATATAAAAACACATGGAGGCTAAACAATACACTACTTAATAACCAAGAGGTCACTGAAGAAATCAAAGAGGAAATCAAAAAATACCTAAAAACAAATGACAATGAAAATACGATGACCCAAAACCTAAGGAATAAAGCAAAAGCAATTCTAACAGGGAAGTTTACAGCAATACAATCCTACCTTAAGAAACAAGAAACATCTCAAATAAACAACCTAACCTTACACCTAAAGCAATTAGAGAAAGAGGAATAAAAACACCCCAAAGTCAACAGAAAGAAAGAAATCATAAAGGTCAAAACAGAAATAAATGAAAAAGAAATGAAGGAAATGATAGCAAAGATCAATAAAATTAAAAGCTGGTTCTTTGAGAAGATAAACAAAATTAATAAACCATTAGCCAGACTCATCAAGAAATAAGGGAGAAGACGCATATCAATAGAATTAGAAATGAAAAAGAAGTAACAGCTAACACAGCAGAAATACAAAGGATCATGATAAAGTACTACAAGCAAATCTATGCCAATATAATGGACAACCTGGAAGAAATGGACAAATTCTTAGAAAGCACAACCTGCCAAGACTGCATCAGGAAGAAACAGAAACTATGAACACACCAATCACAAGTGCTGAAAGCGAAACTGTGCTGAAAAATCTTCCAACAAACAAAAGCCCAGGACCAGATGGCTTCACAGGCGAATTCTATCAAACATTTAGAGAGGAGATAACACCTATCCTTCTCAAACTCTTCCAAAATATAGAAGGGGGAGGAACACTCCCAAACTCATTCTATGAGGCCACCATCATGCTGATACCAAAACTACACAAAGATGTCACAAAGAAAGAAAACTACAGGCCAATATCACTGATGAACATAGATGCAAAAATCCTCAACAAAATACTAGCAAACAAAATCCAACAGCACATTAAAAGGATCATACACCATGATCAAGTGGGGTTTATCACAGGAATGAAAGGATTCTTCAATATATGCAAATTGAACAATGTGATACACCATATTAACAAACTGAAGAATAAAAACCATATGATCATCTCAATAGACGCAGAGAAAGCTTCTGACAAAATTCAACACCCATTTATGATAAGAAAAAGAACCCTCCAGAAAGTGGTCATAGAGGGAACTTACCTCAACATAATAAAGGCCATATATGACAAACCCACAGCCAACATCATCCTGAATGGTGAAAATATGAAACCATTTCCACTAAGGTCAGGAAGAAGACAAGGTTGCCCACTCTCACCACTATTATTCAACATAGTTTTGGAAATTTTAGCCATAGCAATCAGAGAAGAAAAAGAAGTAAAGGGAATCCAAATCAGAAAAGAAGAAGTAAAGCTGTCACTGTTTGCAGATGACATGATACTATACATAGAGAATCGTAAAGTTGCTACCAGAAAACTACTAGAGCAAATCAATGAATTTGGTAAAGTAGCAGGATACAAAATTAATGCACAGAAATCTCTTACATTCCTATACACTAATGATGAAAAATCTGAAAGTGAAATTAAGGAAACACTCCCATTTACCATTGCAAAACAAAGAAAATATCTAGGAATAAACCTGCCTAAGGACACTAAAGACCTGTATGCAGAAAATTATAAGACACTGATGTAAGAATTTAAAGTTGATACAAATAGATGGAGAGATATACCATGTTCTTGAATTGGAAGAATCAATATTGTGAAAATGGCTATACTACCCAAAGCAATCTACAGATTCAATGCAATCCCTATCAAACTACCACTGACATTTTTCACAGAACTAGAACAAAAATTTCACAATTTCTATGGAAACACAGAAGACCCCAAATAGCCAAAGCAATCTTGAGAAAGAAAAACAGAGCTGGAGGAATCAGGCTCCCTGACTTCAGACTATACTACAAAGCTACAGTAATCAAGACAGTATGATACGGCACAAAAACAGAAATACAGATCAATGGAACAGGATAGAAAGCCCAGAGATAAACCCACACGCATATGGTCTGCTTATCTTTGACAAAGGAGGCAAGAATATACAGTGGAGAAAAGACAGCCTCTTCAATAAGTGGTGCTAGGAAAACTGGACAGGTACATGTAAAACTATGAAATTAGAACACTTCCTAACACAATACACAAAAATAAACTCAAAATGGATTAAAGACCTAAATGTAAGGCCAGACACTATCAAACTCTTAGAGGAAAACATAGGCAGAACACTATGACATAAATCACAGCAAGATCCTTTTTGACCCACCTCCTAGAGAAATGGAAAAAAAAACAAAAATAAACAAATGGGACCTAATGAAACTTAAAAGCTTTTGCACAGCAAAGGAAACCATAAACAAGACGAAAAGACAACCCTCAGAATGGGAGGAAATATTTGCAAACGAAGCAACTGACAAAGGATTAATCTCCAAAATTTACAAGCAGCTCATGCAGCTCATATCAAAAAAGCAAACAACCCAACCCAATAATGGTCAGAAGACCTAAATAGACATTTCTCCAAAGAAGAGATACAGATTGCCAACAAACACATGAAAGAATGCTCAACATCATTAATCATTAGAGAAATGCAAATCAAAACTACAATGAGATATCATCTCACACCAGTCAGAATGGCCATCATCAAAAAATCTACAAACAATAAATGCTGGAGAGGGTGTGGAGAAAAGGGAACACTCTTGCACTGCTGGTGGGAATGTAAATTGATACAGCCACTATGGAGAACAGTATGGAGGTTCCTTAAAAAACTAAAAATAGAACTACCATACAACCCAGCAATCCCACTACTGGGCATATACTGTGAGAAAACCATAATTCAAAAAAGTCATGTACCACAATATTCATTGCAGCTCTATTTACAATAGCCAGGACATGGAAGCAACCTAAGTGTCCATCAAGAGATGAATGGATAAAGATGTGGCACATATATACAATGGAATATTACTCAGCCATAAAATGTAACAAAATTGAGTTATTTGTAGTGAGGTGAATGGACCTAGAGTCTGCCATACAGAGTAAAGTATGTCAGAAAGAGAAAAACAAATACCATATGCTAACACATATATATGGAATCTAATAAAAAAGTCATGAAGAACCCAGGGGCAAGTCGGAAATAAAGAGGCAGACCTACTAGGGAATGGACTTGAGGATACAGGGAGGGGGAGTGGTAAGCTGGGGCAAAGTGAGAGAGTGGCATGGAGAAATATACACTACCAAATGTAAAATAGATAGCTAGTGGGAAGCAGTCGCATAGCACAGGTAGATCACCTCGATGCTTTGTGACCACCTAGAGGGGTGTGATAGGGTGAGAGGGAGGGAGACAAAGAGGGAAGAGATACGGGGATATATGTATATGTAAACTGATTCACTTTGTTATAAAGCAGAAACTAACACATCATTTAAAAGCAATTATACTCCAATAAAGATGTTAAAAAGAAAAAAACACAAAGAGGTTTTTACTTGGTCACAAACCAGTAACTAATAAGAGTCAGAGAGGGACTGAATCCAAAACTTCTGACTCCTGGTTAAGTGTTATTTCCATAGCTTAGCTAAAAAATGAATACTTCCTAAAGGAGTTACTATGATGGTGAGAATTCAGTTATGCTATTGGGATAATGGGAAGTACTTTTTGGCCAAGTTTTTGATGCCTCCGATGTAGCACAGGGTTGGCCTATGCTCTAGGAATGAATCCTGAGTATTTACAAGAAATATATTTTCACAATGGGTCTACTTGGGAACCACTTTAAGGGAGCAGTGGAGACTATAGGATATAGAGGTTTGGATAAGGCTGTGTGGAAATCAGCAGTTAGGGATTTAGAAATCTGATATAGCTGTCTGAAGTGCAAAAACCGTGTTGTTCTTAAACCCAGAGTGTTCTGGTTTCAGCCAAATCCATTAATCCTCTCTGCTTCCTGCTTCTTCAGCTCACTTGCAAAACCCTCCCAAAAGCTCTAAAATTCAGCTTTATTTCAAAGTTCAAGAATCTCAGATATAAATCCAGTATGATATGTGAAGCTAGAAAGCAACTGCAGGAACAAAAGCAAGTCTAGCCAAGGTACTCTTACATGTTCAAATTCATAAACACAATAGTACAGGATTCCACTAAGGAATACTGTTCATACACATATAAATAGTGAACCAAGGCAGAATCTGCTATTCCAGAAGCTGATGAAAGTAAACCTCTTTTTTCTCTCCTGTAGAATGTGCAGATGCCTGAAGCACATGTTGATCTTTACCCATCCATTGCACACTGTCTACATGTCAAGAGGAGGAATGACAGTAGGGAATTCATAGCAATTACCACAGAGCAAAGACAAGATAATGTCTGTATGATGCCATCTCTTTTTGCTACACAGATAAATTTATAGAATAGATTTTATATTAGCTCTGAGTTTGGGGCAACTGACTTCCTATACTGGGTCTCAGTTTCCTAATTGTAATATGAATGGATTGAGCTAGATGATGACTAAACTTCTGGATCTAATATTCAGTTCAGAGAAATATCAACTGAGGACAACGTAGGAACATAAGCAGCATTGGGTCCATATTTATATTTCTTTCCCTAGGTCTAAACATTGCTTAGGACTAGAAATCCCCAACCCTACCAATTCTTCGGTAATAGCAAAGGAATACAAGAATGTGGACAGTCAAATAGCATGACAAAAATATTGAGATAATTAATTCTATAAAAATCATTGACTATATAGCATGGGACAAATACTGTATCAAGAATGGGGATACATATACTTTAAAAGACACAAAGTCTCAAGGGTATAAACAAAAATAACTAACATTTACTTTAGGAAGAACTAAATAACTGAAAAAACATCATAACCACTGTGCTGTTAGCCAATTGGAGAAGGAGAAATTAATCATGATTTGAAAAGAACAAAGTATAAAATTGAAGAAGGAAGGTTTTATTTTAGTGAAAACTTGAAAGAGATTTCAAGAAGAAATGGGATGTTTACAAGAGTTAATACTTAGACCTGTTAAAAGAAATAACTTGTCTTAAGAAGGAATTTTTTTTGAAAAATCCCAATTCAATAAAAGATATTCACATGAAGTCTACAGAAAACTTCATACTTTATAATGAAACATTAAAAGGATTTTCAATAAAGTGAGGAAGGAGAGAAAACTGTTACCATTACTACTATTTTAGTATATTATTATAAAATCATAGCAATGAATTAAGCTAAGGAAAAAATGAATAAATATTAGAAAAGAAAAGAAAAAACTATCAGTTTGCAATGGAATAAATAAAGAATTTATTATAAGATGGGCCAGTTGTAGATCCAGGTACACTTAGTCAACATCTTTTGTAAATACCAGCAATAACCAGTTAGAAAATATAATAGGTAAAAAGGACAATTCATATTAGCAACAAAGCTATAAAAACTGAGAAATACATATAACAAAATAAATGTTTAAATCTAATTAAAGAAAACTATAAAAATTTACTAAGAACTCCTTATGACTGTGAGGAACAACTTTATACAACAGACCAACTCACCCACCGAGAAAATCTAGAAAATTGTGGTAAAATATGTGTGTGTGTGTGTTATTCCATCAGAGAGCTACCAAGGCAAACAGAATCTGAGGGGCAAAGATCTTGGAGTGAAGGGAAACTCACTGACCTGAGCCCCACATACTACACCTCTTAGCCCCTGTAGGAATTAGCTGACTGCTAAATAAGAGAGACGCTAAAAAATTAAGAGACATTTAAAAATTAGGCAGAAAGTAGCTACTAAGAGATAGATAAAGAAGCTTAACAGAACTTTCCACAGTCTCATTGAGATGGTGAGACAAAAATCAAAGTTCAGGGATTCAAGTAACTTAGATTTAAAAAACAAGATTTAGGAGAAAGGAAAAGAGCAGAGAAATTGGGTCTGATAATCTGAGCCAAATTTTTCCATGGAGGTAATTACTGATTTCCAAATGGCTGTGCTGAAGAACACAAGCAGAAAAGGGATGTTAAAATGATGACAAGCTAAACAGAGTTATTAGTACTTTCTTGGAGCTTGAGGCCCACGAAGGTGAAGAGTCCCTGATAAACCCCCAAAATTTCAGCTAGGATGCTTAAGGACTACACAAAGAGTAAGGGTGAGTCACAAAGATACACGCCTTACCAAAACAAACAAACAAGCAACAAACCACCAGCAAAAACAAACAAACAAAAAGAAACCTCACCTTGAAGTATCTCAATCTTTGATTGGATTAAGGTAATCTGCTTCCACTTTAATTGTATGCAAGAATGTAAATACTAAAGTAAATACTCTAAAAAAATATAACAGAGGATTTCTGTTACCAGACAAAAATAGATTCATTTCTACCTATTTCTCCCACATCGTTACAATTAAAACACTAGACATTAATACAACAGAAAATCATTTGAGGATGCTGAGATTTGGAAAGAAAAAGGCAGACTGTCTAGGGATCTTGGGACTTATGGAACAACATGACAGTGAGTCCCTGCATTTTCTTTTTACCTCCCAATTATTCCAAACTAGGCACTAGAAAAGCCTGCAAACAAGAACCACCAACAGAAGTAGACCCCAAAAAAGCCCTAAGAAAAGCCTGCTCTCTCTAGACAAAGGACCAAGAAAAGGGACAGCCTAGCAATACAGAAAACTTACTGACAATACCTGCCCTACCCTAGCCAACCTCTACAAACACTCCACGACCAGCAGTGAGGGGCAGGGGAAACCAAGTAAGAAGTCAGAACTCACAAATCTATCCAGCAGTACAAGAAGTATGACACGATGATCCCCTTTTCTATGGACAGGGCACTAGCAGTAGCTGAGTAGGGAGTCTGGATTCCAAATCTGGGGTAATCTGGAGAGCTAGAACATATTACATTTTTTGTTCTCAATGTTTAAGTAAATTTCTGTGAAGTTAATAGCTAACTAGCTAACAAAACAGAGACTTCTGTGACCATAAGGACAAAGAATACAGTCTTTAGAAAATTGTTTACGAGAGCCACTAAACAAATAAAAAGACTATAACCCACAAAAAGCAAAACCAAACCATGGGGAGAGAGAAGAACAAGATCTTCAGAGTCAACACAGTATAATATTCAAAATGTCCACTTTACCAAAAAAAACCCACAAGGAATGAAAAGATACAGGAAAGTATGGCTCATTCACAGGAAAAAAGGAAATTAACAGAAACTGTCCTAGATGAGGCCTAGACATTGCTCTTACTAGACAGAGACTTCAAATCAACTGCTCAAAGAACTAACGAAAATCAGGAGAACAATGTGTCACCAAAGAGAGAACTATCAATAAAGAAATAAAAATTATAAATTCTGAAGTTGAAAAATACAATAACTGGAATGAAAAATTCACTAGAGAGTTTCAACAGTATATTTGACCAGCAGAAAAAAAGAATCATCAAACTTGAAGATAGTTCAATTAAGTTTATCTTACCTGAAGACAAAAAATAAAAAAACAAAAAGAATGAAGAAAATTGAACACAGTCATTCTGGAATAACTGGATATCCAGATATCCACATACAAAAGATGAATGTTGCATCCTTTCCACTCAGCATATATAAAAATTAATCCAAACAGGATTAAAGACCTATATATGAGTTAAAACTATAAAATGCTTAGAAGAAAAACTAGGATTAAGTCTTCACAGACATGGATTAGGCAATGGTTTCTTTGAAATACCAAAATCACATGGAACAAAAGAGAAAAAAAAAGATAAATTGGACTCCATCAAAGTTAAAATCATTTGCTCATCAAATTACACAACCAAGAGAATGAAAGACAATCGACAAATGAGAGAAAATATTTGCTAATAATATATCTTATAAGAATCTTAAAAAAAAAGAATCTAGTATCCTCAAAATTAATACACAGAAATCTCTTGCATTCCTATACACTAACAATGAAAGGGCAGAAAGAGAAATTAAGGAAACAATCCCATTTACCACTGCAACAAAAAGAATAAAATACCCAGAAATAAACCTACCTAAGGAGGCAAAAGACATGTAGTGAGAAAAATATAAAATACTGATGAAAGAAATCAAAGATTACATAAACAGATGGAGAGATATACCATGTTGTTCTTGGATTGGAAGAATCAATATTGTGAAAATGGCTATACTACCCAAAGCAATCTACAGATTCAATGCAATCCCTAAACAATCAATGGAATTTCTCACAGAACTAGAACAAAAATTTCACAATTTGTATAGAAACACAAAACACCCCGAATAGCAAAAGCAAGCTTGAGAAAGAAAAATGGAGCTGGAGGAATCAGGCTCCTGGACTTCAGACTATACTACAAAGCTACAGTAATCAAGACAGTATGGTACTGACACAAAAACAGAAATATAGATCAACGAAACAGGATAGAAAGCCCAGAGATAAAGCCATGCACCTATGGTCACCTAATCCATAACAAAGGAGGTAAGAATATACAATGGAGAAAAGACAGCCTCTTCAATAAGTGATGCTGGAAAACTGGACAGCTACATGTGAAAGAATGAAATTAGAACACTTCCTAACATGATACACAAAAATAAACTCAAAATGGATTAAAGACCTAAATATAAGGCCAGACATTATCAAACTCTTAGAGGAAAACAGGCCAAACACACTTTGACATAAATCACAGCAACAACTTTTATGACCCACCTCCTAGAGTAATAAAAATTAAAACAAAAATAAACAAATGGGACCTAATGAAACTTAAAAGCTTTTGCACAGCAAAGGAAACCACAAACAAGAGGAAAAGACAACCTGCAGAATGGGAGAAAATATTTGCAAATGAAGCAACTGACAAAGGATTAATCTCCAAAATTTACAAGCAGCTCATATAGCTCAATATCAAAAAAACAAACAACCCAATCAAAAAATGGGCGGGAGACCTAAATAGACATTTCTCCAAAGAAGAGATACAGATTGCCAACAAACACATGAAAGAATGCTCAACATCATTAATCATTAGAGAAAGGCAAATCAAAACTACAATGAGATATCATCTCACACCGGTCAGAATGGCCATCATCAAAAAATTTACAAACAATAAATGCTGGAGGGGGTGTGGAGAAAAGGGAACCCTCATACACTGTTGTTGGGAATGTAAATTGATACATCCACTATGGAAAACAGTATAGAGGTTGCTCAAAAAGCTCAAAATAGAACACCATATGACCCAACAATCCCACTACTGGATATATACCCAGAGAAAACCATAATTCAAAAAACACATGCACCCCAATGTTCATAGCAGTACTATTTACAATAGTCAAGACATGGAAGCAACCTAAATGTCCATCAACAGAGGAATGGATAAAGAAGATGTGGTACACATATATAATGGAATATTACTCAGCCATAAAAAAGAATGAAATTGGGTCATTTCTAAAGACATGGATGGACCTGGAGTGTGTCATACAGAGTGAAGTAAGTCAGAGAGAGAAAAGCAAATATTGTATAATAATGCATATATGTGGAATCTAGAAAAATGGTATAGGTGATCTTATTTGCAAAGCAGAAATAGAGACATAGACATAGAGAATAAATGTATGGATACCAAGGGGGAAAGGCATGGGGAGGGAGGAATTGGGAGACTGGGATTGACACATATAGATCATTGATACTATGTATAAAACAGATGACTGATGGGAACATATTTTATAGCACAGGGAACTCTACCTAATGCACTGTGGTAACCTAAATGGGAGGGCAGTCCAAAAGGGAGGGGATATCTGTATGTGTATGGCTGATTCATTTTGTTGTGCAGTGGAGGATAACACAACATTGTAAAGCAACCATACTCCAATAAAAACTAATTTTAAAAAAAGAATAAATAGAAGTGGACATGCTGACACACAAAAAAGAATCTAGTATCTGCAAAATATAAAAAGGACTCTTACAACTCAATAAGAAAGAAAAGCAACCTGATTAAAACATGGTCAAAGTGTATATTTTATGGTACGTGAATTATATCTCAATAAAACTGTTTAAGAAAGGATCACATAAAGCTTCCTGCTTTCTATCAAATTTTTTTAAATGGGCAAAGAAACTGAATAGCCCTTTCTCCAAAGAAGATATACAAATGACCAACAAATACATGAAAACAGTCATTAGGAAAATGTAAATCAAAACCAAATTAGATAATATCTCACACCCACTAAGATGTCTATAAAGAAGAAGAAGATAAAATAACAATTGTTTTTAAGGATGTGGGGAAATTGGAACCCTCATATATTGTTGTTGGGAATGCAAAAAGATTAAGCTGCTGTAGAAATCAGTAAACATAAAATTAGTATAGACTCAGCAATTACACTCCTGGGAATACAAATAAAAGAATTCAAAATCAGGGTTTAAGTAAAAAATTGTACATGAATGGTCACAGCAGCACTATTCACAATAGACAAAAGATGAAAACAAACCAAATGTCTATCAACAGATGAATGGATAAATAAAATGTGGCATTGTCATACAAAGAAATTGCCATAGGTAGAAATGAAATAGTGATAAATGCTGTACCAACCTTAACGATGTCATGCTAAGTGAAAGGAAACAGACACAAAGACCATTCTGTATGATTTGATTGATATGAAATATCAGGAATAGGTAAATCCATAGACACAGAAAGCAGATTAGTGGATGTTAGGAGCTGGGAAAAGGGAGAATAGGAAGCACAAGGTATGGGCTTTCCTACGGAGGTGACATAATATATTGGACCTAGTAGTGTGATGGTTGCACAACAATGTGAATGTACTAATTGCCACTGAGGTGTACACTTTAAAATGGTAATAAATAAATAAGTGAGTCTAAGAGACCTGTGGGATATTTGCATAATATTGTCCCAGATAAAGAGGAGAGAGACAGCAAGGAGCAGAAAGAACATTTGAAGAAATAATGGCCAAAATATTCCCAAATATAAAGACAGACATGAATCTATGCATCCAGGAGCCTCAACAAATGCCAAGTTGGTTAAATTCAAAGCAATCCACCCCAAGACACATTGTAATCAAATTGTTGAAAGACAAAGAGAAGATCTTGAAAGCATCAAGAAAGAAGTGATTCATCACATGTAAGGGATCCACAACAAGATCATCAGTTGATTTTTCATCAAAAAACCTTGAATAAAGAAATCCTAGCCAGATGGTTTCACCAGAGAATTTACCAAATACTTAAAGAAGATATGGAACAAATTTGACAAATTCTCTTCTAGAATTAGAAGAGGAGAGAAAGTAACAAACTCATTTCATGAGACCAGTATTGTCCTAATCACAAAACCAAACGAAGGACAAAGGCATTACAAACAAACTAACAAATGAGGGAGGGAGGGACAGAGGGAGGGAAGGAAGGAAGGAAGAAGGGAAGGAGGGAAGGAGGGAAGGAAGGAAGGAAGGAAGGAAGGAAGGAAGGAAACTACAGGCTGATAGTATTCATGAACATTGAATAAGATTTATTCCAGTTATGCAAAGCTGGTTCATTTGAATATCAGTCAATAACTACATGCTAAAGAAGCAAAAGCATATGATCATGTCAATTGATGCAGAAAAATAATTTCACAAAATCCAACAGCCATTTGTGATTCTAAAAAGTTGCAATGCTAGCAGCTTTATATGCTACCTAAAAGTATGGAAAACAAAATTAAAAATCAATTCTGGTTGAAACACAAAATAGTTTAAGCACTATGGAAAACTGTTGGGTAGTTTCTTTAGAAAGTAAACGTGCATGTACCATCAAAACTATCAATCGCATATCTTAAATAAATGAAATTTTATGTGCACACGAAAACCTATATTCTCATGTTCACAGCATCTTTATACATAATAACCCCAAATTGGAGACAACACAAAAGTCTTTCAACTGGTGAACTGCTAAACAAATTCTGGTACATCCCATCCATACTACAGAATACTACTCAGCAATAAAAAGGAACCAACTATTGATCATTCAACAACTTGGGTGGATCTCAAGTGTATCATGTTTAGTCAAAATGTCAGTCTTTCAGCAAAGAAAACATATAGATAATAAAAAGTATATGAAAAGATTCTCAAGATCATATATCATTAGGAAGTTGCAGATTAAAACAATAAAATACCACTACCATCTGTTAGAATGGCTAAAAATCAAACTATTGACAACACCAAATGCTGAAAAAAGGATGTGGAGCAACAGGAACTCTCACTCATTCTGGTGGGAATGCAAAATGGTACAGCCACTTTGGAAGACATTGTGACAGGTATTTACAAAGCTAAACATAGTCTTACTATGTGATCCAACAATTGTGCTCCATGGTATCTACCCAAATGAGTTGAAAATTTATGTAGACACAAAAGCACACACATGAATATTGATAGCAACGATACTCATAATTGCTAAAAATTGAAAGCAACGAAGATGTCTATCAACAGATGAGTGGATAAACAAATAATGGAACATCGATACAATGCAACATTATTCAGTGAAAAGAAATGAACTCTCAAGCCATGGAGGAACCATAAATGCATACTGCAAAGTAAAATAAGCCAGTCTGAAAAGGCTACATACTGTATGATTCCAATGGCATGACATTCTTGAAAAGGCAATGATATAAAGATTAAAAAGATCAATGGTTGCCAGGGGTTCAGGGAGGAGAGAGGGTGAGATGAATAGGTGAAATGCAGAGGGTTTTTAGGGAAGTGAAACTATTCTGCGTGACAGCATAATGGTGGATACATGACATTATACATTTATCAAAACTCATAGAACTGTAAAACACAAAGAGAGAACCTAAATGAAAATTATGGACTTTAGTTAATAATAATGTATCAATAGTTGTTCATCAATTGTAACAAATGTACCACACTAATCTAAGATGTTAATGATAGGGGAAATTGGTGGGGGAGGGGGAAAGGGTACATAGGAACTCGTTGTACTTTCTGCTCAATTTTTCTGTAAACCTAAAACTTCTCTACAAAATAAAGTCCATTAATTTTTAAAAAGCCAATCCCCAAAAGTTTACATGGTATACAAACATATTTTTATATTTTCAAACTGAAAAAACTACAGAGATGGAGAGCACATTAATGGTTTCTGGGGAAAGAGACAGGTGGAAAATAGTGGGTGCTACAATAAAGAGGTAACAAGAAGGAGTTTCTTTGCAGCAATTGAACAGTTCTGTATCTTTTTTTTTTCATGTAATGTCTGAAACATTTATATTAACATATTTCCATACAAATAACCAAAAGAAAGTTTAGTATTCATTTTTGTTTGTTTGTTTGTTTCTACTGCAGGTTCTTATTAGTCAACAGTTTTATACACATCAGTGTATACATGTCAATCTCAATCGCCCAATTCAGCACACCACCATCCCTATCCCACCACGGTTTTCCCCCCTTGGTGTCCATATGTTTGTTCTCGACATCTGTGTCTCAATTTCTGCCCTGCAAACCAGTTCATCTGTACCATTTTTCTAGGTTCCACATACATGCGTTAATATATGATATTTGGTTTTCTCTTTCTGACTTACTTCACTCTGTATGACACACTCCAGGTCCATCCATGTCTTTAGAAATGACCCAATTTCATTCCTTTTTTGGCTGAGCAATATTCCATTGTATATATACACCAAATCTTCTTTATCCATTCATCTGTCGAAGGGCATTTAGGTTGCTTCCATGACCTGACTATTGTAGATAGTGCTGCAATGAACATTGGGGTGCATGTGTCTTTTGGAACTACAGTTTTCTCTGGGTATATGCCCAGTAGCGGGATTGCTGGATCATATGGTAGTTCTATTTTTACTTTTTGAAGGAACATTCATACTGTTCTCCATAGTGGCTGTATCAATTTACATTCCCACCAACAGTGAAAGAGGGTTCCCTTTTCTCCACACCCTCTAAAGCATTTATTGTTTGTAGATTTTCTGACAATGCCCATTCTAACTGGTGTGAAGTGATACCTCATGGTAGTTTTGATTTGCATTTCTCTAATTAGTGATGTTGAGCAGCTTTTCATGTGCTTCTTGGCCATCTGTATGTCTTCTTTGGAGAAACGTCTATTTAGGTCTTCTGTCCATTTTTGGATTGGGTCGTTTGTTTATTTAGTATTGAGCTGCATGAGCTGTTTATATATTTTGGAGATTAATCCTTTGTCTGTTGATTCATTTGCAAATATTTTCTCCCATTCTGAGGTTTGTCTTTTCATCTTGTTTATGGTTTCCTTTGCTGTGCAAAAGCTTTGAAGTTTCATTAGGTCCCATTTATTTATTATTGTTTTTATTTCCATTACTCCAGGAGGTGGATCAAAAAAGATCTTGCTGTGATTTATGTCAAAGAGTGTTCTTCCTATGTTTCCCTCTAAGAGTTTTATAGTGTCCTGTCTTACATTCAGGTCTCGAATCCATTTTGAGTTTACATTTGTCTATGGTGTTAGGGAGTGTTCTAATTTCATTCTTTTATGTGTAGCTGTCCAGTTTTCCCAGCAGCACTTATTGAAGAGATTGCTTTTTCTCCATTGTATATCCTTGCCTCCTTTGTCATAGATTAGTTGACCATAGGTGCGTGGGTTTATCTCTGGGCTTTCAATCTTGTTCCATTGATCTTTGTTTCTATTTTTGTGCCAGTACCATATTGTCTTGATTACTGTAGCTTTGTAGTATAGTCTGAAGTCAGGGGGTCTGATTCCTCCAGCTCCATACTTTTCGCCCAAGACTGCGTTGGCTATTTGGGGTCTTTTGTGTCTCCATACAAATTTTAAGATGATTTGTTCTAGTTCCATAAAAAATGCCATTGGTAATTTGATAGAGATTGCATTGAATCTGTAGATTGCTTTAGGTAGTATATTCATTTTCACAATACTGATTCTTCCAATCCAAGAACATGGTATATCTCTCCATATGTTGGTATCATCTTTATTTTCTTTCATCAATGTCTTATAGTTTTCTGCATACAGGTCTTTTGTCTCCCTAGGTAGGTTTATTCCTAGGTATTTTATTCTTTCTGTTGCAATGGTAAATGGAAGTGCTTCCATAATTTCTCTTTCAGACTTTTCATCATTAGTGTATAGGAATGCAGGAGATTTTTGTGCATTAATTTTGTATTCTGAAACTTTACCTAATTCATTGATTAGCACTAGTAGTTTTCTGGTGGCATGTTTAGGATTCTCTATGTATAGTATCATGTCATCTGCAAACAGTGACAGTTTTACTTCTTCTTTTCCAGTTTGGATTCCTTTTATTTCTTTTTCTTCTCTGATTGCTGTGGCTAAAACTTCCAAAACTATGTTGAATAGTGGTGAGAGTGGGCAACCTTGTCTTTTTCCCGATCTTAGAGGAAATGTTTTCAGTTTTTCACCATTGAGAATGATGTTTGCTGTGGGTTTGTCGTATATGGCCTTTATTATGTTGAGGTTGGTTCCCTCTATGTCCACTTTCTGGAGAGTTTTTATCATAAATCGGTGTTGAATTTTGACAAAAGCTTTTTCTGCATCTATTGAGATGATCATATGGTTTTTATTCCTCAATTTGTTAATATGGTGTATCACATTGATTGATTTGCATATATTGAAGAATCCTTGCATCCCTGGGATAAATCCCACTTGATCATGGTGTATGATCTTTTCAATGGGTTGTTGGATTCTGTTTGCTAGTATTTTGTTCAGGATTTTTGCATCTATATTCATCAGTGATATTGGTCTTTAATTTTCTTTTATTGTAGTATCCTTGTCTGGTTTTGGTATCAGGGTGATGGTGGCCTCATAGAATGAGTTTGGGAGTGTTCCTTGCTCTGCAATTTTTTGGAAGACTTACAGAAGGATGGGTGTTAGCTCTTCTCTAAATGTTTGATAGAATTCACCTGAGAAGCCATCTGGCACTGGACATTTGTTTGTTGGAAGATTTTTAATCACAGTTTCAATTTCATTACTTGTGTTTGGTCTGTTCATATTTTCTGTTTCTTCCTGGTTCAGACTTGGAAGGCTATACCTTTTTAAGAATTTGTCCATTTCTTTCAGGTTTTCCATTTTATTGGCATAGAGTTGCTTGTAGTAGTCTCTTAGGATGTTTTGTATTTCTGCGCTCTCTGTTGTAAGTTCTCCTTTTTCATTTCTAATTTTATTGATTTGAGTCCTCTCCCTCTTTCTCTTGAAGAGTCTTGCTAATAGTTTATCAATTCTGTTTATCTTCTCCAAGAACCAGCTTTTAGTTTTATTGATCTTGGCTATTTTTTTCTTTATTTCTATTTCATTTATTTCTGCTCTGATCTTCATGGTTTCTTTCCTTCTGCTAAATTTGGGTTTTGTTTGTTCTTTCTGAAGTTCCTTTAGTTGTAAGGTTAGATTGTTTACTTGAGATTTTCTTATTTCTTGAGGTAGGCTTGCATAGCTATAAACTTCCCTCTTAGAACTGCTTTTGCTGCATCCCATAGGTTTTGGATCATCGTGTTTTCATTGTCATTTGTCTCCAGGTATTTTTTGATTTCCTCTTTGATTTCTTCAGTGATCTCTTGGTTGCTTAGTAATGTATTGTTTAGCCTCCATGTGTTTGTTTTTTACGGGGTTTTTTTCCCTGTAATTCATTTCTAATCTCATAGCGTTATGTTCAGAAAAGATGCTTGATATGATTTCAATTTTCTTAAATCTACTGAGGCTTGATTTGTGACCCAAGATGTGATCTATCCTGGAAAATGTTCCGTGTGCACTTGAGAAGAAAGTGTAATCTGCTGTTTTTGGATGGAATGTCCTATAAATATCAATTAAATCTATCTGGTCTATTGTGTCATTTAAAGCTTCTGTTTCCTTATTTATTTTCATTTTGGGTGATCTGTCCATTGGTGTAAGTGAGGTGTTAAAGTCCCCCACTATTATTGTGTCACTGTTGATTTCCTCTTTTATAGCTGCTAGCAGTTGCCTCATGTATTGAGGTGCTCCTATGTTGGGTGCATATATATTTATAATTGTTATATCTTCTTCTTGGATCGATCCCTTGATCATTATATAGTGTCCTTCCTTGTCTCTTGTAACATTCTCTATTTCAAAGTCTATTTTATCTGATATGAGAATGGCTACTCCAGCTTTCTTTTGATTTCCATTTGAATGGAATATCTTTCTCCATCCCCTTCCTTTCAGTCTGTATGTGTCCCTAGGTCTGAATTGGGTCTCTTGTAGACAGCATATATATGGGTCTTGTTTTTGTATCCATTCAGCAAGCCTGTGTCTTTTGGTTGGACCATTTAATGCATTCACGTTTAAGGTACTTATCGATATGTATGTTCCTATGACCATTTTCTTAATTGTTTTGGGTTTGTTTTTGTAGGTCCGTTTCTTCTCTTGTGTTTCCCACTTAGAGAAGTTCCTTTAGCATTTGTTGTAGAGCTGGTTTGGTGGTGCTGAATTCTCTTAGCTTTTGCTTGTCTGTAAAGCTTTTGATTCCTCCATCGAATCTGAATGAGATCCTTGCTGGGTAGAGTAATTTTGGTTGTAAGTTCTTCCCTTTCATCACTTTAAGTATATCATGCCACTCCCTTCTGGCTTGTAGAGTTTCTGCTAAGAAATCAGCTGTTAACCTTATGCGAGTTCCTTTGTATGTTATTTTTTGTTTTTCCCTTGCTGCTTTCAATAATTTTTCTTTGTCTTTAATTTTTGCCAGTCTGATTACTATGTGTCTCAGTGTGTTTCTCCTTGAGTTTATTGGACTCTCTGCACTTCCTAGACTTGGGTGGCTATTTCCTTTTCCATGTTAGGAAAATTTTTTACTATAATCTCTTCAAATATTTTCTCGGGTCCTTTCTCTCTCTCTTCTCCTTCTGGGACCCCTATAATGTGAATGTTCTTGCATTTAATGTTGTCCCAAAGGTCTCTTAGGCTGTCTTCGTTTCTTTTCATTCTTCTGTCTTTATTCTGTTCTGCAGCAGTGAATTCCACCATTCTGTCTTCCAGGTCACTTATCCGTTCTTGCCTCAGTTATTCTGCTATTGAATCATTCTAGTGTAGTTTTCATTTCAGTTACTATATTGTTCATCTCTGTTTGTTTGTTCTTTAATTCTTCTAGGTCTTTGTTAAACATTTCTTGCATCTTTTCAATCTTTGCCTCCATTCTTTTTCTGAGGTCCTGGATCATCTTCATTATCATTATTCTGAATTATTTTCCTGGAAGCTTGCCTATCTCCACTTCATTTAGTTGTTTATCTGGGGTTTTATCTTGTTCATTCATCTGGTACATAGCCCTCTGCCTTTTCATCTTGTCTATCTTTTTGTGAATGTGGTTTTTGTTCCACAGGCTGCAGGATTGTAGTTTTCTTGCTTCTGCTTTCTTCCCTCTGGTGGATGAGGCTATCTAAGAGGCTTGTGTATGTTTCCTGATGGGAGGGACTCTAGTTCTGTATCTTGATTGTGGTGGTAGTTACACAAATTTACACATGGGATTAAACTGCATAGAACTACATAAATACATACACACATGATTACATGCAAAATATGCTTATATGATTGCAATAATGCTTATAATGCTTATATAATTGCAATAATGCTAATGAGGCCTGTAGTCTAGCTAATATTGCACTATAATCATATTAGAACTCCCATTGGTGGAAGCTGTCTAAAAGTTTCAGAGGGCTCTATATACTATTTATGCATCTTCCCATGAATTTATAATTTTATTTAAAATAAAAAGGTTTTTAAAAGATAGCATCAACCAAGCCCTTTTCCATTTTCACTTAAAATGCCCAGCATGCAAACAAAAAATTATCATGAATGAGATGAGCTAAAACTCACAAAGAAAAACTTACTTTAAAAAAGTCCCAGATGCAATCCTCATACTGGAAATGCCAGAACATACTATAAGATAATGATTAACTCTAAGAAAATAGATACAATGGAAAATTTCACACAATACTGGAATGTATAAAATGAACAGATATTCTAGAACTGAAAAAAATGTAATGACTGAATTTTAGGAGGTAATAACTATAACTGATATTTTAGGCTATCAGAATTCAATAAAGATATATGTAATATTTCAATGAAATGATTAGCAAACTTAACCTAAATTACTTAACCTAAATATATATATTTAAGTCAAATGGGCCATGAAGCAAATCTAAATTCATATAAAAGTATTGAAATCAGAATATATTATTTGACCTCTGACAACAGCTTAATTTAGACATCTTTAATAAAGAAGATAACTATAAAATCACCACAATTTGGAAATTAAGCAGTTCACTTGTAAATAATGCATGGGTGAAATAAAAAACTCAAATTAAGTTAGAAAATATTTTGCACTGCATGAAAATAAAAATACATCAAAGAAAACAACTAGGATATAACAGTTATTACCATCAAAAATTTATAGCCTTTTATGCATACATTTGAAAAGAAAAAAAAGGATCTAAGTCTATAATCTAATTTTCCTTCTGAAATAGTAAAATAAAAGCAAATTAAAAGTAGAAAGAAGAAAAAAATATATATAATCAGAATGTAATAAAATAAAACATCTATAATAAGGAGGTCCAGCAAAGTCAAAAGTTGGTTGTATTAAAGGTCCAGTGAGGAACATACTTCAACATAATAAAGACCACATATGACAAGCCCACAGATAACATCATACTCAATGGTAAAACTGAAAGGTTTTTCTCTAAGATCACGAAAAAGACAAGAATGCCCACTATCACCACTTATATTCAACATAATATTGGAAGTCTTAGCTAGAGCAATTAGACAAGAAAAAAATTTTAAAGAATCAAAATTGGAAAGGAAAAAGTAAAAATGTCATTATTTGCAGATGACATAATATTGTATATAAAAAACATTAAAGACTACACCAAATATTTTAGAGCTAATAAATAAATTCAGTAAAGTTGCAAGATAAAAATTCAATATACAGAAATCTGTTGTGTTTCTATAGTTAATACACTATCAGAAAGAGAAATTAAGAAAGCAATACCATTTACAATTTCATCAAAAAGAATAAAATAGCCAGGGATAAATGTAACTAAGGAAGGGGTGTGGAGAAAAGGGAACCCTCCTACACTGTTGGTGGGAAGGTAAACTGGTATAGCCACTATGGAGAACAGTATGGAGGTTCCTTAAAAACTAAAAATAGAGTTACCATATGATCCAGCAATCCCAATCCTGGCCATATATACAGAGGAAACCATAATTCAAAAAGATACACACACCCCAATATTCATTGTAGCACTATTTACAATAGCTAGGACATGGAAGCAGCCTAAATGTCCATCAACAGAGGAATGGAAAAAGAAGATATGGTACATATATACAAGGGAATATTACTCAGCCATTAAAAAGAATGAAATAATGCCATTTGCAGCAACATGGATGGACCTAAAGATTGTCATACTGAGTGAAGTAAGTCAGACAGAGAAAGACAAATATCATATGATATCACTTATATGTGGAATCTAAACAAAAGGGTACAAATTAACTTATCTACAAAACAGAAATAGAGCTACAGATGTAGAAAACAAACTTATGGTTACCAAAGGGGGATAAATTGGGAGATTGGGATTGACATATACACACTACTATACATAAAATAGATAACAAATAAGGACCTACTGTATAGCACAGGGAACTCTACTCAATACTCTGTAATGGCCTATGTGGGAAAAGAATCTAAAAAAGAGTGAATATATGTATAACTGATTCACTTTGCTGTACACCTGAAACTAACACACACTGTAAATCAACTATACTCCAATAAAAATTATTTAAAATAGAATAAAATACCCAGGAATAAACTTAACTAAGGGGCTGAAAGACCTACACATTGAAAACTACAAGGCATGGATGAAAGAATGTAAAGAAGACACAAATAAATGGAAAGATAATCCATGCTCATGGATTAGAATAATTAATATTGTTTAAATGTCCATACTACTCAAAGTAATCTACAGATTTAATGTAATCTCAATCAAAATTCCAATGGCATTTTACACAGAAATAGAACAAAATATCCTAAAATTTACGTGGGACCACAAAAGACCCCAAGTAGCCAAAGGAACCTTGAGAAAGAATAAATCTGCAGGTATCATTCTTCCTGATTTCAAACTATGTTACAATGCTACAGTAATCAAAACATTATGGTACTGGCATAAAAAAAGACACATAGATCAATGGAATGGAATAGAGACCCCAGAAATAAACCTATGCATATATGGTCAATTAATTTATGACAAAGGAGCCAAGAATATATAAGGGGGGGAAATGACAGTCTCTTCAATAAATGGTGATGGGAAAATTGGGCAGCTACATGCAAAAAGAATAAAACTGGACCATTAGCTACACCACCCACAATAATTAACTTAAAATGGATTAGACTTGAAGGTAAGACGCAAAACAATGAAATTCTTAGGAGACGACAGAGGCAGTAAATCCCTGACATCTTTCTCAGCAATGGTTTTTCATATTTGACACCAAAAGCAAAGGCAACAAAAGCTAAAATAAACAAGAGGGATTACATACATCCAACTAAGTAGCTTCTGCATATCAACAAAAGCAAAGACAACCTACTGAATGGGAGAAAATATTTTCAAATTATATATCAAATAAGGTGTTAATATCCAAAATATATAAAGAACTCATATAACTCAACAGCAAAAATAAAAACAACCTGATTTTAAAATGGGCAGAGAATCTGAATATACATTTTCCCAAAGACATACAGAAGGCCAACAGGTACATGAAGTGATGCTCAACATCACTAATCATCAAGAAAATGCAAATAAAAACCACAATGAGATATCACTTTATGCCTCTTAGAATAGCTATTATCAAAAAGACAAGAAATAAAAAGTATTGGTGAGGATCTGGACAAAAGAGAATCCTTGAGCACTCTTGGTGGGAATGTAAATTGGTACAGCCACTTTGGAAAACAATTTGGAGGTTCCCTAAAAAATTAAACATAGAACTACCATATGATCCAGTAATTTTACTTCTGGATATTTATCAGAAGAAAACAAAAACACTAACTCAAAAAGACATGTACCTCCACGTTCACTGCAGCATTATTTACAATAGCCAAGACATGGAAACAATCTAAGTGTCCACTGACAGATGAATGGATTAAGAAAATGTAGTATAGAATCAGCCAAGATGGTGCAGTAGAAAGACCTTGAGCTCACCTCCTCTCACAAGCACACCAAAACCACAACTATTTTCAGGACAACCACTGATGAAAAGACCAGAATCTACCAGAAAAGATCTTTTACAACTAAATACATAAAGAAAGAACCATAATGAGACAAGTCGGAGGGGTGAATTCACGATATAGTCAAGTCCCATACCCCCAGGTGGGTGACTCACAAACTGAGATTCTCCCACAGGAGTAAGAGCTCTGAGCCCCACATCAGGCTCTCCAGCCCAGGGGTCTTGCACTGGGAAGATGAGCTCCCAGAACACTTGGCTTTGAAGGCCAGTGGGGCTTAATCTCAGGAGGCCCATAGTATTGGGGGAAATAGAGATTTTAGTCTTAAAGGTTGCACACAAAAACACACACTCTGGGATTTAGGGAAAAGCTGTAATTTGATAGGAACCTAGACCAGACCTACCTGCTGGTCTTTGAGAGTCTCCTGGAGAGGTAAGGGGAAGCTGCAGCTCACTCTGGGGACAAAGACACTGGCAGCAGCTTCTTCAGAGCTCCTTCTACTGAATTGATGCTGGTGCTGGTGGGCACCATTGTGGAATTCTCCCCCTAGTTCATTAGTACCACAACTTGGCCCCCCCCAACAGCCTGTAGGCAAAAGTGCTGGGATGCCTCAGGCAACTGGGTGGGGACACAGCCCCACTCATAAGGAGACAGGCTGCCTAAATACCTCCTGAGACCACAGCCTTCTCTGGACTCGGCCCTGCCCGCCAGAGGATTCAGGACCCAGCTCCATCCACCAGTGAGCAAGCACCAGTCCCAGGGCCCACTAGCAGGCCAACACAAGTTTTGGAACACTGTGGAACCCAAATTCAACTATGTCAGGAATCAGTCCCCCCACCAATAGTCTGACACCAACTTTGGGATCCCTGGACCCTGCATCCAGATTCTAGGAACCAGTTCTGTCTGGTAGTAGTCCAGCACTAACCCCACAAGTGGACAGGCAACAGCCCTGGAATCTTTTGGACTCTGACTCCACCAAGAAGTGAGCCAGAACTAACCCTGGGTCCCCCTGGGGTTCTGAAGTCAGCTGTCCAGCTGCCTCATGACCCAGTCCTGAAAACAAGTAGCTGGAAACCTCCACAAAGCAGTGCCTGGAAACAAACCAGGCAAGGTAACAATCAGGCCTATAAGACTGCCCACATAGTCAGTGTGCCACAACAGAAGGACCCATGGAGCCCTCATAGGGGGAACCCCTAGAGCATATAGGTTGGATGATGAGAGGTGAATGCACAGCTGGAACACACAGGATGTCTCCTACACAAGGTAACTTCTCCAAGGGGGGAAAATGTAACTAACCTACCAGATACATAAGAATACAAACAGCAATTTAGGCAAAATGAAGCAGCAGAGGAACATGTTCCAGGTGAAGGAAAAAGATAAAACCCCAGAAGAACTAAGTGAAGTGGAGATAGGCAATCTACTTGAGAAAGAGTTCAGGGTAGTGACTGTAAAAATGATCAAGTAACTTGGGAGAAAAATGGATGCACAGAGAAGTTAGAAGTTTGTTAACAAGAGTTTAAAAATATAAAGAACAACCAAACAGAGATGAAAAATACAATTACTGAAATGAAAAATACACTAGAAGGAATCAACAGTAGCCTAAATTATACAGAGGAATGGATCAGCAAGCTGGAAGACACTATAGTGGAAATCACTGATGCTGAACAGAAAAATGAAAAAAAGAATTAAAAGAAATGAGGACCGTTTAAGAGTCCTCTGGGACAACATCACGCATACAAAGATTCATATTATAGGGGTCTCAGAAGGAGAAGAGAGAGAGAAAGGGGTTGAGAACATGTTTGAAGATAAAATAGCTGAAAAGTTCCCTAAACTGGGAAAGAGTCACCCAAGTCCAGGAAGCATAGAAAGTCCCATACAGAATAAACCCAAAGAGGAACACACCATGACATTGTAATTAAAATGACAAAATAAAAGATAAACAGAGAATATTAAAAGCAGCAAGTGAAAAGCAACAAATAACATACAAGGAAACTCCTATAAAGTTATCAGCTGATTTTTCAGCAGAAGCTCTGTAGGCCAGAGGGGAGTAGCTTGATATATTTAAAGTGATGAAAAGGAAAAACCTACAACCTAGAATACTTTACCCAGCAAGACCCTTGTTCAGACTGGATGGAGAGATCGAAAGTTTTACAGACAAGCAAAAGCTAAAAGAGTTCTGAATCACCAGACCAGCTTTACAAGATGTGTTAAAGGAAATTCTCTAAGCAAAAAAGAAAAGGCCACAAATAGAAACATGAAAATTATGAAATGAAAAAGTCCATCAGTAAAGTCAAACATACAATAAAAGTAGGAAATCATCTACACACAAATCTAGTACGCAGGTTAAAAGACAAAAGGAGCAAAATCATCTATATCCACAGTAAGCAGTAAGGGGATTCACAAAACAATTAGATGTAAAATATGATATCAAAAACAGTAATCATGTGGGGAGGAAAGTACAAAAGAAGGGTTGTTAAAATGCATTAGAAATTAAGAGATCAGCAACTGAAAACAAGGTATATTTTGAGATTGCTATATAAAAACCTCATGGTAACCATAAACCAAAACTCTATAATAGATATACCCACAAAGAAGAAAAAGGAATCCAAACATAGCACTAAAGATAGTAACCAAATCACAAGAGAAGAGAAGAAAAGAAGAAAGAAGGAAAGAAGGAAAGAAAGAAAGAAAGGAAGGAAGGAAGGAAGGAAGAAAGAAAGACAGAAAGAAAGAAAGAAAGAAAGAAAGAAAAAGAAAGAGAGAAAGAAAGACAGACAGACCTAGAAAACTAAATCCAAAACAATTAACAAAATGGAAAGAACACATGTATCAATAATTACCTTAAATGTAAGTGGACTAAATACTCCAATCAAAAGATATAAAGTGGCTGAATGAACACAAAAACAAGACCCATATATATGCTGCCTACAAGAGACTCACTTTAGGTCTAAAGACACACATAGACTGAGAGTGAGGGGATAGAAAAATGTATTTCATGAAAATGGAAATCAAAAGAAAGCTGGGGTAGCAATACTTATATCAGACAAAATAGACTTTAAAATAAAGACTGTTACAAGATACAAAGAATAACACTACGTAATGATCAAGGGATCAATCCAAGAAGACATAACAATTGTAAGTACATATGTACCCAACATAGGTGCATCTAAATATATAAAGCAAATATTAACAGACATAAAGGAAGAAATATACAGTAACACAATAATAGTAGGGGACCTTAACATCCCACTTACATCAATGGACACATAATCCAGAAAGAAAATCAAGATGGTAACGCTGGTCTTAAATGACATATTTGACTAGATGGACTTAATTGACATATGTAGAACATTCCATCCAAATGCAGCAGAATACACATTCTTTCCAAGTGAACATGGAACATTCCCTAGGATAGATCACACACAAGGTCACAAAACAAGCCTCAGTAAATTTAAGAAAACTGAAATCATATCAAGCATCTTTTCCGACCACAACACTGAGACTAGATATCAAATACTAGGGGAAAAAATGCAAAAAACACAAACACAGGCTTCCCTGGTGGCGCAGTGGTTGAGAGTCCGCCTGCTGATGCAGGGGACATGGGTTCATGGCCCGGTCCAAAAAGATCCCACATGCTGTGGAGCGCTGGGCCCGTGAGCCATGGCCACTAAGCCTGCACGTCCGGAGCCTGTGCTCCACAATGGGAGAGGCCACAACAGTGAGAGGCTCACGTACCGCAGAAAAAAAATAAAACACAAACAATTGGAGGCTAAACAATAAACTCTCAATAAATGGGTATAGAAGCAACATCCCTCAACATAATAAAGGCTACATATGACAAACCCAAAGTTGACATCATACTCAATGGTGAAAAGCTGAAAGCATTTCCTCTAATATCAGGAAAAATACAAGGATGTCCACTCTCGCCACTTCTATTCAACATAGTAATGGAAGTCTTAGCCACAGCAATCAGAAAAGAAAAAGAAATAAAAGGAACCCAAATTAGAAAAGAAGTAAAACTGCCACTGTTTGAAGATGACATGATACTATACATAGAAAATCCTAAAGACACCACCAGAAAACTACTAAAATGAATGTAGTTGAATGAATTTGGTAAACTTAAAGGATACAAAATTAATATACACAAATCCTCTGCCTTTGTATACACTAACAACGAACTATCAGAAAGAGAAATTAAAGAAACACTCCCATTCACCACTGCATTAAAAAGAATACCTAGGAATAAAGCTACCTTAGGAGGTAAAAGACCTCTATTCAAAAAGCTATAAGACACTGATGAAAGAAATTGAATATGACACAAACACATTGAAAGATATACCATGTTCCTGGATTGAAAGAATCAGTATTATTAAAATGACCACACTACCCAAGGCAATCTACAGATTCAATGCAATCCCTATCAAGATATCAATGGCATTTTTCACAGAACTAGCACAAATAATTTTAAAAATTGTATGGAAACACAAAAGGCCCTTAATAGGCAAAATAATCTTAAGAAAGAAGAACTGAGCTGGAAGAATCATGCTCCCTGACTTCACACTTTACTACAAAGCTGCAATAATCAAAACTGTGTGGTACTGGCACAAAAAGAGACACATTGATAAATAGAATAGGATACAGAGCCCAGAAATAAACCCACACATTTATGGTCAGTTAATCTACCACAAAGGAGGCAAGAAGAAAAAATGGAGAAAAGACAGTCTCTTCGATAATGGTGCTGAGAAAACTGGACAGCTACAAGTAAAACAATGAAATTAGAACATTCTCTAAAACCATGTACAAATATAAACTCAAAATGGATGAAAGACCTAAATGTAAGACCAGAAAACATAAAACTCCTATAGGAAAACATAGGCAGAACATCTTTTGAAATAAATTGTAGCAATTTTTTGGATCTATATCCTAAAGCAATGAAAATAAAATCAAATATAAACAAATGGACCTAGTTAAAATTAAAAGTTTTTGCACAGCAAAGGAAGCCATCAATGAAACAAAATGACAATCTACTGAATGGGAGAAAATACTTGCAAATAATATGACCAAAAAGAGGTTAATATCCTAAATATACAAACAGCCCATACAACTCAACATAAAAAAACACAAAACAGAAAACCCAATTAAAAAATGGGCAGAAGACCTGAATAGACATTCTCCCAAAGAGGACATGCAGACGGCCAACAGGCACATGGAAAGATGCTCAACATCACTAATCATCAGTAAAATGCATGAAAAAAACAAACAACCCAAGCAAAAAATGGGTGAAAGATCTAAATGGACATTTCTCCAAAAAAGACATACAGATGACCAACAAGCACATGATAAGATGCTCAACATCACTAATTAGTAGAGAAATGCAAAGCAAAACTACAATGAGGTATCACCTCACACCAGTCAGAATGGCAATCATCAAAAAGTACTCAAACAATAAATGCTGGAGAGGGTGTGGAGAAAAGGGAACCCTCCTACACTGTTGGTGGGAATGTAAACTCATACAGCCACTAAGGAGAACAGTATGGAGGTTCCATAAAAAACTAAAAGTAGACCTACCATATGGCCCTGAAACCCCACTCCTGGGCATACATCTGGAGAAAACCAAAATTCAAAAACATACACGTACCCCAATGTTCACTGCAGCACGATTTACGATAGCCAGGACATGGAAGCAACATAAATGTCCATCAATGGAGGAATGGATAAAGAAGATGTGATATATATATATATATATATATATATATATATATATATATATATATATATACATACACACACACACACACACACACATACATGACATACACATAATGGAATATTACTCAGCCATAAAAAAGAATGAAATAATGCCATTTGTGGCAACATGGATGGACCTAGAGATTGTCATAGTGAGTGAAATAAGTCAGACAGAAAAAGACAGATATAATATGATGTTACTTATTCATACAATCTAAAACATGGTACAAATGAACATATTTACAAAAGAGAAATACAGTCACAGATGTAGAAAACAAACATATGGTTACCAGGGGGGAAAGCAGTGAGGGAAGGGATAATTTGGGAGACTGGGATTGGCAGATACACACTACTATATATAAAATAGGTAACTAATGAGGACCAACTTGTAGCACACGGAACTCTTCTCAATACTCTGTAATGAGAGGACCTCCAAGATGGTGGAGGAGTAAGACATGATCACCTTTCTCCCCACAAATACATCAAAAATACATCTATATGTGGAACAACTCCTACATAACACCTACCAAATACAGGCAGAAGACTTCAGATTTCCCAAAGACAAAAAAGAAACTCCCCACATACCTGGGGTCCTGGTGCTCCAGGCGGGTGTCAGGCCTGAGCCTCTGAGATGGGAGAGCCGAGTTCAGGACACTGGACCACCAGAGACCTCCCCACCCCATGTAATATCAATCAGCGAGAGCTTTCCCAGAGATCTCCGTCTCAACGCTAAGATCCAGCTCCCCTCAATGATGAGCCAGCTACAGTGCTGGACACCCTACCCTATGCCAAACAAATAAAGAGACAGGAACACAACCTCACCCATTAGCAGAGAGGCTGCCTAAAATCATAAGTTCACAGACACACCAAAACACACCACTGGATGTGGTGCTTCCCACAAGAAAGATAAGATCCAGCCTTAACCACCAGAACATAGGCACCAGTCCCCTCCACCAGGAAGCCTATACAACCAACTGAAACAACCTTACCCACTGGGGGCAGACACCAAAAACAACAGGATCTATGAACCAGCAGCCTGAGAAAAGGAGACCACAAACACAGTAAGTTAAGAAAAATGAGAAGACAGAGAAAGGTAAAAACCCACCAGACCAAACAAATGAAGAGGAAATAGGCAATCTACCTGAAAAATAATTCAGAGTAATGATAGTAAAGATGATCCAAAATCATGGAAATAGAAGGGACAAAATACAAGAAACGTTTAACAAGACCTAGAAGAACTAAAGAGCAAAGAAACAATGATGAACAACACAATAAATGAAATTAAAAATTCTTTAGAAGGAATCAATAGCAGAATAACTGAGGCAGAAGAACAGATAAGTGACCTGGAAGATAAAATAGTGGAAATAACTACTGCAGAGCAGAATAAAGAAAAAAGAATGAAAAGAACTGAGGACAGTCTCAGAGACCTCTGGGACAACATTAAACGCACCAACATTCGAATTATAGGGTTCCAGAAGAAGAAGAGAAAAAGAAAGGGACTGAGAAAATATTTGAAGAGATTATAGTTGAAAACTTCCCTAATATGGGAAAGGAAACAGTTAATCAAGTACATGAAGTGCAGAGAGTACCACACAGGATAAATCCAAAGAGAAACACGCCAAGACACATATTAATCAATCTATCAAAAATTAAATACAAAGAAAAAATATTAAACTCAGCAAGGGAAAAGCAACAAATAACATACAAGGGAATCCCCATAAGGTTAACAGCTGATCTTTCAGCAGAAATTCTGCAAGCCAGAAGGTACTGGCAGGACATATCTTGTTTTTTTTTTTTACATCTTTATTAGAGTATAATTGCTTTACAATGGTGTGTTACTTTCTGCTTTATAACAAAGTGAATCAGCTATACATATACATATATCCCCATATCTCTTCCCTCTTGCGTCTCCCTCCCACCCTCCCTATCCCACCCCTCTAGGTGGCCACAAAACACCGAGCTGATCTCCCTGTGCTATGCGGCTGCTTCCCATTAGCTATCTGTTTTACGTTTGGTAGTGTATATATGTCCATGCCACTCTCTCACTTTGTCCCAGCTTACCCTTCCCCCTCCCCATACCCTCAAGTCCATTCTCCAGTAGGTCTGTGTATTTATTCCCGTCTTACCCCTAGGTTCTTCATGACATTTTTTTTCTTAAATTCCATGTATATATGTGTTAGCATATGGTATTTGTCTTTCTCCTTCTGACTTACTTCACTCTGTATGACAGACTCTAGGTCCATCCACCTCATTACAAATAGCTCAATTGTGTTTCTTTTTATGGCTGAGTAATATTCCATTGTATATATGTGCCACATCTTCTTTATCCATTCATCCAATGATGGACACTTAGGTTGTTCCCATCTCCGGGCTATTGTAAATAGAGCTGCAATGAACATTTTCGTACATGACTCATTTTGAATTATGGTTTTCTCAGGGTATATGCCCAGTAGTGGGATTGCTGGGTCATATGGTAGTTCTATTTGTAGTTTTTTAAGGAACCTCCATACTGTTCTCCATAGTGGCTGTACCAATTCACATTCCCACCAGGAGTGCAAAAGTGTTCCCTTTCTCCACACCCTCTCCAGCATTAAAGTGATGAAAGGGAAAAACCTACAACCAAGATTACTCTACACAGCAAGGATCTCATTCAGATTTGACAGAGAAATTAAAACCTTTACAGAAAAGCAAAAGCTAAGAGAATTCCGCACAACCAAAACACCTTTACAACAAATGCTAAAGGAACTTCTCTACGCAGGAAACACAAGAGAAGGAAAAGATCTACAATAACAAACCCAGACGAATTAAGAAAATGGTAATAAGGACATACATATTGATAATTACCTTAAATGTAAATGGGTTAAATGCTCTAACTAAAAGATATAGACGGGCTGAAAGGAAACAAAAACAAGACCCATATATATACTGTCTAAAAGAGACCCACTGCAGACCAAGGGACACATACAGACTGAAAGTGAGGGAATAGAAAAAGATATTCTGTACAAATGGAAATCAAAAGACAGATGGAGTAGCAATTCTCATATCAGACAAAGTAAACTTTAAAATAAAGACTATTACAGGAGACAAAGAAGGACACAACATAATGATCAAGGGATCAATCCAAGAAGAAGATATCACAGTTGTAAATAATTATGAACCCGGGCTTCCCTGGTGGCACAGTGGTTGGGAATCTGACTGCCAATGCAGGGGACATGGATTCGAGCCCTGGTCTGGGAGGATTACACATGCCATGGAGCAACTGGGCCTGTGAGCAACAATTACTGAGCCTGCGTGTCTGGAGCCTGTGCTCCACAACAAGAGAGGCCGCGATAGTGAGAGGCCCGTGCACTGTGATGAAGAGTGGCCCCTGCTTGCCACAACTAGAGAAAGCCCTCGCAGAGAAACGAAGACCCAACGCAGCCATAAATAAATAAATAAACAAAACAAAATAACCCTTGATACTAAAAAAAATATACATTTATGCACCCAACATAGGAGCACCTCAATAAATAAGGCAAATGCTAACAGCCATAAAAGGGGAAATTGACAGTAACACAATAATAGTAGGGGACTGGAACACCCCACTTTCACCCATGGACAGATCATCCAAAATGAAAATAAATAAGGAAACATAAGCTTTAATGACACATTAAATGAGATGGACTTAATTGATATTTATAGGACATTCCATCCAAAAACAACAGAATACACTTTCTTCTAAAGTGCTCATGGAACATTCTCCATGATACATCATATCTTGGGTAACAAATCAAGCCTTGGTAAAGTTTAAAAATTGAAATTTGATCAACTACCTTTTCCGACCACAGTGCTATGAGACTAGATAACAACTACAGGGAAAAAAACGTAAAAAATACAAACACATGCAGGCTGAACAATACACTACTAAATAACCAAGAGATCACTGAAGAAATCAAAGAGGAGATCAGAAAATACGTAGAAACAAATGACAATGAAGACACAAAGGCACAAAAGCTATGGAATGCAGCCACGGCAGTTCTAAGAGGGACGTTTACAGCAATACAATCCTACCCCAAGAAACAAGAAACATCTCAAATAAACAACCTAAACTTATCCCTAAAGAAATTAGAGAAAGAAGAACAAAAAGGACCCATAGCAGAAGGAAAGAAATCATAAAGATCAGATCTGAAATAAATGAAAAACAAATGAAGGAAATAAGAGCAAAGATTAATAAAACTAAAAGCTGGTTCTTTGAGAAGATAAACAAAATTGATAAACCATTAGCCAGACTCATCAAGAAAAAAAGGGGTAAGACTCAAATCAACAGAATTAGAAATGAAAAGGGAGACGTAACAATTGACAACGAAGAAACACAAAGGATCATGAGACATTACTACAAGCAACTCTCTGCCAATAAAATGGACAACCTGGTAGAAATGGACAAATTCTTAGAAAAGCACAGCCTTCCAAGACTGAACCAGGAAAAAATAGAAAATATAAACAGACCAATCACAAGCACTGAAATTGAAACTATGATTAAGAATCTTCCAACAAACAAAAGCTCAGGACCAGGTGGCTTCACAGGCAAATTCTATCAAACATTAAGGGAAGAGCTAACACCTATGCTTCTCAAACTGTTCCAAAATATAACAGAGGGAGGAACATTCCCAAACTAATTCTACGAGCCCACCATCACCCTGATACCAAAACCAGACAAAGAAAACTACAGGCCAATATCACTGATGAAAACAGATGCAAAATTACTCAACAAAATATTAACAAACAGAATCCAACAGCACATTAAAAGGATCATACACCATGATCAAGTGGGGTTTATCCCAGGAATGCAAGGATTCTTCAATATATGCAAATCAAACAATGTGATACACCATATTAACAAATTGAAGGATAAAAACCATATGCTAATCTAAATAGATGCAGAAAAAGCTTTCAACAAAATTCAACACCCATATATGATAAAAACTATACATAAAGTAGGCATAGAGGGAACTTACCTCAAAATAATAAAGCCCATATATGACAAACCCACAGTCAAAATCGTTCTCAATGCTGAAAAGCTGAAACCATTTCCCATAAGATCAGGAATAAGACAAAGTTGCCCACTCTCACCATTACTGAACATAGTGTTGGAAGTTTTAGCCACAGCAATCAGAGAAGAAAAAGAAAAAAAAGGAATCCAAATCAGAAAAGAAGAAGTAAAACTCTCACTGTTTTGCAGATGACATGATAGTATATATAGAGAATCCTAAAGATGCTACCAGAAAACTACTAGAGCTAGTCAACGAACTTGGTACAGTAGGATAGAAAGTTAATGCACAGAAATCTCTTGCATTCCTAAACACTAATGATGAAAAATCTGAAAGAGAAATTAGGGAAACAAAAGCATTTACCATTGCAACAAAAAGAATAAAATACCCAGAAATAAATCTACCTAAGGAGACAAAAGACCTGTATGCAGAAAACTATAAAACACTGATGAAAGAAATTAAAGATGATACAAACAGATGGAGAGATATACCATGTTCTTGGATTGGAAGAATCAACATTGTGAAAATGACTATACTACCCAAAGCAATCTACAGTTTCAATGCAATCCCTATCAAACTACCAATGGCATTTTTCACAGAACTACAACAAAAAATTTCACCATTTGTATGGAAACACAAACGACCCCGAATAGCCAAAGCAATCTTGAGAAGGAGAAACAAAGCTGGAGGAATCAGGCTTGGTGGCTTCAGACTATACTACAAAGCTACAGTAATGAAGACAATATGGTACTGGCACAAAAACAGAAATATAGATCAATGGAACAGGATAGAAAGCTCAGAGATAAACTCATGCACATATGGTCACCTTATCTTTCATAAAGTAGGCAAGAATATACAATGGAGAAAAGCTAGCCTCTTCAATAAGTGGTACTGGATTAAATGAACAGCTATATGTAAAAGAATGAAATTAGAACACTCCCTAACACCATACACAAAAATAAATTTAAAATAGATTAAAGACCTAAATGTAAGACCAGGCACTATAAAACTCTTAGAGGAAAACATAGGCAGAACACTCTATGACATAAATCACAGCAAGATCCTTTTAGACCCACCTCCTAGAGAAATGGAAATAAAAACAAAAATAAAAATATGGGACCTAATGAAACTTAAAACCTTTTGCACAGCAAAGGAAACCATGAACAACATGAAAAGACAACCCTCAGAATGGGAGGAAATATTTGCAAATGAATCAGGTGACAAAGGATTAATCTCCAAAATATACAAGCAGCTCATACAGCTCAATATCAAAAAATCAAACAATCCAATCCAAAAATGGGCAGAAGACCTAAACAGATATTTCTCCAAAGAAGATATACAGATTGCCCACAAACACATGAAAGGATGCTCAACATCACTAATTATTAGAGAAATGCAAATCAAAACTACAATGAGGTATCACCTCACACTGGTCAGAATGGCCATCATCAAAAAATCTACAAACATTAAATGCTGGAGAGGGTGTGGAGAAAAGGGAATCCTCTTGCACTGTTGGTGGGGATGTAAATTGATACAGCCACTATGGAAAACACTGGAGGTTCCTCAAAAAACTAAAACTAGAACTATCATATGACCTAGCAATCCCACTACTGGGCATATACCCTGAGAAAACCATAATTCGAAAAGTCATGTACCACAATGTTCATTGTAGCACTATTTACAATAGCCAGGACATGGAAGCAACCTAAGTGTCCATTGACAGATGAGTGGATAAAGAAGATGTGGCACATATATACAATGGAAAATTATTCAGCCATAAAAAGAAACGAAATTGAGTTTTTGTAGTGAGGTGGATGGACCTAGAGTCTGCCATACAGAGTGAAGTAAGTCAGAAAGAGAAAAAAAAATACTGTATGCTAACACATATATATGGAATCTAAAAAAAAATAAAAAGTTTCTGAAGAACCTAGGGTCTGGACAGGAATAAAGACGCAGACGTAGATAATGGACTTGAGGACACTGGGAGGGGGAAAGGTAAGCTGGGACGAAGTGAGAGAGTGGCACTGACATATATACACTACCAAATGTAAAATAAATAGGTAGTGGGAAGCAGACGCATAGCACAGGGAGATCAGCTCAGTGCTTTGTGACCATGTAGAGGGGTGGGATAGGGAGGGTGTGAGGGAGATACAAGATGAAGGGGATATATGTGTACGTATCACTGATTCACTTTGTTTTACTGCAGAAACTAACACAACATTGTAAAGCTATTATACTCCAGTAAAGTTGTTAAAAAAAGAATACTCTGTAATGACCTCTACGGGAAAAGAATCTAAAAAAGAGTGGATATATGTATATGTATAACTGATTCACTTTACTGTACACCTGAAACTAACACAACATTATAAATCAACTATACTCTAATACAAATTTTAAAAAAACACACAATTAGTTGTCACCTCACACCTGTCAGAATGGCTATCATCAATTAGAAAACAAATAACAAATTATTGGCAAGGGTGTGGAGAAAATCGAAACTTCATACACTCTTAATGGGAATGTAAATTGGTGTAGCTGCTGTGGAAAACATTATGGAGGTTTCTCAAAAACTAATAATAATGCTACCATATGATCCAGCAGACCTACTCCTGGGCATACATCTGGAAAAGGTGCAAACTCTAATTTGAAAAGATACATGTATCCCAGTGTTCATAGCAGCACTATTTGAAATAGCTAAGACACAGAAGCAACATAAATGTCCATCAACAGATGAATGGATAAAGAATATGTGGTATATATATATATATATATATATATATATATATATATACAATGGAATATTATTCAGCCATAAAACAAATGAAATAATGCCATTTGCAGCAACATGTATAGACCTAGAGATTACCATATTATCATATTAAGTCTCTGTAAGTTAGAGAAAGACAAATATCATATAATATCACTTGTATGTGAAGTCTAACAAAAAAGATACATATGAATTTATTTACAAAACAGAAATAGCCTCACAGACATAGAAAACAAACTTACGGTTACCAAAGGGGATAGTGGGATTGGGGGGTAGATAGCTTAGGAGTTTGGGATTAGCATATACACACTATTATATATATTTAGGTAAACAACAATGACCTAATTACAGCACAAGGAACTATAGTCATATCTTGTAATAACCTACAGTGGAAAAGAATCTGAAAAAGTATATATATATATATATATATATATATATATATATATATATATATATACACATATACATATATATATCTGAATCACTTTGCTGTATATTTGAAACTAAACATTATAAATTAACTATACTTCAATTAAAAAATGCATAGTAGAAAAAACAGATGTGGTGTATATATATACAATGGAATACTACTCTGCTATAAAGAAGAACAAAATGTTGCCATTTGCAGAAACATGGATAGACTTGGAGGGCATTATGCTAGTGAAATAAGTCATACAGAGAAAGACAAATATTGTATGACATCACTTATATGTGGAATCTAAAATATACAACAAACTAGTGAGTGTAACAAAAAAGAAGCAGACACAAATATAGATAACAAACTAGTGGTTACTTGTGGGGAGAAGGAAGGGGTAGGGGCAATATAGGGGTCAGGGATTAAGAGGTACAAACTATTATGTATAAAATAAGCTATAAAGATATATTGTACAACACAGGGAATAGAGCCAATATTTATAAAAATTATAAATGGAATATAGCCTTTAAAAATTGTGAATCACTGTATTGTACAACTCTAACTTATATAATATTATACATCAACTATACTTCAGTTAAAGAAATGCAAATTTAAACTACTATGAGATTCTAAAATATGCATATTTTGATGGCTAAATCTTCAAAGTTTAACAGTACTAAGTGCTGAAAAGAATGGAGAGTCATTGCAACCCTTGTACACTGCTGGTAGACGTGTAAATTGGTGCAAAATTTTGTAAAACTCCTTGGCAGTTTCTAATAAGTTGAATGCATGCATACCCTATGGTCCAGCAATCCCATTCCTAGTTATATAAACAACAGAAATGAAGACATATGTTCAGCAACAAATTGTAAACAAATATCTTACTAAATATTACTCATTATATTGTAACACTGGACACAATCAAAATTCCATCATCAACAGTAGAATGGATATATAAGTTGTGGTTTATTTATAGAATGGACTACTATACAGCACTGAAAGTTAATGAACTATAGCTAGCATAACAACATAAATGAATGTCAAAAACATTATGTTGAGTGCTACTAGCCATGTACAAGGGAGTATATACTATATTATCCCACTTATAGATAACGTTCAAAAACAGGTGAAACTAATCTGTAGCATAAGAAATCAAGATATTAGTTATTTTGGGGGAGGGGAGTATGGACAGTGACTTAGAAAAGGCATGAAGGCGTGGTTTGGGATGTTATTTCTTTGTATTTCCTGATCCAGATGGTGGTACACAGGTTTGTACCTTTGAAAAACATTCATTGATTTGTACATTTATGATTTTGCTTTTTTTCCCTATGTATGTTATATTTTAATCAAAAAGCTTACTTTAAACCAAAAAAAATTACTGAAGAGACCTGAATTAATGGCAACATAGCATGTTTCTGGCTGGGGAGTGCTAATTAGCTAAAGATACCAATGTTTCCAAGTTTATTTATAATTCAGTGTAATCCTAATAAAAGTCTCAACACCATTTCCTTAAAATAAAACTTGTCAATTTTATTTTAAAGTTTGTAAGGAATTGCTTGCAACTACCTTTAAAAAAAAAGTATAACAGGTCATTTGACCTAATGAAGAGCAAACATACTATAAATCTAACAAAATATTGTAGTACTAGAATATTTTCATGTTGATATGTACATGCACCAAAACACTGGTAACAGGAATTGCCTCCTGGGAGGAAACCTGGGTGGCTGTTTGGGTAAGAATGAGAAGGAGATTTATTTTTCAATATATACCACTTTTTACCCTTTGGATTATGACCTTTGCATATGAGGTACTTATTTAAAAAACAAATTTAAAAAAAATTAAAGCTTAGTACTGGGGCAAAAATAGAAAAAAAGAATCACTGTAATTAAACAGAGAGATCCAAAAACAGATCCATGTATTTATAGGAATTTAGTGTAAGATGAAGGAACAGTTTATGACCACTGAGGAAATTATGTACTGTTCAATAAGTTGCACTGGATAAATGGCTATCCATTTAGAAAAAATGTGAGACCCGTTGTGCACAATGGAATATAATGCTACTACATGTAATTAACAAATACTGAATGTACTCTTCAGGTGGGAAAGAGCTTGCTAAGTAAAGCCTAAAACTCATAAGCCATAAAAAGAAAGAGATTTAAGTATGTATTAATTTTAAACTTCTCTGTAGCAAAAAGATCTCATCAATAAGGTTAGAGATAAATAACAGACTAAGATTTAGAAACAAAATATTAATATTTCTGACACATAAGGAGCTAATATGAATCAGTAAGTAAAAAATGAAACAAAATATAAAATTGAGCAAAGGATATGCATAAAAAATTCACAGAATATTACAAATGGATAATAAACATATAGACATATATTCAACCTCAAGAGTAATCAAAGAAATACACGTAAAACAATAAGATATTTGCATTTTAAAACTATGGAAGAATAACTAATACATTAATTTAAAAGTTAGCTGTTGTAAGATTGGGGGAAGAGAACAGAATTGCTAAAGACTGTGATAGGAGCAAAATTTCTTTTGTATATCATTATTTTATTTTATTTTTGAACCATGTAACTGAATTCATTTTCTCTGTGTCCCAGCATTCTTCCAAAACCAAATGCTTTTCCATTATTCCCTATCTCGATAAATGGTACCATCATTCATCCAATTGCAGAATCAGAAACCTAGACGTCATCTTTCACATCTCCCTCTTCAACATACCCATATTACTGTACCTAAAGTTCTACCAATTTTACCCCTTAAGCCCCTTTCAGAAACATTTATTTCTCTTCACACGTTCCACCACAACCCTAGTGCAAGCTGTCATGAACTCACTCTTGACCACTGCTAAAGCCTCATTCACACAAGAAATATTTGCTAAGCATCTACTTTATATCTGATATCATGCTAACTGGTTTCCTGGAATCTACTTTTGTCTCCTCACCCATTCTACACACTGCAGCCAAGTTTAGCATTTCAAAAATCTCATTTTGTCAGTAGCTCCCTCACCACTTTAAATACCTCAAAGCCTTCAGAGTAATCTTAAGGAAATTTAAAATTATTAACCTAGGCACAAATTAACTTCATGGTCAGGTCCGAACTACTTCTTCAGCCCTATATTCACATCAGGACCACATCTACCAATCTCAAGCTACATGGTCCTCCTTTCTGATCCCACAATGCACCATGTTGTCTATCTTGCATAGACATCATATCCCCATAAACTCAATATCCCTTTTCCTAGTAAACTCTTAAAAAAATCAGAACAAATAGAAAGCATTCTATAATAATGTGCATTTGTAATCAAATATACTAATAGTTACATTCAATATAAACTGTTTAAGTGTTCTGATTAAAGGCAAATATTATCATACTGAATGTACAAAGACTATATGTTACATACAAGATACACATCTAAAATATAAGAATGCAGAAAGGTTGAAAATAGAAGAATGGAAAAAGATACACCAAACAAAATCAATCAAAAGAAAGCTGGTGTGGCTAAATCAATATCAGACAAAGTAGACATTAAGGCAAAAATCATTACCAGCAATAAAAAGAGATGCTTCAGAATGATAAAAGATTCTATTCACCAGAAATATACAATTCTAAATTTGTATGCAACTAATATTGCATCAAAAGATATGAGGTAAGATATGAGACGAAGAAAAACTAGACAAAACCACAATCAGAAATAGACAAATACAAGATCATAGTGGGATATTTTAATACATCTTTCTCAATAACTGATGGAATAGGAGAAAAAAATAACATCAGTAAGGATACACCACATTGAATAACATTAACAAATTGAACCTAACTGGCATATGTGGGAACTATACTCAACAACTGCAGATACATATTCTTCTCATAAACACATGAAACATTTACATGCACTGAACATATTTTAGGCCAGAGATCAGCAAGCTTTTTGTAAAGTGCTAGATAATAAATACTTTAGGCTTTGTGAGCCTCATGAGATCACAATCATATATTTTTCTTTTTTAACCACCTCTTAAATGTGTAAAAAACATTTTTAGATTGAGGGCCATACAAAAACATTCTATAAGCAAGATTTGGCATGTAGACCATAATTTGCTGACTTCTGTTGTAGACCAAGAAGCAACTCTCAACAAATTTCAAACAGTGGAAAATTCTAGAGTATGCTCTCTGACCACAGTGCAATTAAGCAAGAAATAAATAATTGAATGACAATTAGAAAAGCTCCATCATTTGAAAATTAAGAAATACACTTAATTTTAGGTTTGGGAGGAAAGGGGTTACAGGAGGAAACTTTGGGGGATATAATGTGTTCATTATGTTGATTGTTGTTTATTATCTTGATCTTGGGTATATAAGTATGTTAAAACATATCAAATTGTGCATGTGTAGTTTATTGTATACCAATTTAGCTTCAATAAAGCTGTTAAAAATGGGGAAAAAAAGAAATACACTTCTAAATAACCCTGGTTCTATGGGAAAATCACATTAAAAATTAGACAATATTTAAACCAAATTATTGTTGAAAATAATACATACAAAAGCTTGTGGGCTACAGCTAAAGTCATGCTTAGAGGAACATTTGTGACCCTAAAAGCATATATTAACAAAGAAGAAAAGTTGAAAATCACCTGCTAAGCATCATCTCATTAAGCTAAAACAAGAAAGCAAATTAAACCCAAAGAAAGCAGAAGGAATTAAATAAGACCAGAAATAAACGAAACAGAAAACAATCAAAGGGATCAACAAAACCAAACATTGTTTCCTTAAAAAGAATAACAAATTTGATAAAACTCTAGAAGGACCAATGAAGAAAAAAAGAGAAAGCACAAATAAAGTGTGGAATGTAAAAAGGATATAAACTACAGATCCTACAGATACTTAAAATATAAGATATTATGAAAAAATTTATGTCATTAATTTGAAAATATAATTAAATGGTATAAATTGCTAGCAACGTACAACTTACCAAAATGGATTCAAGTTAAATAGAAAATCAGAACAGTACACAATATTAAAGAAATTGAAACTGTAACTTAAAACCCTTTTAAGGACATCATCAAGATGGCAAAATAGGAAACCCCAGGCTCCATCTCACCACAAAGATCAACAATTAGATAGCTATCCATAAACAAAAATGACTCTGGGAGAGCTCAGGAGTCAATTTAAGAAACCAGCAACAAATAGAACAAAAAACCAGGGAATAACTGTACAAAAGGGAAGGATGAACAGCTTCATTTTATTGGCATCATCCTGTCCTCCAGGCTGGCACTACTCAGTTCCAAGAGGGAGCTCCCCAGCAAGAAAGAGTTCCCCTCTGTGGAAAAGGGAGAGTGGGGTGAGTGACCATCTTCCAGTCTCTGGAGCACTGCATGAAGGACCCACTTGATTTCACCCCACCCAGACTGGCAAAGTTAAGATATATAGAGGTGGCTAGGGACAAAGCTTTAGTAATCATAAAAGTAAACATAAACCCACACATACATGGTCAACAAATATTTGACAAGGGAGCTAAGAATACTCAGTGGGGAAATGATAAACACATGCAGAAAAATTGAGTCACTATCTTACACCACTCCCCAAAATTAACTCAAAATGGATTGAGGATTTAAACAAAAGGCCTGAAACCGATAAACTCCTAGAAAAAAAAATAGGGAAAAAGCTCATTGACATGGGTCTTGGCAATGATTTTTTTGATATGTCACCAAAAGCACAAGCAACAAAAGCAAAAATGAGCAAGTGGTATTCCATCAAACTAAAAAGCTTCTACACATCAGAAGAAATATTCAACAAAATTAAAAGGCAAACTTCAGAATGGGAGAAAATATTTACAAATTGTATATCTGATATGGAATTAATGTCCAAAATATATAAGGAACCCATAAAACTCAATAGCAAAAGAAAAAACGTCCAATAAAAAAATGGGTAGATGGGGCTTCCCTGGTGGTGCAGTGGTTGAGAGTCCGCCTGCCAATGCAGGGTACATGGGTTCGTGCCCCGGTCCGGGAAGATCCCACATGCCGCGGAGCAGCTGGGCCCATTAGCCATGGCCGCTGAGCCTGCACATCCGGAGCCTGTGCTCTGCAACGGGAGGGGCCACAGCAGTGAGAGGCCCGCGTACCGCAAAAAAAAAAAAAAAAAAAAATGGGTAGAGAACTTGAATAGACATTTCTCCAAAGAAGATACGAAAATGGCCAAAAGGTACATGAAAAGATGCTCAACATCACTAATCATTACGGAAATGCAAAATCAAAACCACAAGGAGTTGAGTGGCTAGAGTTGGGGTAGACAAGGGGCATGAAGGAGGAGCGTGATTAAATCATGGCTTTGGCGAAAAGCAGATAGGACTAGGACTAAAACATGACCTTGAGTCCAACTAGCTGTGTGACCTTGGGAAAGAGGTGAAATCACCTCTTTACACGTGTGTTTCTGCATCTGTAAAATAATATACTTTAAAGAGTCTTTATGGGGATTACATGAGATTAAACATGTAAAACACATATTAGATACTCAATAAATGACAGTTATTAAAAAAACGCAAGGAGACATCATTTCACATCTGTAAAGGTATCATCAAAAAGACAAGAAAGACAAATGCTGTCATGGATGTGGAGAAAAATGAACTTTTATGAACTATTAGTGAAAATGTCAATTGGTTCACCACTATGGAAAGCAGTATGGAGGTTCCTCAAAAAATTAAAATAGAACTACCATATGATCCAGCAATCTCACTTCTGCATATATATCCAATGGAATGAAATTACTCTCAAAGAGATAACTGCACTCCCATGTTCATTTGCAGCATTAGTCACAATAGCCAAGATATGGAAACTACCTAAGTATCCATCAACAAATGAATTGATAAAGAATATATGGTATATACATAAAATGGGATATTATTCAGCCATAAAAATGAAGGAAATTCTTCTATTGGCGACAACATGAGCAGACCCTGAGGGCATCATGCTAAGTAAAATAAGGCAGACAAAGACAAATGCTATATGATAGGATTTATATGTGTAATCTAAATCATTGCACTAATAGAAACAGAGAGTGGAATTGTGGTTTGGCTAGGACTAAAGGCAGGGGAATTGGGGAGATGTTGGTCAAAGTTTCAGTTATAATATGGATAAGTTTTGGGATCTAAGATACAGCATGGTGACTATAGTTAACAAGTTGCTATGAAAGGAGAGCTTTAATATTCTCACCATAACAACAACAACAACAAAATGGTAATTTTGTGAGGTGAAGGATGTGTTAACTAATATTATTCTGGTAAATATTTCACAATATGTACATGTATAAAACCATCACATTGTACACCTTAAATTTACAAAATAATATATGTTAATTATATCTCAATTAAAAAAAACTTTTAAAAAGGTTGACAACAGAGACAAGAATATACACTGGAGAAAAGACAGTCTCTTCAATAAGTGGTACTGAGAAAATCGGACAGCTACATGTAAAAGAATGAAATTAGAACATTCTCTAACATCATTTGCAAAAATAAACTCAAAATGGATTGAAGACCTAAATGTAAGACCAGATACTATAAAACTCCTAGAGGAAAACATAGGCAGAACACTCTGACATAAATTGCAGCAATACTTTTTTGGATCCACCTCCTAGAGTAATGGAAACCTACAGAATGGGAGAAAATATTTGCAAACAATGCAACCAACAAGGGATTAATCTCCAAAATACACAAACAGCTCATAAAACTCAATAACGAACAACCAACCAACCCAATAAAAAAATGGGCAGAAGATCTAAACAGACATTTCTCCAAAGAAAACATACAGATGGCCAAAAGGCACATGAAAGATGCTCAACATCGCTAATTATTAGAGAAATGCAAATCAAAACTACAATGAGGTATCACCTCACACCAGTCAAAATGGCCATCATCAAAAAGTCTACAGATAATAAATGCTGGAGAAGGTGTGGAGAAAAGGGAACCCTCCTACACTCTTGGTGGGAATGTAAACTGATATGGCCACTATAGAGAACACTATGGAGGTTCCCCAGAAAACTAAAAATAGAGCTACCATATGATCCAGCAATCCTGCTCCTGGGCATATATCTGGAGAAAACCAAAATTTGAAAAGATACATGCACCCCAATGTTCACTGCAGCACTATTCACAATAGCCAGGACATGGAAGCAACCTAAGTGTCCATCGACAGATAAATGGATAAAGAAGATATGGTGTATATATATATATATAATGGAATATTACTCAGCCATAAAAAGGAACGAAATAGTGCCATTTGCAGAACATGGATAGACCTAGAGACTGTCATACAGGGTGAAAGAAGTCAGAAAGAGGAAAACAAATATCATATAATATTGTTTATATGTGGAATCTAGAAAAATATACAGATGAACTTATTTGCAAAGCAGAAATAGAGACACAGATGTAGAGAACAAACTTATGGATACCAAGGAGGGAAGGGGGTGTGGGGTGAACTGGGAGATTTGGATTGACATATACACGCTACTATGTATAAAATAGGTAACTAATGAGAACATACTGTAGAGCACAGGGAACTCTACTTAGTGCTCTGTGGTGACCTAAATGGGAAGGAAATCTATAAAAGAGGGGATATATGTATACATTTAACTGATTCACTTTGTTGTACAGCAGAAACTAACAGAACATTGTAAAGGAAAATATACTCCAATACAAATTTTAAAAATAAAAATTTTTTAAATAAAACAATAGAAAAAATTAATAGAGTCAAGAGCTGGTTTACTGAAAGGTTAAACAAGATTGATAAACCTCTGGCCAGGCTCACCAACAAGAAAAGAGAGAGGACACAAACAAACAAATTAAGAAATGAAAGAGGAGAAATAAAACCAATACCACAGAAATTCAAAAAATCATAAGAAATTACTATGAACAGTTACATGACTACAAAATAGATAGCCTAGAAGAAATGGACAAGTTTCTACAAACATACAGCCTGCCAAAACTGAATCAAGAAGAAACAGGTAATTTAAGCAGACCTATCACTGGAAGTGAAATAGAATTTGTAAAATAAAACAAAACAAAACAAAAAAACACCTCCCTCAAACAAAAGGACCAGATGGCTTCACTGGGGAATTCTACAAAACATACAAAGAGGAACTCATACCAATCCTTCTCAAACTCTTCCAAAAGACTGAAGAGGAAGGAACACTCCCAAAGATATTCTATGAAGCCACCATCACCCTGATACCAAAACAAGACAAAGACACTACCAAAAAAGAAAACTGCAGGCCAATATCTTTGATGAACATACATACAAAAATTGTCAGCAAAATATTAGCAAATTGAATCCAACAATACATAAAAATATCATACACCTTGATCAAGTTGGATGCATTTCAGGGTCACAAGCATGGTTCAACATACACAAATCAATCAATGTGATATACCACATCAACAAAAGAAAAGACAAAAAACACACAATCATCTCAATAGATGCAGAAAGAGCATTTGATAAAATTCAACAACGATTCATGATAAAAACTCTCACCAAAATGGGTATAGAGGAAACATATCTCAACATAATAAAAGCCATTTATGACAAACCCACAGTCAGTATAACACTCAACAGTGAAAAGCTGAGACTTCCCACTAAATTCTGGAACAAAACAAGGATGCCCACTCTCACCACTTCTATTCAATATAATATTGGAAGTCCTAGTCACAGCAATCAGACAAGAAAAATAAATAAATGGTATCCAAATTGAAAGAGAAGAGGTAAAATTTTCATTGTATGCAGATGGCATGATACCCTATATAGACAACCCTAAAGACTCCACATAAAAACTATTAGAACTAATAAATGAATTCAGCAAGGTAGCAGGATAAAAGATCAATATACAGAAATCTGTTGCATTTAGTTACACAAACAATCAAATATCAGAAAGAGAAAGTAAAAAATGATCCCATTTAAAATCGTGTCAAAAAATAACTAGGAATAAACCTAACAAAGGATGTGAAAGACCTATACACTGAGAACTATAAAACAGAGAAAGGAAATTGGAGATGATACAAAGAAATGAAAAGACATCCCATGTTCTTGGATTGGAAGAATTAATATTACTAAAATGGCCATACTACCCAAAGCAATCTACAGATTTAATGTGATCCCTATCAAATTACCCATGGTATTTTTCACAAACTTAGAACAAATAATCATAAAATTTATATGGAAACACAAAAGACTCAGAATTGCCAAAGCAATTCTGAGGAAAAAGAGAAAGTGGAAGGTGTAACCCTCCCAGACTTTAGAGAATACTACAAAGCTACAGTAATCAAAATAGCATGGTATTGGTGCAAAAACAGACACATAGATCAATGGAACAGAATAGAAAGCCCAGAAATAAACCCACATACCTATAGTCAATCTTCAACAAAGGAGGCAAGAACATATGATGGAGAAAAGATAGTCTCTTCTGCAAGTGGTGTTGGGAAAGCTGGACTGCTGCATGTAAATCTATGTAGTTAGGATACTCCCTTACACCATAACAAAGATAAACTCAAAATGGCTTAAAGACTTAAATATAAGACATGATATCATAAAACTTCTTGAAGAGAACATAGGCAAAACGTTCTTGGGCATAAATCGTAGCAAAATTTTCTTAGATCAGTCTCCCAAGGCAAAAGAAATAAAAGCAAAAATAAACAAATGGGAGCTAATCAAACTTATAAGCTTTTGCAGAGCAAAAGAGACCACAAAGAAAATGAAAAGAAAATCTATGGATTGGGAGAAAATATTTGCAAATGATGAGACCAACAAGGGCTTAATTTCCAAAATATACAGACAGCTATACAACTCAATATCAAAAAACAAACAACCCAATCAAAAATTGGGCAGAAGACCTAAATAGACATTTCTCCAAAGAAGACACACAGATGGCTAACAGGCACATGAAAAGATGTTCCACATTGTTTCTTATTAGAGAAATGCAAATCAAAACTACAATGAGGTATCACCTCACACAGGTCAGAATATGTGGCCATCATCAAAAAGTCTGCAAAGAATAAATGCTAGAGAGAGTGTAGAGAAAAGGGATCTTCCTACACTGATGGTGGGAATGTAAATCGGTACAGCTACTATGAAACAGTATGGAGGGTCCTTATAAACTAAAAATAGATCTACCATTTGATTCTGCAATCCCACTCCTGGGCATATATCCAGAGAAAACTCCAATTCAAAAAGATACATGCACCCCAGTGTTCATAGACACACTATTTACAATAGCCAAGACATGGAAGCAACCTAAATTTCCCTCAACAGATGAATAAAGAAGATGTGGTATATATACACAATGGAATACCACTCAGCCATAAAAAAGAATGAAATAATGCCATTTGCAGAAACATGGATGACCCTAGAGATTATCATACTAAGTGAAATAAGTCAGACAGAGAAAGACAAATATCATATGATATCACTTACATGTGGAATCCAAAATATGATACAAATGAACTTATCTACAAAACAGAAACAGACTCACAGAGATAGAAAACAAAGTTATGGTTACCAAAGGGGAAAGGGGAGGGGGAGGGATAAGTTAGGCATATGGGATTGACAGATACACACCACTACATATAAAATGGATAAACAACAAGGATTTACTGTATAGTATGGAACTATATTCAGTATCTTTTAATAACCTATAGTGGAAAAAATCTGAAGCTGTACAACTGAAACTAACACAGTATTGTAAATCAACTATAGTTAAATAAATACTTAAAAAGTTGAAAATGTGTCATTTATAATACCATTAAAAATATAATACTTAGAATAAAATTAACAAAATATATTCAAACCTATATAATGAAAACTACAAAAACAAACTTTACCTTGCTCCAAAGACAAAAATCATCTAAACATGCATCAAAGACATAAATCAAAGAACTAAAACTATAAAATTCTGGAAGAAAACAAATGAGAGGATGATTATGAACCTAGTTAAGGCAAAGACTTCTCAGAATACAAAAAGTCAAAGTCATATAGAAAGGTCATGTAGAAAATAAAAAGATAAGTCACATAATGGGAGAAAATATTTTCAGAACACATATTTTAAAGGATTGTCATATATATATATGTGTGTGTGTGTGTGTGTGTGTATATATATATATATATATATATATATCTTACAACTCAGTAATAGGAGTATAAACATCCCAATTTTAAATTGGGCAAAAAATTTGAGTGGACATTTCTCCAAAAAAGACATAGAGATGGCCAATAAGCATATGAAAAGTGTTCAGTATCATGAGTCATAGGGTTCTGCAAATTAAACCACAATGAGCTACCACTACACACTCACTAGAATGGCTAAAATTAAAAGACTGATGAGGCAAGATATAAAGTTAATATACAAAAGTCAATTCCTTATATACCAGCAATGAAGAATTGAAATTTGAAATTAAAAACAGCACTATTTACATTAATACCAAAAGATGAAATAGGTATAAAAATTTTTAAAAATACGTATAAGATCTATATGAGGAAACCACAAAACTTTGATGAAAGAAATCAAAGAAGATCTAAATAAATGGAGAGATATTACATGTTCATGCATAGGAAGATATAATATTGTTCAGTTCAGTTCTTGCCAACTTGATCTATAGATTTGGCACAATCCCAATCCAAATCCCAGCAAGTTATTTTGTGGATATCAACAAACTAATTCTAAAGTTTATATGGAAAGGCAAAAGACCCACAATACTCAAGCAATACTGAAGAAGAGGAATACTGAAGAGAAATACAATCAAAGGACTGACTCAACACAATGGCAAGAATTACTATAAAGCTATAGTAATCAAGAGAATCTGGTATTGGTGAAAGAATACACAAACAGATCAATGGAAAAGAATAGAGAGCCCAGAAATAGATCCACAAATATAGTCAACTGATCTCTGACAAATGAGCAAAGGCAATTCACTGGAAAAAGAATACTCTTTTCAATAAATGGTGCTGGGCAACTGGATATCCACAAACACAAAAATGAATCTAGATCCAGACTTCACACCTTTCATAGAAATTAATTCAAAATGGATCACAGACATAAATGTAACATTTCTAGAAGATAACAAAGGAGAAAATCTAGGTGACCTTTGTTTTGGTGATGAATTTTTAGATTTAATACCCAAAACATGATCCATGAAAGAAAAAATGATAAATTGAACTTCATTAAAATAAAAAATGTTTGCTTTGAGAAAGGCACTGTTATGAGAATGAAAACACAAGACACTGACTGGAGAAAAATGTTGGTAAAACACATATATGATAAAGAATTTGTATCCAAAATATTCTAAGAACTCTTAAAATTCAAAAATAAGAAAACAAACAACCCAGTTATAAATAGGCAAAAGATCTGAACAGACACCTCAGCAAAGAATATATATGAATGGCAAATAAGCATATGAAAAGATATTCAACTCATATGTCACTAGGGAACTGCAAAGTAAAGCAACGAGATGCCACTACAAAACCATTAGAGCAGCTAAACAAAACACTGACAACATCAATTGCTGATGAAAATATGGAGTGACAGGAACTCTCATTCATTGCTGACGGGAATGCAAAACAGTGCAGCCACTTTGGAAGACAATTTGGCAGCTTCCTACAAAGCTAAACATAGTCTTACCATGTGATCCAACAATTGTGCCCCTTAGTATTTACCCGAATGAGTTGAAAACATATCTGCACAAAAACCTACACACAGATGTTTATAGCAGCTTCATTCATAACTGCCAAAACTTGGAAGCAACCACAATGTCCTTCTATGATAAATGGGAAAAAAAGACTGTGGTACATCCAAACAATGGAATATTATTTTTCAATAAAGAGAAATGAGTTACAAAGCCTTGAAAATACATGGAAGTTCCTTAAATACACATTGCTAAGTGAAAGAAACCAGTCTGAAAAGGTTATATACTATAAGATTCCAACAATATCACATTCTGGAAAAGGCAACGCTATAGAGACAGTAAAAAGATCAGTGGTTGCCAGGGGTTCAGGAGACAGGGAGGGATGAACAGGTGGAACAGAGAGGATATTTAGGGCAGTGAAATATTCTGTATGATACTATAATACATGACATACATTCGTCAAAATTCATATAACTGAGGAACACAAAGAATCAGCCCAAATTCAAACTATGGACTTCACTTAATGATTATATCAATGTCAGTTCATCAACTGTAACAAATGTACCATATTAATGCAAGATGTTAGTAAAAGGGGAAAGTGAGGGGGGTATAAAGTAACTCTCCATACTTTTTCATCAGCCTTTTTGTAAACCTAAAACTTTTCTAAAAGTAAAGTTTATTAAATAAAAATGACTGAAAATGCCACGTGGTTCTGGGAATGTTGAGCAACTAGGACTCTCTAGTGGGAATACAAAGTCGTATAGCTAATTTGAAGAACAGTTTGACAGTTTATTATAACTTCAGATATTCAATTCCTATACAACCTAGAAATTCCCGTCATAGGGAATTTAAATGTAAATATATGTACAAACAAAAAATTGTACAAGAACATTTACTACAGCATTACTTATCATAGCCAAAATGTAGAAAAAATCCAAATGTCCATCAACTAGTGAATGGGTACACGACTCAACAATAATAAAGAACAAACCGCTAAGGAATGAAGAAAACAATAACAAATATCAATAAAACTAAAAGCTGGTGCTTTGAGAAGATAAACAAAATTGATAACCCGTTAGCCAGACTCATCAAGAAAAAAGGGAGAAGACTCAAATCAATAGAATTAGAAATGAAAAAGGAGAAGTAACAACTGACACTGCAGAAATACACAGGATCATGAGAGATTACTACAAGAAACTATATGCCAATAAAATGGACAACTTGGAAGAAATGGACAAATTCTTACAAATGCACAACCTTCCAAGACTGAACCAGGATGAAATAGAAAATCTAAACAGACAAATCACAGGCACTAAAATTGAAACTGTGATTAAAAATCTTCCACAAACAAAAGCCCAGGACCAGATGGCTTCACAGGCGAATTCTATCAAACATTCAGAGAGGAGATAACACCTATCCTTCTCAAACTCTTCCAAAATATACCAGAGGGAGGAACACTCCCAAATTCATTCTACGAGGCCACCATCACCCTGATACCAAAACCAGACAAAGATGTCACAAAGAAAGAAAACTACAGGCCAATATCACTGATGAACATAGATGCAAAAATTCTCAACAAAATACTACCAAACAGAATCCAACAGCACATTAAAAGGATCATACACCATGATCAAGTGGGGTTTATCCCAGGAATGCAAGGATTCTTCAATATACACAAATCAATCAATGTGATACACCATATTAACAAACTGAAGGAGAAAAACCATATGATCATCTAAATAGATGCAGAGAAAGCTTTTGACAAAATTCAACACCCATTTATGATAAAAACCCTGCAGAAAGTAGGCATAGATGGAACTTTCCTCAACATAATAAAGGCCACATATGACAAATCCACAGCCAACATCATCCTCAATGGTGAAAAACTGAAAGCATTTCTACTAAGATCAGGAACAAGACAAGGTTGCCCACTCTCACCACTGTTATTCAACATAGTTTTGGAAGTTTTAGCCACAGCAATCAGAGAAGAAAAGGAAATAAAAGGAATCCAAATCAGAAAAGAAGAAGTAAAGCTGTCACTGTTTGCAGGTGACATGATACTACATAGAGAGAATGCTAAAGATGCTACCAGAAAACTACTAGAGCTAATCAATGAATTTGGTAAAGTAGCAGGATACAAAAGTAATGCACAGAAATCTCTTGCATTCCTATACACTAATGATGAAAAATCTGAAAGAGCAATTAAGGAAACACTCCCATTTACCATTGCAACAAAAAGAATAAAATACCTAGGAATAAACCTACCTAAGGAGACAAAAGACCTGTATGCAGAAAACTATAGGATATTGATGGAAGAAATTAAAGGTGATGCAAACAGATGGAGAGATATACCATGCTTTTGGATTGGAAGAATCAACACTGTGAAAATGACTCTACTACCCAAAGCAATTGACAGATTCAATGCAATCCCTATCAAACTACCAATGGCATTTTTCACAGAACTAGAACAAAAAATTTCACAATCTGTATGGAAAAACAAAAGATCCCGAGTAACCAAAGCAAACTTGAGAAAGAAAAATGGAGCTGGAGGAATCAGGCTCCTGGACTTCAGACCCTACTGCAAAGCTACAGTAATCAAGACAGTATGGCACTGGCACAAAAACAGAAATACAGATCAATGGAACAGGATAGAAAGCCCAGAGATAAACTCACACACATATGGTCACCTTATCTTTCATAAAGGAGGCAAGAATATACAATGGAGGAAAGAGAGCCTCTTCAATAAATGGTGCTGGGAAAACTGGACAGCTACAGGTAAAAGAGTGAAATTAGAACACTCCCTAACACCATATACAAAAGTAAACTCAAAATGGATTAAAGACCTAAATGTAAGGCCAGACACTATCAAACTCTTAGAGGAAAACATAGGCAGAAGACTCTATGACATAAATCACAGCAAGATCCTTTTTGACCCACCTCCTAGAGAAATGGAGATAAAAACAAAAATAAACAAATGGGACCTAATGAAACTTAAAAGCTTTTGCACAGCAAAGGCAACCATTAACAAGATGAAAAGAGAACCCTCAAAATGGGAGAAAATATTTGCAAATGAAGCAACTGAGAAAGGATTAACCTCCAAAATTTACAAGCAGCTCATGCAACTCAATATCAAAAAACAAACAACCCAATCCAAAAATGGGCAGAAGACCTAAATAGACATTTCTTCAAAGAAGATATACAGATTGCCAACAAACACACGAAAGAATACTCAACAGCACTAAGCATTAGAGAAATGCAAATCAAAACTGGAATGAGGTATCACCTCACACCAGTCAGAATGGGCATCATCAAAAAATCTACAAACAATAAATGCTGGAGAGGGTGTGGAGAAAAGGGAACCATCTTGCACTGTTGGTGTGAATGTAAATTGATACAGCCACTATGGAGAACAGTATGGAGGGTCCTTAAAAAAGTAAAAATAGAACTACCATATGATCCAGCAATCCCACTACTGGACATATACCCAGAGAAAACCATAGTTCTAAAAGACACATGCACCCCAATCTTCATTGCAGCACTATTTACAATAGCCAGGTCATGGAAGCAACCTAAATGCCCATCGACAGATGAATGGATAAAGAAGATGTGGCACATATATACAATGGAATATTACTCAGCCATAAAAAGAAATGAAATTGAGTTATTTGTAGTGAGGTGGATGGACCTAGAATGTGTCATACAGGGTGAAATAAGTCAGAAAGAGAAAAACAAATACTGTATGCTAACACATATATATGGAATCTAAAAAAAAAAAAGGTTCTTGAAGAACCTAGGGCAGGATAGGAATAAAGACGCAGACGTAGAGAATGGACTTGAGGACACAGGGAGGGGGAAGGGTAAGCTGGGATGAAGTGAGAGAGTGGCATGGACTTATATATACTGCCAAATGTAAAACAGCTAGTGGGAAGCAGCCGCATAGCACAGGGAGATCAGCTCAGTGCTTTGTGACCACCTAGACGGGTGGGATAGGGAGGATGGGAGGGAGATGCAAGAGGGAGGAGATATGGGGATATACGTATATGTATAGCTGATTCACTTTGTTATAAAGCAGAAACTAACACACCATTGTAAAGCAATTATACTCCAATAAAGATGTTTAAAAAAAAGAACAAACTGCTGATGCATATAATAACATGGATGAAATTAAAAACATGAGATAAGTGAAAGAAGCCAGATACAAAAGACTACATACTATATGATTCAATTTATATGATATTATAGAAGAAGCAAAACTATAAAGACAGATCAAAGTTTTTCCAGGGTTGTAGGTGGTGGGAGATAATTGCCTGCAAATGGGCACAACTGAGTCTTCTGACGTGAGGGAAATTTTCTGTATCTTTATTGTGGTGGTGGTCATGCTTATATGATCATATACATTTGTTAAAATTCTTTGAATTGTATACTTTCAAGGGTAAATTTTATTTCATGTGAAGTATGTCTTAATAAATCTGAGTAGAAAAATTAAAGATGCCTAAGACTATATCTTATATGTAAGAGTATTTGTAATTACAAATCTCTATCAAAGATTATAAAAATAGACTTTAAATAATACTGATATAATATTCATAAATAGTAAATCTCTTTATCAAAAAGTTGTCAATTCTTTTCCAAATCATTCTACATAGTCAATAAAATTCCAAGAAAAATCATCATGATTTTATTGGAATTTGAAAATCTTATTTTAAAAATTAATTTAAAGGGACCAAAGGGCGAAAAATAAAACAATTCAGAAAGAACATGAAAAGTGGTGTGGGTGTGGGTAACTGCAGAGAGTGAAAAGTAAGTTGATCTTACAAATATCAACATTGATTATAAAGCATTCATAATTAAAGCAGCACAAGTGTAGACAAATGGATTAATGGAGCATGTAGACAGCCTAGAAATAGATGCAAGTATCTATGGAAATTAAGTTATATGATGGACTCTGCATTCTAAACCAGTTGTGTATAAATTATATTGAAGCAAATGGTATTTTACATAGAAAAAAATCAACCCACATTTCACATGACATGTAAAAGTAAAATCCAGACGGTTTTAAAAAGTAAGTGTAGGGCTTCCCTGGTGGCGCAGTGGTTGAGAGTCTGCCTGCTGATGCAGGGGACACAGGTTCGTGCCCCGGTACGGGAAGATCCCACATGCCGCGGCGCGGCTAAGCCCGTGAGCCATGGCTGCTCAGCCTCTGCGTCCGGAACCTGTGTTCCGCAACAGGAGAGGCCACAACACTGAGGGGCCCGCGTATCGCAAAAAAAAAAAAAAAAAAAAAAAAGTAAGTGTAAAGCACATTTTTTTTAATTTTAAAGAACATTTGGAGAAAATCTTTTTTAATCATGGGATAAGAAAATATGACACAAAAATCACAATTCATGAAGGGAAAGATTGATAAATTTATAATGAAAATCTAAAACTTCTTTATTATAAAGGCCCCCATAAACAAACTAGAAAGCCAAGGTGACATACTAGAGGCAGATATATGCAACATATATAACTGACAAATAGTATTCAGAATATATAAGAATTCTTACAAATCAGTTAGTAAAAAGTGACCAAACAGAAAAATAAGCAAATGTGGGTGGCTCTGCATGTTATATTTTGGAAGGATGTAGAATGAAATGAAGCTGGGCCTAGACTCAAAGGGAAGATAAAGTTTATCTATAATGTTTTATTTATTTCATTATTTCATTAAGACATATCTGAAGCAGAAATGACAAAATGCTGACACTTGTTCACTCTGAGCAGTGTATATGTGGTTATTTGCTCATTGTTTTAGATACTTCTCTGAGTTTCCTTGTAAATATTTTAAATTCTTCAAAATTAAAAAATAAAAGAAAATAAACATGTAAATAAAATTTATAATAATAAATTTGAGTAAAGTGAAGAAATAAGTTAAAATTATAAATAGCATCTTCCCTGTATACCAGCCATAACCAATTAGCAGAAATAAAGATAGAGAGATCCCCTTCACAAAACTAAAAGCATAAAATAAATGTTACTGCTATTATACACTCTATACAGTTAGACAAATTGAGGCTTAGAGACCACACAGTAAGTAGGACTGAGGTAATAAAAATTGCAACTGCAATAAGGTTTAAACTTTGCAACTAGGACAAGAAGAGACAAACTAGAAGAAAAAAACAGGTAAAACCCAAAGAGAACCTACTATATATAACAATTTATATATATTAAATGTGGCATCACACAACAGTGGGAAAAATGATTTATTAAATATTTGGTATTGTGAAACAGTTGAAGAGGAAAACAATTTAGAAAATTACCTCACACCACAATAAATTCCAGGGGGATTAAACAATTAAACATAAGCAGGAAAAATGAAAACACAATCCATTTAAGCACTTATTCCCTTTTGGATGAGGAAAAACTTCTTAAACATTAACTTATCAGAAACAATTACAAATGAGAGAGAGAGAGAAATAATTACATAAAAGTTAATTTGTGCATAAAAGTTAATTTAAAACACAAACTTGGAAAATATATTCCACATATATCACAGAAGAAAGGTCTAATGTCTACTAAATGTATACATCTGTCCACACAAATGAATGAGAGACACTGAAGTTCTCAAAAGAAAAATGTACACAGCTCATGAATATACATTCGTAGGAAGGAAACAAAGTGACCAAGAAACACAAGAAAGTATCCATGCTCACTATAATAAAAGAAATATATTAAAATTTTAAGATACCATTTTGATTCTGTCTGATTGGCAAAGATTTTTAAAGACTAACAATACCCTGTACTGGCATAGGGTTACTAGCAGAAATTGGCCATTTTATACAGTGAGACAACTTCACACATGTATCAAGAACCTTTAAAAATTTAATAGCCTTAGGCACAGTAATGCCCCTTATAAAAACCCGTCTTAAGAAAATCATCCATTCAACAAGTATTCAGTAAGAATCTACAATGTGTCAGACATTGTTCTAGGTACTGGGAGATACAACAATACACAAAATAGAAAAAAAGAATCCCTGTACTTGAAGGGCTTACATTTTAAAACAAGGAGTAAGATAGTAAATAAATAAAATATGTAGTTTGTTAGGTGATGATACAGACCAGAGAGAAAAAGTAAGGCAAGAAAGGAAAATAGTAAGTTTTAAGGGAGAAGGGTTTGCATTTTTATGTACAGTTGTTATAGAAGACCACGCAGAGGTGACATTGAATAAAGACATGAATGAGGTGAGGTTCAAAGAATCAAAGATTTATGTAGAAAAGGATACATTGCAGGGCTATTCACAATAACTTACAATTGAAAATAATTTAAATGACCAATATGGGATCTGTTAAATAATTTTGGTATAAATTATACAACTGAAAATTATGTACAGTACCTGTTAAAAATTGTTTGAAGGTTGTTGAATCACATGCGGAAATGTTCACAATATTATACCAATGGAGAAGCCACATATAAAATAGTACATATAAGGTACGATCCCAATTATGTAAACATGGAAACATCTGGAAGGAGGTAGAGCAAGTTATTTTGGGGCTAGGTATTCAGAGGTGATTTGTGTTAACTTCTCTCCATTTTCCAAATTTTCTATTATGAGACTGTTCTATTGTTATATCCAGAAAAAAAGCAGTTTAATGTAGATATTACAGCCTTAAGGTAGATTAATAAATGTGCAAAATGTTTTTAATGGTGGTGCTGGTCAGCCATGCCTTGAGTACTGGGTCCAGATTTGGATATTATGTATTAAGGGTGATACTGAAAACTGAAGTATCTCATATAGAAAATACTCAAAATATATGTCATATGAGCTCCTCTTATACTATTTTAAAAAGTTATTTTATGCTATGATCACTTACATAATTCCATCCCCATCCACCTCCCCTTCCCTTCAACAAATCTATGTAATACTTGATTTCTTTTAAGAAATCATTTTTAAAGAGAAAAACACCCTTCAAAATACATATCCTGGAGGTTTTTATTCTTCCTTCTGTGTATGGTGAGGAGACATACTGTGTACAAACACCAATACTTTAAAAATCATGTTTGAAATATAAAAAATGTTTTTCTATTACCAACCAATATTTCCCTTCACCATATATGTTCCCCCTAGGAAGAGACTTCCTGGACCATTACATTTAAGAACATAAGATAATCACCTTGCCTCTATTTCACAGTATCCTGTACCATTTTTTTTTCAGTGCTCTTAGTTTATTTCAAACCAGCAATAGTGGAAATATCATCCAATACCCAGATTTACTACAGATTTTAGAATACAGTCATTTCTTTCCTTAGCTCTCAGAACAGTCATGATTTCAGCAATCTCATGAATGGAACAAGGAAAGGGCCTTCCTGTGAACTCTTCCAAACCCTGTGAATTATTCCACCAAAATTAGCAACCTTCAGAATTCCATATAAAATCCTTAGTGTTGTTTAAATAAGTGACTGAGCCTGAACTACCTACACAGGACCATGAGAATGTAGTATAGAATAGAGCATGAATCATAGAAACTTACAGCTGGGAGGGTCTTTATAAATCATCCAGGTCTAATCCAACCCTCCTCATTTTACAGTTATGAAAACTGAGACCCAAACAAGACAAGTGATTTGTCACAAGAACCTAAGTCAGCATCCATGCCAGGGCTAGAATCTAGACTAGGCTATCTGAAATCCTATTTTAAGAGAGATCTTTAATATCTAATTCTTCATAACTTTTTTTCTTATCAAGGGCCTCTTTCTCTAATTTGTTTAATGGGGAAAGTTGGGGGATCTGGGAGGAGTACCAGCTCATTGAGAGTTTCAGTTAAACAACATGACATATAACCTTTCCTTACAGCACTATCATCTGTTGAACATCTGCAAAAGGGATATGCATCACCCAATATTAACTGTTAGTAAGCACTGTGAGCATCAAAGTGGGGGAGGACTGTTAGTACTGGGTGTCATTTTTCAGTAGTCAACTTTGGTGAAAAGTCTAACAATGTTGACCACCTTCATTCTTAAAGCAGTACATTTTCCTCTACACACTAATTGCAATTTATAATTATATAGCTCAACAGTTTATAGAATAATATCTATCTCCACATCTAAACCATGAGCCCCAAGGAGACAATGACCATGTCTATTTTTCTCACTATTATATGTTCCATGTTTAGTCAATCATATGTATATACTAAATATTTGTCCTATCAATGAATGAGGCCTCTCCTCTCTTGGTTCTTTCATAATACTGTACTCTCCTAATTTTCCTTCCACGTCTGACCTCTCCGCCTTTGTAGCCTTCACACAAGCTCATCTTTGTTTTCCCATATCCTAAAGATAAGCATTCCCCAAAGAAGAAATCCTTAGACCCCTTCTTTCTACTTCAAGTACTGCTTCTTTACCAATGACTCTCAAATCACTCTCTCCAGCTAACTTCTTTCCAGAGCTCCAATCCAATATTTTTTTCCAACTGTACCCAGCACCTCTTGGCGGACTATAGCAGTAGCACTACCTGCGTGACCTCAGTCAAATCAAGTCACTCCACCTCCCAGGATCAGTTTGCTCATACATAAAATGAGGGCGTTGCCTCTCCACTACATATAGAGCATAGTCCTAAGTTTCCAAGCTAGCATTCAATATTATTCATAGTCAAGCCCTCCAACTATCTCACAAAACATTTATCACATACTTACCATTCTCCAGTGCAACTGAACTAACTGTTCCCAATACATGCCTTCTGCTTTTCTGGACTCTGCCTAGAACACCTATCCCATCCCCCAAACTCTTGCTTGGCTGGAAGCCCTTTCCCTCTCTTTTATGAGTGTGGATCTCATTCTCATAGTATTATAGTTATTTGTATATTTCTTCTCTCTCCTACTTGACTGTGTCATCTTGGAGGGCAGAAGCTATTCCTAAATAAGTCTGTATCTCCCACATTGCCTTTGGTCCATAGTGTGCACTTAATAATCTTATACTGAATGTATTCGATTTAGGTCATATCAGTCACCCTGCTGAAAAGCCTTTAATCAGTCCCCTTGTTTCTGGAATAAAGACAAAAATCATTACAGTGTCCCATTCTAGCCACCCCAGCTTTTGTTCAATTTTCCAAATTCACTATGCTTCTCTTATCTCATGGCCCTCATGCATGCTCTTCCCTTCATCTAGAAAACTGCTCCACCCCCTCCATCACCCCCGACCCACCCCCATGTCTCTACTCGGCCTTAATATTACTTCCTCAAGGAAGCTTTTCTTAAACCCCAAGCTAGATCAGATTTCCTCTGTTATATACTTTCATAGCCCTACCCCCCGTACTTTTCCTTCATAACATTTATTGCTGACCAAAATAACACAGTTGTGTGATTATCTGATTTATGACCTCTTCCCCATTAAACTATAAGCTCCAAATAAGCAAGTACCATGTTTGAACGACTGAACTGATGAATGACTGTGTTAAAGGTAAAAACTTGAGACTTAAAATGTAAAAAATATTTCCCTGGCCTCCTATAATTCAAAGTAAAATTGCGATGCCAGGTAGCTATCTGGGACAGGTGAGCTTGCCTTCTATTCAACATAAGAAATTTGTAAAATAGGATGAATATTGCCCCCCAAATGTTGGAAGGAAAACAAAAGTACCTTTTTAAAAAATAAATATATGGCCCCAAAAGGCATAACTAACACCAACCGGTCTGTTCCTTTAACTTAACAAACACTTATTAAGCACCTACTCTATGCCATATACTAGGATAGTGGCTGATGTTACAATAAACCAGACTGACACAGCCCCCTACTTGCTTGGAATATATAATCTAAGAGTGGAATTTATAGAAGCTTTAAAAAACCTTTATTGCAGTCACAACACCCAAGTAATATTACTTTGTGAGGATATTAAGTTTTCCATCAAAGGAGATACTTAACCTGAGGGTGAAAGATCATCTGGCAGGGATGATTTAGAAATTATAACTGGGCCCAATCCGGGTCTCTTAAATTAGATGGGCAGGTAGCCTAGACCAGTGCTGCTCAAAGTGTGGTCCAAGGATCAGTGCTTATCTATGAACTTTTATTACCAGGCAACAATGACTTAAGTACAGAAATTGAGAAACATACAAGGGCAGAAATTGAGAATATGTACTTACAAAATGTTGTAGCAACTCAACTTGAAAAAAAATTAATTTTATGTCTGTTGAATCTAACAATAAAATGTGAGCTTATATTTTATATGTCTTTTATTTTTCTAGTAATTCATAGTTAATGTATTTTACTGAAGTAACTATCTGTGATGGATTGGAAAAATTTTAAAAACTGGTCCTTCACCAAGATAGTTTGAAAAGCACTGGAACAGCAGGTTAAGGATTACCTGTCAGCTTGTTAAAATGCAAAACTCAGGTCCCACCCCAGACCCTCTGAATCAGAATTAACATTTTAACAAGATCCTCAGGGGATTCTTTTGCACATTCTTTTGCACATTAAATTTCACCCTAGATGATTTCTGAAGTCCCTTAGAGCCCTGAGATATTACAATTTACTTCAGATAGAGAATTGCAGCTCTAAGAAACCCTTGGTGATAAAGTCTACCTCATCATTTTATAGATGGAAAAGCTGAGATCCATGCAGAGAAAATCATGTGTCCAAGGTAAATGGCAATTTTTCAGAGCTAGCAATAGAACTCAACTTTCCTAATACCCAGGTCAGTTTTCCACTCTAGCACACTGCATGCTCACTTCTATTCCACCCAATCCCAGTCTGTACCATCCCCTCAGTGATGTCATTGTTTCTAAGATACTTTCCGATATAACAATTTATTCTTCTACCTTTTATATACTGTGAACCTTGAATCATGATGATTTCAAGTTTTTCCTTTAAAATTTCCCCTAACCCTTTCTTCCCAAATCTTCCCACATGCCTATTACCTGGCTGCTATATGGACATTCTGGGGCTTCAGAAGAAATAGCACTGATTTCTGGTTTTTAGGAAAAGAACAGAGACCTCTTTTGTTTCCATCAGTCCACCTGATACCAGATAGCAAGCTTTTCCAAGGAAGAGAACATACAATATCAAGGCTGCTTTAGAAAACTCAGTATGACCAGCTTGTGGCTGACAACCAAGAGGATGGGATAATAGGCGATATTAATAAAAGTCTAGTCCCCAAAATGAGGCAAATGATGGTCCCTTCCTTGTGGTCCCTTCAGATTCAAGCCTTGAGGGGAGAGAGACGGCTGTCTTCAACTATCTGAGGAGCTATTATTAAGAAGCAAATTTGTTCTAGATAGTCCTAAAGAACCAATGAATAGAAGTTACAGGGAGACAGATCTTGGCCTATAATGGGGATTACTTCCTGACAATCAGCATTGCTTAAATATAGAAAGAGCCACCTAATGAGCTCTCTGTCACTGCAGGGAGTTCAAATAGAAATTAGTCAATGAATTGGATGCTTAGGACAAATTCAAGAACTGGTTGGAGAAGTAAAGCTTAATAAACTTTAGGGATCCTTCCAGTTCCAAGGTTTTAGTATGCTAAAATTTTCAGAACAAGGTGACTCTAAGCTCTCAGAAAATAAGAGAAAGATCTGGTCCCACATGGAAGCAACCTAAGTGTCCATTGACAGATGAATGGATAAAGAAGACGTGGCACATACATACAATGGAATATTACTCAGCCATAAAAAGAAATGTAATTATTTGTAGTGAGGTGAATGGACCTAGAGTCCGTCGTACAGAGTAAAGTAAGTCAGAAAGAGAAAAACAAATGCCGTATGAAAACACATATATATGGAATCTAAAAAAAAAGATTCTGAAGAACCTCGGGGCGGGACAGGAATAAAGACACAGATGTAGACAATGGACTTGAGGACACGGGGAGGGGGAAGGGTAAGCTGGGTCGAAGTGAGAGAGTGGCAAGGACATATATACATTACCAAATGTAAAATAGATAGCTAGTGGGAAGCAGCCGCATAGCACAGGGAGACCAGCTTGGTGCTTTGTGACCACCTAGAGGGGTGGGATAGGGAGGGTGGGAGGGAGGGAGACGCAAGAGGGAAGAGATATGGGAACATATGTATATGTATAACTGATTCACTTTGTTATACAGCAGAAACTAACACACCATTGTAAAGCAATTATACTCCAGTAAAGATGTTAAAAAAAAAAGATCTGGTCCCCAAAGAAGTCTTTTGCTGGATGTGAAATGGATGAGGCTATGACAGTGGAAATATGAAGTCTTTCCTGGCATTCTTTTCAAGGAAAGCAGGCTGTCCAAGGAAACCCAGGCCTTCCAGGAAACCCAGATGAGGCCTGGCTCCACTATGCTGCACTCTTAAGTTCCTGTTACTTTACACAAAGGATTCTACTACTTTCAAAAAAAATTGCCAAGCAGCACCCTTCCTACCATACTTACACTTGCCTAACATACAAGGATGCAAAATTCTCCCCAAGGAGGCAGTACTGCTTAATGGTCAAGACCATGCATTCTGGAACCAGGTTGCCCGTGTTTTAATTCCCAGTCAGGACATTTAATTGCTTAACCTCTCTGTGCCTCAGTTTCCTCATCAGTAAACCAAGGATAAAAATAGTATCTGATTCATAGGGTTAATGTAAGAATAATTCATATTAAACCCTCAGCCCAAGATCCAAAACATTCTAAGCACTCAACAATGTTAGCAATTGGTATTGTGGGTGTTATAATTAGAACCATGGGTATGGCAGTGTTGCCAACTCACAAAAGCCCCCATCAAGCAACCAGATCTCTACCCCTGACAGTTCAGAGGGGCTATAGTACAAGAGCTTTAGCCAACCCTTGCATAGCTACAGACATCCAGAACCTGCTGACCCTCAATAAATCATACCATTCACACCAGGAATCCTGGCTCTTCACCCTGCTCTCTCTCTCTCTCTCTCCCTCTCTCTCTCCCTCTCTCTCTCTCTCTCTCTCTCTCTCTCTCTCTTTTTCTCAATCTAAGAGCCACCCCTCCCCCAGTCCTCCTGCCTATGCCAGCCACAGCCACAGCCAGAGGAGCAGCAAACTGGAAATCCAGTTCCAAACAAACCATCAGGTGTTTCTTCCCTCCCAAGGACACAGCTGGACCTAATACCACGCCTGCCAGTAGGATGGGGTGGGATATCTGAATCCCTGGTCTAGTCTGTCAGCTCATCTACCTGGAATGGGGAGTGGACAGGCAATGGGGGCTTCCCACAGAGAAGCAAGGGAAGCCTCCCAAGTTTGTGAAGGAACTCAGGCCCAACCCTACAATGAGCCTCTTAAAGGAAGGGGGGAGGTCTCAACCTGCTTTCAAAGGAAACAGTTATTTACAACTTTCTACTCACTTGCATCTGGGGGAGTTATAATAGGGAGATGGGGAAAGAGGCTGTACGGTATTCTCCTTCTTTCTCATTTCCAGCAATGAGAAGCAGCTGCAGAGAAAGAGTTAAAGGAGAAAGGAAGCTCCAGCCATTACCCCATCCCTGTGCCTAGGGCTGTCTGGGGGGTCATGACAGTGCTTTCTGCTCTGGCTAGGGGCCACTCAGTGGCTTTCTGCAGCAGCTGCCGGCCCCCCAAGCAATTTGCAAGGTCAATGCTGACCTGCTTCCAAAGAGGAACAAAACAATTCACTGACAATGAAGCAAATAGCGCATACAACACATCGCAACCCCCCTTCCTCAAATCAGGTTTTACCCCTGTGCCTCCCTGCCCAGATGCCGACTCTGGGTTTCCACCAGCCCCACTGGGGAACCCAGGATAGCATCACAGCTGCAGAGCGTGTCTCGCCTCGCTGGCCAACCCAAGGAGACTCTCAGAACGGGGGAGAGATGCTATCGCTAAAGGAGACCTGAGCTTGGGGGAGGGGGAAGTAGGGAAAGCTATGTTTCTTACCAAACGCCACAGTCACTTCCCCGAAGCGGAGAGAAGAGAAGGATGAATGAACTGAAACAAGTTGGACGTTCAGCCCTCACAGAGCTCGGCTTCCTCTTCTCTTTCTCTGGGTCTCTCTCTCTTCTCTCTCTCTGGTTTGCTCGCTAGCTTGCGCGCGCTCACGCTCTCTCTCTCTCTCTCTCTCTCTCTCTCTCTCTCTCTCTCTCTCTCTCTCTCTCTCGCTCTCTCTCCCCCCTCCCTCTCCCTCTCCCTCTCCCTCTGCTTCTCCCTCTCCCTCTCTCCCCCTCTCCCTCCCTTCCTCTCTCTCACCCCCCTCCCTTCCCTCTTCCCCTCCCCCTTTGCTGGTTTTGGAATCACCACTGCTTGGTGCTGAGCACGCGGCTGTGCTGGGGCTCAGAAAACAGCGCTGCAAAGGTTTGGATCTGTGTTTTTTTAGGAAAGACTAAAGTAGTATTTTATTCTTTAAGGTATCCAGCAGAGAAATAGAGGGAAACTCGGAGAGAAGGGGAAGAGCAGAGGGAGCAAAGGGAAGGGAAAGAGAGCAAAAGGGTTAGAGCGAATAGGAGGATAAAGGAAGTATGGATTACCATAGTTGACATGTGATGCTTACTAGCTAGCTGCTCCAAGACGGAAGATGAGTGGTCTGTCTCCCTTACATCCCTTTGGGTGCGCCTTCTTAGCCCAGGCTCCAAATAAAGGTTTGACAAATCTGTCTGTTCACATACATCTCTGAGGACGATAATGAGCTAAAAAAAATTACATCAAAGAGGTTGCCATTCCCACTTCACTAAGAAGAAAGGGTTCGGCCACATTGATCTGCCAATGACCTAACTGCCACCCCCACCCCCAACTAAGTAGAAGTGTAGACCCAAAACAGAACTGTCAGCTGGAGCTTACCTCCAGGCAAAACAGACAAGCAGCAGAATCACAATGCTTTCCTTTCAAAAACCTCTGAAGGGAATATAGGTGTATGTAAGTGTGTGAGTTTGCACAAGGAGGAAGAAGAGAGGGAAGGAGATGAATTAACTCAAAGTATAAAAGAATTATATTCCCACTGGGGGAAAAAACCTGGGTAAAGTATAGTAACAATGCAACAGGGGGAAGAAAAAGACCTAGACTGAGAATAAAATAAAGGAACTTAGGTTTCAGTCCTGCCTCTGAAAATTACTTGACTATTACCTTTGACAAGTCACTTCTTCAATCTGGCCCTCATTATCCTCAATGGTAAAATGAATGGCAATGGATGTGCATGATCTTGAAAGACCCTTTCACACCTAACAATCTAGGCTCTAAGACAGGAAAATTCCGGGTGAAGTTGTTGATCTGTGAAGAGTGAAATATAGACTACCAAATTTAAAAAGTGAGTCCCCAAATGGGACCCCAAATCACACTGACACAACATTCCCTTTTGAGCATTTCAGGAGCAATATGAATAGGAACATATGTGTAAAGAGCTGCTCCTAACAAAGAATTCAGCTTCTACCTATATATAATGATTAGCATAATAGTTTTCTTAATCAAACCCCTCATACTGTGGTTTTTCAGCCCATTTAGTCAGAGAATCAAAATGGTCCTTTAGGGCATCTGATTGAACATGTGTTTTATTATGTGTGTTTAGTGTACTGACCTCAATATGTATGTAGTGACTGGGACATGGAAGGCATTTAAAATGTTTCCCATGTTGTGCTATTTCTATCTAAACCACTATCCTGTTTGGTCCCCCCCCCAAAAAAAATCCTAATACTCTCTACTTCTGTTCATTGAGGCACACATGCTCCACTCTGACTACATGCATATACCCATATACTGAGTATATAGAGAGATAGGGATCCATAGGCTCAGTCACTGAGCTGGAAGGACCCATAAAGATAACCATCTCGTTCCTTTTTATGGCTGGGTAATATTCCATTGTATATATGTACCACATCTTCTTATCCATTCTTCTGTTGATGGACATTTACATTGCTTCCATGTCCTGCCTATTGTAAATAGTGCTGCAATGAACATTGGGGTGCATGTATCTTTTTGAATTGTGCAATCTGCAGAGACGTGGATGGACCTAGAGACTGTCATACAAAGTGAAGTAAGTCAGAAAGAGAAAAACAAATATTGTATAATATCGCTTATATGTGGAATCTGGAAAAATGATACAGATGAACTTATTTGCAAAGCAGAAATAGAGACACAGATGTAGAGAACAGACATATGGATACCAGGGGAGGAATGGGGGGTGGGATGACTTGGGAGATTGGGATTGACATATATACACTACTATGTATAAAATAGATAACTAATGAGAACCTACTGTATAGCACAGGGAACTCTGCTCAGTGCTCTGTGGTGACCTAAATGGGAAGGAAATCCAAAAAGAGGGGATATATGTATACGTATAGCTGATTCACTTTGCTGTATAGCAGAAACTAACACAACATTGTAAAGCAACTACACTGCAATAAAAAATAATTTAAAAAAAGATAACCATCTCATTTTTCAAAAAGAGAAGCTGGCCTGAAGAAAAAATATAGCTCACACAACGTCATAGTGAATTAGTGACAGAACCAAGACCCTCACCCAGACTGCTGACCCCAGGTACAGTATTTTTGTCTACCAAAGCAACATGTAAGTTATACATAAAACAAGTGTATGTGGGCACATAGCTATGCACACTCCTTCCTGCAGAGGTACGTATTTTTTTGTACATTTGTTTGCATAAATGCCCATTGAATTTGGATTAGCGAAATGGCAAAAGGAAATATTATGAACTGTCATAGGTTGCTGTATTATTTCATAGGGTTGCCATAACAAATTACCATAAATTTGGTGGCTTAAAACAACAGAAGTTTATTGTCTCATAATTCTGGAGGCCAGAAGTCTGACATTAAGGTGTTAGCAGGGCCTCACTTTCCCTAAAAGCTCTAGAGGAGAATCTTTCCTTGACTCTTCCAGCTTCTGGTGGCTCCTGGAATTCCTTGGCTTATAGAAGCATCACTCCAATCTCTGCCTCCGTCTTCAAATTGTCTTCTCCTCTGTCTCTGTGTGACCAAATTTCCCTGTTTTTTCCCTTATAAAGACAGCAGTCATAGGATTTAGGTCCCAGCCTAAACCCAGGATGATTTCTCCTCAAGATATTTAACTAATTACTTCTGCAGACTACACATCCAAATAAGATCACATCCTTAGGTTCTGAGTGGACATGAATTTTTGGGAGACACTATTCAACCCACTACAGTGGCAAAGTTTTGCTTTTGGCAGATAAAGATACTAAACAAATAAACCATCTAGGGCACCATCATTTTTAAAAGAAAAGATATTTTAATTCAAATAAGTTAGATGAGGATACTCTCATAACAAAAATTATAATTTAAATCATACAATTTTAGCTGTATTAATAGCTTAAAAATTAATAGCATTTTCATAAATGTTCTCAGTTCACTGCAAACCACAGAGAAATTTTACTAGAACCACTTCTGGTAGTGGTGGAGCAGTTTCTATGAAACCAATTATGCTGCACATAGCAATAATAAACTCTGGACAAAAAACAATAATGCAAATGCATTGGAAATTAATCATAAGTAGTCACAAATTGGAAGAGTTGACAATTGAAAGAAAGGAGCAATACTAAGTGAGTTTGCCCTTTTTTAAAAATGTCTGCCTGAGGGCAGGCCCCAGGCCAAAGCAATAACTAAAATTCTAGAGAAACTACAAGTAGGTGTTGCAGCTGTTAAATGTTTAACAACTGGATCTCCAGGAAAAAATAAATAAAAGCCTGATTCATAGTATTTCCCAATTTCCATAGTGTAAATATTCCCACCCTGGCCAATTCTATCAACATGAAATTGAGAGGAGAGGTGCAGAGTTGGCTCTGACAAGCCAGTGATATTTGGCTACGTAACACAACTGCTCACAGTCCTTGTGGCTTGCAGAACCAGAAGACAGAGTTCAGGATGACAACTGAAGCTGGAAAACGATGAGAGAAATCCAATAATGGAGAGAACTACAGAGTGGGAGACCCCAATTCTGTGTATAAACTGCCCAAATCGCTGATGGAGCCATAAATGATACATGTGGTGACAGATTCCAAAGAGCCTAAATAAAGCTGAAAAAATTAAACAGAATTTTCAGTGCTGCCCACCACAAAGGAGAGTTTTGTGTTTCAGTTCAGCCACATTAATTGCCTACTAAAACAAACAAAAAAAGCAATACTCTATAGAGAAATGAAAGAGAGTATAGATATCCTATATATATATCATTCACAAAATTTAGGGTATACTCCAAAATTGCTAGGGGAGAAAAAGAAACAGGAAAATATTACCTATACTCAAGAGAAAAGGCAGTTAGTGGAGACCAGCCCTAAGATGCACCAGATGTTGAAATTAGCAGAAAAGGATTTTAAGTCATCTATCATAACTACACTACTGGAAATAAAGGAAAACGCAGTTTTAATGAACAAATAGAAAATTATATCAGAGGTATAGAAACAATTAAAAAGAAACAACAGATGCCAATTCTAGAACTGAAAATTAAAAATCTAAAGTAAAGGTCATGGGGTGGGCTTAATAGTAGATTGAAAATGAAAGAAGAGTAAATTAACTTGAAGGCAAATTAATAGATATTATTCAATCTGAAGTACACAGAAAAGATTGAAAAAGATTGAGACTCAGTGATCTGTTAGATAATATCAAAGTTCTAACATAAATGTAATTGGAGTCCCAGAAGGCAAAAAACAGAAGAAGAAGAAGGAAAAATATTTGAAAAATAATGCCTGAACTAGTTCCAAATATAATGAAACATAAATTTACAGATTCAAGGAGCTCAGTGAACCCCAAGCAGAATACCCAGGTACATCATAGTCAAGCTACATGAAAACCAAATATTAAGGGAAAATCTTGAAATAATCCAGAAAAAAATAACAGCCTGAGGAACAATAATATAATCCACCATTGACTTCTCATCAGAAAAAAAGGTACCTTTAAAGTGCTGAAATTTAAGGGAAAAGATCTATCAATACATCCAGCAACACTGACTCTAAGCAAACTTTGAAAAGTTAAGGTGGACCTCCAATTTCCCGTTCTCCATGTAGGGAATTTGGTAGTCATCACTCCATCCTAACAGAAAGTAAACCTTGAACAAAATGAAAAAACAATACCTCTTGGATACATAAGAAAGGTGAGGACACAAGGCAAACTTCTGCCTCCAAGACTGGAGAGACAGAGAGGCGAGTACAAGGAGTTAAAGCTTACCACAGTAGAGACTCACTAGCTGAAACTGCCAGGGGATCCAATGCTGGGTTAATTGATGAATTGCTGGAGGCTCAGTGTGGACAAGTATGAGAATTAAAAATTCCAGGGGCACCCAGTAATAGGGGAGCCTCCACAATATTGTGAAATTTACCTCTAGGAACTTAATCATGTTCTCACAATAAATATTGGAGAAAAAGTCCCTCCTGCTTCCTCTACCAGGAGGAGGGGCAAAGGAACCATTTTGAAATACACCAGAGTACTCTGTTCTTAATAAGGCCTGCCCTTAGGAGAATGTAGTTAACCAGAGCCCAACCTGCTGGAGGATTATCAAAGCCTAACTGACCTGGGGAAAGAGAAATATCCAACTTTACTCATCTCTGGTCTTTTATGTGTAAAAAGAAAAATACCCAAATCCATCACACTCTAGCCATCCTGACACAACTAAGCGGGGTGAAAAATACTGAGAAGCATTTGTGAAGTTCACAGTGCAGAGACATAGGCTTACTAAAGGCTGAGACCTAATCATAGGAATGTATAGTACTTCCCTTCCCCCCATATCTCACCACAACAATTCTACAGGCTTATATGCAGCAGTTCCTTATATCCAGTGTATCACATCCAACAATCAAGAAAAGATTATAAGGCATGCCAAAAGGTAAAAAACACAATTTGAAGAGACAGAGCAAGCATTACAAACAGGCATGAAAAAGATGTTGGAATTATCAGACCAGGAATTTAAAACAACTATGATTAATATGTAAGGGCTCTCATGGATAAAGTAGACAGCATGCAAGAACACATGGGCAATATAAGCAAAGAGATGGAAATTCTAAGAAAGAACCGAAAATAAATGCTAGAGATCAAAAACATCGTAACAGAAGTGGAGAATGCCTTTGATGGGCTTATTGGTAGACTGGCCACAGATAAGAAAAAAAACTGAGCTAGAGGATATATCAACATAAAATTTTGTCCAAAACTGAAAAGCAAAGACTGAAAAAAGTAGAACAGAATATCCAAGGATTTGAGACAACTATAAAAATTGTAACATATGCATAATGGGAGTACCAGATGGAGAAGTAAGAGAGGAAGAGAAGAAATATTTGAAACAATAATGACTGATAATTTCCCCAAAATATTGTCAGACACCAAACCGCAGATGTGGGAGTTCAGAGAACAACACACATGAAAAATGTTAAAAAACTGTACCTAGGCATATCATTTTCACACTACAGAAAATCAAAGATAAAGAAAAAAAATCTTGTTTTAATTACAACTTTGTAGTATAGTTTGAAATCAGGAAGTGTGGTGCCTCTGGCTTTGTTCTTCTTTCTCAGGATTGCTTTGGATATTCAGGGTCTTTTGAGTTTCCGTGCAATTTTAGGATTGTTTTACTATTTTGTGAAAAATGCCATTGGAATTTTGGTAGGGATTGCATTGCATCCATGTATGGCTTTGGGTAGTATAGACATTTTTACAATATTAATTCTTCCCATCCATGAACAAAGGATATTTTTCCATTTGTTTGTGTCTTATTCAATTTCTTTGATCAAAGTCCTTTAGTTTTCATTGTACAGACCTTTCATTTCCTTGATTAAGTTTATTCCTAAGTATATTACTGGTTTTGATGCTATTGTGAATGGGATAGTTTTCTTTATTTCTTTTTCAGATATTATGTTGTTAGTTTATAGAAATACAACTGATTTTTATAGCCTGAAACTTTACTGAACTTTTTGATTAGTTCCAAAAGTTTTTTGGTTGAGTCTTTAGGACTTTCTATACATAAGATTATATCATCTGCAAATAATGACAATTTCCTTCTTCTTTTCCTTTTTGGATGTTTTTTATTTCTTTGTCTTGTTTGATTGCTCTAGCTAGGACTTCTATCTAGTACTATGTTGAATAAGAGTGGTGAGAGTGGGCACCCTTGTCTTGTTCCTAATCTTAGGGAAAGCTTTTAATCTTTCACTGTTGAGTACGATGTTAGCTGTGGGTTTGCCATATATGACCTTTATTATGTTGAGGTACATTCCTTCTATACCCAATTTGTTGAGGATTTTTATCATGAAAGGATGCTTTTCCTGTATCTATTGAGATGATCATATCATTTTTGTCTTTCATTCTATTAATGTGGTTTATCACAATTATTGATTTGTGTATGTTGAACCATTCTTGCAGCCCAGGGATAAATCCCACTTGGTCATGGTGTGTGATCCTTTCATTGCACTGTTGAATTCAGTTTGCTAATATTTTGTTGAGAATTTTTGCATCTATCAATATATTCATCAGGGATATTGGTCTACAGTTTTTTTCCTTGTAGTGTGCTTATCTGGCTGGCCTTATAAAACGAGTTTAGGAGTGTTCTCTCCTTTTCAATTTTTGCTCAGCCCCTGGCAAACACCAATCTACCCTCAGTTTCAATGAGTTCACCTTTTTTAGATTCCACATATAAGTGAGGTCATACAAGAATTTGTCTTTCTCTGCCTGATTATTTCACTGAGCGTAATGACCTTACAGTTCGTTCATGTTGTCATAAATATCAGGATTTCCTTCTTTTTTATGGCTTAGTAATATTCCATTGCATATATACACCACATTTTCTTTAACCATTCATTCGTCAATAGACACTTAGGTTGTTTCCATGTCTTGGTTATTGTGAATAATGCTGCAATGGACATTAGGGTGCAGATATCTCTTGAAGTTACTAATGTCACTTCCTTCAAATATGTACCCAGAGGTGGAACTGATGAATCATATGGTAGTTCTATTTTTAATTTTTTGAGGAACTGCCATACTGTTTACCATGATGGCTACACCTATTTACAGTCCCATCAACAGTGCACAACAGTTCCCTTTTCTCCACATTCTTGCCAAAACTGGTTATCTCTTGGTTTTTGATAAAAGCCATTCTAACAAGTGTGAGCTGATATCTCATTGTAATTTTGATTGGCATTTCCCTAAAGATTTTTTATGTTGAACACCTTTTCATGTACCTGTTAGCCATTTGTATGTCTTCTTTGTAAAAATGTCTATTCAGGTCCTTTGCCCACGATTAACTGGATTATTTGTTTTGTTTTTACTATTGAGTACTATAAGCTTTTTTTAATGTTTTAGATTTTAACCCCTCATCAGATATATTATGGTTTGTAAATATTTTCTCCCATTCTGTAGGCTGCCTTTCATTGTGTTTATTGTTTCTTTTGCTGTGCAGAAGCTTTTTAGTTTGATGTGTTGCCATTTGTTGACTTCTGATTTGCTGTTTGTGCTTTGGTGCCATATCCAAAAAATTCATTGCCAACCCCAATGTCCAGAAGATTTTTCCCTCTGTTTTCTTCTAGAACTTTTATGGTTTCAGATTTTACATTTAAGATTTAATCCACTTCAAGTTAATGTTTATGAGTGGTGTAAGATAGGGGTCCACTTTCACTCTTTTGCATGAAATACATGGTTTTCCAACACCATTTATTGAAAAGACTATCCTTTCCCCATTGAGTATTCTTGGCTCCCTTGTCAAATATAAGTTGACCATATACGCATAGGTTTATGTCTGGGGCTCTCAGTTCTGTTTCATTGGTCTATGTGTCTGTTTTTATGCCAGTACCATACTGATTTGATTACTATAGCTTTGTAATATAGTTTCAAATCAGGACGTGTGATGCCTCCATCTTTGATATTCTTTCTCAGGATTGTTTTGGTGAATCAGAGACTTTGATGATTCCATACGGATTTTAGAATTTTTTTCTATTTGTGTGAAAATGCCATTAAAATTTTGATAAGGATTGCATTGAATCTATAGATAGCTTTGAGTCATATGGACATTTTAACAATATTAATTCTTCTGATCCATATATATGGGATATCTTTCCATTTATTTGTGTTTGTGTTTCTTCAATTTCTTTCATCAATGTCTTATTGTTTTCAGTATATAAACCTTTCACCTCCTTGGTTAAATTTATTCCTAAGAATATTATTGTTTTTGATGCTATTGTGAATGGGATTGTTTTCTAAATTACTTTTTCAGATAGTTCATTTTTAGGGTTCAGAAATATAACTGATCTTTGTTGATTTTGTATCCTACAACTTTGCTTAATTCATTTATTAGTCCTAATAATTTTTTGTGGAAATTTTAGCATTTTCTATATATAAGATTATGTCATCTGCAAACAGAGAAAATTTAACTTCTTCCTTGTTGATATGGATGCCTTTTATTTCTTTTTCTTGCCTAGTTGCTCTGGATAGGATTTACAGTACGATATTGGATAGGAGTGGTGAGAGTGGGCACACTTATCCCAATCTTAGAGAAAAAGCCTTCAATCTTTCACCATTGAGTATTATGTTAGCTGTGGGTCTCTCATACATGGATTTGATTATGTTAAGGTACATTCCTTCTACACCCAATTTATTGGGAGTTTTTATTGTAAAAGGATGTTGAATTATTTCAAGTGATTTTTCTGCATTTGTTGACATAATCACATGATTTTTACCCTTCATTTTATTAATGTGGTTATCACATTTATTGATTTGCATATGTTGAATCATCATTGCCTCCCAGGGATTAATCCAACTTGATCACAGTGTATGATCCTTTTAACGTGCTGTTGAATTAGATTTGTTAGTATTTTGTTGAAATATTTGTATCTATATTCATCAGAGATATTGGTTTATAGTTTGCTTTTTTTGAAGTCTAATTATCTGGCAATGGCATCATGGTATTACTGGTCTAAAAATGTTTGGTGTGTTCCTTCCTCTTCAATTTTTTGGAAGAATTTTAGAAGGATTGGCCTTAATCCTTCCTTACATATTTGTTAAGATTCAGTGAATTAATGCTGTAATCTCCACCTCATTATTGTTCTGTTCCAATTTTCTATTTCTTCATGATTCAGTCTTGGTAGGTTGTATATTTCTAGGAATTTATCCATTTCTTTTATGTTATTCAATTTGTTGGTATCTAATTATTCATTACAGTATGATACTTTGTATATATTTTTGTAGTATCAGTCACAATATTTACTGTCTCCTCTTTCATTTATAATTGTGTTTATTTGAGTCTCCTCCCCCCCTCATTTAATCTACATAAATATTTGTCAATTTTGTTTATCTTTTCAAAAAACTAACTCTTGGGCTTACTGATTTTTTTGGTCTCTATTGTTTTTATTTCTCCCTTTCTGGTCTCTACTGTTTTTATTTCTGCTCTCATTTTTATTATATCCTTCCTTATGCTAACTTTGGGTTTAGTTTGTTCTTCTTTTTCTAGTTCCCTGAGGTGTAAAATTAGGTTGTTTATTTGAGATCTCTCTTTCTTAATGTAGGTGTTTATCACTATTAACTTCCCTCTTAAAACTGCCTTTGCTGCATCCCATATGTTTTGGTATGTTGTGTTTCCATTTTCTTTTGTCTCTAGATACTTTCTGATTTTCCTTTTGATTTCTTCTTTGACCTATTGGCTTTTCAGGAGTGTGTTGTTTATTTTTCACACATTTGTGAGTTTTCCAGTTTTCTTGCTATTATTGATTTCCAGTTTCATACTACTGTGGACATAAACAATATTGATATGATTTCAATCAACTTAAATTTGTTGAGACTTGCTCTGTGGTGCAACATATGATCTATACTAGAGAATGTTCCATGTGCACTTGAGAAGAATGAGCATTCTGCTGCTGTTGGATGGAATGTTCTGGATATGTCTGTTAGGTTCATTTGTTCTACAGTGTAATTCAAGTCTGCTGTTTCCTTATTGATTTTCTGTCAGGATGATCTGTTCAATGTTGAAAGTGGAGTATTGAAGTCCTGTCATTTTCTTGCTATTTCTCCCTTCAGTTCTGTTAATATTTGTTTTAAACATTCAACCACTCCAGTGTTGGGTACAGTAAGTCCCCTACATATAAGCAAATTCTGTTCTGAGAGCGTGTTTGTAAGTCCAATTTGTTCATTAAGTCCAACAAAGTTAGCCCAGGTATCCAACTAACACAGTCGGCTATATAGTACTGTACTGTAATAGGTTTATGATACTTTTCACACAAATAATACATAAAAAAACAAGCACAAAAAATAATGAAAATATTTTTAATCTTACAGTACAGTTCCTTGAAAAGTACAGTAGTACAGTACAACAGCTGGCATCCAGGGGCTGGCATCGAAGGAACAGACAAGAAGAGTTACTGACTGGAGGAGGGAGAGGAGGTGGGAGATGGTAGAGGTGAAGGATCATTAGCAATAGGAGAAAGAGGGCAAGCTGCAATGTCACTCATGCCTGACATTGATGGCACAGGTTCTGGTTCCTTGCTAGATTCAATTCTATGTACCCTCTTGAAAAAATGATCCAGTGCTGTCTGGGTAGTAGCTCTTTTTTTCTTATCATAGATGGACATGGTAGCACTGGATTGCATTCTGAATGGCTACTGCAACCTTCATGTACCATTCTATGTTTGGGTCCTGTGGGTCCTGTGCCTCAAAAACTAACAGTGCCTCCTCAAATAAAGAAAATCCCCCTGCCATTTCCTGCGTTGTGAATCTCTTCAGTTCTGCAGTTACTTCTCCTTTCTCTTGTCTCTCTTCATCCTTTCTCTGGGCCTCCAATTCCATCATTATCCCTTGGCGCTTCTGAGCAGTACCAGCTACATCACCACTGCTTTTACACTTGCTTCCAGATAGCCTGGGCTTGAAATAAAGATACTGTACTACTGTACTCTATACAGTACTGTACAGTAAAGTACACAAAAGCACAACCACTTGTAGAGGATGCACACACATGACAATGTACGCCAGACATGTGAACTAACTTACGTGATTGGACATGCAAATGCACGTTCACATCTTTGAAAGTTTGCAACTTGAAGGTTTGTATGTAGGGGACTTACTGTACATATATACTTATAATTGTTATATCCTCTTCATGAATTTACTCTTTCACCACTATATAGTGACCTTCTTTGTCTCTTGTGAACAATTTTGTCTGAAAGTCTATTTTATCTGATATAAATATAGCCACTTCTGCTCTCTTTTGGTTACCATTTCCATGGATATCTATTTCTATCCTTTCACTTTGAGCCTATGTGTATCATTAAAGCTGAAGTGAATCTCTTACAGGTGGTGTAGAGTTGAGTCTTGGATTTTTTTCCATTCAGCAACTCTGTGTCTTTTGATTTGAGAATTTAATCCATTTGTGTAATTATTGATATGGAAGAACTTAATATTGCCATCTTCTTAACTGTTTTCTGGCTATTTTGGAGTTCCATTATTCCATTCTTCATCTCCAACTATCTTCCTTTATGATTTAATGATTTATGTAGTGGTATGCATTGATTTCTTTCTCTTTATCTCTTGTGTATCTTCTGTGGGTTTTCACTTTGTGGTTACCATGAGACTTACATAAAACTTATTATGGTTATAATAGCCTATTTTAACCCAATAACAACTTAACTTCTCTTGCATATAAAAACTCTAGCCTTTTTCTCCACCACACACATTTTATATTCTCAATGTCACAATTTACATTTTTTTACATTGTGCATCCGTTAAACAATTATTGTAGTTATACTTTTTTTTAACATTTATACTAGAGTTTAAAATGATTTATAAGTAACAAAAATGGCAAAATATTTTAATAGACACTGCACAAAAGAGGATCTATAAAGATACACAAATGGCCAATAGGTGCTGAAAAAGTTGCATTATTAGTCATTGTAGAATGTCAGATTAACACTATAATAAGTATCACTACACATTCACTAGAATGGATAAAAGATTAATTTATATTCACTCTTGTCAAGAATGTGAAGCAAAACTCTCACACATGAATGGTGAAAGTTTAAAATGGTGCAACCACTTTAAGAAACTCTTTGGCAGTTTCTCATAGATTTTAACATACAACTATACCTACAGTCAAGCAATTCTACTCATAGGTATATAACCAATAGAAAGGAAATCATGTTCACAAAAAAGTTATATAAGAAAGTTCATAGCAGCTTTATTCATAATAGCTAAAAAATGGGGAAGAAACAAAGTCCATAGCAATAACTGGATAAACAAACTATGGTGCAGTCATACAATGGTGTTCTAGTTAGTATTAAAAAGAACAAACTACTAATAAATACAGCAACCTGCATAGATCTCAAAAAATGTGATGCTGAACAAAAGAAGTGAGATCAAAGAGGAGTACACAATCTACTATTCCATTTATATGAAGTGCAGGAACAGGCAAAACTATTTATAATAAGAGAAGTTAGAATAATGACGTAGGAGGGACAGTGACTGGAAGGGGCACAAGGGGATATTCAGGGATCATGGAATGTTCTTTATCTCAATCTGGGTGATGGTTACATGAATGTATCCTTTTGTCAAAATTCATCGTTTTGTTTATTAAAGGCATGTGGTTTTCACTGTATGCATATTATATCACAAGAAAGACAAAAACAAAAGGATCACCTAAATATTGCTCTATTAAGAATATACAAAACTAAAATTTTCCCTCAGAGAAAATCTAGGCCAAAATGGCTTTGCTGCAATTTCTACCAATCATTTAAGAAAGAAGTAATTACAATCTAGTAAAAACTCTTCCATAAAATAGAAAGGTGCAACACTCCCAAAATCATTTTATGAGGCTAACAGCCTTGAAATCAAAACCTGGCAAGGACTGAATGAGGAAACAAAATTACAGGCCATTCTGATTCATAGTCATGAATAAAAACATCCTTAAAAATGTACATAAATCAGGGCTTCCCTGGTGGTACAGTGGTTGAGAGTCCGCCTCCTGATGCAGGGGACATGGGTTGGTGTCCTGGTCTGGGAAGATCCCACATGCCGCGGAGTGGCTGGGCCCATGAGCCATGGCTGCTGAACCTGCGCGTCCGGAGCCTGGGCTCCGCAACGGGAAAGGCCACAACAGTGAGAGGCTCACGTACCGCAAAAAACAAAAACAAAAACAAAACCCAAAAAAATGTACATAAATCATATCCAACAATATATAAATAATGTAATACATCATGGCCTAGTTGGGTTTATCCCAGAAATGCAATTCTGGTTAAATTTTTTTAAATGTTATTCACCACATTAACATTTTAGAGGAGAACAATTTTTTTTTTTTTTTTTTTGCGGTACACTGGCCTTTCACTGTTGTGGCCTCTCCCGTTGCGGAGCACAGGCTCTGGACGTGCAGGCTCAGCAGCCATGGCTCACGGGCCCAGCCGCTCCGCAGCACGTGGGATCTTCCCAGACCGGGGCACGAACCCGTGTCCCCTGCATCGGCAGGCGGACTCTCAACCACTGCGCCACCAGGGAAGCCCGAGAGCAATATTTTGATTATGCGAAGAGGCATAGGAAAAAAGGCAGTTGATAAAATCTGATATGCATTCTTTCCCCAAAAAAATAGTAAACAAGGAATACAAGAAAACTTCCTAAATATGATACAATGTATCTAGAAATATACTTACTGACCACATCACACTTATCTATAACATATTAAAATACTTCTCTTTGACATTGGGAATATGATACGATGGCTACCATTATCACTACTATTCAGCATTGTAGTGGAAGTATTAGTGAGTTCAGTGTGTTAAGAATACAACAAAAAATAAAAGCATAAACATAGGAAAAGAAGTTTAAAATTGTCATTATTCACAGATTATATTATTGATTACATAGAAAAATCTAAAAGAATATATGGATAAATGATTACATTCAAGTAGGGACGTTATTAAAATTGCTGGATACAAAAGTGATATACAAAAATCAATTTTCTATAAATGAGCAAGAAATGTTTAAATCATTAAAAGATCCCAGTCACAATAGCATCAAGAATATGTATTTGGGTTGCTTCTGAATAAAAGGTCATGAGAGGTAACAATCCTCTACAACTAGAAAAAACTGGAAAATTTACAAAAACTTTTTATTGAAGTAAAATTGGTATATTACACTGTATAAGTTTCATATGTATAACGTTTAATTTGATATCTGTAAACACTACAAAGTGGTCACCCCCAGAAGTCTACTTACAATTGACTGCCTTCACACATTTTGCACGTTCCCTAGCCCCCTTCCTTTTGATAATCACCAATCTACTCTCTGTATCTATGAGTTACTTTTTGTTTTGTTTGATCATTTGCTTGTTTGCTTGTTTGTTTTAGATTCCACATATGAGTGAAATCATATGGTATTTGTCTTTCTGTGTCTGAATTATTTCACTTAGAATACAAAAATAATTTTAAACGTACCAAATAGTGGTGGAAGCAACAAGGATTAAATAAATTAACAAGTCAAGGAGAGGAATACTTTTTCAATGTAAACTGACAATCTCCAATTGTTTTTTCCTCTGAAAAATGTACCAACTCTAATAAGAGACTGCCGACCAGACTTACCCAGGCAAAATGCCTCTAGTGAGAGAAAGAAAAACCAACAAAGTTTTAACAGTTTGACAGGGCTGGTTGACAAACTGAAAAGTTGATGAGACAAATGCTCAGCAGATTTCCCCTACCAGACATTTGCTGACTTCTGGTACTGCACAAGAATACAGGGAGCTAGGTCAAATGCTTCTAATAGGTAAAGTGAAATCTCCAGCAACCACCCAGTTCTTAGGAAACAGAGATGTGCTAGAATTTGAAGCTACAGGAGACTGCAAACTGTAAATGGCAGATCTCGATTTTCCATAGTCTTTCAGGGATTAAAAGACAGAAGCCCATCAATGTTTTACATCCTAGAGAAGAAGAGCAAACCACAGTAGCCTGTTTTACTTAAACTGCAATCAAGCCCTGACTCAGCTCAATATTGAATTGGATTGAGAAAAGCATCCCCTTACCTTATCTGCCTAAACAGAGAAAGTTTGAAGTCTCTCTGGAATATCTCATCTAGAAATACTATGGCTCTTTTGTATGTTATGCATGGCATGCAATAAAAAATTACTAGAATGACTACATACCTATCAGAATGGCCAAAATCCAGAAAACTGACAACGCCAAATGCTGGTGAGAATGTAGAGCACAGGAATTCTCATTCATTTCTGTTGGGAATGCAAAAAGGTATGACCACTTTGGAAGACAAGTTAGAGGTTTCTTACAAAACTATACATACTCTTATCATACATGCTTCTTGTTATTTACCTGAAGGAGCTGAAAACTTGTGTGCACACAAAAACTTACACACAGACGTTTATAACCACTTTATTCATAATTTGCAAAACCTGGAAGCAACCAACATGTCCCTCGGTCGGTGAATAGATAGATAAACTGTGGTATATTCAGATGATGGAATATTCTTCAGCATTAAAGACAAAAGAGCTATTGAGCCAGGAAAAGACATGGAGGAAACTGCAATGTATATTATTAAGTGAAAGAAGGTAATCTGAAAAGGCTACACACAGTATTATTCTAAATATATGACAATGTGGAAAAGGCAAAACTATAAGACAGTAAAAAGATCAGTAGTTGCCAGGGGGTGTGGGGAGGGAGGGATGAATAGGCAGAGAACAAAGAATGTTTAGGGCAGTGAAACTATTCTGTATAATACTATAATGGTGGATACATGTTAGAATAAGTCCCCTACATACGAACCTTCAAATTGTGAACTTTGAAAGATGTGCACATGCGTTCCAACAACGTCAGGTGTGAGTAACACTGCAGCTTGCTCTCCAACTCCTAGTGCTGACGATCCTTCAGCTCTACCATCTCCCACCTCCTCTCTCTCCTCCAGTCAGTAACTCTTCCTGCCTGTTCCCTCAAGGCCAGCCCCTGGATGCCAGCTGTTGTACTGCACCACTGTACTTTTCAAGGCACTGTACTGTAAGATTAAAAATGTTTTCTCTATTTTTTGTTTGTTTTTTATATATCATCTGTGTGAAAAGTATTGTAAACCATTACAATGCAGTACTATATAGCCAATTGTGTTAGTTGGGTGCCTAGGCTAACTTTGCTGGACTTACAAACAAACTGAACTTATGAACAGGCTGTCACAATGGAACTCGTTCATATGTATGGGACTTACTATATATTATAATGTCTAGAACAGCAAACAGTGATAATTGCCTAAAACGGCAGTAGAGAAGTTAAAATATAATGTAAAGGATTGATTATCCCAGGCAGGACATAGGGAACATAGAAGCAAAAATAGATGGACAGATAGTGCTATGGACTGAATATTTGTAAAGATCTCTCCCTCATTCACCTGTTAAATTCTAACCCCCAAAGGGATGGGATTTGGAGGTGATTAGCCCATGAGGGTGGAGCCCTCATGAATGAGATTAGCACCCTTATAAAACAGACCCCAGACAGCTGCCTCATCGTCTTCTGCCATGTGAGAAGATGCCTAGTTGATACAACTAGACAAGAAATCAGCCCATATAAAGAATTGCTTTATTACTATAACTTTATTACTCAGCCATACAAAGAAACGAACTTCGGTCATTTGTAGAGACGTGGGTAGATCTAGAGACTATTATACAGAGTCAAGGAAGTCAGAAAGAGAGAAACAAATATCGTATATTAATGCAAATATGTGGAACCTAGAAAAATGGTACAGATGAACCGGTTTGCAGGGCAGAAATAGAGACAGAGATGTAGAGCACAAACGTATGGACACCAAGGGGGGAAAGTGGTGGGGGCGGGCGGGGGGTGTGATGAATTCGGAGATTGGTATTGACATATGTACACTAATATGTACAAAATGGATAATAAGAACCTGCTGTATAAAAAAATAAATCAAATTAAAAAAGAGAAAGAAAAAAGAATAGCTTGATAACATTATCAATCACAGTAGACACCCACCTGTAAAGACAGATTGACCAATGTGCCCCCATGGGCTCTGCATCGCCAAGTGTGCTCCCCCAACTCCACAGCCTTGCAGGGAGGCCTTCCTATTGGTGGAAGGCCAATGGGCGTATCTTGCTTCCGGAGGCGCCAAGCCTTGGGACCTCAGGCCCTCAGTGCTCATGGCTACTGCTGCTACATTAGCAAAGAATCACCTCATGTGCTCTTCTGATCCAACCACTTTCTCTGTAAAGAGACGTCTAGAACTTTCTCCCTCATCTTCCTGGGGCTTCCGGGAGCACCCGGAAGCCCACGTGGCGTTCGCACAGAGTGCCTGGGACAGTCGGCGGCACAGTTCCTGGCTGCTCTGCTGAGACGAGCTCTTCAGCCCCTCGTGAGTGGGACTCCGGAGCCATCCACAGAGACAGAGCGAGTCAGGAGACAGGCGGGGGCTTTGCCGGGGGCTGGACTCCGCAGGTACCGGGGGCCCTGGGAAGGAGTGGAGGTCGGGGGAGGGCTACGGGCTGCTCGGTTGGGAGTGGGGGAGCGGCGGCGGAGGGTAGCGGGCTGAAGGGGGGCTGAGGGAAGGGTCCCCCAGTGAGCGGGTCAGAGGGGAGGACCGCTGGCTTCCGGGGTGGCTGGTGGGGGGCGTTCTGGAGTCGGGGTGCAGAGGGTGGGGCTAATGGCTAATGCGTGGGGGGGCCTGAGCGGAAGGCTTCCTGCTGGTCGGGTGGGGCCGGCTTTGGGGGCCAGAGGAGAGGACGACTGGCTGCGGGGGTGGGGAGGACGGGACGGGCGGGCCCCACCCCCGGGGCCGAGACGGGAGGGGAGGGCTAACGGCTGCTGCGTGTGGCGGGAGGAAGGGGGAGCTACTCCTGGCTGAGGCGGGGGTCGATGGGGAGGACTCCCGGGCGCGGGTGCGGTAGGCGTTAGGGGAGCTCCCGCCGGGGCGGGGCGTGGGGGGGGGGGAGGACACTCGTGGCAGTTAGGGGGCTCCGGCTCCCGGGTGGGCGGGGGCAAGACGGGTGGGCTCTGCATCTGGGGTACGAGAAGCGAGAGCCCCTGGCGCTGAGTGTGCTCGGGGGAGGACTCCCCGGTGTGGGGAGGTGAGAGAGGCAGTCTGACCTCTACGCATGGCGGGGCGCCCAGCTTCCAGGGCCCAGAGCGGAGCGCCACCAGCTGGTGGGTGGGGGAGGGTGTATGGAGGAGATGTAGTGCGAGGGGTCGGGGAGGAGCCGCCTGGCCACCGGGGGAATAAGTGATGCTGAGGGGGGAGGCGCTGGGGCTGCTGTGATCTGGTGGAGGCTGTTGGCCATGGCAGATGGATTTGTGGGGGTCCAGGGAGGGGCTCTGGCCCACTGCATGAGGCATCGAGAGCTTCAGGTCGCCTCTGTCCGGGTGGCACAGGAATTGCAGAGGTGGGTGGGCAGGGCAAGGCCCTGGCCTCCACACACAGTACACAGATTCTTTACGAGGGTGCTTTGCACATTCACCCGGACACGCCATACCAGAGTTGTAAAACAGTCTCCATAAATTTAGCAGTATTGCAAGTTTACATGATAAGTTTTCTCATCACGGGGGAATTTTATTTGATGGTACTAATGATAATATATCTTCAAATATTGGGAAACCCATGAATCAAAGAAAAATATCACAGAGGGACTTAGAAAATATTTCAAAGTGAATACTAATAAAACACGACTTCCCAAAATTAGTTGGAGGCAGCAAAAAGCAACAGGAGGAAACTGTATTCCTCTAAATGCTTCTGTTAGAAAAGAGTCAGGACATAAAATCAGTGAGCTAACAGTCCATTGAGAGATGCTAGAAGAAGAAGAGCAAAGGAAACATAAAATGAAGTAATAAGAGAGGAAATCAGTGATAGAAAGCAAATTATGGACACGGTGAACGAAGCCATGCGCTTCTTTCAAAAGAGCAAGGAAACCGAGAAAGTCCTACAACGATGAATCACGGAAACATAGAAAGAACGCTGATCCCCAATATGAGGAATGAAAGAGGGCCAACGTTACGGATCAGATGTACATTAACAAAGAGGATATAGGGGAATATTATGGGACATTATGGAAATGTTTATGCTAACAAATTGGAAGACTTGAAAAATTCCTTGGGAAAAAGGCAGCTTCCTAAAACTGAGGCCAGAAATGTAGAAAAGGTGACGAGCCTTCTATCTGTCTTTTTTTTTTTAATTATTTTATTTTATTTTATTATTGTTTCTTGAGTCGTAGGTAACAAGTGCTCTTTTGTTATTATTTTTAAATTTTATTTTTACTTTGGGCTGCGTTGGGTCTTTGTTGCTGCGCGCGGGCTTTCTCTAGGTGCAGCAAGCGGGGGCTACTCTTCGTTGCGGTGCGCAGCCCTCTCATTACGGTGGCTTCTCTTGTTGCAGAGCACGGGCTCCAGGCATGTGGGCTTCAGAGGTTGTGTCACGTGGACTCAGTAGTTGTGGCTCGTGGGCTCTAGAGCGCTGGGTCAGTGGTTGTGGTGCGTGGGGTTAGTTGCTCCGCGGCTTGTGGGATCTTCCCGGACCGGGGATCGAACCTGTGTCCCCTGCACTGGCAGGTGAATTCTTAACCACTGCGCCACCAGGGAAGTCCCTAGCCTTCTATCTTGTAAATAAATGTAATTTATAAAAAAAGTTTCCTAAAGTCAAACAAACCAAACAGGGCAGGGAGGTGCTCCAGGCTGCTGCTGTGAGGGGCACTAGGGTGGGCTGTGTGGCACAAACATGATTCTCTCCTCTTTGCACCCACAGGCCGATTCCCACACTTCAACAGCCTGTGCACACCTGTTTGATCGCTTCCCCCCACCCTCAGGTCCTCGAAGATGGCGATGGCTCTGGCGGTATTGTGGGACTGGTGCAGGTCGATGGGCGTGAACGCTCAGCAATCTCTGCTCATCCTGGGAATCCCAGATGACTGCAAAGACCAGGAATTCCAGGAGGCTGTGCAGGCTGCCCTGCGTTCCCTGGGCAGGTACCGAGTGCTGGGCAAGGTCTACAGAAAGGAGCTGGGGTCGAGTGTTGCCCTGGTCGAGTTTGCTGAGTGTTTAAATCGAAGCTTGCTCCCCCGCCAAATACCAGGCAAGGGAGGGCCCTGGACTGTGGTCTGCCTGCCCCAGGCCCCTGATGCTGATTCACAGGATAGACCCAGTTGCCCTGCGCAGCCCCAGAGACAAGCAGTGGTTGGCAGGGCGGGTGAGGCAGGAACTGCAGGTCACTCAGGAACTGCAGGGGAGGAGGAGGCTGCAGGGGAGGCGGGAGTCGCAGGTATGGAGGGAGACACAGGTGAGGAGGAAGCCTTAGGTGAGGAGGGAGCTGCAGGTGAGGAGGGAGCTGAAGGTGAGGCAGGAGCTTCAGGTGAGGAGGGACCTGAAGGTGAGGAGGGAGGTGCAGGTGAGAAGGGAGCTGCAGGTGAGGAGGGAGCTGAAGGTGAAGAGGGAGCTGCAGGTGAGGAGGGAGCTGAAGGTGAGGAGGGAGGTGCAGGTGAGAAGGGAGCTGCAGGTGAGGAGGGAGATGAAGGTGAGGAGGGAAGTGCAGGTGAGAAGGGAGCTGAAGGTGAGGAGGGAGCTGAAGGTGAGGAGGGAGCTGAAGGTGAGGGAGGTGCAGGTGAGAAGGGAGCTGCAGGTGAGGAGGGAGATGAAGGTGAGGAGGGAGCTGAAGGTGAGGAGGGAGGTGCAGGTGAGAAGGGAGCTGCAGGTGAGGAGGGAGATGAAGGTGAGGAGGGAGGTGCAGGTGAGAAGGGAGCTGAAGGTGAGGAGGGAGCTGAAGGTGAGGAGGGAGCTGAAGGTGAGGGAGGTGCAGGTGAGGAGGGAGCTGCAGGTGAGGAGGGAGCTGAAGGTGAGGCAGGAGATGCAGGTGAGGAAGGAGCTGCAGGTGAGGAGGGAGCTGCAGGTGAGGCAGGAGATGCAGGTGCGGAAGGAGCTGCAGGTGAGGAGGGAGCCTCAGGTGCGGCAGGAGCTGCAGGTGGGGAAAGATCTGAGGGTCAAGCAGGAGCTGAGGGTGAAGCAGGAGTGTCAGATGAGGAAGGAGCTTCAGGTGAGGAGGGAGCTGAAGGTGAGGAGGGAGCTGAAGGTGAGGAAGGAGCTGCAGGTCCGGAAGGAGCTGAGGGTGAAGCAGGAGCTGAGGGTCAAGCAGGAGCTGAAGGTGAAGCAGGAGCTGAGTCAGATGAGGAAGGAGCTGCAGGTTACAGAAATGTTGCAGGCGTGGCAGGACTTCTGAGTATGGCAGGACCCACGGGCGGGGCAATGGCTGCGCCTGAGGAAGCAGTTGTGACAGCGGCAGGCGCCATGGGTGAGGCAGGGCCCGGGACCCAGCAGTGGAGGCAGGCCTCGCAGCCCGTGCTGGACAGCATGGGCTACCAGGAGCTGGGAACCTTCTCTGGGCTGGAAGAGCCGGGCCACGGGGAAGGGTCCTCTGAGAGCTGGCTGGAGCAGGCCAGCCACACGCTGCACCTGTGGCGCCACGTGTCTGAGAGGGAGAGGAGGAGGAGGCTGGTGGAGAGCTTGCGCGGCCCCGCGCTGGACCTCCTGCGCGGCCTCCTGGCGGAAGATCCCGAGCTGGCTGCCCAGGACTGCCTGGCCGCGCTGGTGCAGGTGTTTGGGAACAAGGACCCCCGGGGGAGTGCTCGGCTGAAGTTCGTGACCTGTGCCCAGCGGCCCCAGGAGACTCTCTCTGCGTACGTGATGCGCCTGGAAGGCCTGCTGCAGTCGGCCCTGGAGAAGGGGGCCATCCACCCGGCCATGGCGGACCAGGCGCACGCCCGGCAGGTGCTGACGCGGGCCCGGCTGAACGACACGCTCCGGGACACGCTGAGGAGGAGGCGGCTGATGAGGAGGCCTCCCGGCTTTGCGGGGATGCTGCGGCTCATCCAGAAGACCGAGGCCTGGGACGCCGACCCGGCTAGCAGGGAGCACTTCCCAGGGCAGGAAGAGGCCCGTGTGGACGTTGCAGTCCTGGCAGCAGCCGCCCAGGCCGCCCCGGCCCATGAGGCCATCACCGCAGGCACCACTGCACATGGCACCAAGGCCTCCCCGGCCGGTGAAGATACCACCGCCCAGGCCACCCGTTCCAAGGAAGGGAGCGCCGAGGACCACCCGGCACGTGAGGAGGCCAGTGCGGCAGTTGCCGGCACTGCCAAGGCTGGCGAGGCGGCCCCTGAAGACCATGGTGCCACCAGGGCAGCCCCTGAAGACCATGGTGCCGCCAGGGCAGCCCCTGGCCCTGGGGAGACCAGCAAGGCATCCGCGGCCACTCAGGAAGATGGAAGTGCTGCCGCCCCTGCGGGCCTAGGTCAGGCAGGACCCTCAGATGCCCCCGGGGTCCCCATGCCTGGCCGGATGGGCAGTGCTTCCCCGGTGGCCCCAGGAGGTCCTGGCTGGGAGCCAGAGGGCCTCGCCCAGGCAGGCGGCCAGGAGGCCGAGGAGACCCCCGAGGAGGGGCTCAAGCCCATCCCAGAAGAGCCGGGAAATGAGGACGGGGCTGCAGAGATGAGCCCCCCGGTGTCCACCTCGGGCCAGTAGGCTCAGCAGGTCCCGGGGCCCCCAGGCTTGGAGGCAGGGGGAGGCCAGGCCTGGCAGCCTACTGGCCCCATATTAGGGGCCACTCAAGGTGCCTGGGCCTCCCTCCTGAGACGGGACCCCTATTCATCATCCCCTGGGGCAGGTTGCTCCCTGTACTGGGAAGCCCAAATGTGTCCCTGTAGGCCCCAGAGGAACCCAGGTGTCAAGGAACACCCCAACCCCCGCTCCCCTCCCCCCAACACACACACCCTAGCCATCGTCCCCTCGCAGAGCCCTGAGGTGCGCCACGTGCCAGCCAAGGCTCTGGTCTCTGTGGGCCGGTGTCATGAGCTCAACGTGTGCTTTCTGGGCATAGATTCAGGCCCAGCGCTGCTTGTTGTTGTGGAAATGTGCGTGTGTTCTCCTCTGAGCAGTCCGCCCCACCCCGGCCCCGGCACGGAGACCCGAAGCCCAGTCTCAGGAGCCGGCGGGGAGGACGGGATGGACGAGGTCACAGCCAGCACCCACCCCAGGACCTGGGCTCCCACCCGGGACCTTGGGAAGGAAGACCTTGGCCGGGGCTGCAGGAGGTCTGCGGGAGGCCCCCCAGGGCTTGTTTTCTGCTGGGCCACCCCGTTGTTCCTCGGGACTCACGTCCCCGGCTCGGTGGCGTGCGCCCTGCTGTGGGACTGTCCTGTGCCCGCCATAGGGCAGGGCCGGGCCCTGGGCATGTGAGCCACAGGGGGATCAGTTGTCTTGGTGGGTGCAGGCATTGCCAGCGCCCATCGTCCTGGTGAGAGGCCACCCATGCGGCCTCTTCTTGACAGTTCACTCGATGCCAGCCCCTGGATGCTAGCTGTTGTACAGTACTACTGTACTTTTCAATGTACTGTTCTGTAAGATTTTAAATGTTTTCTTTATTTTTTGTGTTTGTTAGTTTTTTATATGTTATTTGTATGAAAAGTATTATAAACCTATTACATTACTGTACAATATAGCCAACTGTTTTAGTTGGGTATCTAAGACTTATGAACAAATTGGTCTTATGAACATGCTCTCGGAATTGAACTTGCTCATATGTAGGGAACTTACCGTATTACAGATTTGTCCATAGAATATACTACACCAAGAATGAACCCTAATGTAAACTATGGACTTTGGATGATGATGATATGTTCATATAGGCTCATCAATTGTAATAAATACACCACTCTGGTGGGGGATGTTGATAATAGGAGAGGCTATGCAAGACTGGGTGTAGAGTGCATATGGGAAATCTCCTTACCTCCTCTACTCAATATTACTGTGAACCTAGAACTACTCAATATTACTGTGAACCTAGAACTACTCAATATTACTGTGAACCTAGAACTACTCAATATTACTGTGAACCTAGAACTGTTCTAAAATAATAGAGTGTATTATAAATAATAAAATAAAAAACACTAGATATACAAAGAGTTAAGGTGATATGGCATATTACCTCAAGAGAAAATATTAAAAAAGAGATGCAGAGAGACAGATGATCTGGATATTGAAATCATCAGGAAATTAGTTTAAAATTAGCTGTGATTAACATTTTAAAAGAAATAGAGGAAAAGATATGAAAAAAGTCAAGAAATTCTATAGAGAATTTTAACTAATTAAAATAAGAATCAATTGGATATCCTAGAAGGGAAAAACTAAGAATTCAATGCATGGGTTTAACAGGATGATGGATGCAAAAGAACAGGATTATATAACTTGAAACTAAATTAACAAAAATACTAAAACTGAAGCACAAAAATGAATTGGAAAAAAAACAATACAGAGAATAAGAGATGTAGGACACAGTCAATATATAACATACATGTAATGGGAGAAGAGAAAGAATGGGGTAGAAGCAACATTCAGACAACATCCAAAAAGTTTACAAAACTAAGGAAAGACATAAACCCACAGAATCAAGAACGTTAGTGAACAGGATAAGCAGGATAAACAAAAAGAAATCCACACCTAGGCACATCATAGTCAAGGTGTTAAAAACCAAAGATGCAGAGAAAATCTTTAAGCAGCCAGAAGAATAAAAGACACTACATTCCAGGGAACAATATTGAAATGAAGGCAGACTTCTCAAAAGAAACAACACAAGTCAGAAGCCAATGTTGTGACACTTTTTAAGTGCTAAAGTAAAAATAAACACACAGAACTACCAACATAGAATTATATATCCAAAGAAAATATTCTTCAACAATGTGGGTGACATAAAGAGTGTTTCAGATAAACAAAGACTGAAAGAATTCCTCACCAGCAGACCAACACTGAAAGAAAAAAAGCAAAGACAATTATTCAGGAAAAAGGAAAATGATCCCAGACAGAAACATGGTAAATATAAGTGCATATTTACAATAACTGTAATATTTTATAGAGTTTATATGTAAAGCTAAAGTGCTTGACAGAAATAATGCAAAAGCTGAGAAACGGATGAATGGAGTTTAAAGGTTCTAGCAGCATCAGAGAAGTGGTACAAATAATTTCTATTAAATGGTGATAAGTCAGAGATTGCTGCTATACTTTCTAAGGTAATTACTAAAAGAAGAAGATATAACTGAGAAGACAGTATAACTGAAGTTATTAGAGGGAAATATACAAAATTAAAATGTTGATTAATCTAAAAGGAGGGAAGAATGAAGAAAAAAAGGAATGTAAAAAAAGACTCAAATAGAAAATGTATCAATAGGTGGTAAATATACTCTAAATCAGATTATGTGAGCAATTAACTATAAATAAACCAAATATTCCCAAGTAAAACACTAAGATTGTCAGATTGGATTTTAGAAAGCCCGAATATATGCAAGTTACAAGAGGTGAACTTTAAATGTTAAGATGTCAAAAAATTGAATATAAAAGGACAAAAATGATATACCATGAAATAATTGACAAAAACACCTTGTATTATTATATTAATATCAGAAAAAGTAAGCAGCAGTACTAGAGATAAAGAGAGATATTTCAAAATTATAAAGGGGATTAATCAAAGATGATGACATTGTAGTCCTCTATGAGAGGTGTCAAACAATTTGTGGGCATCTTTCATCTACCTCATGACCCAATTAAGATACCAGCAGAGATTTTTGCAGAAATTGACAAGTTGATTCTAAATTCATATATTAATGCAAAGGGCTAAAATAGCCAAAAGCAATCATGAAGAAAAAGAACAAATCTGGAGGACTTACACTGCTATGTATCACGCTATGGTTAGTAAGACACTGTGATATTGGTGCAAGGATATACTATTTGGAATGACCATGGGTATAATGTAAAAAAGTAAAGTGTTCAGGCATATAGTATCACATGATATTTTTATTAAGGTGATATTGCAGTGCAGAGGTGAAAGTATAGTCTTTCAACTGCCATTATAGCCCAAACATACCATATGAATTGCAAATGAATTGCAGTTTTATGCTAAAAATAAAACAATAAATATTTTATATTATATAAGTTTCAGGTGTACAGCAATATAGTTTGATATCTGTATACACTACAGAGTGATTACCACAGCAAAGCTAGTTGCCATCCATCCCCAGTATAGTTGACCCCCTTCACCCGTTTCACCCACCCCCCCCAACCCCCTTCCACTCTGGTAACCGCTGATCTGTTCTCTGTATCTATGATGTTAACTCCATATGTTTGTTTTGTTTTATTTTGTTTGTTCATTTGTCTTGTTTTTTGTATTCCACATATGAGTGAAATAATACAGTGCTTGTCTTTCTCCATCTCACTTATTTCACTTAGCATAATACCTCCAAGGTCCATCCATGTTGTTGCAACTGACAGGATTTCATTCTTTTTGTATGAATGAGTAGTATTCCATTGTGTGTGTGTATGTATGTGTATATATATATATGCATATATATGTATATATATGCATATATATGTATATATATATATAAAACAATCTTTTGTTTGTTTGTTTGTTTTTGCAGTACGCTGGCCTCTCACTGCTGTGGCCTCTCCCGTTGCGGAGCACAGGCTCCGGACGCGCATGCTCAGCGGCCATGGCTCACGGGCCCAGCCGCTCCGCGGCATGTGGGATCTTCCCGGACCGGGGCACGAACCCGTGTCCCCTGCATCGGCAGGCGCACTCTCAACCACTGCGCCACCAGGGAAGCCCGATATATATATATAACAATCTTTTATAGAAAAATACCACTAAGGAAAAATCTGCTTGTGACTTTGGTATAGGAAAATATGTTTTAAACAGAACAGAAAAAGCACTAATGATGAAAGAAAAAAATTGATAACTTTGGCCACATTAAAATTAAGATCTGTTCATCAAAACACACGAATAAAAAATGAAAAAGCAATCCACAGGATGGGAGATGACATTTGAAATACACATATCTGGCAAGCAACTTATATCAAGAAAATACAAAGGACTCCTACAAAACAATAAGAAAAAGACAACCCATCTAGAAAAAATAGGCAAATGACTTGAACAGAACTCCACCAAAAAAGCATATTCAAATATACAATATATTTGAAAAGGTGTTCAAATTCATTCTCATCAGAGAGAAGCAAATAAGCAAATTAAAAGATAAAGAGATACCACTACATCCCCACTTGAATGGTTAAAATGTAAATGAAAAATATAAAATACCCAACATTGGCAAAAATGTGTAACAATGGTATGCTGGTAAATGTTTAGCAACTGGGTTTCTAAAAAAATAAACAGAAGCCATGATTTTTGTAGTTTCTACTCTTAACAGTGTACATACTACAACCACAGCCAATTTCAATCAACCATCCTGAGGTCACTGAACACAGTTGGGAAGAGACACTCACAATTGGCTCTTGAAAGACAGTATGGCCTGCCTCGAGAACACCACTGATGTGGAGCAACAATAATTCTCACATACTGCTGGTGGGAGCATAAATTAATACAAATAGTTTGGAAAACTCTTTGGCAATTTCTTCTAAAAGTTTAAGATATCCATACCCATATTACACAGCAATTCTATTCTAGAGTATATACTCAACAGAAATGCATCTATATCTTCACCAAAAGACATATTCAAGAATTCTCACAGAAGTATTATATGTAAGAGCCAAACAATTTGGATGCTACCCAAATCCCTATCAACAGTTTCAAGGATAAACAAATTGTAATTTAGTGACATAATGATATACTATAGATCAGCAGTCAACAAATTGTGGCCCACAGGACAAATTTGGCCATCCCACTGTTGTTATAGCCTCTGAGCTAAGAATGTTACATTTTAAAATGATTACATTTTAAATACTTATATAATTACCTACATAATATTATCAATTTTGCCTCTTGGCCCACAAGTATTAAGCTATTTGCTACCTGGCCCTTTAAGAAAAAGTTTGCTGACCCCTGCTATAAATCAATGAGAGTGAATAATTTACAGCAGTGATCTCTGGACCAGCAGCAGCAGTAGCAACAACTTGTTAGAAATGCAAACTCCTGCGAACCACCCCAGATATATTGAATCAAACTCTGGGGCTGTGACCCAGCAATGCATGTTTTAACTAAGCCCCCTGGTAATTCTGATGCATGCTAAAGTTCAAGAACCATTGATCTACAACCCTAAAAACATGAATGAATATCACAAACATAATGTTGAGTGTAGGAACACAGATACAATAAAGAACATACTATAAGCTTCCATTTAAATAAACTTTAAAAACAGGTAATGCTATTAAAAAATCAGAACAGTGGCTACTCATGTAAAGTGATTAGCTGGTGGTTGGGAGCACATGGTGGGATTTTGGAGTACTTGTAATGTTTCTTTATGTGGTTGAAGCTTACCTGCAATTTCCTTGGACTAAGGGAGTTTGTGGAATGTAGAACTTTCAATGCTAAAAGTGGAACAGTCCCAGGAAAATGGTGAGAGTCCTAGGAAAACTGGGGCAAGTTGGTCACCTTAGATAGTTACATATCTATATGTACATTATATTCCATACATTGTCTCAAATCAAGTATCTATAAATAAACCCAACAGAAGATGTTGTAGACCATTACAAAAAATGTAAAAGACTCAGACATTAAATAAGACTTAAGTAAATTCAAGTATATACTGTATTCATGAATTAAAGGATTCAATATTGTAATGATGTCCATTTTCTCAAAACTGATAGATTCAATGCAATACTAATCAAAATCCAAACTTTATTTTTGGTATTTTGTTTTATTTTGATGTAACTATATAGATTGATTCTAAAATTCATTCAGAATTGAAAAAGGGCAAAAATAGCTTTTCGTGTACCTATTGGCCATTTGCATGTCTTGTGTGGAAAAATATTTATCGGGTCCTTTGCCCATTTTTAAATTGGATTATTTGGTTTCTTGCTATTGAGTTGTACAAGTTTAATACATATTTTGGATGTTAACTCCATATAAGATGTGTGGTTGGCAAACATATTCTCCCATTCCATATGTTGATTTTTTGTTTTGTTGATGGTTTCCTTTGCAGGACAGGAGCTTTTTAATTTGATGCAGTCACACTTGTTTAGTTTTGCCTTTGTTGTCTTTACTTCTGGTGTCAAATCGAAAAAAAATCAATAACTTCCCCCAACCACAATTTTCTTAGTCACAATAGTAATGAAAACAGAAATAATAGTGAAACTATTATTGTGGGGCTTTTTATGTGTCAGGCATTGCTTTAATTACTTCACATGTATTATCTCATAATCCTTATGAAAACATATTCTGTGATTATTATTTATCCACATTTTACAAATGACTAAACTGAAGCATAGAGAGGTTGAATAATTTGCTCAAGATCAAAAAAGTATTTTTGGATATGTGGTTCATACCTAGGCCTGTCTGTCTCCAAAGCTGAGGTCCTTTTGCTCAACATTTTGTGTGCAAGATTCAGATTGCTGTATATTTTATACTTTTACAAATACTATGATTGTGGTTGGACAAAAACATTCATAATCAAGTTGGTCTGTCTAAAGTCAAGTAGATCCTTGGTGATACTCAACAATCCTACCACATTTCTTTTCCATACATTTTCCCACTCTCCTAGAAGACTATTTCTCACTTCATCTTTACTGAAACCACCAACACCCCCTTCCCAACCTCCCTCTCAAATGATGACCTTTCTTCCTATGTCACTGAGAAAAGACAGGCTATCAGAAGAAAACATCTAACAAGCTTACCACATCTACTCACCCACCAACATTATGCCTATATATTATGCCTTTTTCCCACTACTGTGGATAAACTATCCCTGCTCCTACCCCTCCACTTCTGCCCTGGTTGCCATCTATGTCCCTTCAAGGATAGCACTGAAAAAATTCTACCCCCTCTCTTGCACATCATCACTTCTCCCTCTTTGCTGGATCATCCTCATGACTACTCTGTAATATATATCATCTGTAAAAACCTTTCTCTTAACCCCACATCTCTTCTCAGCTACAACCCCATTTCTTTGTTCCCCTTTAGAGTATAAAACTCCTCAAAAGAGTTGTCTGAACTTACTACCCCAGATTTTTCACCCTCTGTTCTCTCTTGAATCCACTACAATTTACCACCACTCCACTGATGCTTTTATAGAGCATACCCCTTTATACCACCTTTGCCAAATTCTTTGCCAAATCCAAATCCTATAAACAATTAACATGACTTTTAAGCTATATTTGATATGTGACCACTCACTCCTTCTTGAAACATTTGTTATATTTGATTCTAGGATACCATATCCTCCCCTCTTTATTTTTCTCCTATGCTCTGGATGCTCATTATTAATCTCCTTTGCTAGCCACTCTTAGTCTCTCTGTCTCCAATGTTGGAAAGTCCTAGGGCTTGGTGCTTAAATCTTTTCTCTTCTCTCTGTACTCATTCCTTAACAGATCTCCTCTAGTCTCTTCATTTTAAATAGTTTTATATGCTTATGACTCTAGAATTTACATTTCTAGACCAGATATCTTCCCTAAAGTGCACCTCAAACTTAATATATCCAAAACCAAAATCCAGATTTTCACTTCTAAACCTGTTCTTCCTACAGTCTTCATAATCTCAATAAATGGCAACTACAACTTTCCCATTATGGATGCCACAAAGAACTTGAGAGTTATCTTAACTTCATTCTTTTTCTCACCTCCTACTTTCAATCCATCAGTAAATCCTGTTGACTCTACTTTCAAAGAACATTCATAATCTGACCACATCTCACCACATCTGTTTCCACTGCTACCAGTCTAGTTCTGGCCACCATCATCTTTAGCCTGGCCTATTGTAACAGCCTCACAGATTCCTGCTTCCACTTTTGAATCCCCTACTGCCTATTCTTCACTCTGCAACCAGAGTGAAACTTTTAAAACATATATAATACTATGTTACTCATCAATTCAAAATTATCCAATTCACTCAGAGTAAAAGCCAAAGCCTTCATAACGGCCTGAAAAACCCTCAATAACTTTTTAAACTTTATCTTCTACTACTCTCCTTTTTCATCATTTCACTCCTTATTATTCTCAAATACATCAGGTATGCCCCACCTCTTCCTGCAACACTCTCTGCCAGTTCATGGCTCCCTACCTTCTTTCAGGTCTCTGCTCAAATGTAACTTCAATAGAATGGACTTCACATCTGGCCAACTCTATTTGTTTATTTTCTATCTTCACACCATAATCTTCATGAAGGCAAACCGTTTGCCTGATTTTTTATCCTGGTTTGTCCCCAGAAAGTAGAATAGCTCCTGACACACAAAAATTTCCCAATAAATACTTATTGAAAGAATACATGAACAAATGAAGAATAATCTGTTTCCTCTCCCCTCCCCTCAAATAAAAGATTCTAATAAACAGTAATAAAAATAATGAAAGACATAAATCAGGAAACTGGGATTAACATTCACACACTACTATATATAAAACAGATAATCAACAAGGGCCTACTGTATAGCACAGGGAAGTCTATTCAATATTCTGTAATGACCTATATGGGAAAAGAATCTGAAAAAGAATGGATATATGTATATGTATAACTGAATCACTTTGCTGTACACCTGAAACTAACACAACATGTAAATCAACTATACTCCACAATAAAATAAATTTTTAAAAAAAATGAAAGAATACGTGGTCTGTTTACCCAGTTTTCAAAGGAATTCTGATGAGATATGTAATTCAGAAATGAATTAGTTTCCTATTGCTGCTCTAACAAATTACTACAGACCTAGTGGCTTAAAGTAACACAAATTTCTTTTCTTACAATTCTAGAGGTCAGAAGGCTAAAATTGGTTGGCAGGTCTACCCTCCTACTGGAGGCTCTAAGCAAGAATCTATTCTTTGCTTTTTCCAGCTTCTAGTGGCTGCCCTCAATCCTTGTCTCATGGCCCCATTCCTCCATCTTCAAAGCAGCAGCATAATATCTTCAAGCTCTCTCTCTCTCTCTCTCTCTCTCTCTCTCTCTCTCGCTTTCTCTCCAGCTTCCATTATCAGAGCTCCTTCTCTGATTCTGACCTTACTGCTTCCCTCTCATAAGGACCTGTGTGATTACACTGTGCCCACACAGATATTCAAGGAAAATCTCCCCACCTCAAGATCCTTAACTATCACATCTGCAAAGTCTCTTTTGGCATGTCAGGTAACATATTCACAGATTCCCAGGATTAGGACATGGGCATCTTTTGAGGGACATTATTCAGCTTACCATAAGGTAGAACAATTCAAGAAATAAAATAGGTAAAACTTACATAGTGCTTACTATGCACCAGGCCATCATTCTAAGCACTTTACATAAAGCATCTTAATTAGAGTTCAATAAGATGCTGCATGTAAAGTCACATTATTTGTGTTGTTGGTAGTTACTATTATTATCTCCATTTTTGATACATTAGGAAACTAAGACACAGAGAAGTAAGGTAACTTGATCACTTAATTTCCAACATATTGAATAAAAAAAAACTTCAGATCAATACTGAAAGCTGGAAAATATGGGGATATTCCTTCAAAATTCTGGAAAATAATTATTTCCAGCTTAGAACTGTACCCTGCCAAAGTACTAACCAGTTTTGATGGTAAAATAAATGTCTTTACAGATATCCAAGAATTAAAAAAAATTTACCTTCAACACACTCTTTCTCAGGGAGCTGCTAGAATAGGTGCTGTAGTAAAATAGAGCATAATTTAAGAAAAGAAAATGAGATCCAAACAACAAACAAACAAAAAAACAGGAACTCCAACCCAAGATGGAAGAGAAGAGAATTCCAAAGTTGTCCTGAAAATGGATATTCCCAAGATTACAGCTGTGTAGCAGACCTAAAGAGCAACCAGACCTAGAGAGCAACCAGGGCCTCAACAAAAAAAAAAATGCAATTGAGAGATTATATAATATTTCTGAACATAATTAAAAGATATTTATGCTTAATGATTGATCAAGAAAAAGGTAAACAGACGAATAACTAGGTACCATGAACTCCAGGTAAGGCAACAGGTTGTACAAGAGAAGAATTGACACCATGTTACAATAAGTTACCAAACTACTGAGAGAATAGGAAGAAGTGTGTGTGTGTGTGTGTGTGTGTGTGTGTGTGTGTGTGTGTACATGTGCGCACACACTGGTCAATGGGAATGTCTGTGAGAAAGTGGTCATTATTGTTCATACAGAAAGTAGGAGCTGAGGCTCGGGCTTCGGTCGGAGCGCAGGGAGAGGACTGAGGTTGGCGGCGTGAACACAGACTGCAGGGGGTTAGTGCGCCACGGCTAGCCGGGAGGGAGTCCGGGGAAAAGTCTGGACCTGCCGAAGAGGCAAGAGACTTTTCCTTCCCTCTTTGTTTCCTGGTGCATGAGGAGAGGGGATTAAGAACGCTGCTTAAAGGAGCTCCAGAGACGGGCGTGGGCCGCGGCTAACAGCGCGGACCCCAGAGACGGGCATGAGACGCTAAGGCTGCTGCTGCCACCACCAAGAAGCCTGTGTGCGAGCACAGGTCACTACCCACACCTCCCCTCCCGGGAGCCTGTGCAGCCCGCCACTGCCAGGGTCCCGGGATCCAGGGACATCTTCCCTGGGAGAACACACGGCACGCCTCAGGCTGGTGCAACGTCACGCCGGCCTCTGCCGCCGCAGGCTCGCCCTGCACTCCGTGATCCTCACTCCCCCCCGGCCTGAGTGAGCCAGAGCCCCCGAATCAGCGGTTCCTTTAACCCCTTCCTGTCTGAGCGAAGAACAGACGCCCTCCGGCGACCTACATGCAGAGGCGGGGCCAATCCAAAGCTGAGCCCCTGGGAACTGTGAGAACAAAGAAGAGAAAGGGAAATCTCTCCCAGCAGCCTCAGGAGCAGCGGATTAAAGCTCCACAATCAACTTGATGTACCCTGCATCTGTGGAATACCTGAATAGACAACGAATCATCCCAAATTGAGGAGGTGGACTTTGAGAGCAAGATTTATGATTTTTTCCCCTTTTCCTCGTTTTGTGAGTGTGTATGTGTATGCTTCTGGGTGAGATTTTGTCTGTATAGCTTTGCTTCCACCATTTGTCCGAGGGTTCTATCAGTCCGTTTTTTGTTGTTTTTTTGTTTGTTTTTAAAATTTTTTTCTTAATAATTACTTTTTATTTTAATAACTTTATTTTATTTAACTTTATCTTCGTTCTTTCTTTCCTTCCTTCCCTCCTTTAGACAACGAATCATCCCAAATTGAGCAGGTGGACTTTGAGAGCAAGATTTATGATTTTTTCCCCTTTTCCTCGTTTTGTGAGTGTGTATGTGTACGCTTCTGTGAGAGATTTTGTCTGTATAGCTTTGCTTCCACCATTTGTCCCAGGGTTCTATCCATCCGTTTTTATGTTTTTTGTGTTTTCTTTCCTCTTAATAATTATTTTTTATTTTAATAACTTTATTGTATTTTATCTTACTTTATTTTATTTTACTTTATCTTCTTTCTTTCTTTTCTTCCTTCCTTCCCTCCTTCCTTCCTCCCTCCCTCCCCCCCTTCTTTCTTTCTTTCTTCCTTCCTTTCTTCCTTTCTACTTCTACTAATTCTTTCTTACTACTTCTTCTCCCTTTTCTTCTGAGCCGTGTGGCTGAAAGGCTCTTGGTGCTGCAGCCAAGAGTTAGTGCTGTGCCTCTGAGGTGGGAGAGCCAACTTCAGGACATTGGTCCACAAGAGACCTCCCAGCTGCACATAATATCAAATGGTGAAAATCTCCCAGAGATCTCCATCTCAACACTAGCACCCAGCTTCACTCAACGACGAGCAAGCTACAGTGCTGGACATCCTATGCCAAAAAACTAGTAAGACAGGAGCACAACCCCACCCATTCGCAGAGAGGCTGCCCAAAATCATAATAAGTCGACAGACACCCCAACACACACCACCAGACGTGGACCTGCCCACCAGAAAGACAAGATCCAGCCTCATCCACCAGAACACAGGCACTAGTCTCCTCCACCAGGAAGCCTACACAACCCACTGAACCAATCTTAGCCATTGGGGACAGACACCAAAAACAACGGGAACTACGAACCTGCAGCCTGCAAAAAGGAGACCCCAAACACAGTAAGATAAGCAAAATGAGAAGACAGAAAAACACATAGCAGATGAAGGAGCAAGATAAAAACCCACCAGACCAAACAAATGAAGAGGAAATAGCCAGTCTACCTGAAAAAGAATTCAGAATAATGATAGTAAAGATGATCCAAAATCTTGGAAATAGAATAGACAAAATGCAAGAAACGTTTAACAAGGACCTAGAAGAATTAAAGATGAAACAAACAATGATCAACAACACAATAAATGAAATGAAAAATACTCTAGATGGGATCAATAGCAGAATTACTGAGGCAGAAGAACGGATAAGTGACCTGGAAGATAAAATAGTGGAAATAACTACTGCAGAGCAGAATAAAGAAAAAAAATGAAAAGAACTGAGGACAGTCTCAGAGACCTCTGGGACAACATTAAACGCACCAACATTCGAATTATAGGGGTTCCAGAAGAAGAGAAAAAGAAAGGGACTGAGAAAATATTTGAAGAGATTATAGTTGAAAACTTCCCTAATATGGGAAAGGAAATAGTTAATCAAGTCCAGGAAGCACAGAGAGTCCCATAGAGGATAAATCCAAGGAGAAATACGGCAAAACACATATTAATCAAACTGTCAAAAATTAAATACAATGAAAACATATTAAAAGCAGCAAGGGAAAAAAACAAATAACACACAAGGGAATCCCCATAAGGTTAACAGCTGATCTCTCAGCAGAAACTCTGCAAGCGAGAAGGGAGTGGAAGGACATATTGAAAGTGATGAAGGAGAAAAAAACCTGCAACCAAGATAACTCTACCCAGCAAGGATCTCATTCAGATTTGATGGAGAAATTAAAACCTTTACAGACAAGCAAAAGCTGAGAGAGATCAGCACCACCAAACCAGCTCTACAACAACTGCTAAAGGAACTTCTCTAGGCAAGAAACACAAGAGAAGGAAAAGACCTACAATAACGAACCCAAAACAATTAAGAAAATGGGAATGGGAACATACATATCAATAATTACCTTAAATGTAAATGGACTAAATGCTCCCACCAAAAGACACAGATTGGCTGAATGGATACAAAAACAAGACGCATATATTTGCTGTCTACAAGAGACCCACTTCAGACCTAGAGACACATACAGACTGAAAGTAAGGGGATGGAAAAAGGGACTTCATGCAAATGGAAACCAAAAGAAAGCTGGAGTAGCAATTCTCATATCAGACAAAATAGACTTTAAAATAAAGACTATTAGAAGAGACAAAGAAGGACACTACATAATGATCAAGGGATCGATCCAAGAAGAAGATATAACAATTGTAAATATTTATGCACCCAACATAGGAGCACCCCAATACAGAAGGCAACTACAAACAGCCATAAAAGGGGAAATCGACAGCAACACATTCATAGTAGGGGACTTTAACACCCCACTTTCAGCAATGGACAGATCATCCAAAATGAAAATAAATAAGGAAACCCAAGCTTTAAATTATACATTCAACAAGATGGACTTAATTGATATTTATAGGACATTCAATCCAAAATCAACAGAATACACATTTTTCTCTAGTGCTCATGGAACATTCTCCAGGATAGATCATATCTTGGGTCACAACTCAAGCCTTGGTAAATTTATAAGAAAATTGAAATTGTATCAAGTATCTTTTCCGACCACAATGCTATGAGACTAGATATTAATTACAGTAAAAGATCTGTAAAAAATACAAACACATGGAGGCTAAACAATACACTACTTAATAACGAAGTGATAACTGAAGAAATCAAAGATGATATGAAAAAATACCTAGAAATAAATGACAATGGAGACACGACGACCCAAAACCTATGGGATGCAGCAAAAGCAGTTCTAAGAGGGAAGTTTATAGCAATATAATCCTACCTTAAGAAACAGGAAACATCTCCAATAAACAACCTAACCTTGCACCTAAAGTAATTAGAGAAAGAAGAACAAAAAAACCCCAAAGTTAGCAGAAGGAAAGAAATCATAAAAATCAGATCAGAAATAAATGAAAAAGAAATGAAGGAAACGATAGCAAAGATCAATAAAACTAAAAGCTGGTTCTTTGAGAAGATAAACAAAATTGATAAACCATTAGCCAGACTCATCAAGAAAAAAAGGGAGAAGACTCATATCAATAGAATTAGAAATGAAAAAGGAGAAGTAACAACTGACACTGCAGAAATACAAAGGATCATGAGAGATTACTACAAGCTACTCTATGCCAAAAAAATGGACAACCTGGAAGAAATGGACAAATTCTTAGAAAGGCACAACCTGCAAAGACTGAATCAGGAAGAAATAGAAAATATGAACAGACAAATCACAAGCACTGAAATTGAAACTGTGATTAAAAATCTTCCAGCAAACAAAAGCCCAGGACCAGATGGTTTCACAGGCGAATTCTATCAAACATTTAGAGAAGAGCTAACACCTATCCTTCTCAAATGCTTCCAAAATATAGCAGAGGGAGGAATACTCCCAAACTCATTCTACGAGGCCAGCATCACCCTGATACCAAAACCAGACAAGGATGTCACAAAGAAAGAAAACTACAGGCCAACATCACTGATGAACATAGATGCAAAAATCCTCAACAAAATGCTAGCAAACAGAATCCAACAGCACATTAAAAGGATCATACAACATGAGCAAGTGGGGTTTATTCAAGGAATGCAAGGATTCTTCAATGTACACACATCAATCAATGTGATACATCATATTAACAAATTGAAGGAGAAAAACCATATGATCATCTCAGTAGATTCAGAGAAAGCTTTCGACAAAATTCAACACCCATTTATGATAAAAACCCTGCAGAAAGTAGGCATAGATGGAACTTTCCTCAACATAATAAAGGCCATATATGACAAACCCACAGCCAACATCATCCTCAATAGTGAAAAACTGAAAGCATCTCCACTAAGATCAGGAACAAGACACTCTCACCACTCTTGCCCACTCTCACCACTCTTATTAAACATAGTTTTGGAAGTTTTAGCCACAGCAATCAGAGAAGAAAAGGAAATAAAAGGAATCCAAATCAGAAAAGAAGAAGTAAAGCTGTCACTATTTGCAGATGACATGATACTATACATAGAGAATGCTAAAGATGCTACCAGAAAACTACTAGAGCTAATCAATGAATTTGGTAAAGTAGCAGTATACAAAATTAATGCACAGAAATCTCTGGCATTCCTATACACTAATGATGAAACATCTGAAAGTGAAATCAAGAAAACACTCCCATTTACCATTGCAACAAAAAGAATAAAATATCTAGGAATAAACCTACCTAAGGAGACAAAAGACCTGTATGCAGAAAACTATAAGACACTGATGAAAGTAATTAAAGATGATATAAATAGATGGAGAGATATACCATGTTCTTGGATTGGAAGAATCAACATTGTGAAAATGACTCTACAACGCAAAGCAATCTACAGATTCAATGCAATCCCTATCAAACTACCACTGGCATTTTTCACAGAACTAGAACAAAAAATTTCACAATTTGTATGGAAACACAAAAGACCCCGAGTAGCCAAAGCAATCTTGAGAACAAAAAACGGAGCTGGAGGAATCAGGCTCCCTGACTTCAGACTATACTACAAAGCTACAGTAATCAAGACAGTATGGTACTGGCACAAAAACAGAAATATAGATCAATGGAACAGGATAGAAAGCCCAGAGAAAAACCCACACACATATGGTCACCTAATCTTTGATAAAGGAGGCAGGAATGTACAGTGGAGAAAGGACAGCCTCTTCAATAAGTGGTGCTGGGAAAACTGGACAGCTACATGTAAAAGTATGAAATTAGATCACTCCCTAACACCATACACAAAAATAAGCTCAAAATGGATTAAAGACCTAAATCTAAGGCCAGAAACTATCAAACTCTTAGAGGAAAACATAGGCAGAACTCTCTATGACATAAGTCACAGCAAGATCCTTTTTGACCCACCTCCTAGAGAAATGGAGATAAAAACAAAAATAAACAAATGGGACCTAATGAAACTTAAAAGCTTTTGCACAGCAAAGGCAACCATTAACAAGATGAAAAGAGAACCCTCAAAATGGGAGAAAATATTTGCAAATGAAGCAACTGACAAAGGATTAATTTCCAAAATTTACAGGCAGCTCATGCAGCTCAATAACAAAAAAACAAAGAACCCAATCCAAAAATGGGCAGAAGACCTAAACAGACATTTCTCCAAAGAAGATATACAGACTGCCAACAAGCACATTAAAGAATGCTCAACATCATTAATCAATAGAGAAATGCAAATCAAAACTACAATGAGATATCATCTCACACCAGTCAGAATGGCCATCAAAAAATCTAGAAACAGTAAATGCTGGAGAGGGTGTGGAGAAAAGGGAACACTCTTGCACTGCTGGTGGGAATGTGAATTGGTTCAGCCACTATGGAGAACAGTATGGAGGTTCCTCAAAAAACTACAAATAGAACTACCATATGACCTAGCAATCCCACTACTGGGCATATACCCGGAGAAAACCAAAATTCAGAAAGAGTCATGTACCAAAATGTTCATTGCAGCTCTATTTACAATAGCCAGGACATGGAAGCAACCTAAGTGTTCATCAACAGATGAATGGATAAAGAAGATGTGGCACATATATACAATGGAATATTAGCCATAAAAAGAAACGAAATTGAGCTATTTGTAATGAGGTGGATAGACCTAGAGTCTGTCATACAGAGTGAAGTAAGTCAGAAAGAGGAAGACAAATACCGTATGCTAACACATATATATGGAATTTAAGGAAAAAAATGTCATGAAGAACCTAGGGGTAAGACAGGAATAAAGACACAGACCTACTGGAGAATGGACTTGAGGATATGGGGAGGGGGAAGGGTGAGATGTGACAAAGCGAGAGAGAGGCATGGACATATATACACTAACAAACGTAAGGTAGATAGCTAGTGGGAAGCAGCCGCATAGCACAGGGAGATCAGCTCGGTGCTTTGTGACCGCCTGGAGGGGTGGGATAGGGAGGGTGGGAGGGAGGGAGACGCAAGAGGGAAGAGATATGGGAACATATGTATATATATAACTGATTCATTTTGTTGTAAAGCAGAAACTAACACACCATTGTAAAGCAATTATACTCCAATAAAGATGTTAAAAAAAAAGATAGTAAAGAGCTAGTTGAATAAAAGAGTACTTTACATTTCAAAAAAAAATCTGTTCAAGGGGTGTGCAGCAGTAACATCATCTTCAGCAGAAGGGGACACAGAACTAGTAAGAACTCAAATTCTTTGTAAAGCTCAAATTCCCCAAAATCAATAATTCTGGTATTTAGCGTGGTTCCCAGATTCTTACTATAAGCTTTTATCATTAGACCACAGAGACCAGAGCTGAATTTCTTGCTTTGTTGTTTTTTTTTTTCTTTTTCCAGATCATACAACTATAAGAAAACCACATGTCCAGATCTCTTTTCCCTAGAAGGGTCATTCTGAAATCTATTCCCTGTAGCATAAGCACAGTGAGCCTCCTTAAAAAAAAAAAAGAAAAGAAAAGAAAGAAAGTAAACAGGCAGTACCAAAAGAAATTGCAAAGAAATAACAGTTTATAACTGTTATTTAGAAATATGAAACTACCAGACAAAACGTGTGCAGTTTAAAGTGATTATGTTGGGGTGGAGAGAATCAGAAGTGAAGGGAATTAGAGGACAGCTTGTTGTTTCCTTAGAAGTCCAATATTACTATTTGGCTTTCTAAAACATGTATATATGTGACACTGCTGGTAGGAAAAAAAGAAGCTTTGTGAAAGTCTCTCCAAGAAAATCTGGGTCTAGGTCTTAGCCTCACCTCATGGTTTGTTGTATGACTTTTGGACAAGAAAAACTCCTGTAATTCTACCAGCCAAAAGGCAAAAATAAATAATGACAGTGAGTGTTAAGGTTTTAGCTGAGAATGGAAGGAAAAAATGAATTTTTACTGGCACCAAATTACCCGATTTTGTAATGTTTGCCAGTGCTGCTCAGCTGCTCCAGAACCAGGCATTTATCTAAGTTTGGAGGTTGGTTGTGCTATTTAACTATATATACATGTTACCTTAAAAGATTAAAGAATTATTCCATATGGAATGAATTACCTTAAGAGATAAGTCTGCAACATCTATGGTAGCCATACATTCCATTTTGTGCAGAAAAGAAGTCCCAGGTTCTACCCTGTGTCCCAGCATAATTATTCATACTGCCCACTTTTAATCACAAAAGTATTCCAGTTTGGATGATACATTATATAGTTTCCTTACCAATACATGTTAAATACTTGCTAAATATATGCTAAAGCAGAGGTTAGGCAGCAATTTAACAGGGTTATTTTCTAGAGGGTTAGCGCATCAAACAGGAGATTGGATTAGGTAACCAGTAAGGTATTTTCCAACTGTAAACTTCTAGGATTCTAATTTTTTAACTGGGCCAATTTACTTCATAAAGAAGGCAAAAAGATGTTCTGCTGCTTCTGTTGGCATAGAATTCAAGATTATCCAAAATAAAACTCTCTTTCTGCCAACTGTTTTTATCTGCCACTACCCACCAGCCCTCAGTCATCCCAGGCTCCTCCCCTAACGCAAGAATTCACCACCACCCACTCAACCTCCCACATGCTTTTGGCCTTGCTTTGGCAAAGACAGTAAAGCCCACCAAATATTCCTTTTTCTCCCATGTATTTTCCAGCCCCCTTCATTGAGCAGCATCATGGTACTAGTTCTGGCCAACTCAATGCGTGTGGAAGGTCATGTGCCATCAGCCTGGGTCCCTGAGTGACTGGAGTAGAGCTCCCCATGCCAACCAGCATTGGAAAGATACTAGAAGAAAGAAATACATGTTAGTTGTGTAGACATTAGGATGAGGACTGGGAGGAGTCTGTTACCACAGTGTTGCCTGTGACTAACGCACCTTCATTGACAGGCATCTCTGAATCCTTTGCTAAGCAACTCAGGCTGCATTTAGTTTCTCTGCAGCCATGTAAGATATGTATAGCTTCTATCTGAGGAAGGGGATAAAGAAAGCCACCTGGGGAATCATTTATTCTAAGGGAAATGAATAGAACATCTCTGTGGAAAGTGTAATGTTGGGCCTGATCATCTCTCCTCCTGAGACCAGATGCTCAGGTCTGTTTAGAGCCTAGTCTCATCTCAACTTGCTATAAACGAAGGTGATCTTTAGGTTTATAACTAGTTTTTACAGCTGATTTTTGTACACAACTGCTTCTTTGTTTGTTTTTCTTATATTTTTTCAACTGAGCATTTTCTGTAAACATATTCCAGGAGACAATTCAGGTTGAAGGTTGTGGTCTCTTTTCTCAAAGAGTTCAAGGTGTAATAGGGAGGTAGAAATGTAGTCACCTGAATACAATATGAGGTGGAATCAAGTCAGTGCTGTTATGGATAGGCATGCTCTGAGGGAGTGAATGATTCAAGAGGACTGGGCTATAATAAGGAAAGGATCAATGATGAGTGCCATTGTTTGACTTCCTAACACCCAGCCAGGCACACCCTCCACCACGAACAACACAATAATCTGAGGTATTCAAACCTGGATATTACATCTTACTTGATAAGATTCTTACAATGAGATAACTGTTGTTTTGCTCACCATTAAACTTTAAAGATTTAAAAACATTTGTATTCTTTTGTCTGTTTTAAAAAACATCTTTCAGTAGTTTATAGCAAAGTATATACTATATCAAAACACCAATGCTCTTGGCAAAGACTTGAGGGACTAAAATACATATACATTCAAGATAAATTTGGTCAAACCCATATAATGCCAGAATTGTTATAAATTAGTCATAAAGATGGATGATGATCTGCCTTAGAGCTAGGATCCAAAGCTTTCTACACGAAGCTACTGAAGAATCTGGCTTCCCTAAACATATTACCAGTCTTAAACTATGCCATCCATGACTTCTCTGGCCCTGGGGATAGTTGTGGAATGGATGATGCTTCAGCCATCTTTGTAGTAGGATTAAGTTGACTGATGCACCCTCTACGGTAATATCATACAGACAAAAGTTTATCACTAGAAATTGAATCTCAGGTTGAGGAGGAGGACAGCTGATCAAAAGCACTAACTCTATATCACTCTGACTTTCACTTTTCCCTGAAGGATGCAACTTAACACTTTGGCCCAACAAACCCTTTCACTTGGTTTCTTCTTAGCATAACTGAGACAGGTTGAAATTTTTTCAACGAAAAAAATATTTCTCTAAATTCTAAGGGAGTGAAAAAAAGCAAACACAGATAGTACAAAACACAAAAAGGAGACATGATTCAGTTTATACAGGCCCCACCTAGTCCATCTGCTGTCTTGCTCTAAATAGCTGATACAATCTTGCAGCACCTTGCCTTGATTTTTTTTCTTTACCTTATAGCTACTGAGTTATCTTATTTTCACCAACCTATTACCCAAAGATCCCCCTGGACAAGCTAATACAATTCATAGTAGGGAGAATGAAAGAGAGACAGAGAGAAACAAAGATAAATTGAATCCCCCTATGTTGACTACCTATTAAAATCCTCCCACTCAAATCTGGCTTTCTATTTTCTAGGCTGAAGCATAAGTCTCTCTCTCCCTGGTAAATGACTTCATCGATGATATTCTGCCCTTACATAAAGGCTGTATTCCTATGCCAAATATAGATATAGCATTACCAGAATGCAGTATCCATACACCTAGATTTACATATATTTAGAGAGAATAACAGGGAAGGTATGGAGGGCATCTCATCACACACAGTGCTTCTCAATGTGTAGTTCCAGAATTATTTATAGTAGAATCTCTTGCAAAATGGAAATTCCTGTGCACTGCAAGACTACTGAATCAGTGTTGGGTGAGACCAACAAACATGATCTTTATAACAGACCAGATGATTCTGATGTACCTGAAAGTTTAAGAGTCCCTGGAATAAATGCTCGGCAAAATTAGATGATTAAATTCATATTATGTTAAGACAAACAGTGCCTTGAACTATGCAATATGCTTTTATATATATAAACTCCTATAAACTTCACAGAAGCCCTGTCAAAAAGGTCCCATTTTGGGCTTCCCTGGTGGCGCAGTGGTTGAGAGTCCGCCTGCCGATGCAGGGTATGCGGGTTCATGCCCCGGTCCAGGAAGATCCCACATGCCGCGGAGCGGCTGGGCCCGTGAGCCATGGCCGCTGAGCCTGCGCGTCCGAAGCCTGTGCTCCGCAACGGGAGAGGCCACAACAGTGAGAGGTCCGCGTACCGCAAAAAAAAAAAAAAAAAAAAAAAAAACCATCTGGATTTATGGGATGATGTTTCTCTTATTACTTCATTCCCAGCGTGATACATATTAAAACTATTTTGCTCAGTGTTCTGAAGCAGACTCTATATCAAAAGTACAGTGGTGAAGTTGTTTAGTATATTACTGCAATGTTATGAATCAGCACCAGTTGATGGAACTCTTAAAAGTAATGAAAGACAGCAAATGTAATGATCTATGGTCTTTGTCAACGCTCATTGGTTGAGTCATGAAAGACTAACAATGGTGTGGTAGTTTCTGCTTTATAACAAAGTGAATCAGCTGTACATATACATATATCCCCATATTTCCTCCCTCTTGTGTCTCCCTCCCACCCTCCCTATCTCACCCCTCCAGGTGGTCACAAAGCACCGAGCTGATCTCCCTGTGCAATGCGGCTGCTTCCCACTACCTATCATTTTAACATTTGGTAGTGTATATATGTATATGCCACTCTCTCACTTCGTCCCAGTTTACACTTCCCCCTCCTCGTGTCCTCAAATCCATTCTCTACATCTGCGTCTTTATTCCTGTCCTGCCGACGTTCCTCAGAACCTTTTTTTTTTTTTAGATTCCATATATATGTGTTAGCATACAGTATTTGTTTTTCTCTTTCTGACTTACTTCACTCTGTATGACAGACTCTAGGTTCACACACCTCACTACAAATAACTCAATTTTGTTTTTTTAATGGCTGAGTAATATTCCATTGTATATATGTGCCACATCTTCTTTATCCTTTCACCTGTCGATGGACAATTAGGTTGCTTCCATGTCCTGCCTATTGTAAATAGAGCTGCAGTGAACATTTTGGTACATGATTCTCTTTGAATTATGATTTTCTCCATGTATATGCCCAGTAGTGAGATTGTTGGGTCATATGGTAGTTCCATTTTTACATTTTTAAGGAACCTCAATACTGTTCTCCATAGTGGTTGTATCAGTTTACATTCCCTCCAACAGTGCAAGAGGGTTCCCTTTTCTCCACACCCTCTCCAGCATTTATTGTCTGTAGATTTTTTGATGATGACCATTCTGACCGCTGTGAGGTGATACCTCTTTGTACTTTTGATTTGCATTTCTCTAATGGTTAGTGATGTTGAGCATCCTTTCATGTGTTTGTTGGCAATCTGTATATCTTCTTTGGAGAAACGTCTATTTGGGTCTTCTGCCCATTTTTGGATTGGGTTCTTTGTTTTTTTGATATTGAGCTGCATGAGCTGCTTGTAAATCTTGGAGATTAATCCTTTGTCAGTGGCTTCATTTGCAAATATTTTCTCCCATTCTGAGGGTTGTCTTTTGGTCTTGTTTATGGGTTTTCTTGCTGTGCAAAAGCTTTTAAGTTTCATTAGGTCCCATTTGTTTATTTTTGTTTTTATTTCCATTTCTCTAGGAGGTGGGTCAAAAAGGATCTTGCTGTGACTTATGTCATAGAGTGTTCTGCCTATGTTTTCCTCTAAGAGTTTGATAGTGCTTGGCCTTACATTTAGGTCTTTAATCCATTTTGAGTTTATTTTTGTGCATGGTGTTAGGGAGTGTTCTAATTTCATTCTTTTACCTATAGCTGTCCAGTATTCCCAGCACCACTTATTGAAGAGGCTGTCTTTTCTCCACTGTATATTCTTGCTTCCTTTATCAAAAATAAGGTGACCATATGTAGTGGGTTTTTCTCTGGGCTTTCTATCCTGTTCCATTGATCTATATTTCTGTTTTTGTGCCAGTACCATACTGTCTTGATTACTGTAGCTTTGTAGTATAGTCTGAAGTCAGGGAGCCTGATTCCTCCAGCTCCGTTTTTCTTTCTCAAGGTTGCTTTACCTATGTGGGGTCTTTTGTGTTTCCATACAAATGGTGAAATTTTTTGTTCTAGTTCTGTGAAAAATGCCCATGGTAGTTTGATAGGGATTGCATTGAATCTGTAGATTGCTTTGGGTAGTAGTCATTTTCACAATGTTGATTCTTCCAATCGAAGAACATGGTATATCTCTCCATCAGTTTCTATATCTTTAATTTCTTTCAACAGAGTCTTATAGTTTTCTGCATACAGGTCTTTTGTCTCCTTAAGCAGGTTTATTCCTAGGTATTTTATTATTTTTGTTGCAATGGTAAATGAGAGTGTTTCCTTAATATCTCTTTCAGATTTTTCATCTTTAGTGTATAGGAATGCAGGAGATTTCTGTGCATTAATTTTGTATCCTGCTACTTTACCACATTCACTGATTCGCTCTAATAGTTTTCTGATAGCATCTTTAGGATTCTCTACGTATAGTATCATGACATCTGCAAACAGTGACAGCTTTATTTCTTCTTTTCCCATTTGGATTCCTTTTATTTCTTTTTTTTTCTCTGATTACTGGGGCTAAAACTTCCAAAACTATGTTGAATAATAGTGGTGAGATTGGAAAGGCTTGTCCTTTTCCTGATCTTAGAAGAAATGGTTTCATTTTTTCACCATTGAGAACAATGTTAGCTGTGGGTTTGTCATATATGGCCTTTATTATGTTGAGGTAAGTTCCCTCTATGCCTACTTCATGGAGGGTTTTTACCATAAATGTGTGTTGAATTTTGTCAAAAGCTTTTTCTGCATCTATTGAAGTGATCATATGGTTTTTCTCCTTCAGTTTGTTAATATGGTGTATCACATTGATTGATTTGCGTATATTGAAGAATCCTTGCATTCCTGGGATAAACCCCAGTTGATCATGGTGCATGATCCTTTTAATGTGCTGTTGGATTCTGTTTGCTAGTATCTTGTTGAGGATTTTTGCATCTTTGTTCATCCGTGATATTGGCCTGTAGTTTTCTTTCTTTTTTTTTTTTTTTTGACATCTTTGTCTGGTTTTAGTATTAGGGTGATGGTTTTGTAGAATGAGTTTGGGGGTGTCCTCCCTCTACTATATTTTGGAAAAGTTTGAGAAGGATAGGTGTTATCTCTTCTCTAAATGTTTGATGGAATTTGCCTGTGAAGCCATCTTGTCAGAAGGAAAGAAATCATAAAGATCAGATCAGATCAGAAATAAATAAAAAAGAAATGAAGGAAACAATAGCAAAGATCAATGAAACTAAAAGCTGGTTCTTTGAGAAGATAAACAAAATTGATAAACCACTGGCCAGACTCAACAAGAAAAAAAGGGTGAAGACTCAAATCAATAGAATTAGAAATGGAAAAGGAGAAGTAACAATTGACACTGCAGAAATACAATGGATCATGAGAGAGCACTACAAGCAAGTATATGCCAATAAAATGGATAACCTGGAAGAAATGGACAAATTCTTAGCAAAGCACAACCTTCCGAGACTGAACCAGTAAGAAATATAAAATATAAACAGACCAATCACAAGCACTGAAATTGAGACTGTGATTAAAAATGTTCCAGCCATTAAGTTTTGAAGTGGTTTCTTATATAGGAATGAAAAATTGTTTAAAGATGCCAGTTTTACCCTGATTATAAACTAGATAAAACATAATAAAACTACAGACCAATGTCAATCATGAACATGGATGTAAATTTTTAATACAATATTAGCAAGTTGTATCCAACAATATGTAAAAGTAATGTCATACAAAGTAAAATTTATCTCAAGAATTTAAGATTTAACATTTATAAATCAATCAGTGTAATTCAAGATATGCTAAGATCTGAATATTTCTGGACCCCCAAAATTTATATGTTGAAAATCTAATTCTCAGTGTGATGGTATTAGGTGGGGCCTATGGGATATAATTAGTTCATGAGGACAGAGTCTCATGATTAGGATGAATGCCCTTATAAATGAGACTCCAGGGAGATCCGTCACCCCTTCTGTCATGTGGAGAGACAGCAAGAAGACACCAGATATAAACCAAAAAGAGGGCCCTCACCAGAACACAACCATGCTGACACCTTGATTTTGGACTTCACAGACTCCAGAACTGTGAGAAATATTTTTTTGTTGTTTATAAGCTACCCAATATGTGGTATTGTCTTATAGCAATCCAAATGGACTGACACCATATTAACAGGTTAAAAAAATATGATCATCTCAAAAAATGCAGGAAAAACTTTTCACAAAATTAAACACCAAATTCCTAATTTTAAAAACCTCTCAGAAAGCTTGGACTAAATGTAAATTTCCACAACATGATAAAATCCATTCACAAAAATCTTACAGCTAACATGTTACCTAGTAATGAAAGACAACATTCTCCCCCTAAGATCAGAAGCAAGGTAAGAATGTCCACTCTCACCACTTCTGTTAAATATTCTACCATCAATATGAGATATTGCAATCAATCAAATAAAAGGGGGAACAGAATTCATCCAGCTTGAAAAGAAAGATGTAAAACTGTCTTTATTTGCAGATGACGTGATCATCTATGATTAACTATGTAGAAAATCCTATGGAATTTATAGGAAAGTTGCTAATTACTAGCTACAGAAAAGTTAGCAATGTTATAAGATATAACATCAGTATACAAAAGTCAATTATATTTCTATATATGAGCAATAAACAATCATTAAATGAAATTAAAAGAACTAATCAATATAATTTATATTAGCACCAAAAAGAAATAAGAGATAAACCTGGAAAAAGATGTGCAAGACTGAAAACTAAAATTATCTCTAAGAGAAATTAAAGAAGACCTAAAAAATAAGATACTATATTTATGGATTGGAAAAATCAGTATTGTTATGAGTCAATGCTCTCCAAATTGATCTATAGATTCAATGCAATCCCTATCAAAATTCCAGTAGGATCTTTTTATAAAATATCAAGAAGCAAATTTTAAAATTGCCTTAGATAGAAAGGCAAACAATCTAGATTAGCCAGAGCAAGTTTGAAAGAGAAGAAAAAAGTTGGAGTATTTACACTACCTGATGTCAAGACATATTCTAAAGCTATAATAACAAGACAGTATGATATTGGAATAAATATAGACAAATAGACCAATGGAATAGAGTCCAGAAACAGACCCATATTACATATGGTCAATTGAATTTTTCCAGAGTGCAAAGGTAATTCAGTGGAGAAGGGATAGTATTGTCAACAAATTGTGAAGGAATAATTGGATCGTATATGCAAAAAATTAAACCTTGATGCAAATTGCACAGTATATACAAAAATTACCTGAAAATGTATCATAAACTTAAATGTAAAAACCTAAAACTATACATCATCTAGAAGAAAATAGAAGAAAATGTTGAGTGTGGATTATGCAAAGATTTATTACATACTAAACTAGAAGTCCAACCCATGAAATAATTAATAAATTGAACTTCATCCAAGTTAATAAATTCTGTTCTTCAAAAGACACTGTTAAGAGAATAAACAGACATGCTACACATTGGGAGAAATTATTTGCAAATCACATATCTGATAAAGGATTGTACTTAGAATATACAAAAACCAACGAAGTTTAATAAGAAAACAACCCAATTCAAAAATGGGCAAAAATACTCACCAAAGAATATATATGGATAGCAAATAGGCACATAAAATATTGCTCAACGTTATAAGTCATGAGGGAAAAGCAAATTAAAATCTGGAGGTACCACTTTAGGCATACTGGAATGTCTAAAACTAAAAAGACTGCTCATACCAAGTGTTGCTGAAGTTGTGAAGCAATTGGACTTCTCATACACTGCTGGTAGGAATGGTAAAATGGTTCAATGCTGGTAGGAATGGTAAAATTGTACAATGGTACAATTTTGGAAAATAGTTTTGTATATACTTACCATATGGCCCAGCCATACCACCCGAGGTATTTACTCGAGAAGTTAAAATATGTGTTCATACAAAGACTTGTACATGAATCTTCATAACAGCTTTATTCATAATATCCAACAACTAGAAAGCAGATCAATGACAGCATGGGGGTAGGTGAGAACAATCATATGGGAGGGGGGGATTACAAAAGGGAATGAGGAAACCTTTGGAGATGATAGATAGGTTCCTTCTCTTGATTATGGTGATGGCTTCATGGGTTTATGCTTAAGTCAAAATATATCAAATTGTACTACATAAATATATGCAGTTTCTTTCATATTGATTACACCTCAATGATGTTATTTTTAAAGGCTTCTCTGCTAAGAAAACTTTTAAAACACAGTCCGGCTTCACTTTCAAGATGGTCAGTTAAGCACATGTGTTTACTTTTTTTTCCTCAAACAGAAATGCATTGACCCAAAGTGGTTTGGAAGTGCATATTGGGGAACCTAATACAGTCTAGAAACTGAATCCAGGAAGGTTTCCCAAAGGAAGTGACATTTATTTTGAGATCTTGAGAGTAAGTAAGAGAAGGAAAGGCTAACAGAATGGCAGGAAAGTTAAGAGAGCTTCAGGCAGAATGAACCATGTGAGAAGTTTTCCAACTTGGTTAAATACTGCAAGTTTCCCTGGACCTTAATGAGATTGAGAAAATTAAAAATTTCAAGATATTTCTTGAGGATTGATTATATTTTGAATAATGATTTAAATAGAGCTTGTTTTAAACATGACACCCTGGATTTTACATCACACATAATACCCTATAAGCATAGAGCTAGAAAGACTCTTAAGAGAGCATTGAAACCAGTGGTACTCAATTATAATCTCCCTCCCTCTATCAACAATCATATATAACACAAGATAACTCTCAAAAGAAAGGTAATTCTCCATCTTTTATTTATTTATTTATTTTGGCCATGCAACAAGGCATGTGGGATCCTAGTTCCCTAACCAGGGATCGAATTCACACCCCCAGCATTGGAAGCACAGAGTCTTAACCACTGGACCACCAGGGAAGTCCTCTCAGTCTTTTAATATACCTCTTACTTCCTCATGGGAGTCTCTACTCTCAACTGAATGTTTTTACTTTACAAATGGAAAAACTAAGTCCCAGAGAGGATAAGGAGACTTCCCCAATATAACATAGCAAAGAAATAGCAAAGTTAGGATAAGAACTCAGGTTTTCTGAGTTGCAAGCAAGTGGTGCTTTTTCTGCAATAACCAGTGAGACAATATAGTGAAACATGGGCTCTAGAGTAAGACTGACAGAATCAAAGTCTGGGCCTATTTCTTACTAGTCATGTAACCTTGGACAACTTAATCTTCCTAAGCCCATTTACTCATCTTTAAGATTAAATGGTTAATATTTTGAAAAGTGCTTAAAACAATGCGTTGAAATAAAAATGAATATTTGTTGTTTAGGAAGAACTCTGAGTTGCCATAGCTCCATAAGGATTCACATCATGCCATACTTGGTAAATTTACTAGAATCAGGGAAAGTGGGAAGAAGTCTGGCAGCTTATCCCTTGGAATGAAGTTCATTTGCATTAAATAACAGAAAAAAAAGCCAGCAGAGACCCTCACGCTGAAAGATATTGATCTTAAGGCATATGTCCAGCTAACTCGGAGTCTCCCCTCCCACAGGGGTATGTATAGGGAGAAGAGACTGTAAGACAAAATTTCCTAAGTTCTTCCAGAAAAACCCTTACTATGACCTTAATCCCACACAGGAAGTTTACTTGTGCAAGTAGGCATCAGAAGGAATACAGTTTGTGAGTTAGTTGAAGAGGTGGAAATAGGTCTATCTGAAATCTGAGGCAAAGTTATAAAGACAGAGGTAGATGGGTGTAACTCCTAACACAGATGGTAAACTGGTAGGTATTTGAAATGTGTGCATACGTGTTTTGTGCAATCCTACATGGCTCAGTTCAGCCAGAGTTTTCTGTGTTCTCCAAGTGATTTTCTTGGACAAAATCACACAGAAGCCAAATCCACATTACACTCAAATTGTCCCCGAATTTATCAATCACATTGGAATAAATTCGTGTTTTCAAGGCACGTGTTACAGCATAACTGACTATATGTTAGACATCAAAGTGCACATGTCAAGTAAGCAATTGGATTTATAAATCTAGAGTTCATGGTAGAGGTATCCATTAAATCTAACTTGGAAGTGATCAACATATATATGCTATGGAAAGTCATGGGATTAGATGAGACTTCCTAGGGAGTGAATATAAATGAATATAAATGTAGAGGTCACATAACTGAGCCCTGGTGAAACCATGCAGGAGCCTGTGGGGCTCCCGGGTACAGAAGCCTTTCTGTTCCCTGTTTTCTTGTTTGTAGAGAAAGGACCCCAGCTTCCATGACCTTCCCCCCTCCCCAAGTTCCAAAGGGCAGATTCAAACAGTTGCTAATCAAGGGAGGAGAAGCCAAGAAATCACCTGAGAAGCTCATCAAGATTACCTGAGACCAGATTAAAGGAGTGGGGGTGGGTGGGGGGAGCGGCCTGCACACACCCTAATCTTGTCAGCAACCCCACCCTTGAACCGTTGCTATAAAACTCCTCATCAAATCCTCCCAGGTGGGGACACAGAGTTTTTCGGGGCAGGAGCCCACTATGTCCCCCTTTGCCTGGCAAAGCAATAAAGCTATTCTTTTCTACTTCACCCAAAACTCTGTCTCTGAGATTTGATTCAGCACCAGTGCACAGAGGCCGAGCTTTCAGCATCACTGGGACAGCCACAACATATAGAAGTCAAGAAGATGATGAGGAATAAGGAAAGGACTCTGAGAAGGAGCAGCCAGAAGAGAGGTTGGAGAAGAATCGGGAGAAGGAACTCTTCCTGAAAGCCAAGTGAAGAAAGTCTCCAAGGAGTAGGGAGTAATCAACCAGGTCAAATATAGCAGATAGGTCAAAAAAGGACTGGGAAATGTTCTTAGAATATGGTTAACTGAAAGTGACTGGTAACCTTGACAAGAACATTTGGTGAAGTGGTGAGAGAGAAAGCCTGATTGGAGATAGTTGAAGGGTGAATGGAGAAAGAGGGACTGAGGACAGATAGTATAGGGAACTCTTTTGAGGGGAAGATAAATAGAGAAAAGGGCAACGTGAGACATCAGCGTTTCTTAAGATTAAAAAAATTTTGTATGCTAATCAGATTAGAGGAGAAGAAAAATTTGACCATATAGGAGACAAGGTAGAATTGCTGCATCTGCCATTGTACTAACAGAGTACAGGAAATGGAATCTAGGGCAGAGATGCTAAGAGTATGGACAGATCATCCTCAGTAACAAGAGTGAAGACAGAGTTCCTGGGCACAGATGTGGGTAAGTGGGAGAGATGCCAGTAGCATGTGCAGGTTCTCTTCTGATTGCCTCTGTTTTCTCAATGAAGTAGGAATCAAGGTCAGCAGAGGAGAGTGAGGTATAGGAGGAGGTGTTGGACATTCTAGGAGAGAAAAATTAAACTGTTGTTCAGGAGAGCTTAAGAGTTAAAGGACTAGGGTAACATGAGAGCACATTTGTTTAAAAATTTTCTTATACATAGAACTGCTATATGTGGCAAAGTGTACAGACAATTTTAATTTTGTTAAATATTGTCAAATTGCCCTCTGAGGTTATATTAGTTCACATTCCCACATGTAACAAGTCTGCTTCCCCAAGTTTTTGCCAACACAGTATGCTATCAAACATTTTCACCCTTCCCAATATGATAGTTGAAAATGATATCAGTGCAACTTTAATTTGCATTCCTCTGATTTAAATGAAGTTGAATATCTTTCCTTATGATTAATGACCAAGAACCACAGATAGAACTGGATCCTCCCAGGGAGCTGTGACTCAGTAAATTAGGCAAGCAATTTCTTTCTGTCCTAGGTTTTCACTTATTCAACCAGTATTTATTGAATGTCTAGTATGGATCATGCATTGTTCAAGTGATTAAGGAATACAGCAGTGAGCAAAAACAAAACAAAACAAGCTCAGAACCTGAACTAGGCACCATAGCCCAGAATCACAGAAACTCCAGGGAAGAAGAGGTCTCAGATAACCTATAAACTAAGATCACAAAACAAGGATCTGGACTAGTACCCAGGGCAGAGATAAAGCTTTCTTTTATGGGCTATGGAGAGAGACAAAAGGATTTTTAAGCTGATAAGTGACAATAAATCAGAGTTAAGATTTAGGATGACAAATTAACCCATATGTCTGTGATAGACTAAGGATGGAGGAGAAACAGTGGCTGGTTCAGCAAGTGCTTAATAAATATGAAAGGAGAAAAAGAAGGGAAAGGACCATCCAAGAAGGAAGTCATTCCAGATACAACAGCAGCCCTCTTTTTCCTAGAATTCTGAATCAAATGGTCTTGTAGGATTCTTGGAGAGAAGCAGAATACAGAAGAAACAGCTGCTGGAAGCTGTGCTTAGCCACTCTCCCAGGTCCTCTGGACTCTAATTTTCCAGGCGTTGTATGCAATGGCAAATCTAGAGCAGAGCAGGAGGTGTAATGCCTCTTTTTCGGGGGGGGGGTATGCAGGCCTCTCACTGTTGTGGCCTCTTCCATTGAGGAGCACAGGCTCTGGACGCACAGGCTCAGTGGCCATGGCTCATGGGCCTAACCGCTCCGCGGCATGTGGGATCTTCCCAGACCGGGGCACGAACCCGTGTCCCCTGCATCGGCAGGCAGATTCTCAACCACTGCGCCACCAGGGAAGCCCATGTAATGCCGCTTTAAAGATAGATCTTCAGCCTTAAATAAATTCCTCTTGGCAATGCTCTCAGCTATTGCCCCTGGGGACTGGTACAAATTTCCATTCAAGTATCAAATAACCAAATATGCTGAACTATTTAACTCACATTTGCCTGAACCAAGTTCTTCAATGATAATCTAACATGCAAACCAAGAGAATAATGCTATTTGAGAGGTTTTGTTTCTTTCTCCCTCCACAGGCAGTGCCCACATGTATACAATTCCAGTCAACCAGGTAAATTAGCTAACTATCTCATCAAAATAGGGAGTACCTAGAGGAGTCAAAAAAGGTAGTGACAGAGACCTTCAAGATGGCAGAGGAGTAAGACGTGGAGATCACCTTCCTCCCCACAAATACATCAGAAATACATCTACATGTGGAACAACTCCTACAGAACACCTACTGAACACTGGCAGAAGAACTCAGACTTCCCAAAAGACAAGAAACTCCCCCACATACCTGGCCATGTGGCAGATAGTGTCTTGGTGCTCTGGCTAGGTGTCAGACATGTGCCTCTGAGGTGGGAGAGCCGAGTTCAGGACATTGGTCCACCAGAGACCTACCTGCTTCACATAATATCAAACAGTGAAAGCCTTCCCAGAGATCTCCATTTTAATGCTAAGACCCAGCTCCTCTCAACGAGCAGCCAGCTACAGTGCTGGACACACCACCCTATGCCAAACAACTAGCAAGAGAGGAACACAACCCCACCCATTAGCAGAGAGGCTGCCTAAAATTATAATAAGGTCACAGGCATGCCAAAACACACCACCAGATGCATTTCCGCCCACCATAAAGACAAGATCCAGCCTCATCCACCAGAACACAGGCACCAGTCCCCTCCACCAGGAAGAATACACAACCCACTGAACCAACCTTAGCCACTGGGGGCAGACACCAAAAACTATGGGAACTACGAACATGCAGCCTGTGAAGAGGAGACCCCAAACAAAGTAAGTAAAGCAAAGTGAGAAGACAGAGGAAAACACAGCAGATGAAGTAGCAAGGTAAAAACCCATCAGAACAAACAAATGAAGATGAAATAGGCAGTCTACCTGAAAAGGAATTCAGAGTAATGATAGTAAAGGTGATCCAAAATCTTAGAAATGGAATGGAGAAAATATAAGAAACCTTTAACAAGGACCTAGAAGAATTAAGAGCAAACGAAGAGTGACGAACAACAAAATACATGAAATTTAAAATGCTCTAGAAGGAAACAATAGCAGAATAACTGAGGCAGAAGAACGGATAAGTGACCTGGAAGATAAAATAGTGGAAATAACTACTGCACAGCAGAATAAAGAGAAAAGAATGAAAAGAATTGAGGACAGTCTTGGAGCCGTCTGGGACAACATTAAATGTACAAACATTCGAATTATATGAGTCCCAGAAGAAGAAGAGAAAAAGAAAGGGACTGGGAAAATATTTGAAGAGATTATAGTAGAAAACTTCCCTAATATGGGAAAGCAAATAGTCAATCAAGTCCATGGAGTGCAGAGAGTCCCATACAGGATATCCAAGGAGAAACATGCCAAGACACATATTAATCAAACTATCAAAAATTAAATACAAAAAAAAAAATTAAAAGCAGCAAGGGAAAAACAACAAATAACACACAAGGGAATCCCAATAAGGTTAACAGCTGATCTTTCAGCAGAAACTCTGCAAGCCAGAAGGGAGTGGCAGGACATATTTAAAGGAATGAAAGGGAAAAACCTACAACCAAGATTACTCTACACAGCAAGGATCTCATTCAGATTCGATGGAGAAATTAAAACCTTTACCGACGAGCCAAAACTAAGAGAATTCAGCACCACATAACCAGCTTTACAACAAATGCTAAAGGAACTTCTCTAGGCAGGAAACACAAGAGAAGGCCTATAATAACAAACCCAAAACAATTAAGAAAATGGTAATAGGAACATACATATCAATAATTACTTTAAATGTAAATGGATTAAATGCTCCAACTAAAAGACAGAACGGCCAAATGGATACAACAACAAGACCCATATATATGCTGTCTACAAGAGACCCACTTCAGACCTAGGGACACCTACAGACTGAAAGTGAGGGGATGGAAAAAGATATTCCATGCAAATGGAAATCAAAAGAAAGCTGGATAGCAATACTCACATCAGATAAAATAGACTTTAAAATAAAGAATGTTACAAGAGACAAGGAAGGACACTACATAATGATCAGGAGATCAATCCAAGAAGAAGATATAACAATTGTAAATATTTATGCATCCAACATAGGAGGACCTCAATACATAAGGCAAATGCTAACAGCCAAAAAGGGGAAATCGACAGTAACACAATCATAATAGGGGATTTTAACACCCCACTTTCACGAATGGACAGATCATCCAAACAGAAAATAAATAAGGAAACACAAGCTTTAAATGATACATGAAACAAGATGGACTTAATTGATATTTATAGGACATTCCATCCAAAAACAACAGAATACACTTTCTTCTCAAGTGCTCATGGAACATTGTCCAGGATATATCATATCTTGGGTCACAAATCAAGCCTTGGTAAATTTAAGTAAATTGAAATCATATCAAGTAAATTTTCTAACCACAATGCTATGAGACTAGATATCAATTACAGGAAAAAAATCTGTTAGAAAAACAAACACATGGAGGCTAATAATACACTACTAAATAACCAAGAGATTGCTGAAGAAATCAAAGAGGAAATCAAAAAATACCTAGAAACAAATGAAAATGAAAACAGAATGACCCCAAACCTATCGGATATAGTAAAAGTAGTTCTAAGAGGGAAATTTATAGCAATACAATCCTACCTCAAGAAACAAGAAACATATCAAATATACAACCTAACCTTACACCTAAAGCAATTAGAGAAATAGAAGTAAAAGGACCCCAAGGTTAGGAGAAGGAAAGAAATCATAAAGATCAGATGAGAAATAAATGAAAAAGAAATGAAGAAAACGATAGCAAAGATCAATAAAACTAAAAGCTTTTTCTTTGAGAAGATAAACAAAATTGACAAACCATTAGCCTGACACAAGAAAAAAAGAACACTCAAATCAACAGAATTAGAAATGAAAAAGGATAAATAACATGTGACACTGCAGAAATACGAACTTACCTCAACATAAAAAAAGGCCATATATGACAAACCCACAGCCAACATCGTTCTCAATGCTGAAAAATTGACACCATTTCCTCTAAGATCAGGAACAATACAAGGTTGTCCACACTCACCACTATTATTTAACATAGTTTTGGAAGTTTTAGCCACAGCAATCAGAGAAGAAAAGGAAATAAAAGGAATCCAAACCGGAAAAGAAGAAGTAAAGCTGTCACTGTTTGCAGATGACATGATACTATACATAGAGAATCCTAAAGATGCTATCAGAAAACTACTAGAGCTAATCAGTGAATGGGGTAAAGTAGCAGTATACAAAAGTAATGCACAGAAATCTCTTGCATTCCTATACACTAACAATGAAAAATCTGAAAGAGAAATTAAGGAAACACTCCCATTTACCATTGCAACAAAAATAATAAAGTACCTAGGAATAAACCTACCTCAGGAGACAAAAGACCTCTATGCAGAAAACTATAAGACACTGATGAAAGAAATTAAAGATGATACAAACAGATGGGGAGATATACCATGTTCTTGGATTAGAAGAATCAACATTGTGAAAATGACTCTACTACCCAAAGCAATCTACAGATTCAATGCAATCCCTATCAAACTACCATTGGCATTTTTCACAGAATTAGAACAAAAAATTTCACCATTTGTATGGAAACAGAAAAGACCCCGAATAGCCAAAGCAATCTTGAGAAAGAAAACGGACCTGGAGGAATCAGGCTCCTAGACTTCAGGCCATACTACAAAGCTACAGTAATCAAGACAGTATGCTACTGGCACAAAAACAGAAATATTGATCAATGGAACAGGATAGAGAGCTGAGAGGTAAACCGACACACATATGGTCTCCTTATTTTTTATAAAGGAGGCAAGAATATACAATGTAGAAAAGATAGGCTCTTCAATAAGTGGTGCTGGGAAAACTGGACAGCTACATGTAAAAGAATGAAATGAGAACACTCCCTAACACCATACACAAAAGTAAACTCAAAATGGATAACAGAGCTAAATGTAAGGCCAGAAACTATCAAACTCTTAGATGAAAACCTAGGCAGAACACTCTATAACATAAATCACAGCAAGATCCTTTTTGACCCACCTCCTTGAGAAATGGAAATAAGACCAAAAATAAACAAATGGGACCTAATGAAACTTAAAACCTTTTGCACAGCAAAGGAAACCATAAACAAGACGAAAAGGCAACCCTCAGAATGGGAGAAAATATTTGCAAATGAAGAAACTGACAAAGGATTAATCTCCAAAATTTACAAGCAGCTCATGCAGCTCAATATCAAAAAAACAAACAACCCAATCCAAAAATGGGCAGAAGACCTAAACAGACATTTCTCCAAAGAAGTTATACAGATTGCCAACAAACACATGAAAGAATGCTCAACATCATTAATCATTAGAGAAATTCAAATCAAAACTACAATGAGATATCATCTCACACAAGTCAGAATGGCCATCATCAAAAAATCTACAAACTATAAATGCTGGAGAGGGTGTGGAGAAAAGGGAACCCTCTTGCACTGTTGGAGGGAATGTAAATTGATACAGCCACTATGGAGAACAGTATGGAGGTTCCTTAAAAAACTAAAAATAGAACTACCATACGACCCAGCAATCCCACTACTGGGCATATACCCCGAGAAAACCATAATTCAGAAAGAGTCATGTACCAAAATGTTCATTGCAGCTCTATTTACAATAGCCAGGACATGGAAGCAACCTAAGTGTCCATCAACAGATGAATGGATAAAGAAGATGTGGCACATATATACAATGGAATATTACACAGCCATAAAAAGAAACAAAATTGAGTTATTTGTAGTGAGGTGGATGGACCTAGAGTCTGTCATACAGAGTGAAGTATTTCAGAAAGAGAAAAAAATACTGTATGCTAACACATATATATGGAATCTGAGAAAAAAAAAAAGGTCATGAAGAACCTAGGGGTAAGACAGGAATAAAGACACAGACCTACTAGTGAATGGACTTGAGGATATGGGGAGGGAGAAGGGTAAGCTGTGACAGGGCGAGAGAGAGTCATGGACATATACACACTAACAAACGTAGTAAGGTAGATAGCTAGTGGGAAGCAGCCGCATGGCACAGGGATATTGTCTCGGTGCTTTGTGACAGCCTGGAGGGGTGGGATAGGGAGGGTGGGAGGGAGGGAGACGCAACAGGGAAGATATATGGGAACATATGTTTATGTATGATTGATTCACTTTGTTATAAAGCAGAAACTAACACACCATTGTAAAGCAATTATACCCCAATAAAGATGTTAAAAAAAAAAAAAAGAAATCCAAATACTAGCTGAGCGATTCTTACATATCCGGCAAATGAGAAAATATTCACCTCAAATCAGGTAGGAAAACCTGAGGCACACTCTTGCCATAAAACCCACCCTAACACAGTTCCATACAATTGGGAAGGAATCCCCAACCCCCAGCTTCTCCCTGAGGAGCAAAGGGTTTGGACCACAATCTAGTGTCCCAACTTTATGGCTCTAGCCCAAGGGATTAGCCCCCAAAACACCTACCTCTGAAAGCCAGTGGTGCTTGCATCCGTAAGACCTACAATACCATAGCTAACAAAGAAGCAGTTCTTGACCAGCACAAGCACACAAACAATTGCTGTGGTTATTCCATCAGGGCTCAGCAGAGAGAGCAGACAAAAATTCCCATCTCCTTGTCTTTCCCTGAAAGAGGTCTAACTGCAGACTTCACAAGCTGCTGTCTGAGTGTCTGGCTTCTAATTTTAGCATGTATCTACAGGCTGGCTGCAATCCTCCCCAGAGACTGGGGAAGCCAGTGGGAAGTTTCCCTGCCTCTTCCTTCTTCTGGGTGGCTCAAATGATAAAACCAAATCACCAGTATCTTACTGAAAGAGCTTACACACACATCTGGCACCCCACCTTTTGCAGCTGCCGCCTAAGGGGTTGGATCCCAAATCAGCTAGCTCTGATAGCCAACAGGACTTGCATTCGTTAAGTCCTACAGGACTATAGCAAAGAAGTGATTTTTATTTTTTATTTATTTTTTGTTTGTTTTTTTAACATTTTTATTGGAGTATAATTGCTTTACAATGGTGTGTTCATTTCTTCTATATAACAAAGTGTATCAGCTATACATATATATCCCCATATCTCCTCCCTCTTGCATTGAAGTGGTTTTTAAATAGGTGAAGGAGGGCCCCCTTCATGGCTATCCCTCCAGGGCTCAACACAGAGGTAAAACGCAAAAACTCCCTCTCCCAGTTTCTTCCTGGAAGGGTCTTAACTACATACTTTCCCAACTGCCACCTGAGGGCCCAGCTTCTAATCAGCCTGAATCTAGGTGCTGACTGCGATCCTCCCCTCTGGGACACTGAAGGGTCTTGGCACACCAACTACTGTGAGCCACTAAGAACAAAGAAGGTGGCTTGGACAATCACAAGGGTTTGAGAGGCAACCAGGGGCTCAGGCTAGGCAGATTGACAAGGTTCATCTTCTATACGAGACCACTCTGTCGAGACTAGGAGAGGTATCTGTTTTATCTGATGCACAGAAAACAACACAGAGAGTCAAGGAAAATGAACAAACAGAGGAATATGTGCCAAACAAGATGAATCTAAAGAAGCAGACCTTAATGAAATGTAGGTAAGTGATTTTCCTGATACATTTGAAAATAATGGCCTTAAAGATGCTCACTGGGGTGAGATCAAAAAAACACAAATCACCCAATTTATAAATGGGCAATGGACCTACATAGTCATTTTCCCAAAGAAGACATACAAATGGCTAACAGGTACATGAAAAGATGCTCAACATCACTAATCATAGGTTAAATGTAAATGAAAACCACAGAGATATCACCTCACACTTGTTAGGATGTATATTATCAAAAAGACAAGAGATAACAAAGGTTGGTGGTGATGAGGAGTTAGTTGGTGAGGAAGTGGACAAAAGGGGACCATTGTGGACTGTTGGTGGGAATGTAAATTGGCACAGCCACTATGGAAAACAGTATGGAGGGTCCTTAAGAAATTAAAAATAGAACTACCATATGATCCAAAGGAAACAAAACCATTATCTTGAAGAGATATCTGTACTCCCATGTTCATAGCATCATTATTCACAATAGCCAAAGTATGGAAATAAACTAAGTGTCTGTCAACAGATGAGTGGATAAAGAACATGTGGTATCTACATACACTGAAACACTGTTCAACCTTTAAAGAGAAGGAGATCTGCCATTTGCAACAACATAGTATAATGCACTCCAGGTTCATCTAAGTGAAATAAACCAAGCAGAAAAAGAAAAGTACTGCATGGTATCACTTATATATGGAAGGAAGGGAGGGAGGGAGGGAGGGAGGGAGGGAGGGAGGAAGGAAGGAAGGAAGGAAGGAAGGAAGGAAGGAAGGAAGGAAGGAAGGAAGGAAGAAAGAAAGAAAGAAAGAAAGAGAAAGAAAGAAAGGAAGGAAGGAAGGAAGGAAGGAAGGAAGGAGATTGGTTCAAGATGGCAGGGTAGAAGGATGTGCTCTCACTCCATCTTGAGAGAACACTGGAATCACAGCTAACTGCTGAACAATCATTGACAGGAAGACACTGGAACTCACCATAAAAGATAACCCACATCCAAAGAAAAAGGAGAAGCCACAATGAGACAGTAGGAGGGGCGCAATCACAATAAAATCAAATCCCATAAATGTTGGGTGGGTGACCCACAAACTGGAGAACACTTATACCACAGAAGTCCACCCACTGGAGTGAAGGTTCTGAGCCCCATGTCAGGTTTCCGAACCTGAGGGTCCGGCAATGGCAGGAAGAATTCCTAGAGAATCAGACTTTGAAGGCTAACAGTATTTGAGTGCAGGACTTCAACAGGACTGGGGGAAACAGAGACTCCACTCTTGGAGGGCACACACAAAGTAGTGTGCGCATCGGGACCCAGGGGAAGGAGCAGTGACCCCATAGAGACTGAAACAGACCTACCTGCTAGTGTTGGAAGGTCTCCTGCAGAGGCAGGGGGTGGCTCTGTCTCACCATGAGGACAAGGACACTGGCAGCAGAAATCCTGGGAAGTACTCCTTGGCGTGACCCCTCCCAGAGTCCACCAGTAGCCCCAACAAAGAGTCAGGGTAGGCTCCAGTGATGGGTCACCTCAAGGCAAACAACCAACAGGGAGGGGACCCAGCCCCACCCATCAGAAGACAAGTGGATTAAAGTTTTACTGAGCTCTGCCCACCAGAGCAACAGCCAGCTCTACCCACCACCAGTCCCTCCCATCAGGAAACTTGCACAAGCTTCTTAGAGAGCCTCATCCACCAGAGGGCAGACAGCAGAAGCAAGAAGAACTACAATGCTGCAGCCTGTGGAACAAAATCCACATTCATAGAAAGATAAACAAGATGAAAAGGCAGAGGGCTATGAACCAGATGAAGGAACAAGATAAAACCCCAGAAACACAACTAAATGAAGTGGAGATAGGCAACTGTCCAGAAAAAGAATTCAGAATAATGATAGTGAAGATGATCCAGGACCTCGGAAAAACAATGGAGGCAAAGATCGAGAAGATGCAAGAAATGTTTAACAAAGACCTAGAAGAATTAAAGAACAAGCAAACAGAGATGAAAAATACAATAATTGAAATGAAAACCACACTAGAAGGAATCAATAGCAGAATAACTGAGGCAGAAGAACGGATAAGTGACCTGGAAGACAGAATGGTGAAATTCACTGCTGTGGAACAGAATAAAGAAAAAGAAATGAGGACAGCCTAAGAGACTTCTGGGACAACATTAAACACAACAACATTTGCATTATAGGGGCCCCAGAAGAAGAGAGAGAGAAAGGACCTGAGAAAATATTTGAAGAGATTATAGTTGAAAACTTCCCTAACACGGGAAAAGATATAGCCACCAAAGTCCAGGAAGTGCAGAGAGTCCCATACAGGATAAACCCAAGGAGAAACACACCAAGACACAAAGAAAAATTATTGAAAGCAGCAAGGGAAAAACGACAAATAATATACAAAGGGAACTCCCGTAACGTTAACAGCTGATTTCTCAGCAGAAACTCTACAAGCCAGAGGGAGTGGCATGATACACATAAAGTGGTGAAAGGGAAGAACCTACAACAAAGATTACTCTACCCAGCAAATCTGATCTCATTCAGATTTGATGGAGAAATCAAAAGCTTTACAGACAAGCAAAAGCTAAGAGAATTCAGCACCACCAAACCAGCTTTACAACAAATGCTAAAGGAACTTCTCTAAGTGGGAAACACAAGAAAGAAAAGGACCTACAAAAAAACCCACAAAACAATTAAGAAAATGGTCACAGGAAAATACATATTGGAAATTACCTTAAACGTGAATGGATTAAATGCTTCAACCAAAAGACACAGGCTTGCTGAATGGACACAAAAACAAGACCCATATATATGCAGTCTACAAGAGACCCACTTCAGACCTAGGGACACATACAGACTGAAAGTGAGGGGATGGAAAAAGATATTCCATGTAAGTGCAAATCAAAAGAAAGCTGGAGTAGCAATATTCATATCAGATAAAATAGACTTTAAAATAAAGAATGTTACAAGAGACAAGGAAGGACACTCCATAATGATTAAGAGATCAATCCAAGAAGAAGATATAACAACTATAAATATATATGCACCCAACACAGGAGCACCTCAATACATAAGGCAACTGCTAATAGCTATAAAAGAGGAAATCGACAGTGACACAATAATAGTGAGGGACTTTAACACCTCACTTACACCAATGAACAGATCATCCAAACAGAAAATTAATAAGGAAACACAAGCTTTAATGACACAATAGACCAGATAGTTTTAATTGATATTTATAGGACATTCCATCCCAAAACAGCAGATTACACTTTCTTCTCAAGTGCGCATGGAACATTCTCCAGGATAGATCACATCTTGGGCCACAAATCAAGCCTCAGTAAATTCAAGAAGATTGAAATCATATCAAGCATCTTTTCTGAATACAACACTACAAGATTGGAAATCAATTACAGGGGGAAAAAACACAAACACATGGAGGCTAAACAATACATTACAAAATAACCAAGCGATCACTGAGGAAATCAAAGAGGAAATCAAAAAATACCTAGAGACAAATGACAATGAAAATACGATGATCCAAAACGTATGGGATGTGGCAAAAGCAGTTCTAAGAGGGAAGTTCATAGCTATACAAGCCTACATCCAGAAACAAGAAAAATCTCAAATAAACAACCGAACTTTAAACCTAAAGCAAATAGAGAAAGAAGAACAAAAAACCCACAACTTTAGCAGAAGGAAAGAAATCATAAAGATCAGAGCAGAAATAACTGAAATAGAAACAAAGAAAACAGTGGCCAAGATCAATAAAACTAAAAGCTGATTCTTTGAGAAGATAAACAAAATTGCCGTACTTATCAAGAAACAGAGGGAGAGGACTCAAATCAATAAAATTAGAAATGAAAAAGGAGAAGTTACAACAAACACTGCAGAAACACAAAGCATCCTCGGAGACTACTACAAGCAATTCTATGCCAATAAAACGGACAACCTGGAAGAAATGGACAAATTCTTAAAAAGGTATAACCTCCCAAGACTGAGCCAGGAATAAATAGAAAATATGAACAGACGAATCATAAGTAACGAAATTGAAACTGTGATGAAAAATTTTCCAACAAACAAAAGTCAAGGACCAGATGGCTTCACAGGTGAATTCTATCAAACATTTAGAGAAGAGCTAACACCCATCTTTCTCAAACCCTTCCAAAAAATTGCAGAGGAAGGAACACTCCCAAACTCATTCTATGAGGCCACCATCACCCTGATACCAAAACCAGACAGAGACACTACACAAAAAGAAAACTACAGACCAATATCACTGATGAATATACATGCAAAAATCCGCAACAAAATACTAGCAAACAGAATCCAACAGCACATTAAAAGGATCATACACCATGACCAAGTGGGATTTATCCCAGGGATGCAAGAATTCATCAATATATGCAAATCAATCAATGTGATACACCATATTAACAATATGAATAATAAAACCATATGATCATCTCAATAGATGCAGAAAAAGCTTTGGACAAAATTCAACACCGATTTATGATAAAACTCTCCAGAAAGTGGGCATAGAGGGAATCTACCTCAACATAATAAAGGCCATGTATGACAAAGCCACAGCAAACACCATTCTCAATGGTGAAAAACTGAAAGCATTACCTCTAAGATCAGGAACAAGACAAGTAGGTCCACTCTCACCATTATTATTCAACATAGCTTTGGAAGTCCTAGCCACGGCAATCAGAAAAGAAAAAGAAATAAAAGGAATACAAATTGGAAAAGAAGAAGTAAAACTATCACTGTTTGCAGATGACATGATAGTATACATAGAGAATACTAAAGATGCCACCAGAAAACTACTAGAGCTAATCAATGAATTTGGTAAAGTTGCAGGATACAAAATTAATGCACAGAAATCTCTTGCATTCCTATACACTAATGATGAAAAATCTGAAAGAGAAATTAAGGAAACACTCCCATTTACCATTGCAACAAAAAGAATAAAATACCTAGGAATAAACCTACCTAGGGAGACAAAAGATCTGTATGCAGAAAACTATAAGACACTGATAAAAGTAATTAAAGATGATACCAACAGATGGAGATATATACCATGTTCTTGGATTGGAAGAATCAATATTGTGAAAATGAGTACACTACCCAAAGCAATCTACAGATTCAATGCAATCCCTATCAAATTACTAATGGCATTTTTTACAGAACTAGAACAAAAAATCTTAAAATTTGTATGGAGACACAAAAGACCTGAGTAACCAAAGCAGTCTTGAGGGAAAAAAACGGAGCTTGAGGAATAAGACTCTCTGACATCAGACTATACTACAAAGCTACAGTAATCAAGACAATATGGTACTGGCACAAAAACAGAAACATAGATCAATGGAACAAGATAGAAAGCCCAGAGATAAACCCACGCACCTATGGTCAACTAATCTATGACAAAGGAGGCAAGAATATACAATGGAGAAAAGACAGTCTCTTCAGTAAGTGGTGCTGGGAAAACTGGACAGCTACATGTAAAAGAATTAAATTAGAACACTCCCTAAAACCATACACAAAAGTAAACTCAAAATGTATTAAAGACCTAAACGTAAGGCCAGACACTATCAAACTCTTAGAGGAAAACATAGCCAGAACACTCTATGACATAAATCACAGCAAGATCCTTTTTGACCCACCTCCTAGAGAAATGGAAATAAAAACAAAAATAAACAAATGGGCCCTAATGAAACTTAAAAGCCTTTGCACAGCAAAGGAAACCATTAACAAGACAAAAAGACAACACTCAGAATGGGAGAAAATGTTTGCAAATGAAGCCACTGACAAAGGATTAACCTCCAAAATTTACAAGTAGCTCATGCAGCTCAATATTGAAAAAAACAAACAACCCAATCCAAAAATGGGCAGAAGACCTAAACAGACATTTCTCCAAAGAAGAGATACAGATTGCCAACAAACACATGAAAGGATGCTCAACATCACTAACCATTAGAGAAAGGCAAAAGTGCAATGAAGTATCACCTCACACCTGTCAGAATGGCCATCATCAAGAAATCTATAAAGAATAAATGCTAGAGAGGGTGTGGAGAAAAGTGAATCCTCTTTCACTGTTGGTGGGAATGTAAATTGATACAGCTACTATGGAGAACAGTATGGAGGTTCCTTAAAAAACTAAAAATAGAATTACCATATGACCCAGCAATCCCACTACTGGGCATATACCCAGAGAAAACCACAATTCAAAAAGACACATGCACCCCAATGTTCACTGCAGTACTATTTACAATAGCCAGGTCATGGAAGCAACCTAAATGCCCATCGACAGATGAATGGATAAAGAAATGTGGTACATATATACAATGGAATATTACTCAGCCATAAAAAATAACGAAATTGGGTCATTTGCTGAGACATGGATGGATCCAGAGACTGTCATACAGAGTGAAGTAAGCAGGAAAGAGAAAAACAAATATAGTATATTAACACATATATGTGGAACCCAGGAAAATGGTACAGATGAACCGTCTTGCAGGACAGAAATTGAGACACAGATGTAGAGAACCAATGTATAGACACTAAAGAGGGAAAGTGGCAGGGGCATGGGTGTGGTGGTGTGATGAATTGGGAGATTGGGATTGACATGTATACACTGATGTGTATAAAATGGATGACTTATAAGAACTTGCTGTATATAAAGTAAATAAAGTAAAATTCAAAAGAAAAAAGCAAGAAAGAAAGGAGTCAAACTCATAGAAACTGAGTAGAAAAGTCACTGCCATGGCAGGGGCTAGGAGGCTGGGGAATAGATATAGGTTAGTAAAAGGGTATAAACTTTCACTTATAAGATAAATAAGGTCTGAGGATCTAATTAATGTAAAACATGGTGAGTATAATTGACAACAGTGTACTGTATAATTGAAATTTGCTGAGAGTAGAACTTAAAATGCCCTCACAAAACAAAACAAAACAAAAATGTAAATCTGTGAGGTGATGGATGTGTTAATTAACTCAGTGAGGGGTATCCTTTCACAATGTATATGTTCATCACGTTGTACACTTTAAATATTTTACTACTTTATTTGGCAACTATACCTCAATACATCTGAAAAAATTAGGAAGCATCCATCTAATTCAATCATACAACTCTTGGCCATTAACCTCTGGTGGTGTCTCTAGCTACTGGAAGTGTAATTTGGGAAAGCACTTTGCCAGGCAATGGTGATGCCCAACCTTGCTCCTCGCCCCGCACCCACCCTGGAGTTCTATTGCAACAAGTTGCCACAACCTCATAATTCACTAGAGTTGTATTGGATTTTGAAAATCTTTGGTTTCTGCAAACCTCCTTCCAGTCCTCATGAAGTCCAACTATGTAGCTATTTCAGGTGTCTGCACTGAGATTCTTGCCCATTTCTTCACCAATATTGACAATCCCATCCCTCCAATGTGTGAAGTAACCTAAGCAAGTCTCTGTTCTTGTAACAACATGAGCATGACACAAAGCCCTTGCTCTGCCATTTATGGGCTATTTGGCAACAAGCTTGTTATTTCAGCACTGAGCATACCTAGCAACCTTAGCAACCTGAGTAACATTTAGATGGTTGTGAAGAAAAAGCTAATTACCATTTACTAGATACCTGCTATGTACCAGGCACTGTTAGATGTTTTTAAAAGTTAGCTCATTTCAGTAAGGAGGATTATGACCATAATGCAAAATGCCCTGTAAACAGTTAACACTATAAAAATGTAAGAAATTATTTTTGTGGGGCATTAATGCTGAAATCCCTCCCTTACAATAAGAAAATTAGCAGAAAGCATTCCCATAGCGCCTCATACTTCTCTCAAGGCCCTTAATGTGAACAAAAGGCAAATGGTGATATTGCATGTGTCTGCCTTCCTTCATCAGACGGCTAACAATCAGAGGACAGAGACTAGGTATTATTTCTCTTTTTATGTCCATACCCAAACACAATGAGCACAGTGCTATATTCAAAATAGGTGCCTAGCAAATGTGTGTTAAAGAATCCAAAGGCAATTTAGGGTGAGAGGATCAGGCACTAATGGACAATGCTGATAAACGTGATGACCAACTGATAAAGGTGATATAGATGATGGAACTGCCATGCTTAGAAACAACTCTTATCCTTACCATGGCCTATAGCCCTACGGTATCCATCTGCTGCTGATTTCCTTGACTTCATTACACTTAAAACATGTTCTCCTTACTATATTTCACACATATATATATTTCATATATATCAAGCAACTTCTATGTCAGGGCCTTTGCCTTTGCTGTTTCCTTTGTCTGAATCACTCTTCCCCTAGATATCTTCATGGCTTATCCTCACTTCATTCAGATCTTTGTCCAAATGACACCTTCTCAGAGAAAACTTTTCTGCTGTCCTTTCTAAAACAGAATGCTTTATATCTCTCTAGCCCATTACCCTGCTCTATTTTTCTTCATCACACTTATCAATTTCCAACATTATAATTCTAATAGTTTGTCTATCTCTCCCACTAACCTATAAGCTTCAATTAGGGTAGAGATGTCTTATTCACCGTGACAACTCCAGCACCTGGAACAAAGAAAAAACCTCTTAACCAAATACAATTCTTTTTTTTCTCTAGTTGACCTACTATGCCCAGAGATTCTACCAGCATGAATTGTAGTTGTGATCAATAGGATCAGAAAACCTGACATATGGAAACAAGTAACCGAAATAGAGCCTTTTCCTGAGAGAGCAGGGGAGGTATGCAAGTAGGGGTGCCTTCTCTAAAATATGAAATACAACTTTCTGATTAAATAGGTATATGCTGCCCAGGAACCACTAGGTTTCCTGGATTTTTTAAAATCAAGAGCCTGTAACATCGTTGCAATAATTTTAAGGTATAGATTTTATAAACAACCATGAGGCTACTAGCTTAAGTCAAAACCTTTTTCTAGAGCAGTGAGGGGGAACTTGTAAAAGCCTTTGTGTTGATTGTGAGCTTGGGCCTTAATGAGAACATCACTTAATTTTCAAGAAATATAAAATTTAACCAATCCAACAAGTAGGTATCTCATGTAAGTACTTAGATTCTTCTTCCCCTCTTTTGACGTTGTAACTATGACATCAATAATGGTGTCCCAGTGAATGCTCTAACTGTGCTATTCCTCCCCACTCTTTAATCCCGCTGACCTCCTTGCTTTATCTGTGTTTCACTCCAGTCACCTATCACCTTAAGCCAACTTTACTGTAACAACAACATCTGCCCATAGTGAGTATAACCACCAACAGGAGAAAACAACTGTTCTACTACTGAGTGTTCACAATTCTTATAGTATGGATGTCATAGTTACTGTTCACATAAAGAATTGCTATACTGTGGCCATTTAACTGGAAGACTTATTGAAGGTACTTCTATTGTATATAAGTTTGGGTCTCCAGGAAGCAGATCTTGAGAAGTTTAGGAGTGCACAAGGTTTACTGAAGAGTAATGTGCATGAAAGACAAAAAAAGGAATAAAGCAGCATAAGCAGGAAGAGCCTTCAGATTGTGATGCAGATCTGACATATGTGGAAGGAAAGCGGAAAGGAAGCAAGCTTTAGCAAGGAGAGTTTCAGGTCAACGTGTAGATCTGAGAAAATCTTGGCAAACCCAATGGGGAGATCTGGAGCAAAGATTTACCATTAGAAGCCACCCCCATTGGACAGAAAGGACCAGGCACTAGTAAATACACCATTCTCAGTCATTGGCTGATGCCCACCGGGGAAGCGCATGGCCTCCCCTCAAACACTGAAGCAGATCCTAAAGGTGCTGCACCTGGAGAGTGTCAGCTCACTGTACAACTTGCAGATGAACAGCAAGTTATTTCTTGAAAGGAGATCCAAGCAGTGTACCTCCATGGCTGCCACACCTGGCGATCAAATTGCACCTGGAAATTATAGCCATCCATTGTTTCAATCATCTATGAACGAGGCAGGTCCCTCAAATTACAAACCACAGCTGAGTGGGAGCGTGCTAAGTAGGTGACAGTGTCAGATTCTGGACTTTTGCACATCTTCAAAAAGAGAACACATTGACCAATATCTGAGAAGTGGAAAATGAGATGACTCTGACTACCTGACAATTAATTAGGAGGGTAGAGGCCAGGCAAAGGAACTATGAAGATGTGGCTGCCTTTAAGGCTTGATGTTAGTTACTGTGGGTCAGAAATTTGGGTTCAAGAACCTGGTGCCATTGGTATTTTGGCTGAAATAGATAAAAATAAACTATATTAAGTTTAGAGAGATATCATGTTCATGGGTGGTGAGACAATATTATAAATTAAGTGATTATCTCTAAAATTAAATTGGAACATTAAGTGCAGTTTCAGTAAAACACACAAAAGGAGTGATTTCTTTGAAACCAAGTCAGTAAATATAAGGAAGAACAAATGTAAAGATCAGTTAGGGCAAAGGTGATGAGTCTTACTAACATAATTTAGACTGTAAGATTGTGTGATATATGTATATATATCATATATATATTATATGATATGTAAGAAAAGATAAATAGATGACTTTATGAGAATAAAAAGCACAGAAGCAGATCCATCATGACGAAAACTTGAGTTATAACAGAGATTTCATACAAATCTGTGGGAAGAGAATAGATTATTCAATAAATGGCCCTAGGAAAACTGGAAAAGTAGTAAACAAACTGGAGAGAAATGAAATTAGATCTCTACTTCTTGCCCTGTGTACAAATGGCCTCCAAGTGGACTAAAGACATAACTGTGAAAAGCCGAACCTGAGTACATACCATTTAAGACACTATGAGCACAAGGAGTAATTTCTTGATAAGCAACTGGAACAGAACATTGAAAATATTGATAAATTTCATTGCATTAAAATTTAAATCTTCTATGTGGCCAAGACCTATAACCATAGTGGAAGATAAACCACAGGTTTGGAGAAGATATTTATAATGCATGTAACCAAGAATTAGTATTTAAAATGTATATGTAATGGCTGTAAGTAAAAAGTTTTTAAAGACAACCAGAAGAAAATTAGAAAAGGGGATAGAACATTTCTGGAAGAGGAAAAACCAGTGCCTGATAAATGTACAAAAAACAGTTCAACTTCATTAATAATCAGGGGAAGACAAATGAAACCATGAAGTTATACCCTGTTACCCCAACAGATTGGCAAATACTAAAAGATTGAAAATACAAAGTGTTGGCAAGGATATGGAGAAATGGGAGCTCTCATACCTTACTGGTGGGTGTATAAAAATGTATAACCATTTTGGATTTGGCAATAACTAGGAGTTAACAGTAGTGCATACCCTTCAACAAAGCAATTCCTCTAGGACTATATTTTAGATTAGAACCATTCACATATGTGTAATGGAGTACCTGTATAAGAATATTCACTGCAGCATCATTTGTAAAAATAAAATATTGGATGCAATTTAAGTATCCATTAACAGAAAAATGGAAAAACAAAGTATTGCATAAAAAGTCATATTAAAAATTGGGGCTTCCCTGGTGGCTCAGTGGTTGAGAGTCTGCCTGCCGATGCAGGGGACACAGGTTCGTGCCCTGGTCCGGGAGGATCCCACATGCCACGGAGTGGCTGGGCCCCTGAGCCATGGCCGTTGAGCCTGCGCGTCTGGAGCCTGTGCTCCGCAGCAGGAGAGGCCATAACGGTGAGAGGCCCACGTACGGCAAAAAAAAAAAAAAGTCATATTAAAAATTAAAATGAATATACCAACATTCCGTGTATTAACTTAGAAGATGTATTTCAAAGATCCAATGTTCAGTGAAAAACAAGAAAGTTGCAAAATGGCATGATTTATATATAGTTTGAATATATGCAAAACTCATTTTATGTTATGCATTATGCCTGCTTACATAGTAAGTTTATATAAACATGCCTGGCAATAATACAAACCAAATTCAGGATACCTTCTGGATTTAGAAGGGCCTTAACCAAATCTGTTATGTTTTATTTTTTAATAAAAATATATCAACTCATGCTTTCACAAAGCTATGAACCAAATATAACATACACTTTTTTTGGTAAAGAGAGATTTTGTAAAAAGGTAAAAAAAATATTCATTGAAGTATTTCACAATAGAATATTTTAAGTGAAAAAAAAAAAGAACCTGGTGCCATTGGTATTATTTAACTGAAATTTTGTTGATATAATTATAGATTCCAATGCAGTTTCAGGAAATAATAAACAGTTTATCCAGTTTCCTCCAATGGAAACATCTTGCAAAAATATAGTATAATATCATGACCAGGATATTGACATTGATACAATCCACTGAACTTATTCAGACTTCTTGTTTTATCTGTACTCAACTGTGCACACAGCATGATAGTCAAGAAACTGAATAATTTCTTCACCACAAGGATCCCTCATGTTGCCCTTTTAAAACCTCTTTCACTTCCTTCCCACCTTCCTATCCCCATCCCTAGCCCTTAGCAACCACTAATCTCTTCTTTCTCTCAAATTTTCTCATTTCAAACATTTTATATACATGGAATCATCCATTATGTAACCATTTGCGATTGCCCTTTTTCATTCAGCATAATGCCTTGAGATCCATCCCAGCAGTTGCATGTATCAATAGTGTATTGCTTTTCATTGCTGAATTTATTCCATGGTATGAATGTGCCACACAATGGTTAACCATACACCCATTGAAGGACACATGGATGTTTGTTTCCAATATTTGGCTATAAATATTCTTGTACACATTTTTGTGTGAACATAAGTTTTCACCGCTCTGGGATAAATGCCCAGAGATGCAATTGCTGAGTCATATTGTAGTTGCATGTTTAGTTTTTTTAAAGAAATTGCCAAAATGTTTTCCAGAGTAGCTGTACCATTTTACATCCCACCAGCAATGTATGAGTGATCCAGTTTCTCTGCATCCTCACCAGCATTTGGCGTTGTCACTATTTTTCATTTAAGCCATTCTGTGTGTAGTAATAAGCTCATTGTGGTTTTAAGTTCCATTTCCCTAATGGCTAATGATGTTGAACATGTTTTCATCTGGCCATTTGGATTTTGACAGTTTCTTTATTAGCTTCTCAGTATTTAGCCAAGTTAGTTTTGAAGATACCAATATGATTCAACTAAGCAAAAGAAGCCAAGGAAAGGCGAGAGTGGGATAATATTCATCTCATGCTCTTCATCCAACCCAATCCACTTTCCAGAAAAAAAAATCACCCAATGCTCTCTATACATACCACATATTTTCTGGCCTCTTTGTTTCCCCACATTATTCTCTGCCTGGATTGCTTGTTTCTCCATCTCCAAATGTCCAGATTCCAAGAAATACAAAGTTTCAGCTCAGATGGCAACTTCTCCATGGAACTTCACTTGATCCCAGCAGCTGGAATTAATCTCTCCCTCATCTGAACTTTCCTAAGAACTTTCTAGAAAGCTTTCCATTTTTGCTTTGTATCACAGTTATATGTCATATATCTTAACTATCCAAATAATCTATGAATTCTAGGACTAGTGGCAAACAGGCCAGGTCTTCTATCTCCTAGTCCAGTTGTCCGTCTTGCCTATATCAAGCTCCTCACATTAAAGTACAGTTGTTAAAGACAAAATACAGGGTGTCCTCCTGGTAGGAAACAATCCTCTACCTAATTATCCAGAAAAGTATCTCAGAGTCACACACCATTTAAAACACTAGCAAGGTCTGCCAATTTTTGCATTCAATACCCTTTCTTCATATCAAGGTTTGAATAATGTTTTCATTGTCAAAGAAATCACCAGATAAATGAGAAAATTAGTCTCTCAGAAAAGAGGACTAGAGGTTTATACAATAAACACATGAAAAGAATTAAACAATTATTGAAAAACAAACAGGAAAAGTTAGAAATAAGATGTGACAACAGACATTTTGCGATTCAGTGTCATTTCTAGAAAGGTTAGAGAGAAGACAGAAGGAGAAGACTATAAAATCTAGGAATTTTTACACTGCATCTCTTTAAAACCTGGTCTAAGTAGATTTTCAAATAGCCTTTCTTCTGTGAGAATAAATTTCTTCACAATGTTGATCCAAAATAAAAGATGTAATTAGATGTAGCTTTAGAGGTAAAGAGGATTGACAAACATAGAGAAATTTAAAGCGAAGAAAATCATCAACCTGTACACTTAAAACGTATAAATTTTATTTATGTAAATGAAGCCTCAATACAACTGATAAAAAATGAGATGGAGGTTACAATATTACATAACTAGTCTGAGAAGACTTCTGTGAGTATAGAACGTTTTATCTGATTGCATTTAGCCTTTAACCCCTTTATTTCACAGATAGGAACTTACTCTCTCCCACTGCCTTGCTCTCTACCTTCTCTTCCAGCCAAAAAGCACTGTGAGAAAGAAGCCCTCCTACTCCCAAATTATGGAAAGCAAGCTAGAGATAAACTCCATCATCAAGCTTTCTACACCATGCTCTGCAAGAAAAAAACTGACTCTTTACAGCCAGAATCCTGTGATTCATTTTTATTTATAACAACCTACATATTTCAAAAACAGTGTCTCATATAAAAAGTCATTAACATGGAGACAATACACTGCTGGTGGGAGTATATGGTACTGTGATCTTTTAAAAGGTAGTTTGAAATTCCTTTGACCCAGAAATTGCTCTTCTACTAATGTATCTTCACAGTGACTTCCCTGGTGACCAGTGGTTAAGAATCTGCCTGCCAGTGCAGGGAACACGGGTTCAATCCCTGGTCCAGGAAGATCCCACATGCCATGGAGCAACTAAGCCCGTGACCCACAACTACTGAGCCTGCGCTCTAGAGCCCACGGGCCACAACTACTGAAGCCCACAAGCCACAACTACTGAGCCTGTGAGCCACAACTACCAAAGCCCGCGCACGCTAGGGCCCGTGCTCTGCAACACGAGAAGCCACCACAATGAGAAGCCCACGCACCGCAACAAAGAGCAGCCCCCGCTCGCCACAACTAGAGAAAGCCCGTGCGCAGCAATGAAAACCCAATGCAGCCAAAAATAAATAAAAATAAAAACACATTTAAAAAATATATATATGTATATGTATCTTCACAAATTCATTTAGTCAACAAATACTAAACAACTAGTATGTGCCAGACACTGAGCTGGACACTGAAGAGACAGCAGTAAACAACTCAAAGTTACAGTCTACACAGGTCTTACATTCCAGTAAGGAAGGTGACTACAAAAACTATGTCAGGTGGTGATCAGTGCTCTGAAGGAAAATATAGTTGTGTTCACTTTATTGCTTTGTTCATAATCACGCATAACTGACATATACATGGCATGCATTACCCTGCATGCATTTTGTATGTATCAAATGATGAATAACAAATAAAAGAGAAAGCAGGATAAGGGGACTAGAGTGATGGAGGAAAGCAGGGATGCCATTGTTTGTTGAATGGACAACCAGGGAACACTTCTCTGATAAGGTGACATATCAGAGAGAACAAGTCAGGGGGTGAGCCACACAGAAAATCCACAGGTTCTGATGTAGAAACAGTTCACATACCCATTAGTGACAATAGCTTAAGGAAATGGTGATGTAACCATCTCCTGGATCACTAGGCAGCCGTTCAAAAGAATGAGGCAGAACTATATGTAACGATTTGGAAAGATGCCTATGATATACCGTTAAGTGAACAAAAAGCCAATTGCGAAATAAAATGTCTGGTAAGATCCTTGTTTAGTGAAAAACAAAAAGAAGAAAATATGTACATCTATACATACACACACACACCCCTATTTGCAGAAACAGAAATAAAATAGAAGTATACAGAACAAACTGGTAAACTGTGGTAGACAGAATAATGGCCTCCTCAAAATATTCACATCTTAATCCCTGGTATCTGTGAATATGTTATCTTACATAACAAAAATGGCTTTGCAGATGTGATTAAGCATGTGGCCCTTAAAATACAGAGACCATGCTGGTTTATCTGGGTAAACACAATCTAAGTACATGAGTCTTTGAAGTGGAGAAACGTTCCCAGCTGAATCAAAAAGATGGTAGCATGAGAAGGACTTGACACCCTGTTGCTGGTTCTGAGACGTAGGAGGCTATGTGAAAGGACCAGAAAGAGGCTTCTAGGAGCTAAGGGCAGCCCCTGGAAGACAGCTGTCAGCAATGCAAAGAGAACCTCAGTACTGCAAGGCACAGAATTCTACCACTACCTGAATGAGCTTGCAAGCAGATTCTCCACTAGAGCCTCCAGACAGGAATGCAACCTGCCTACAACTTGTCAGCTTTCTGACCCCTAGAACTGCAAGATAATAAATGTATATTGTTTTAAGCCACTAAATTTGTGGTCATTTGTTACAGCAGCAATAGAAAACTAATACACAACCTCTGGTAAGTGGGATTGGAGGAGGGAACAGAATGATGGAGACTTTTATTTTCTCTATTATTCACACAGTGTTGAAATTTTATAAGAAGCAAATTCTGCTCTGGGTCTCACAAGAAAAAAAGACCCCAAGCAAAAAGAGAGAGAGAGAGAGAGAGAGAGAGAGAGAGAGAGAGAGAGAGAGAGAGAGAGAGAGAGAGAGAGAGAGAGAGAGAGAGAGAGAAATTAGATCAGTTAGATCAAATTGCTGATCTTCACTCCAGAATCACTGAGTCAGCAGGTCTGGGGGAAGGCTTCAGAGTTTGCATTTCTAATGAATTCCCAAGTGCTGCTGATTCTGCTGGTCCAGAAACTACACTTTGAACACCAGTGGTTAAGAGACTGGGGTCTGGAACCAGACTTCCTAGCATCAAATTTTGGTTCTACCACTTACTAACATTTTGACCTTGAACAAATTATTTAACTGCTCTTTGCCTATAGTTTCTTCAACTATAAAATGGGAATGATAATACTAGTACCTACCTAATGAGCTTATTATAAGGATAAATGAGTTAATACATGCAAAACATTTAGAAGAGTGTCTGGCATTTAGTTAGAACTAGGTAAATATTAAACCATTATTAGTTTACTATTTACTCAACCTGCAATCTTGTTTTAAATCATCCTGAATCCCTTATTGAAAGTCATTTATGTCCTTCTCAAACTGCCTCCCTTTTTTTCTCACTTTCTCTGACTTATCCATCTTTTGATGAGTGTCCTTAATAAAGCTTTTGTTGTAGCCATCCTATTAATCTTTAGACCAAAACCTTTATAGAGAGACCTCTTTCTTCAACAAACCTGCCCCTCATTGGGGTAATGAAGGCCTCCAGCTACAGACCAACAATTGCCCTACTCCTTTCCTGCAACTTATCCTTCACTCTTCTTATCCCCTTCCATTGAAGGGGGAATGCCTCAGGAAAAAGGAACTGCTATAGCAGCAAATCTCTCTTGCTCAGGCTTCTCTTGCAATAGCTGAATAATTGGATTGGTCTGTCCCACTCTGGGTGAGCTACAGAATTATTGTTCTGGTGAGAGTTTGATGAGGAGATACCAAAATAACAAATGTTATTTACTTCAACTTTTGCTAAACAACATAGTTTATGCATCATGTCTGTCTTTTTGATCAGCTGCCTCTACTCATGTTCAAAAATATGTGGTTTATAAATAAATTCAATCAAGAGACAAGGCACTTTCAGCTCTTCAAATTGTCAGTCTCTATTGGCAGCAGCGGTAATTTCATCTAAACACCAATGAGGCCGGCAGGCTGCTAACTCTCAGCCTCTTCTCCTATTTGCAAACTGTGGCCTCTGTGAAACCCTTGCCCACACTCTTCCTCCATCCAGCTGCCAGTAGGCAGGTTTTCAGCCTAATTGTATCCTTATCCTGAATAACTTTGAACCCGGGGAAATTTACACCGGGTGTTGCAAATTTTACTGGTAATGAGTTAATTTACACATATGGTTGTCACTTCTCATCCAGCTCTCCAGCAACTCCGCTAGAAAAGACAAGAAGCTGGTTGCAAAGAGGGGGGAGGGGAGGGGGAGGGGAGGGAGGGGGAGGGAAGGGGGAGGGGAGGGAGGGGGAGGGAAGGGGGAGGGGAGGGGGAGGGGAGGGAGGGGAGGGGAGGGAGGGGAGGGAGGGGAGGGGAGGGAGGGGGAGGGAGGGGAGGGGAGGGGGGAGGGGATCTGGGTGTCCAGCCTGGCTCTGTGCCCCCAGCTCCAGGACCCCAGGTACAGCCTTGGGTACCAACTGTGCCAACTCTAGACCTGTACTTTTTTTTTTCTTTAGCAGTTCTCTATCTATTAAAAAGGATCTTAACAGCTTTACAACCACAGCTCAGATGTGGCCCTGGAGACTGCAAGTCCAGCCTGGCGGCCCCTTCCCCACATCAACGAGGAGCTCACACATTTGGCTGTGCTTCTTGCAGAAGGCAGAGGTACTTTTAACCCCTGTGTTTCTCAGGTCCTACACAGAACGGAAACAAGGCCACCTGAGCCACTAGTTAGAGATGGGGGAGAAGAGATTTAATTTTAAGTACTTTTTAGATCCCAGAAGATCCATCTTTGCAATTGTTTGTGTTGGCTTTTCAACCCAGAAAGCCCCAGCTGTGTGCTAAATCACCTTGTGAAAGTGCTAATGGGGAACACATCACCTCCGAGTCAGACACTGCCAAATATGGCATCCTCCAGTAAGGAAGGAGGTGAAAACCTCTGGATTACACCTTTCTGCTGACACCGCCTCCCAGAATGCCCACCTCCCCGTGGGGAAGCTGATGAGAAATTTTATTGATAATAAAAACATTATTATTAACATTATATATAATAGTAATACTATTACATATAATGTTATGTGTGATAACAGTATAATGATGTCAAATATAATCAGATTCTCTGGGGTCAGGATCCAGTGGGCAGTATTTGTTAAAATGATTCCATGTTATTTGAATGTACAGCAAAGTTTGGGAACCACTACCTGAACCCAAAGAAGAGACATCAAGAACCCTGGGCACGGGCTTACCTGAACTCAAAGGAGAGACATCAAGTACCCTGGGCATGGGCTTCCCTGGTGGCGCAGTGGTTGAGAGTCCGCCTGCCGATGCAGGGGACACGGGTTCGTGCCCCAATCCGGGAAGATCCCACATGCCGCGGAGCAGCTAGGCCCGTGAGCCATGGCCACTGAACCTGCGCGTCCGGAGCCTGTGACCCGCAACGGGAGAGGCCACAACAGTGAGAGGCCCGTGTACCGCAAAAAAAAAAAAAAGAACCCTGGGCAGGCCAGCAGGAGCTAACATTATGAGCTGAGGCAACTCTCCACATTGAGGATGATCTCCTCTATCCTCTTGCCTGTTCCAACCCTGTTGTTCTAGTTTTTGCATATGTGTGGGAGGGTGTAGGGGAATTCCCCCGGTATATAATGTATTTAAGGCAGGAGCTATAAGAAACTATGTTTCACAAACCCACCAAGTAGAAACCTGGGCTCCTGCCAGCATCCTGTTACTCATTTTGGGCCCCAGTCAACCTGAGCCACACCCTGTCCCCTCATCTACCCCCTCACCTCCTAGTCTGTGATTATCTTGTTCAGACCACTGTAGTGCACTCCCTAAATCCTGGCTCCAACTATCCACCTTCTAAGCATCAATGCAGGGACAACCCAAATGCCATTTCCTCCATGAAATATACCCTGATCCTCCCTCCAAGTTGTCACTTCAAATCTGAGTCAGGCCTATAGAGTTAATGAAAGAGAATCACATATGTGTCAGTAGACCTGGTTGTGAGGCTTAGCACTGTAGCAGAAATGCTAGTTATTGAGTTGATTCTGATTCTCCCCCTCTTCCTTAATAACTGACTCAAGGCAACAATATGTTCAGCTCAGAAAACTGCATTTTAAACCTCCCATGCCAATGGGAGTGGCCAGTGAGATAGAAATTCTAGATGGCATCTTTGCGGAAGCCCTTCAGAGTGAATTGACTTGGTTTGGAGACAGATACCCTTCACCTCTCTGCCCCCCATCACATCATGGCTGGAATGACAGTAACCCTCTTGAGCCTCTGAGGCAACACTGAGGATGGAAGACAGTACTCAGGATGACAAAGCATAAAGATAAGAAGCCAGGGTCTCTGAGGACCTCTGATGACCAAGGAGCTGCTATGCACACCCTGCACTGCCTAACACTGTGCTGATGTTACTGGGGAAAAAAATAAACTTCTATCTTGAGCCACCAAGCCTTTTTATTAACAGATGAACCTAATTAGAACTGAAACAAGCAACTGCTGGGTGTGAGTCCTGTACAAACCATTCTATCCTCTGAACTTTAGTTTCCTCAGCTATAAAAAAGGGAGAAAATAGAGTTGTGAGGATTATTTAAAATCACCAAACAGTTGCAGGAGCACAAGAGTTTTAGTTGAACCTAAGTCTGGATCTTAATCAATGAATCTCATAAAACCTCACTTTGTAGACAATGGAACTGAGCACTTGAAGGGAAAGTGATTTGTTCAAGGAAACAAAGAAAATTAGCAACAGATACAAGAGTTGAAACCAGGGCTGTTTTGATTTGGGGCCCAACTTAATATATCAACAGAGCTCATATATAACTACCTACAAATTGTAGCAAGCAGTAATGACAAAATATTGATTTAAAAACATGGTAGTAGATGATCAAAAACAGAAGCTATTTAAACCAATGAGAGTTGCTTTTAAGCTTGCAGAGTGTGAGAGTGACCTTATAGATAAATAACCAACAGCCAGTTATTCCCACACTATGTATGGAACAGTTTATTCCCTCACTTATATGAAATTCCATTTTTAAACACACACACACACTATCTCAGGGATCTACTTGTCTGTTCCTGTGCCAATAACTCATTTTGCTTATTAATGGTAAGACAAGCCCCTCCCCCATGATCTTTGTAAAATTTTTCTTGGCTGTTGTTACTTTCTCTTTCTAATGAATTTTAGAATCAGCTTCTCAAATTCTAGAAAATATCTCACTGGGATTTTGATTGGGATTGAATTACATTTATAATTTCTAGAGAACTGACATCTTTATAGTGATGATAGCACTTATTATGTGTCAGGTACTATTCTATGGGCCCTGCCATGTGACAAGTAACTTTCTAAGCGTTTGGTATACATTTGCCAAAAACTATAGACATTTACAAAAAGTTTAAAAAATAACAGAGATTATTGCCCTCAAGGAGTATATATTTTAGCAGAAGTAAGCAGGAAATAAACAATAAATATAACAAGTAAAATATATATAGCATGTTCGAGGGTAGAAAATGCTACAGAAAAGAAAAAACTGGATAGAGTAGGATCTGTGGGTCAGGAGAGCGGGGTACAGGTCACAGCCTTATATAGGTTAGTCATAGGAGAGTAACTCATTTAGTCCTACCTCTGTGAAGCAGAGACTATCGTGTTTATCACCACCTCAAAGATAAAGGAAACTGAGGCATAAAGAGGTTAAGTAACTTGCCAAGGTCACACAGCTAGGAAGTGGCAGAGACAGGATTTGAATTTGAGCTTAAGTTGGTATTCTTAACCCTCCAGGTATGTTTCTGGAGGGTTCAGGCTCCAGGTATCAAGGTTCCAGGTATGTTTCTCCATTTATTCATGGCTTTGTATCCATCAATAGCATAGCATTTCTTGTTAGGTTTCTTTCTAGGTATTTATAGTATTTCTTACTATTGTGATGTGGAATATTTTTACCATGACATTTTCTAATTAGCTTTTGCTAGTGTATGAAAAAGCTATTGATTTTTATGTGGTAATCAGCCATCTCTTTGAGTGCTTATTGGTTCCAATAGTTTTCAGGTTGATTTTCTTGGATTTTATAATTAGAAACACATATAATGACAGTTTGCCTCTTCCTTTGCATTATGTTTTTATATTGTTTATCTTTCAGTTTTAAGTATTTGCTAATTTCCACTGTGATTCTGTTTTTGACCCATTGGTTATTTAGAAATGTGTTGCTTAAGATACAAACCTATGGGGATTTTCTAGTTATCTTTTTGTTTATTGATTTCTAGCTTAATTCTACTATGGTCAGACAATTTACTCTGCATGATTTCAGGCCTTTGAAACTTGCTTTATGGCCCAATATATGGTCAATTTTGGTAAATATTCCATGTGCACTTAAAAAAGTATATTCTGCCATTGTTAAATGCAGTGTTTTATAAATGTCCATAAGATCAAGTGTGTTAACCATATTCTCATGTTCTATATACTTATTTTTTATCTGCTTATTCATTTTAGTGATTAGTTTAGGGATTGCAAAATGCATGGTTGAATTTTCAGAGTGTAATATAAATTAGTACAGGACCATGCAAGGACCTTAAAACACTTTTGTTTTTTTCTTAACATTTTTATTGGAGTATAATTGCTTTCCAATGGTGCGTTTGTTTCTGCTTTATAACAAAGTGAATCAGTTATACATATACACATGTCCCCATATCTCTTCCCTCTTGCGTCTCCCTCCCTCCCACCCTCCCTATCCCACCTTTCTAGCTGGTCACTTAAAACACCTTTATTCCTTTACCCACTCCTGCCACTTGGGCTATTTATAATGTATAATACTTATATGGCTTTGTCATTTTTGTTTAACATAATCAATATTTATTTATGTTTTTCCATATAGTAATAATTACATTGTTCTTCTTCCTTGCATCTACCAGCTTCCCCTGGGATAATGTTCCTGCTGCCTGAAGACCACCCTTTAAGGTATTTCCTTTAGTGCAAGTCTCCTAGTGATGTATTTCTCTCAAGTATTTTTTATTTTAAAATGTCTCTCTTTTGCCTTCATTTGCAAAAGATAACTTCATGAATAGAGAGCTCCAGATTGGCACCTATTTAACTTCATTACTTTTAAGATGTCATTTTGTTTGTTTCTGGCTTCTATTGTTTCTTTGAGAAATATCAATATCAATCTTATACTTTTATCCTTCGAAGAGTGTGTGTCTATTTTTTCCTCCTGACTGCTTTTCAGATTTTTGCTTTGCCTTTGGTTTTAAGCAGTTTGACTATGATGTGTGTAGGAGAAATTCTGCTTAAGTTTTTTGTTGTTATTGTTTTTTGCTTTCTTTCTTTAACATCTTTATTGGAGCATCATTGCTTTACAATGGTGTGTTAGTTTCTGCTTTATAACAAAGTGAATCAGTTATACATAAACATATGTTCCCATATCTCTTCCCTCTTGCGTCTCCCTCCCTCCCACACTCCCTATCCCACCCCTCTAGGTGGTCACAAAGCACGGAGCTGATCTCCCTGTGCTATGTGGCTGCTTCCCACTAGCTATCTACCTTACGTTTGGTAGTGTATAAATGTCCATGCCAGTCTCTCACTTTGTCCCAGCTTACCCTTCCCCCTCCCCATATCCTCAAGTCCATTCTCTAGTAGGTCGGGGTCTTTGTTCCCGTCTTGCCCCTAGGTTTTTCAGGACCTTTTTTTTTTTTTTTAGATTCCATATATATGTGTTAGCATACGGTATTTGTTTTTCTCTTTCTGACTTACTTCACTCTGTATGACAGACTCTAGGTCCATCCACCTCACTACAAATAACTCAATTTTGTTTCTTTTTATGGCTGAGTAATATTCCATTGTATATATGTGCCACATCTTCTTTATCCATTCATCTGTTGACGGACACTTAGGTTGCTTCCATGTCCTGGCTATTGTACATAGAGCTGCAATGAACATTGTGGTACATGACTCTTTTTGAATTATAGTTTTCTCAGGGTATACGCCCAGTAGTGGGATTTCTGGGTCGTATGGTAGTTCTATTTTTAGTTTTTTGAGGAACCTCCATACTGTCCTCCATAGCAGCTGTATCAATTTACATTCCCACCAACAGTGCAAGAGTGTTCCCTTTTCTCCACCCTCTCCAGCATTTATTGTTTCTAGATTTTTTGATGATGGCCATTCTGACCAGTGTGGGATGATATCTCATTGTAGTTTTATTTTGCATTTCTCTAATGATTAATGATGTGGAGCATCCTTTCATGTGTTTGTTGGCAATCTGTATATCTTCTTTGGAGAAATGTCTATTTAGGTCTTCTGCCCATTTTTGGATTGGGTTGTTTGTTTTTTTATTATTGAGCTGCATGAGCTGCTTGTAAATTTTGGAGATTAATCCTTTGTCAGTGGCTTCATTTGCAAACATTTTCTCCCATTCTGAGGGTTGTTCTTTCGTCTTGTTTATGGTTTCCTTTGATGTGCAAAAGCTTTTAAGTTTCATTAGGTTACATTTGTTTATTTTTGTTTTTATTTCCATTTCTCTAGGAGGTGGGTCAAAAAGGATCTTGCTGTGATTTATGTTATAGAGTGTTCTGCCTATGTTTTCATCTACGAGTTTGATAGTGCCTGGCCTAACATTTAGGTCTTTAATCCATTTTGAGTTTATTTTTGTGTATGGTGTTAGGAAGTGTTCTAATTTCATCCTTTTACATGTAGCTGTCCAGTTTTCCCGGCACCACTTATTGAAGAGGCTGTCTTTTCTCCATTGTATATTCTTGCCTCCTTTATCAAAGGTAAGGTGAGCATATGTGCGTGGGTTTATCTCTGGGCTTTCTATCCTGTTCCATTGATCTATATTTCTGGTTTTGTGCCAGTACCATACTGTCTTGATTACTGTAGCTTTGTAGTATAGTCTGAAGTCAGGGAGCCTGATTCCTCCAGCTCTGTTTTTCTTTCTCAAGATTGCTTTGGTTATTCAGGTCTTTTGTGTCTCCATACAGATTTTAAGATTTTTTGTTCTAGTTCTGTTTGCCTCAGGTCTGGAAGCAATGCAATCATTTATGACAGTGTTACTAGGCTATTTGTTGGACAGCAACTGGCTATATTTATCCTCTATCCTCTTCCCACCCACTCTTGCCTTGTTTTAGTTTTATATTGCTGCATAACAAATTACCACAAATTTAGCTGTTGTAAACAGCAAACGTTTATTAGCTCAGTTTCCATGGGTCAGGGGTCTGGACACAGCTCAGTTGGGTCCCCTGCTGAGGCTCTCACAAGGCTGCAATGAAGGGGTCAGTCAGGCTGCCTTCCCATTTGGAGTTTAGGGTCCACTTCCAAGCTCCTGTAGTCACTAGTGGAATTCATTTCTTTATGCTGTATGACTTAGGGCCCTGATTTTTGCTGACTCTTAACTGTAGGCTTCCCTCAGGTCCTAGAGGCTGAGGCAGTCACAACATAGCAGTTTGCTTCTTCAAATCCAGCAGTAGAATCTCTCCAGTCTGCTAGAATATAGTCTTAAATATCATAACATAATCATACAAGTTATATCTTATTATCTTTGCCATATTCTATTGTTTAGAAGCAGGTTTCAGGTACCACCCACACTCTAGGGCAAGGGATTATACAAAGGTATGACTCATTGAAGGTCACCTTAGGGTATGTCCACCACCCCTACTCCCTGACCACTCACCTCCAAGCATGGCAGTTGCTAACTACTTCTGCTCATAATACTACCAACAAAGTTTGGGATGGGACTCAAGGTGCCATTTTTGGTTATCATGTTCTCCTTAACTACTTGTCATGCCAGGTACATTCCTTTGTGGCCATCACTATCAAGCCAGGTAAGTCACACATGGGTTATTATCTATGTGTGCACCAAGGCTTAACCAATCCCACAAAATTACACATGTGATCCCTGGACCAGTAGCATCAGCATCCCCTGGAATTTTGTTACAAATGCAAATTCTCAGGCTCCTGATGAATCACAAAATCTGGGGTGGGGCCCTGCTATCTGTATTTTAACCAACGCTCCAAGGATTACTGATATATGCTCAAGGTTGAGTACCACTGAGTTCATAAACAGGCTTTAAAGGAGAACTTAAGTAGCCAAGGAGTAGCACGAGAAGAGAAAATACAGTTTCCCCTGTGTATGAGTTTACTGCCATAGCAAAGTACCACAGACTAGGTGGCTTAAACAACAGAAACTTATTCTCTCACAATTCTGGAGGCTGGAAAAGTCCAAGATAAAGGTGTCAGCAGGGGGGCTTCCCTGGTGGCGCAGTGGTTGAGAGTCCGCCTGCTGATGCAGGGGACACGGGTTCATGCCCTGGTCCGGGAAGATCCCACGTGCCGCGGAGCGGATAGGCCCGTGAGCCATGGCCACTGAGCCTGCGCGTCTGGAGCCTGTGCTCCGCAACGGGAGAGGCCCCAACAGTGAGAGGCCCACATAACACACACACACACACAAAAATTATTTTCAGCAAAAATATGTGCACTGGGCTTTAAAAAGTCAAACAACGTAAAGAATGAATAATGCAAAGCAATAGTCCCCTACATGACCCTAGTCCTGCTTCCCAGAAGGATCCCTTTGAATTCTTCTGATTCTAATTTTTATCTTCTGAGGACTTGTACCACATCTCTAAATCATTTGCTACTACTGCTGTTTGGTGCTTTATCATTTTTGATGGTATTTATTGACAGATGTGGGAAGTGAGGCTTTAGCTCAGTGACATCACCCACACATGCGCCCTTCCCTCCCTACCCCACACAGCTAGAGTAGACCATTTTTGCTTGCTTTATGGGTTGTCTTTACCTAGCTAGCTGAGCTTTCACTACCCAATGACTGGCCATAACCCCATGTAAAAATGTTTATCCAAAATTCAGTCTCTGAAGTGGAAACCTGCCCTAATGAATCCCCATACAATGCCAGCCAAAATGTTTAGGTCACGAACTACTCCAATGAGAGAGAGGTTAGAGCCTTGTTTAAATATGCTAGGAATTATAGCTGTCCGCCCTATACTTACCCTAAGGGTCTAGCCCTTAATGGGTCCCAGTGCTTACTTCTGTCAGGTTCCTAGACTAACCAAACCTGGTCTGATTTAGATCTTATCTGTTTGTACTGTGTCATTACATTATTTACATACAGTAAACATCATTGAAAGACACAGGGAAAATCAAGTTCATATCCAATATGCTACAGTGTTGTTTCCTACTGCTCACAAACATACCCACTAATGAGTCCCATAACTGTTAAATAATTAGGTATTTGGTGTTTAAAATGCTTTATATCATGCAGAAATCTTTGATGGATTGTTTTATAGGTGTTTCAGAGTGTTTTAGTAATATTTAGGGAAATGGTTTAGGGTTTTTGAATGGGCTGTGAATGCAGTGTTCTTTTCCATTTAAATAATGGAGAAACTCTGCTGCTATCTGAATATTTACTTTCTGACATGTTCTTAGGAATGGATTAGATTAGGATAATGAGGAATTCCTGTACTTACACCTCCATTTCTTGTTTCTTGAGTTATCAGTAAAATCCCTTGACTCTCCATGCAAAATTAAGATATAACATTCTTACTTTTCCCTACGTTTCTCCTTCCCTTTTTCTACCTACCCATTGCTGCTTCTGTACTTGTATTTTTCTACTGTCAAGGTTAATAACATTTAACCTTCTGTTCTATAAGTGTTTTGACTATAGTTGGTTATAAAAGTTGAAAATCAATATATAATATCTGCATTATTATAGCTATTAAATATTACTGCACAGCTCAGTAATGTACTATTATATTCTTTTCTCAGTACAACTCTTTTTTTTTTTTTTTTGCTTTCCTGGAGGCTCTATTTACATATCTTTTTCTCTTTCTTTGTTTGCCTTTATCTCCTTCTTAGAATGATCCATATTCTTAAGGAGCCCAGTAAATCTCTGGAATCCGCTTTATTCCCAGATGCTCCCTTCTGAAGCCTCTATCCTCCTGCATTCATGAGAACTTAATTTCTCTCTAGACCTATCACTGAACAGTCATCTCAGGACTCCCTTTCATTGACCTCCTCTGTTGAATTAACTTGATTTATACCTAACTTTTACACACATACTCAAGGAACATACTAAGAAAAGGTGCATGGGGATTTAATTAATTTAATCAATTTAATTGTTTTATTTAATTTGTAATTCTACTCTCACATTTGATTGATAATTTTCAAGGCTTGGAATTCTAGGTCAAAAATAATTTTCCCTCAGTTTTTTTTAAAACTTGTTTCTTTGAATGTAACCTGTTTTTTTCCCCTTTTTGGATACATTTTGGATCTACTCTTTATGACTGGTGTTTTAGAATTTTATCTTAATCTACTTTGATGGTTTTTTAAATTTTCATTTACTATGCTGGTTACCTGATAGGCTCTTTCAACCTTAAGGCTTATATTTTTCTTCCTTTCAGGGAAGTTTTCTTATATTATTATTTGGGTAATTTCTTCCCAACCATTTCTTTTATGTTCTTCCTTTCTGGAATTCCTATTGGTCATGTGGATGCAGAAATGCTACCTAGTACTGAGTTATTGTAAGTAAGTATAGACCTTACATTTCAGTTGGCAGGGGGAGGAAACATTGTACACCAAGAGGTAAACTAACAAAAACCAGGGTCACCCTATCTAATTATAGCCCCCCACCAAAATAAGTCAATCCTTAAGCCTTTCTTGTCAGTTACTGACAAAAATAATTTTCTCTTCCTTTTATAATGAATGCCAATACTTAAAGATATGCTACAATTGTTTAAAAATGCTAATCATGTGAGAAAATTATTATTTTCCACAATAAATCAAGTGTAAACTCAGTAACCACCTTGTTAATCTTGTAGTTTCTGTTTATACCCTCCCCTCCCGCCACTAAACATCTGTCCACTCCTTTTAGAGCCTTGACTGTCTTGCAAAACTTTTCTGCAAGTAAACTTCTTTGCTTTCCTAAAAGTGTTTGCCTCTGAGACTTCCTCTGTTGCTCAGATCATAGGCATAATCCCACAAGAAGGAATAATAACAATCAGGGTATGATTCTAATCTTGCAAGATTTGGCATTTACTAGTTATTTAAATTTACAGTCTGCTTTTCATTAAATTTACAATATTCAGTAGATATGAAGAATTCTCAAATAGGACTTTTCCTTGAAAGACTCATGACCTAAATGGATTTAAAGGAAAAAATTCCAAGGTTACTAGGTTTACACTTAATTTGCTCATGGTGGGAAAATAGTAATTTTCTCACATGATGGTTCAGATATGTTTAGAAAGTTCCACAAGTAATATATCAGAACTGCAGACCCTCAGAAGAAAGGTAATGGACCATTCTACTTGTATGTCATATAGAATTTGGAAAATGCTTCATCACGTACTTGTACAAGATGTTCAAATAAGATGGAACAGCAGCTGTTACATGTTAGAAGGGGGATGGTTGAAGAAAAGAAAGCCTTAATTCTGTACTTTGGAGGTAATGATACCAATAGCAGGACTGACTTACAACCACTGGTTGCATGCAGAAAAAGTAGTTTGTTTGCTGGAATCTGCTGAGAAAGTAACCAGACTGGCATGGCTTGAGATTGGGAATATTTCCTATACAAAATTGCTGTAAGGTACTCCCATCACTCTATCCCAGAAAATTTGCTGAAAATGGTGGGTATCAATGAAAGGTGGAATACAAATTGACATTCAGAGGCAATCTGCCTATTTTGAAAGCCAGTAGCATCTAAGAAAACAAAACACTAATTAGAAAATTTATATGCACCCTTATGATCATAACAGTGTTATTTACAATAGCCAAGGTATGAAAGCAACCTAAGTGTCCATCAAAAGATGAATGGATAAAGAAGATGTGGTATATACACAGTGGAATATTACTCAGCCATAAAAAGAATAGAATCTTGCCATTTGCAGCAACACGGATGATCGTAGAAGGTATTATACTGAGTGAAATAAGTCAGACAGAGAAAGACAAATAACATATGATATCACTTATACGTGGAGTCTAAAAAACAAACAAATGAACAGAACAAACATAACCAAGCATAAACAGAGTCACAGATACAGAGAACAAGCAAGTAGTTACCAGAAGGGAGGGGTAGAGGAATGAAAGAAATATGTCAGGGAAATTAAGAGGTTAAAAACATCGAGTTACAAAATAAATGACTCATGGGTACAAAATGTACAGTGTGGGGAACGTAGTCAATAACTGTGTAATATCTTTGTATGGTGACAGATGGTCACTAGACTAATTGTGGTGATCATTTTGAAATATATAGAAATAGCGAATCAGTATGTTGTATGCCAGGAACTAACATAGTGTTGTAGGTCAGTTATACTTCAAAAACAAACAAACAAGGTCATAGAAAAAGAAATCAGATTTGTGGTTACCAGAGGTGGGGGTTAGGGGGAGGGGAAATTGGATGAAAGCAATCAAAAGGGACAAACTCCAAGTTAAAGACAAATAAGTTATATGATGTAATACACAACATGATGAATATAATGAACACTGCTGTCTCTTATATATGAAAGCTGTCAGGAGAGTAAATCCGAAGACTTCTCATCACAAGGAAAAAGGTTTTTTCTATTTCCTTAATTGTGTATCTATGTGAGATGATGGATGTTCACTACACTTATTGTGGTAATTATTTCATGATGTATGTAAGCCAAATCATTATGTTGTACACCTTAAACTTATACAGTGTTGTATGTCAATTATTTCTCAATGAAACTGGAGGGAAAAAAAGAATTATTGCAAGACCCTAGTAATAAAAATGGTGCACTAGTGTCACAGGGATTAAAAATTAATCCAATGGAACAAAATAGTCCAGAAACATATCCATGTATATATGGGATCTTGGTATATGATTCACGTGGGGAAAATAGATCATGTAGTAAACATTACTGGTAAAATTGACTTACTGCATGGAGAAATAAGAATTTGTATGCCTTTTTACACCATGGACAAAAATAAACTTCATACAATTTAAAGAAATAAAGGTGAAAAGTAAAACTATACAGATTAAAAAAGCAAACTAAGGAGAATATCTTTGAGGTCTCACCATAGGAGATTTTTAAAATAATTCTCCAGAAGCATGAACAGTAAGGTGAAAAAGCAATGGATTTGTCCATACCAAAATTAAAAATTTATTTTCAACAGTGGACATCATAGACAAAATTAAGAAGAGGGTAAGAAAGGTACTTTCAGTGTCTAAAAGCAAAGGATCAATATCTAGAATGAAAAAGAAATCTCTTCCAAGCAGTAAGTAAAAGACAAGAATTCCACTAGGGCAATGGGCAAAGAATATAATAGGCAACCCATGCCTGGGATTATACACCAAAAGAAATTCTCACTAAGATCCAAAAGGAAACACACAAGAGAGTATTAACTGAAGTGGTATTTTGGGGAGCAAGGACAAAGGATGGGAGTATCCTCGATGTCCATCATTAGGTAAGTGGAGTAGTATGCAACAGTTACAAATAGGGAATTATAAAGTTTATGTGCAGCCAAAAGGCTAGACTTCAAAACATAATACTTCATGAAAAGGGCAAGAAAGGAATGGATATTTATAATGTCATTTCATTAAATTAAACACACACAACAATGCTATGATTTTTTCAAACATATGCACACATCTAAACACACATATGGACGTTAGATTGGAAGGACATCCGCTAAATACACAGGAGTTGGCTAAGAAGAAAAATTGGATAGGGGATAGGAAATGAAATGGAACAAGTAAAAGAAAATGAAACAAAAGGAGACCTCATACCATTTGATGACACTGGTGTGCCTTGAACTATGGAGTATGGCCAATTTGATGCTGTGCATCTGAAGACCTACAAGGAGAAAACAAGGCCACACAGTGACTGAAAACCAAGTATACTCAAACTACCCTTGAAAATCCTTAAACCACAATTCATTCATTCATTCATTCAACAAATTTTTATTGAGCATCTGCTTTGTGCTAGGTACTTACTGTTCTGGATGCTTGAGATCCAACAATGAACAAAATAAAGGTTCTTGCCCTAAGGAGCCTCCTTTCCAGGAGGAGGAGATAGACAATAAATAATAAATATAATAATTAAATTACTTAGCATGTTGGAATGTAATACGTGCTGTTAAAAAAACAGAACAGAGAGCAGAATAAGGTGAATTAGGAGTGCTGGGGGTAAGGGCTGCAACTTTGAACCAGATCGTCAGCACAAGCCTCACTGAGTGACTGACTTTGGAACAGGAACTTGAAGGAGGTGAGAGAGTTCACACTGAAGATCCAGGCAGAGCGACCAGCCAGTGACAAGGCCCTGAGGCAAGAGCATGCTTGGAACACTGGAGGAACAGCAAGGAGGCCAACGTGACTGGAACTGAGTGAGCCAAGGGGTGGCTCACAGAGGGATGATGGGGGCCAGATCACATAGGGCCTTCCAAGGCCTTTGTAAGAATTTTGGCTTTTACTCTGAGGGACAAATATGTAAGACCACTACAGTTTTTTGAGTGGAGGAGTGACAAAACCATGATAACAAACACACATAGACTTTACTCTGTCAGACTTCGCTATAAACTTTACAGATATTAACACATTTAATTCTCACAGCATTACTCCTGCAAATGGGTACCCTTACCATCCCCATTGTTCAAAAAAGGAAAGTAAGGCAGGAGAGGCTAAGCAAGTTGCCCAAGACTACATAGCTAGTACTACGTGGAAGAGCCAGGCTGCAAAGTCCACCAAATTAGCCACTGCAGAGAGCTCTGTCTTTTATGGGATTTTGGTTTTAAAAGTCTCACTCCAGCTGTTACCATCAAGGCGTACCATGCATCAGTAACTCCATCACCACCAGCTTGCCCCTGAGCACTGGAAGAGATCACTGTGTCCAGCAGAGCACCAGATGTCTTTGGCTGGCATTCAGGAGCCACAGCCATTCTGGTTGCAAATCGCCTGTCTTTAACCACTGAAATCATGCTCAGACAGAGTTTCTCCCAAGATTAGAGGTTCTTAGGAGTTGAGACTAACTGAGACTATATCTGGATAATGTCTCTGCTGCACATGCACCAGAGCTATACATTCATCGACAGGCAGCATCAATCACCTTTCCCTCTCCCCTGTCCCATGTCTTTTGCCAGGAGACATATTTGAATCTGGGTAAGTTAAAGTCCTAGAAGATATAACTCCTCTGTCCAACTCTTGCTGACTCACCTGCTCCTCCCTCCCTTTTCTCTCTTGCCAGGCAGGACAGTTTGCTGACCAAGGCTCATGACCCTTGCTTCTTCCCACCTTTACTTCCTTTCTAGGGCTTGCACTCCCACTGGCTCTCGGGCACTTGCTTGCCCCTCCTTTTATTTCTACCAGACCTTGGCCTGATGCACACCACAAACTGGGGACTTTTCCAGGTGTCTCCTACTTCCTTTACCTCCTGACCTTGGTCCTCCTTATATGTACCCATTCCTTTGTGTGTCACTCTCTCCTTGGAACCTTCTCCCCAAGATGCAGTTGCTTTTCTGGAAGACTTTTTTGCAGAAAACTATGTTTCTTAGTTAATGCATTGTTTTCAACATTTCCTCTTTTCTAGAAGAAAACAAACTGTCATAAGTGGGAGTCTCATCAAAAAAAAAGAATAGAGTTATAAGGCAGTAGAAATCAGGAGCTTCAGCTCTAGCATGTCCTAGGCACTTTGAGCCTCAGTAAAAAATAGTGATAATAATTCTTGTCCTCCTAGTTTACACAGTTGTGAAAATAAAATGAAATATGAAGGTGACCATTACAAGGGATGTTCATGGTTAATACAGGATTACCTTTCATAGCGAACATGCACAGAACCACTCAGTAGGAACCTGAGCTTTCTCTTTTGATGATTAATTCCATCTTTGCTAAGATTGAATAGCAGGTGCTCACTGAATGCTTGTGCATTCATGTGAATCAATGAAATGGTGTTAAATACTATGTGTTGCCACTGTTTCAAAGCATTTTAGACCTTAGTTAGCTAAGTGCAGGTGGGCGGGTGCCTGGAGGTGGGGATAATGCTAATGATGATAATCCGCTCATTCTGTTGCACTAAGCCCAAATGGGTACTACAAGAAACAACCCTTAGTCTACAGTCTGGGAGCACCTTAGGGCAGAGATGGCTTACTCCTGTCAGCATTTTCCCTAGCACCAAGCACAGCGTTTGGCACATAATGGGGTTTGTGATTGTTTTTAATGAAAAAAAAAAAAAGAATGAATAGTCAGATAAGGCATTATGCCAGGCAATATGACTGACAACAATGTGCTGTGGAAATAGCACTGAACATGGAGTCAGAGTCCCCTTGGTTTTAATCCTGATCTGTGGACTCCATGTGCAAGTCCCTTCCCTCCTCTTATCTTCATACATATGTGGAAAACAAAGGGATGATAGTGGGGAGGGTGATAGACTATGTTATTTCTAAGGGCTCTTACTGACCTGATGTCCTATGACAAGAGTGACCACAACTTGCTAAATTAATTGATCAAGTACAGGGAGTTGGGATATGACTGTGGGATATGCAAGCATGGGATCCAAGTTTTACTCTCTGTCAGAGGATGTGAAGGAGAGAAGATGCCCTAGATCCTGCAGCCTCAGGGAGAAAGATAGCAGCACTTGTAATTGTTAAACTTTGTCTTTGCCATGCAGAACAATGGTACTGACCAAGGCTAGAAGCCAATATAACTGGAGGAATATATCATCCTGATACAGAGCCTTGGAAGAGAAGAGGGAAACACAAAAGACCTGGGTAAAAGGAAAGTAAAATCAAGATTAAATCCTTCCTTAGTACATAGAATCCTAGGAACCTGGAACTGGAAGGGAGAGGTCTTAGCATCCATATAATCCAGACTCTTAATTTGAAGGGATAGTGAAACAGGCCAAGAGATGGGAAAGACACTTGACTAAAGTTACACACACAGTACATGGCCGAATCAGAACCAGACCCAGGTTTGCTGATTTCAAGTGCCACAGCTGCTGTGTCTTCAAATAGGAAGCCCACACCCCTTCCCCCACTCTCTCTCCCCCTCTTTCCTTATATTCATAAAAGGATAAACTGGTGAATTATTTAAATTTGGAAGAGAGTATGAACTGGGCATGGCTTACAAACGAAGGGAGCAAAGTGATGAAAAGTTTGAACCTTCTCACCAGAAAAATTCATGTATATTCACAATTTTGTCTGCATTTTCAGACTCCAGGTTAAGAGCCCATGTAGTATAAGAGGGCACAGAATCCTCAAAACATGGGGCAAGAAAGGAATCTGTCAACAAGCCCTCTGACAGCTCTGCTGTTCAACCACTTTCTTTATTAGAACATTTTTCTGATGTTCTGATCACATCAAGATTGTATTACTTTTGGCTAAAAGCCAGTATAATACTCAGAGCAGAGTAGATATGATGTCAGCTTTAAAATAAATTAAGAGGATTAAAATAGACCAAATGAGAGTGAGCTTCTAAGAGTAAGAATGGGGTCTTATATTAAAACTGTGTTCATAAAAGAAGTCATCCAATTTATGCATCTCTAGTCATTTTATCTGCAGCATTTAAACCAGTTTTCACTTACTTTTCTGATATTATCATTGAAAATTAAAAGATGCTATAATTAATGCCTACATCCATCCTGTATAGTAACTCACTTGATTTTTCTGATGTTATTCTAAAGTTAAATGAAAAAACACTCCTAGAAACTTCTTAAATGATTCTAGGTTCATAGGGACAGAGAAAAAAAGTAAATAGGGAAAGCCCATTCACAGAGGCAGAATTGCTGGAGTGACAGAATCCATCGACAAAGTTGAGTAGTGTATTCATAAAAGTTTGTCTGAGTTTGGAAAGGTAAGATAAGTGAGAATTGATACAAATTTATAAGTTTGTGTTCCAAGTAGTCAGCCTGTGGGACTTTTTTTTTTAAAGTATATCTTTTTAAAATCAATTGTTTTTAGCTTTATTGAGGTATAATTGATGTACAATTAAATGCACATATTTAAATATTTTATATAAGTTTTTACATATGTATATACTGTGAAATCATCATCACAATGAAGATAGTGAATATATTCACTTCCCCCAAAAGTTTCCTCATTCCCCTGTAAACCTTTCTTTCCATCCCTCCCCTCCAATCCCCAAACATTGATCTGCTTTCTGACACTATAGATTAGTTTGAATTTTATATAAATAGGATCATATAGCATGTACCCTTTTTGTCTAGCTTCTTTCATTAAGCATAATTATTTAAGATTCATCCATGCTGTAGCGTGTATCAATAGTTCATTTTTATTGCTGAGTAATATTCCATTTTAATGTATGCACAATTTATTTATTCATTCACTTGTTAATGGTCATTTAGATTTTTACCAGTTTTTGGCTATTACAAATAAAGTTACTATTAACATTTGTTACAACTCTTTGAGTGGACATATGTTTTTGTCACTCAGGTAGATACCTTGGAGTGGTATGTCTGGCAGGTGGTAGGTCTGGTAGGGTTATATGGTAGGTGCATGTTTAACTTTTAAAGAAACTGAAGAAATATTTTCCAAAGTGGTTGTACCATTTCCCATTCCCAAAAGCAGTGTATGAGTGTCTCAGCTGCTCTACATCCTTGCCATCACTCGTTATATTTGGTCTTTAAATGTTAGCCATTCTAGTGAGTGGGTATTTGCATCTCACTGAGGTTCTAACTTGCATTTCATTAGTGACTTATGATATTTAACATTTTTTCATGTGCTTATTTGCCACCAATATATCTTCTTTGTTGAAATGTCTATTCAAATCTTTTGCCCATTTTATTCATTGGGTTGTTTGTCTTCTTATCACTGAGTTATAAGAGTACTTTATACATTCTATATACAAGTCCATTCTCAGATATATGACTTGCAAATATTTTCCCCAAGCCTGTGGCTTGTGTTTTCCTTCTCTTAACACTGTCTTTCAAAGACTAAAAGTTTTGAATTTTGATAACATCCAAATTATCCAATTTTTCTTTTATGGATCACACATTTTTTGTACTCTATCAAAGAAATCTTTGCGGACTTCCCTGGTGACACAGTGGTTGAGAGTCCGCCTGCCGATGCAGGGGACACGGGTTCGTGCCCCGGTCCGGGAGGATCCCACATGCCACGGAGCAGCTGGACCCATGAGCCATGGCTGCTGAGCCTGCGCATCCGGAGCCTGTGCTCCGCAACAGGAGAGGCCACAGCAGTGAGAGGCCCATGTACTGCAAAAAAAAAAAAATCTTTGCTTAACCCAAGGTATCAATAAGTTTCTTCTATTTTAAAATTTTTTTTTCTAGAAGTTTTATAGTTTTCGGTTCTACATTTAGATCTATGATCCATCTTGAGTTAAATTTTCATATGGTGAAAGGTATGAATCAAAGTTTTTTTTTTTTGCTTGTGGATATCAAATTGTTCTAACACAATTGTTGTTGAAAAGACCATACTTTCTCCACCAAATTGCCTTTGCACATTTGTCAAAAATCAATTGAACATACATACGTGCCTCTATTCCTGGATTATCTCTTCTGTTCCATTTGTCTATCTTTATGCCAATACCACACTGTCTTGATTACTGTGGCTTTATAATACCTCTTGAAATCAACTAGAGTAAGTCCTCTAACTTTGCTGTTTTCAAAATTATTTTGGCTATTCTGGGTAACCTGCATTTCCATGGGAACTTTAAAATTACCTTCTCAATTTTCACAAAAATATCTACTAGGATTTTGACTGAGATTGTAGTGAATCTATAGATCAATTTGGGAGAACTGACAATTTTTTCTCATTTTTTTAATTGAACTATAGTTGATTTACAATATTGTGTTAGCTTCAAGTGTACAGCAAAGTATTCTTATATATATATATATATATATATATATATATATTCTTTTTCAGCTTCTTTTCCATTATACATTATTACAAGATATTGAATATATTTCCCTGTGCTATACAGTAAGTCCTTGTTGTTTAACTATTTTATATATAGCAATGTGTATCTGTTAATCACATACTCCTAATTTATCCCGCCCCACCCTGGCCTTTCCACTTTGGTAACCATAAGTTTGTTTTCTATGTTTGTGAGTCTGTTTCTGTTTCATAAATAAGTTTATTTGTATTATTTTTTAGATTCCACATATAAGTGATATATTTCTTTTTCTCTGTATGACTTACTTCATCTAGTATGATTATCTCTAGGTTCATCCATATTGCTGCAAATGGCAATATTTCATTCTTTTTGATGGCTGAGTAGTATTCCATTGTATATGTACCACATCTTTATCCATTCATCTGTTGATGGACACTTAGATTGCTTCCATGCCTTGGCTATTGTAAATAGTGCTGCTGTGAACATTGGGGTGCATGTATCTTTTCAAATTAGAGTTTTCCTCTTTTCCAAATATATGCCCAGAAGTGGGATTGCTGGATCATATGGTAACTCTATGTTTAGTTTTTTAAGGAACCTCCGTACTGTTCTCCCTAGTGGCTATACCAATTTACATTCCCACCAACAGTATATGAGAGTTCCCTTTCCTCCACACCCTCTCCAGCATTTATTCTTTGTAGACTTTTTGATAATGGCCATTCTGACAAGTGTGAGGTAGTGCCTCATTGTAGTTTTTTTTTTTTTCTTTTGCGGTACGCGGGCCTCTCACTGTTGTGGCCTCTCCCATTGCGGAGCACAGGCTCCGGACGCGCAGGCTCAGCGGCCATGGCTCATGGGCCCAGCCACTCCGCGGCATGTGGGATCCTCCAGGACCGTGGCATGAACCGGTGTCCCCTGCATCAGCAGGCGGACTCTCAACCACTGCACCACCAGGTAAGCCCGCTCATTGTAGTTTTCATTTGCATTTCTCTAATGATGTTGAGCATCTTTCCATGTGCCTGTTGACCATCAGTATATCTTCTTTGGAGAAATGTCTATTTAGGTCTTCTGTTCGTTTTCTGATTGGGTTGGGTTTTTTTTTTTTGATATTGAGTTTTATGAGCTGTTTGTATATTTTGGAAATTAAGCCCTTGTCATTTGCATAGTGTGCAAATATTTTCTCCCAGTCCATAGGTTGTCTTTTCATTTTGTTTATTGTTTTCTTTGCTGTGCAAGAGCTTTTAAGATTGATTAGGTCACATTTGTTTATTTTTGCTTTTATTCCTTTTGCCATGGGAGACTGATCTAAGGAAATATTGCTATGATTTATGCCAGAATGTTTTGCCTAAGTTCTCTTCTAGGAGCTTCACGCTGTCATGTCTTATATTTAAATCTTTAAGCCATTTGAGTTTATTTTTGAGTATGGTGTGAGGGTATGTTCAAACTTCATTGATTAACATGCAGCTGTCCAGCTTTCCCAACACCACTTGCTGAAGAGGCTGTCTTTTCTCCCTTATATATTCTTGCCTTCTTTGTCAAAGATTAATTAACTGTAGGTGTGTGGGTTTATTTCTGGGCTTTCTATTCGAGAACTGACATCTTAATAATACTGAGTCTTTCATCCCATGAACATAATATACCTCTCTATTTATTTAGGTCTTCTTTAGTTTCTCTCAACAGTGTTTATTAGTTTTCATTGCACAGGTCATTCATATCCTTTGTTAGATTTATACCTAAGTACTTGATATTTTATGACACTATAACTAGAAATTTTTTTTAATTTTCAATTGCTCATTGCTAGCATATAGAAATTCAGTTGGTTTTTGTACATTGATCTGGTATCCTGCAACCTTGCCAAACTCACTTATTTGTTCTAATATTCTTTGTAGAAGTCATAGGATTTTCAACATAGATGAGCATGTTATCTGCAAAGAAAGACAGTTTTGATCACTTTTCCTTTCTAATATGGATGCCTATTATTTCTTGGGCTTTGTTTGTTTTGTTTTATGGTTTGGTATTTTTATTGCACTGTCTAGAATCTCCAGTGCAATGCTGAATTGAAATGATGAGAGCAGACATCCTTGTCTTGTTCTTGATCTTAGGGGAAAGCATTTAGTCTTTCACCATTAAGTATGATGCTGTGGCTGTAGGTATTTCATGAATGCCATTTATCAAGTTTTAACCAACTGTTTTTAGTTTTAAAAGCAGTACAGTGGAATACTTCTGACAGTGTGGTGGACTATGTATTCTGAAGTACTTTCTTGCTTCACAAACCAAAATGCTGGATAAACTACAGCCAATTTCCTCATACATGCATAGCTGACCTTGCAAGAAAATAAAGGAAGTCAATCTCCAGGAGATAAAACCAGAGCAACAAGAGAACACAGAAGGCAGAAAAGGCCTGGGGTTATTTTCCAACTGCAGAGACCTTCCTATCTCAACTATCACCTCTATGCTGATGACATGCAAATCTTTTATCTACCATGTTGTTTCCTGAGCTCCTATCTCTCTTACCCAACTTCCTAAAATGTATGATCTTGACTTTGATGTACTACATATCCTTCAAACTCATGTCCAAACTGTTCATCTTTCTTCTGCCTGTATGTGTTCTTCCTTCCACCTCAGTTATTGGCACCATAATTTGAGTCATCCATGACTCTGTTTACTTCTCTCACCCTTCCATATCTGATATTTTTGTTCAACCTTCTATATATCACTTGAGCCCATTTCTTCATTTCCATATTCATTACCACTACCTTTGTTCACGTCACCATTTTTCAACTGAACTACTACAATAGCTTCCTATCCAGTTCTGTGCAGCCAGGATGGCTCTCCTCAGTCTACCTTATATAGTGCCACCGGAGTCATAACTTACAAAATGATGTCACTCTCCATTGCACATATAATAAAGTTTAATCCCCTAAAGGTTTCATATAATGTGATGCATTATCTGAGCTCTCACTACCTCTGAAACCTCATTTATTCCTTCTGTACCCTACTCTTCAGTTATCTTGAATGCCATACTATTTCCCAAACCTTTTATGTTCTGTCCTCATTTTGTACTTTTGAGCTGCTCACCTCTCTCTTGTTTCACCTGGCTAACCAAATTCTATACATTTTTCAAGACTCAGATCAAATATCATCAGAAAGAAACATTACCTGACACTGTCTTTCTAGTTAGATTCTGTTCCTATATACTCAGCAGTTACATTAACATAGTGCAATAGATTCCCTATTTACTTCCCTTCTTGCCTGTAGGCTTCATAAAAGCAGAGTCCCTAGGACAGTAGTAATCCAAAACTAGACATTTTAAATTAATTAATTAATAAAAGTTGGATACTTGACCATTTCAAAGACAGAAATAGTGTGGTGGAGCAGGAATAAGATAGTATATATTCAACAATACTTTGTTGAGTATTTACTCCTTCCTTAGGGTCTGACAAAGTGGAGATGAATAAGATACAGGCTTTGCCCTCAAGAAGTTAATAGTCCAGTAGGAAATGAGGTGAAGAATGGGGCTCTAGCAGGGACAAGTACAAACTCAGTAAGAGAAGCATATAGTGCTTAACAAGTAGTAATAAGTCTTAAATGGAGCAAAGGAGAATAGAACATTCACTGTTGGACTGGGTTTTTTTTCCAACCTTTAATCCACTCTTCTTTTAAAAATATTTCCTGACTACACATATTTGGAAAGAAAAATGTCTCCTAAAAGCAATCACTACCAGGAAGCCAAAAGCAATTTGAAATAAAATATATTAACTGCTCTGAGATTCATTACCAAAGAGTCAGGGGTTGAAGTAGGGAAGGGTGGAGAAAGGGAAAATAGGGGAAAAAGCAAGGAAGAGAGGATGAAAGAGATATTCAGTAAGAAACCAGCAGAATCTGTTATTTGGCATCATTTGGTCCCCAAAACACAAAGCCCAGGTCCTTGGTCTGATTCTTTACTTTCCTGATGATTGTTACAGTCAGATCCAAGTTAGAGAACAACTAGGGAGGCTAGATTCACCTTAATTTTCTAGGAAGAGTATAGTTTGAAGGAAGTCATTTCTTCACTTGAGTCTAAATACTCACTTTGAATTAAACAGTGCTTAACAGGTGCCTTCTCAAAACTCGAAATGGCCCCCAATTTTGATCCTCCATCTGGTTATATTTACATTCAAATTATGTTTTGCAACAAAATTTATTTCTCACAAAATTTATTTCTTTCTGATTTCCACCTTAAAGTGCTTATTGTCTCAAAATTACATTGAAGGAAATTTTATATTTCTTCCTGGTTCTATTACTCAACTTCTTAACCTTGTTAATTCAATTTTGGTAAACTCAAAATTGCATTTTTTAATCCCTCTTGTGAAAGATTAATTCACTAGAAATCAAGATCAGTGTTGACATTGGTATGGTGGCTGAATTTCTGCCTAATATAAAAATTTTAAGTACTGTATTTGCTTCTCTTTTCTAAATAACATGACTAAAATCATAGTAGATATATGTTAAATATGAATCAACTGCAAGTCACATTGAGAATCTCACAATATCTGAGGCATGAGAGAATCTTGCTATCTCTCCATACTCAAGGGTGGGGATCGCCAGCAGGTTTCTTGCTTCTAACTACCATTCAACCCGCTGACTTCAGAAGGCTTGATTCAAAGGCAGGATGCAAGTAGCAGAATCCAAACAGCCTCTATCTTGGGTCAACATTGAACTTATTGGCTGATGTTGGTTGCTTGTAGAGTCTGACTTTCTGGTTTCTGGGCTCTACCTGCCAACAAGCTTGGACCTATAACACCTGCTTACTCCTTGTTATCTTTCTTAACTCCCCTAGACTTGATTCATGCCTTGGTTGGAGCTGAGGTTGTGCCATAGTTTGTGCATAGCTGGGCTCCCAATACCAGGGCTTTCCAGGTACCCCTCACTCATGCTGACCATACTTTGGCATGATACTCTCTCTAGGCAAAGAGTAAAATGACTTTGACTGTCAGAGCATGCCTTGTGGGTTAAGATATACACTTCCATGGGCAGCCCTTTACCTGCATCTACCCCTTCCATATCATTCTCTGACTAGTTTGCCTGGTTATCACTTCCATCTCCATATCTATGGCTGCTCAAATATCCTTCTGCTCCAAAAGAGTCAGAATTGAGCTTCTAAGTCTAATGACTTCCATCTAAATTATTTACTCCTTGTCTTTTACTTTTTCCTGCATCTTCTGTGTGGGATATGCACTACATATGGCTAAGATGACCTATAGACTCTGCATCAGTGTAGTGATTAAGAGCATGAGTTTTTCTGAGTTTGAATCCCAGCTTCACTTCTTACTAGGTGGTATGAATTAGGGCAAGTTATTTAATCTCTCGAGTCTCCAGTTTCTCATATGTAAAACAAGGATAATAATTGTACATACCATAGTACCTGGCAAATAATGAGTGCTCAGCAATTATCAGGTATCATCAATAACATTATATTAAACTGGTATTACACCCACTCTTCATACACCAAATAGAATGAGTTGACCAAATTCTTCTATGCCAAGCTAGGAGTCAATTAGACTATAAAGAATGAAGCAGCACAAATTACCATACCCTAAAATTAGAGGATCTTAACTGACACTCATTACATTAAGTTGGGGATAGGGGAAGGGATTAGGGGGAGTTTCCTTGCAGGGCCTTTGCTCCAAATATGTACCATAGAGGCTAATAACGCTGGAACAAAATAAGTAGAAGCAAAGCCTCTCAGAGGTTAAGAGATGGTCTTCCAAGGAACCAGGTTATTATGAAGATTTTTCTCTAAGCAGGGAACCTCAAGGCTTTAGAGTATCATGGAATTGATGGTTAGCATGAAAGCATCCATGGAAATATTTATATCTACTATTAGTTTGAATACTTGAGAAGAAAGTATCTGTACTGGCCTTGAGTGTCCCTGAGGCCCCAGCCAGTTCTATGAATGGCATGTTTTTAGAACAGACATCATTCTGTGGCACAAGTACCTTTTGGTGGCTATAGGTAAGATTGTTTAGAGGTTTTCAGCTCTGGATCTGCCACACTGCCAATATTTGGAGAGTTCGTTCCAAAGATATTCTAAACCCTACATTCCCCTTGGTTCTCATGACTCTTGGACACTATCATTCTTTAGAACAGAGTCCTACTGCTTCCAAATGACTCATCTTCATACTACGACTGCATAAACAGCATGCAACTTATCTGAAGGATCAGGCTCCTATGTAAGTTATTCACGCCACTAAATGGCCACAGGTCAAATGTTTGTGAAGTGAGATGAAACACAGATAAAAGAGCAAAAACACTTCTGCCACCAAACTCTGCAGATCACTGTGGCAGCTACAGAGGTGCACCATTTAGGTTCTCCATTCAAGCAAGAACTTGCAGTTCCCCTGCAAAGAGTGCAGTGATCTGACAACCTCTAGCTATTAGCACTTTCAGGATCCATCTCACTTTTCAAAAGACCACACAGTTCCTGGGCAGGCCCTAGCCAATGATTAGCAAAGGCATGGCCATTCCTGCCAAACACAGAATTCCTCTAATGGTAAATCCTTGCTCCAGATCTTTATGTTAGATGGGCTGACACTTTGTCATATATGCATTGAGATATGAGGCCCTTCCAGCCCAATCATACTTCAGTCACCTTTTATTTTTCACAGATGCTCCCCTCTTGCACTCCTACCTCTCTGATCCAGCATCTGCTTTCTAAAGGACTCTAATGACTCAATCATCCACTTGTGATGTAAGCAATTCCACAGGGAGTGATGTATTTATTCAATCTACCCCTACCGCCACCCTGCTACACAAACACATACATCACTAGCCAGGGTGTTACACAAAGAAAAATTTTAAAACTGAAAAAAATACTTCCATACTGATTACTATACTCAGACAATTCCTCTCATCCCCAAATTATTCAAACATTTTTGATAGGCCAGATGGTTCACAAAGTAAAACCTCCAGGAAGCCTATAATCACTTCAGGGTGCACAAAGGCAGTAAATAGAAGACAGCATTCTTCCTGAAACATGGACTCAGTGCCATGCTGATTTTGCTATGTAATTCCCCAGCCTTTCCCAGCAAAATCTCAAGGGATTTCATGAACCAGCTCTTTACTATCTGTCAGGACAATATCTTGATCTTTTCCATTATATTAAGTGAAACTGACTAGGCAGTTGCAAGCTCTACTGCAATATTTCCAGAATGACCACTTAGATGTAAAATCAGAAAAAGAAAAATGTGAAAATGTATAATCGACCCAGAAGAGAGGGATCTCTGAGTCATATCATCTTGTCTGATGGATTGCTGAAGACTTCCCAAATGGTGTACTCAATCACAAATGAGGCCTTCCTACCATATGAAAAGTCCAGAAATTCTTTGTGCTCCCGCTTTTATTCCCCATGTTGTTCATACCCCACAATCTTATTCAAAAAAGGCTCCCAGTTCAGAAAAAAAAACAAGGAGAACTTCTAAGTCTAAATGACCCTGGATACTCAAGCCACCTATAGTCAGTATAAAGTGGCCCTGACAAAATAAGGTATTGGGACATTAACCTATGTATTTTCTTCTTCTGTGCTTCATTGAATTTTATCTGAGAACGTCTCCTTCCCGAGCCAAGATGCTAGACATGAATCACCCATGGCTTTAGGGGAAGTTATCAGAATGAAACCAGAGAATAAAGGCGTCAAAATCTTGGCTCTTGAGTTTTTCAAAAGCCAGAGGTTCAGATGTAAGACAGAGAAGACTTGGAAGCATTTGTAACCTACTTTCCTTGTCCTGCCCCAGATTCCACAGACTGGAGAGAAAAGAAGGGAGGGAGCACAGAGAAAGGAGTAGAGTCATAAGGGAAGGAATATCAAGCTTCACAGAAGAAAACTTCATGAGTGGCCAGCACCGCAAAGCCACGTGCCAAGGAGCCCATTGCACACTGATCAATTGTCCAGCAGGAACAATGCCTGTCTATAACCATTCAGTGGTCCAGACTCTCATGAACTCCTGGGCACCCGGGTAAGGTGGGATAATATAGAACCATCTTGAGATATCCCATGGAATCAAGACTGTTGAAACACCCATTGCTATAAGGTTTACTCTTGATCTCAAGCTGTTATTGCTGTGGAAGCAAGTAATACCAGTTGATCCACTGGAATTATGTCAGACTTAGAAATCATCATATACTCATGGTCCTACCATTCCTGGTAATGAATCCTGGTAGAACAACATGAATCCATCTGAGACAGAATGCTATGTCCATTAAAGCTGGGTTTTTTAAATGGCCACACCTACTCAAACACTTCCTATTTTCAGACAACTTCCAAATCCTTACTTCTTGCCTGCAACTTTTTTTTTTAACATCTTTCTTGGAGTATAATTGCTTTACAATGGTGTGTTAGTTTCTGTTTTATAACAAAGTGAATCAGCTATACATATACATATGTTGCCATATCTCTTCCCTCTTGCATCTCCCTCCCTCCCACCTCCCTATCCCACCCCTCAGGGTGGTCACAAAGCACCGAGCTGATCTCCCTGTGCTATGCGGCTGATTCACACTAGCAATCTATTTTACATTTGGAAGTGTATATATGTCCATGCCACTCGCTCACTTTGTCACAGCTTACCTGTCCCCCTCCCCAAATCCACAAGTCCATTCTCTAGTAGGTCTGTGTCTTTATTCCTGTCTTGCTCCTAGGTTTTTCACGACCTTTTTTTTTTTTTGGATTCCATATATATGTGTTAGCATACGGTATTTGTTTTTCTCTTTCTGAAATACTTCACTCTGTATGACAGACTCTAGGTCCAACCACCTCACTACAAATAACTCAGTTTCGTTCCTTTTTATGGCTGAGTAATATTCCATTGTATATATGTGCCATATTTATTTTTTAACATCTTTCTTGGAGTATAATTACTTTACAATGGTGTGTTAGTTTCTGCTTTATAATAAAGTGAATCAGTTATACATATACATATGTTCCCATATCTCTTCCCTCTTGCATCTCCCTCCCTCCCACCCTCCCTATCCCACCGCTCTAGGTGGTCACAAAGCACCGAGCTGATCTCCCTGTGCTATGCGGCTGCTTCCCACTAGCTAGCTATTTTACATTTGGTAGTATATATATATTCATGCCACTCTCTCATTTTCTCACAGCTTACCCATCCCCCTCCCTGTATCCTCAAGTCCATTCTCTAGTAGGTCTGTGTCTTTATTCCCGTCTTGTCCCTAGGTTCTTTAGGACCTTTTTTTTTTTTTTGCTTAGATTCCACATATATGTGTTAGCATACAGTAATTGTTTTGCTCTTTCTGACTTACTTCACTCTGTATGACAGAATCTAGATCCATCCACCTCACTGAAAATAACTCAATTTTGTTTCTTTTTATGGCTGAGTAATATTCCACTGTACATATGTGCCACATCTTCTTTATCCATTCATCTGTTGATGGACACTTAGGTTGCTTCCATGCCCTGGCTATTGGAAACAGAGCTGCAATGAACATTTTGGGACATGACTCTTTGAATTATGGTTGTCTCAGGGTATATGTCCAGTAGTGGGATTGCTGGGTCGTATGGTAGTTCTATTTTTGCTTTTTAAAGGAACCCCCATACTGTTATCCATAGTGGCTATATCAATTTACATTCCCACAAACAGTGCAAGAGAGTTCCCTTTTCTCCACACCCTCTCCAGCATTTATTGTTTGTAGATTTTTTGATGATGGCCATTCTGACCGGTGTGAAATGATACCTCATTGTAGTTTTGATTGCATTTCTCTAATGTTTAATGATGTGGAGCATTCTTTCATGTGTTTGTTGGCAATCTGTATGTCTTCTTTGGAGAAATGTCTGTTTAGGTCTTCTGCCCATTTTTGGATTGGGTTGGGTTTTTTTTTTTTTTGATATTGAGCTGCATGAGCTGCTTGTAAATTTTGGAGATTAATCCTTTGTCAGTGGCTTCATTGCAAACATTTTCTCCCATTCTGAGTGTTGTCTTTTGGTCTTGTTTATGGTTTCCTTTGCTGTGCAAAAGCTTTTAAGTTTCATTAGGGCCCATTTGTTTATTTTTATTTCCATTTCTCCAGGAGGTGGATCAAAAAGGATCTTGCTGTGATTTATGTCATAGAGTGTTCTGCCTATGTTTTCCTCTAAGAGTTTGATAGTTTCTGGCCTTATATTTAGGTCTTTAATCCATTTTGAGCTTATTTTTGTGTATGGTGTTAGGGAGTGATCTAATCTCATACCTTTACATGGACCTGTCCACTTTTCCCAGCACCACTTATTGAAGAGGCTGTCCTTTCTCCACTGTACATTCCTGTCTCCTTTATCAAAGATAAGGGGACCATATGTGCGTGGGTTTATCTCTGGGCTTTCTATCCTGTTCCATTGATCTATATTTCTGTTTTTGTGCCAGTACCATACTGTCTTGATTACTGTAGCTTTGTAGTATATTCTGAAGTCAGGGAGCCTGATTCCTCAAGCTCCGTTTTTTGTTCTCAAGATTGCTTTGGCTATTCGGGTTCTTCTCTGTTTCCATACAAATTGTGAAATTTTTTATTCTACTTCTGTGAAAAATGCCAGTGGTGGTTTGATAGGGATTGCATTGAATCTGTAGATTGCTTAGGGTAGTAGAGTCATTTTCGCAATGTTGATTCTTCCAATCCAAGAACATGGTATCTCTCTCCATCTATTTGTATCACCTTTAATTTCTTTCATCAGTGTCTTATAATTTTCTCCATACATGTCTTTTGTCTCCTTAGGTAGGTTTATTCCTAGATATTTTATTCTTTTTGTTGCAATGGTAAATGGGAGTGTTTTCTTGATTTCCCTTTCAGATTTTTCATCATTAGTGTATAGGAATGCCAGAGTTTTCTGTGCATTAATTATGTATCCTGCTACTTTACCAAATTCATTGATTAGCTCTAGGAGTTTTCTGGTAGCATCTTTAGGATTCTCTGTATACAGTATCATGTATCTGCAAACAGGGACAGCTTTACTTCTCTTTTCCAATTTGGATTCCTTTTATTTCCTTTTCTTCTCTGATTGCTGTGGCTAAAACTTCCAAAACTATGTTGAATAATAGTGGTGAGAGTGGGCAGCCTTGTCTTGTTCCTGATCTTAGTGGAAATGCTTTCAGTTTTTCACCATTGAGGACGATGTTGGCTGTGGGTTTGTCATATATGGCCTTTATTATGTTGAGGAAAGTTCCCTCTATGCCTACTTTCTGCAAGTTTTTTATCATAAATGGGTGTTGAATTTTGTCGAAAGCTTTCTCTGCATCTATTGAGATGATCATATGGTTTTTCACCTTCAATTTGTTAATATGGTGTATCACATTGATTGATTTGCATATATTGAAGAATCCTTGCATTCCTGGAATAAACCCCACTTGATCATGGTGTATGATCTGTTTAATGTGCTGTTGGATTCTGTTTCCTAGTATTTTGTTGAGGATTTTTGCATCTTTGTTCATCAGTGATATTGGCCTGTAGCTTTCTTGGTTTGTGACATCTTTGTCTGGTTTTGGTATCAGGGTGATAGTGGCTTGTAGAATGAGTTTGGGAGTGTTCCTCCCTCTGCTATATTTTGGAAGAGTTTGAGAAGGATAGGTGTTAGCTCTTCTCTAAATGTTTGATAGAATTCGCCTGTGAAGCCATCTGGTCCTGGGCTTGTGTTTGTTGGAAGATTTTAATCACAGTTTCAAGTTCAGTGCTTTTGATTGGTCTTTCATATTTTCTATTTCTTCCTGGTTCAGTCATGGAATGTTGTGCATTTCTAAGAATTTGTCCATTTCTTCCAGGTTGTCCATTTTATTGGCATAGAGTTGCTTGTAGTAATCTCTCATGATCCTTTTTATTTCTGTAGTGTCGGTTGTGACTTCTCCTTTTTCATTTCTAATTCTATTGATTTGAGTCTTCTCAAATCAATAGTCTATTGATGAGTCTATCAATTGATGAGTCTATCAATTTTGTTTATCTTGTCAAAGAACCAGCTTTTAGTTTTACTGATCTTTGCTGTAGGTTCCTTCATTTCTTTTTCATTTATTTCTGATCTCATCTTTATGATTTCTTTCCTTCTGTTAACTTTGGGGTTTTTTGTTCTTCTTTCTCTAATTGCTTTAGGTGTAAGGTTAGGTTGTTTATTCGAGATGTTTCTTGTTTCTTAAGGTAGGATTGTATTGTTATAAACTTCCCTCTTAGGACTGCTTTTGCTGCATCCCATAGGTTTTGGGTCATCGTGTTTTCATTGTCATTTGTTTCTAGGTATTTTTTCATTTCCTCTTTGATTTCTTCAGTGATCACTTCATTATCAAGTAGTGTATTGTTTAGCCTCCATGTGTTTGTATTTTTTACAGATCTTTTCCTGTAATTTATATCTAGTCTCATAGCATTGTGGTCAGAAAAGATACTTGATACAATTTCAATTTTCTTAAATTTAGCAAGGCTTGATTTGTGACCCAAGATATGATCTATCCTGGAGAATGTTCCATGAGCACTTGAGAAGAATGTGTATTCTGTTGTTTTTGGATGGAATGTCCTATAAATATCAAGTAAGTCCATCTTGTTTCATGTATCATTTAAAGCTTGTGTTTCCTTATTTATTTTCATTTTGGATGATCTGTCCATTGGTGAAAGTGGGTTGTTAAAGTACCCTACTATTGTTGTGTTACTGTCGATTTCCCCTTTTCTTGCTGTTAGTATTTGCCTTATGTATTGAGGTGCTCCTATGCTGGGTGAATAAATATTTACAATTGTTATATCTTCTTCTTGGATCAATCCCTTTATCATTATGTAGTGTCCTTCTTTGTCTCTTGTAATAGTCTTTATTTTAAAGTGTATTTTGTCTGATATGAGAATTGCTACTCTAGTTTTCTTTTGATTTCCATTTTCATGGAATATCATTTTCCATCCCCTCACTTTCAGTCTGTATGTGTCCCTAGGTCTGAAGTGGGTCTCTTGTAGACAGCATATATACGGGTCTTGTTTTTGTAACCATTCAGCCAGTCTATGTCTTTTGGCTGGAGCATTTAATCCATTTATATTTAAGGTAATTATCGATATGTATGTTCCTATTCCCATTTTCTTAATTGTTTTGAGTTTTTTATTGTAGGTCTTTTCCTTCTCTTGTGTTTCCTGAGTAGAGAAGTTCCTTTAGCATTTGTTGTAAGGCTGCTTTTGTGGTGCTGAATTCTCTTAGCTTTTGCTTGTCTGTAAAGATTTTAATTTCTCCATCAAATCTAAATGAGATCCTTGCTGGTTAGAGTAATCTTGGTTGTAGGTTTTTCTCCTTCATCACTTTAAATTTGTCCTGCCACTCCCTTCTGGTTTGCAGGGTTTCTACTGAAAGATTAGCTGTTAACCTTATGGGGATTCCCTTGTGTGTTATTTGTTGTTTTTCCCTTGCTGCTTTTAATATTTTTTCTTTGTATTTAATTTTTGATAGTTTGATTAATATGTGTCTTGGCGTGTTTCTCCTTGGATTTATCCTGTATGGGACTCTCTGTGCTTCCTGGACTTGATTAACTATTTCTTTTCCCATAATAAGGAAGTTTTCAACTATAATCTCTTCAAATATTTTCTCAATCCCTTTCTTTTTCTCTTCTTCTTCTGGGACCTCTATAATTTGAATGTTGATGCATTTAATGTTGTCCCAGAGGTCTCGGAGTCTGTCCTCAGTTCTTTTCATTCTTTTTTCTTTATTCTGCTCTGCAGTAGTTATTTCCACTATTTTATCTTCCAGGTCACTTATCCGTTCTTCTGCCTCAGTTATTCTGCTATTGATCCCTGAATAACTGAATAACTGAATAACTGAATTTTTAATTTCAGTTATTTTGTTGTTCATCATTGTTTGTTTGTTCTTTAGTTCTTCTAGGTCCTTGTTAAATGTTTCTTGTATTTTCTCTATTCTACTTCCAAGATTTTTGATCATCTTTACTATCATTATTCTGAATTCTTTTTCAGGTAGACTGCCTATTTCCTCTTCATTTATTAGGTCTGGTGGGTTTTTATCTTGCTCCTTCATCTGCTGTGTGTTTTTCTGTCTTCTCATTTTGTTTATCTTACTGTTTTTGGGGTCTCCTTTTTGCAGGCTGCAGGTTCTTAGTTACCGTGGTTTTTGGTGTCTGTCCCCAGTGGCTAAAGTTGGTTCAGTGGGTTGTGTAGGCTTCCTGTTGGAGGGGACTAGTGCCTGTGTTCTGGTGGATGAGGCTGGATCTTGTCTTTCTGGTGGGCAGGTCCAGGTCTGGTGGTGTTATTTGGGGTGTCTGTGACCTTATTATGATTTTAGGCAGCCTCTCTGCTAATGGGTGGGGTTGTGTTCCTGTCTTGCTAGTTGTTTGGCATAGGAGGTCCAGCACTGTAGCTTGCTGGTCGTTGAGTGAAGCTGGGTGTTGGTGTTGAGATGGAGATCTCTGGGAGATTTTTGCCATTTGATATTACATGGAGCTGGGAGGTCTCTTGTGGACCAGTGTCCTGAAGTTGGCTCTCCCACCTCAGAGGCACAGCCCTGATGCCTGGCTGGAGCACCAAGAGCCTTTCATCCACACGGCTCAGAATAAAAGGGAGGAAAAATAGAAAGAAAGAAAGAAAGAAAGAAAGAAAGAAAGAAAGAAAGAAAGAAAGAAAGGAAGGAAGAAAGAAAGAAAGAAAGAAGAAAGAAAAGAAATAAAGAAGATAAAACAAAATAAAGTAAAATAAAATAAAGTTAGTAAAATGAAAAAAATAATTATTAAGAAAAAAAAATTTAATGTAAAAAAACAAACAAGAAAAATGGACAGACAGAACCCTAGGACAAATGGTTAAAGCAAAGCTATACAGACAATATCACACACAGAAGCATACACATACACCTTCACAAAAAGAGAAAAAGGGGAAATATATATATCTTTGCTCCTAAAGTCCACCTCCTCAATATGGGATGATTCGTTGTCTATTCAGGTATTCCACAGATGCAGGGTACATCAAGTTGATTGTGGAGCTTTAATCCGCTGCTCCTGAGGCTGCTGGGAGAGATTTCCCTTTCTCTTCTTTGTTCTCACAGTTCCCGGGGCTCAGCTTTGGATTTGGCCCCGCCTCTGCGTGTAGGTCGGTGGAGGGCGTCTGTTCTTTGCTCAGACAGGAGAGGGTTAAAGGAGCCGCTGATACGGGGGCTCTGGCTCACTCAGGCCGGTGGAGGAGGGAGGGGCACGGAGTGCGGGGCGAGCCTGTGGCGGCAGAGGCCGGTGTGACGTTGCACCAGCCTGAGGCACGCCGTGCATTAGTCTGGGGGAGTTGTCCCTGGATCCCAGGACCCTGGCAGTGGCGGGCTGCACAGGCTCCCCAGAAGAGGGTGTGGATAGTGACCTGTGCTCGCACACAGGCTTCTTGGTGGTGGCAGCAGCAGCCTTAGCGTCTCATGCCTGTCTCTGTGGTCCGCGCTTTTAGCCGCGGCTCGCGCCCGTCTCTGGAGCTCCTTTAAGCAGCGCTCTGAATCCCCTCTCCTCACGCACCAGGAAACAAAGAGGGAAGAAAAAGTCTCTTGCCTCTTCGGCAGGTCCAGACTTTTCCCCGGACTCCCTCCCGGCTAGCCGTGGCGCACTAACCCCGTTCAGGCTGTGTTCACTCCGCCAACCCCAGTCCTCTCCCTGCGCTCCTCCCAAAGCCCGAGCCTCAGCTCCCAGCCCCGCCCGCCCCGGCGGGTGAGCAGACAAGCCTCTCGGGCTGCTGAGTGCCGGTCGGCACCGATCCTCTGTGCGGGAATCTCTCTGCTTTGCCCTCCACACCCCTGTTGCTGTGCTCTCCTCCGCGGCTCCGAAGCTTCCCCCCTCCGCCACCCACAGTCTCCACCCGCGAAGGGGCTTCCTAGTGTGTGGAAACCTTTCCTGCTTCACAGCTCCCTCCCACTGGTGCAGGTCCCATCCCTATCCTTTTGTCTCTGTTTATTCTTTTTTCTTTTTCCCTACCCAGGTACATGGGGAGTTTCTTGCCTTTTGGGAGGTCTGAGGTCTTCTGCCAGCGTTCAGTAGGTGTTCTGTAGAAGTTGTTCCACGTGTAGATGTATTTCTGATGTATCTGTGGGGAGGAAACTGATCTCTGCGTCTTACTCTTCTGGCATCTTGAAGCTCATTGCCTGCACCTTTTAATTTTTTATGACCCCATTTATTAGGGCCCTAGAGGAAATGTATAACTCTTTCAAACTTGGTTATTTGAGAAGGGTTTAATTAAGAGACTCTTTAGTAAGGCGTGGTCATGGTTTAAGGAAACCAACAAAGTTCCCTGGGAATGTTAACTGCAGGAGCCCTTACTATCCCTATGTCTAAAGGAGTAAGAGGACATAGCAGTTACCAGAATCCAGAAGGAGATGGTATCTATATGGATAGAGCTGCAAGACAGGATTTGTGATCTTCAGCAGAAGCGCACAACAAAGTTCTGACAAGTAGGCGGGGAGAATCCTGGGAAATAAATACTCTGTCCACACTCTCCTCCAACCTCTCTCTTTGATCTTCTCTTAGTGCCTCCCATTGGCTGAACCCACCTTGAAGCCAGAGGGCAAGGGGGCCCAATGAAGCAGAGCATTTAAGTCAAAGCAGGATGGAGAATTAGGAAGCTTGGGTATGGGGATGGGCAATGGAAAACATTCAGCACAGAGAATTTAGGAGTTGGAAACCCATGTAAGAACTACCTGGAAAGCCTTTTTCCCTTTGAGAATTTCATGAAAGCTATAAATCCTCACAACAAAGAATAATGTGCAAATAATTATAAATATTTGATTTTACATGACATTTCAAGGGATCTTGCGATGCTTGTGGCCTCTCTATACTGTACGTACCTAGGAGTTCCATGGATACAAGTTAATAACCTCCCCTCTGGAAGGCCCAGAAGGGCTCCTACCCACCTGGCTTATCCCAACAAGAGCGGGGAGGGGTCAGAGCAAGAAAAAATAAGCTGTATATAAGAGAGAATAACGAAAGAGTCCAACAATAAAACAGCATGCAAAATACTCCATTTATATAAAATTATATGTATTTGTTCACTGTCCCAGAGAACTATGAAAAAGAGGCCAAATTACTCAGGGCCGCCAATCAGAACTTTCTATGATGATGGAAATGTGTTCTATTCATGCTGCACTGTCCAAACCAGTAGCCAGGAGATGCGTGTGGCTACTGAGCACGTGAAATGTGGTTAGTGTGACCCGAGGAACCAAATCTTTAATTTATTTAATTTTAATTAAACTTAAGTAGCTAGTATAGCTATAGACAATGGTTTACAGTTGCAGTACAGTTGCTTTTTTTTCTTTTTTCTACTCTTTATAGTGTTTAAATGGTTCTATGATGAACAGTTCTTATGTAACCAGTAAAATAAATAAAATTTAAACCTGTTTTAAAAAAAAAAAGAACCTCCCCTCTCCTCACTCCAGAGAGTTGTTCATAAAAATGTATGTCATATTGTTATAGTTCTTATTTCCTTAGCTTTTTTTCCTACTGTATTTCCAGTAACATAGATATCCCAAAGCAAAGCTGATACCTTTGGCCAAATATAAGTGAATCAAATGGGCCCTTTCTTTCTTCAGATCTGCTCAGTGTGAGCTATAGCACAGAGTATAAGCAGCAGAGCTCTGAAGAAGCAGACAGAAAATGTAGGGCTGGCCATGTGATACTGGGTTACCTAGCAACACTGGCTGGGAGCCTCTCCTTCCTGAGCTTCTCAGCAGAGAGAAATGGTTTTAAAACTGTGTGTGTATGCATGTGTGTGTGTGTGAGAGAGAGACAGAGAGGGGAGGGGAGAGGAGAAACAGAAAGAGAAAGGGACAGAGAGAGACAGAGTGAAATGTAAAGACAGACAGAAAAAGATAAGCAAGGGAGAGAATTTAGTAAACAAAGAAAAGAAGTGAGAGATAATGAGAATGAATTCAGGGGAAAGGAGAAATGGAGAGAGGTTCAGGAGGTGCGATGTAAGATGAACTCAGTCGATGGAAAAAGTGAGAGAAGCAAAGGCTGAAAAGAGAGACATCCAGAGGAGGGAATGAAGGTGTGATGGAGTCAGCAGGAGGGACCCCTTTTCTCAGACCCTTACTGATAACTTCTATGTTACCTTTACTTCACAATGGAAGTTACCCAGTTTCTTTTCCTAACTGCAAATTTTCCTCCTAAGTCAAATGCTTAGTTGCAACAGCAGCATTGGGAATTCTTTAATTAAGCACCACTGGGTCCACAGCATTGCTCAGACCAGTAAAGATCCTCTTTTATAATAACCACAATGATGACTCAGCCATTGAGCATGGCTCTTTACAGTTTACCAAGTGCTTTCACAGCTCCCATCTCCTGGGACCCTTACTGCAGCTCTGAGGTAGACAATGTGGGGATTGTTATGACTTCAACTCTGCACATGAAGACACTGAGGTTGCATACCTGGGGCTCTGACTCCAAGCTCCAGGGCTGGCACTGGGGTGCTGATCTGTTGGACTTTCCAATCATATACTAAGTGTGGTGCACCTACAGATGAAGTGCTTTCTCCTACCACCTACTGAGGTGAGAGCTGAAGAGTTATTGCAAGTCTCAAGGCAATAAGGGCCTTCTCCTTTCATCTTCTTTCCTTCTAATGTGCAAATCTGTCCACCTCTATCTCCCAGAGCAGAGCTTCATGGGCCTGGGTGTACAGCCAGCTTCTGACAACCTCTTGAGATATTCCTGGGCACTCATCCTGCCTCTTTCATTTTCAGAGTAACCACCGATGGTTACAAAACCTCTTGGATGAGGGAGGGATATTTGAGAGATGGGAGGAGCAATTGGTGACTAGAGCCAGAGGGTCTGCAGGATCGGGTAGAGAAGAAGAGCTGGCAACTGCATGCCATGAAGCTGTTGAGCCATTCCCATTCCTTCTCAAGTCTCTCCAATGCTTGAAAACTAGAATGGAGCCGAAATGAGTTCAAGTCCTGTGTTTGCACCAAGCTTCTCTCCTGTCAGTGTCTCCCTTGTCTGATCCACCCTGTACTTACTGGCAGATTAAGTTTCCCAGAATGCCATTTACCTGCTCAACAAAGTTCAATGATTTCTCCATTCATTTTGGTATTAGTTTGATCACCCTGGCATTCAAGAGCCACTTAATATTGTCCAAACCTTCCTTTTCAGGTTAATATCTGCATATTTCCTATATATAACACAAGTGTCTGACAAACTAGGCTATTTGCTGATCCCCAAACACAGTCCACACCTCCCATTTATGCCCCCTCTGCCTGGTATACCTTCTCCCTTTCAGTCAGACAGTATTCCCCACCTATGTCTCCACATAGCACTTGGCTTTGTAATATGTCAACTTGGCTAAACTGAACTACATTTCACAGAATTACTTTCCTGTAGTGCAGTGGGCCAAAGAGAGATTCTTATGGGAGATTTAGAAGGTAGAAGGTAAGCAGCTGCTATTTTGTTGCTCACACACATTGTCACTTATATGCTGACTCACCTTGTTGACTTAAAGCAGTAGTCAGGCCTTCAGCTGCTCCACCTTCCTCTGGATCCTATTTCAGCTTCTCTGACTTCTGAACCAGGTGTGGTTTAACTCAATGACAAAGGGCCAAATGTCTAACTTCTATATGATACCCACATCATGAAGGGCAGAGGCAACGAGAACTGACATGGATTTTAGTCTACCCTTGAGGGCTCCAGCTCACGCTTTTGGGTCCCAGCCTGTCCTTGCTCTTCCCCACTTCACATCCATCTTCTCTTCCCCATTGCCTACCCTATGGATATGAGTTTTACAAGTCCTCTTCTCTGGGTCTGAGCTTTCTCACCAGTATAAAGGGGGAATTTTACTAAATCTCCAAAATCTAAGGATACTTCCAGCTCTGACATTCAAAATGTCAATATCCATGGCTTCTTGTGTAATCTTAACCTCTGAAACAACAAAGGCATTGAGCTTGGAATAGGAGATCTGGACTCCAACCTCAACTCTGCCTCTGCATAGCTAGGAGAACTTGATCAAGAAGCTTTCACTCTCTGGGCCCCAATTCCCCTCCCATATTCACATGCAGAAGTTAGACGTGCTGCTCTTAGCAGTCCAATACAGCTCTAATGTATTGGACTTCCCTGAGTGTCTGAATGCTCGTCCCTAAATTTGGGTCAGGACCATTTCCTGCATTTCCTGTTTCTCTGCGTATTTGTGGGGTTTTCTATTTTCACATGGGTAAAACGTGTTCTCAGTGAGTCCTCCAGTCCTTCAACCTTGAACACCTTGTGCCTCTTCTAGGAAAAGTCCAGCCTCTCCTCCCCGACACACTCAGGAAAGGTTAAGATGTTTTGATGTTTTCCTTGGTTATGGCTCAGTCTTTTGAAGAGATTTGGTCATGAATTTGCCTTTCATTCCTCTACCTGGAGGATGACCAGTGAGAAAAATAAGGGGGGGACAGAGTGGATGCCAGAGTTGGAAACATCTTTCTGTACCTGTTGGAGATACTCTAATGATACTAAAGTTAGAGATGAAGAATCACTTTTATTCTAAGCCCCCTATTTTCAGATGCTTATGACTTCAAGGAATATAAATGAGTACATGTTTTAGAAGTCTAATGGGGCAGAATTCTCCGATAATGGATTTTTGTTAAACATGCAGTTATTGTACAACACATGTAGTCAAGTCTTGTGACTCACTCATATATTGAGAAGGTAAGGAGCCATTGATCTCAAATCTATGAAGAAAACAAGCTTAAAACTATTCTTGCATCTACTCAAGAGGTACCTAAAGGTTGGCTTTTCTCTCTCATCCAACATCCATTTAGTTATTGACTCTGATGCCCTCCTCTCCATTCTTCCTGCCTTATGTTGGACCCCATTACCTCCTTAATATTATGTAATATTTGATACACACAAAGAGAAAATTGTATATATGTAAGGTAAATGTCAAGCAGGCAGATGCAGCTACCAATCTCAAGTGAAGATTTCCACTTGAAGGAAACCAAAGATCATAACAATTCCCACTACCAGAAGGAGGATCCCAAGACATTGGCCCACTGCACCTTCTGTGGGCTCAGAGCAGCCAAGGAGGGCTCAGCACACAAGGCACCAGTTGAAACAAGGCTTTCCTCACACACAGGAGAAGAGACACACCAAGGTCAGCATCAGTAGTGTACACTGGTCTCCCACAGCCTGATAGCTGATCCCTCCTGATAGCTGACACGGGACAATTACGCTGCAAGTGAAGACCCTGTTCCTTTCCTACAGGGGGCAGAAATACGGGTGGGGCTGGCCAGGTGCCACATGACACATTTAAGCAAAAAAAAGGGCATTCACTGTACACCTAGAAGAAGGGAAAGTTTTCTCCTAATAAGGAAGAAGAATCTGGCACTAAGGGACAGCTATATTCCATATAGAGGAATGTTCCAGGCCCAGGGCACTAATTGGGCAATTCTGAAGAGGGGTGGCAGGTCCCACGATGGCTGCTTCCACACAGTATATATCATAATAAAATGAAAACCTGTATACCCATCACCAAGCTTGAGAGCTAGAACATAATCAATACCTCTGAAAACCACATGTGCCCTCTCTGAGTCCTCTCCTCATTCCCTCCCAGAGGTAACCACTATCCTGAATTTTGTCATCATTCACTTGCTTTTCTTTATATGTTCACTTTATAAGGTATGTTCCCTTAAACAATGTTATTTTATTTTGTCCATGTTGGGACTTAATATAAATGCAATCATACTATATTGTTTTTGCCTCTTCCTTTTTTCTCCCAACTTTGTGAGATTTATCTATGTTGATGTGTGTAGCAGTAGTAATTAATTTTCACTGCTGTATATTTACTCATTATATGAAAATCTCACTGTTCTCCTGTTAATGGACATGTGGGTTGTTTCCAGTTTTATGCTTTTGCAAATTATGGTGCTATGAACCTTCTCATACATATTCACTGATGCCCATGTACAAGAGTTTTTCTATGGCAGTGGTTCTCAACCAGGGGTGATTTTTTCACCTGAGAGTACATTTGTCAATATCTAGAGACATTTTTGGTTACCATTACTGTAGAAGTGGCACTAGCATCTAATGAGTAGAGGCTGGGGATACTGCTAAATATCCTACAGTGCAGACGACAGGACCCACAACAAAGAATTATCTGGCCCAAAATGTCAATGATGTTGAGGTTGAGCACCCCTAATCTAGAGTATATGCCTACGTATTAAATGTCCGGGTTATCGAGTTTTCCCAAGCTCAATTTTACTAGGCAATGCCAATTATCTTGCAAAGTGGTTGTAACAGTTTGCACTCCCAGGGGCAGAGGATGAAATTTGTAGTTGTTCAATGTTATCCCCAAGTCTCAGTATCATTGTCTTCACTACTTATTGCCTGAACTTTTGCTCCTACTTTGCATCCTACCTTTTCTCTTATTTTCATCTCTTTCCCCACATATCCATATTTCATATTATTGCCAGATTAAACTTCCTAAAAACCAACTCTGAACATGTCAAATTCCTGTGAAGAAACTTTTGTGGAGTCTACTGCAAACAAAATAAGCATGGCATTCAAGACCTACACAAAAGGTTCCACTAGCTCTATATACCTAGTAATACCAACCTATTTGGTGCTCTTCTAATAAGCTCTGGCCTTTTTCTGCTCTCTGTGTCATCTTTATCATTGAAGTCTTACCCTTTCTTATAGTCATTTGTTCATTCATGCATTCATTCAGTCAGTGAGTTAATAAGCATTTCCTTTAACTGAGCACCTACTATGTGCCAGGCACCATTCTAAATGCTGGAAGTGTAGCAATAAACAGAACAGCCAAGACAGCTCTCTTCCTGATCCTCTCTTGGCTTCCCCTACTCCAAACCCTCAAAGCTAAGAAGCAGCTCCCAAGATTCATTCCAGGAAGCTTCCAGAGCCTGGAGCCTAATGTTTTCCAGTCTCCAACCAATCCTTAGCCCCCATCTTTCATCAGTATTTCTCCTTCAATCAAGACATGATGTGGGCATCCAAAGGGTCTAGAGGAAAGATGGACTCCAGAAGAGCTAGAAGGGGAGAACTGTGCTCTTTGCTGCCTTTCCCGCCAGGGTTGGCCTTCGCTGGCTAATGTATAGTCAGGCTTTCTCTTTGGGCCATCCCTAGGTGCTCTGGGTCCTTCCTCTGGCCATCCTGCTCTGTGCGTCCTTGATAGCCATCAGGCATACCTAAAGGAGGCTATGGCGAGGGAGCAGAGCAAGAGCCATGTATTCCACTTGCCATGGCTGGACCCTGGGCTCAGTGGAGCTGTGGGAGTGGAGAGGGGGATTGGGGCTCTAACTAGACAGCCTCCAGCCTGAGCTGGGTCTGAACTGGGAGAAGAAGACAGATTGAGGCTTCTCATTGCTGTGTCTTATTTCAGATGTTTCTTTGCACCCCCATGAGAAGGGAACTGCTGCCTCTAACTTCCTGGTTTGGGGTAAGGAATGAAAGAAAATCCGGAATGTAGGCCTTGTAAAGAGGTTGCCATCTTTCACCCTATTCTTCCCCTACTTTATGTCCTAGGTCCATATACAGCAAGAGTAATGATCTGTGGTAACTGTATTTCTTTGAAACCCTTTTTTTCCTGACTCTTTAGCTCTAGAGACTGCATTACAAGTCTCCTCACAGCTACACTAAGACTAACAGCTTTGTCTTTCAGTGAGGCTGGACTTTGGGACTCCTCAGTGTGTGGCTAAGGAAAGTCAGTGACACTGGTGCTACTTTGTGCATTATTAGGTGTGCTTTAAACCACAGAGGAGCTGGCCTGCTGAGGCTTGAAACTGAACAGGTCTCCTTAATATCAATCTCCATCATGTTTCCCAACTACTCAGACTTCCAAGAGTTGTGTGCATATTAAATTCAAATTTGTTTCTTGCTCTCTCAAGACTCACTGATAAACTCAAAGATTGATTTTGAGGCCGTCTCTTGCCAAGCCATAGCTAGATAACAAATCTCTGGGCAGCCTTTACAGCAATCCTACTTGACTCACATATAATTTGAGGTACTAAATAAAAAGGTTTTACTCTTATTTAGCTCTGTCTTGTGAGAAATAAATTGTCTAAAATCTAGAAAAATATTGCATTATTTTTCCCAAGGCATCATTAGGACCATACTAGTTCATTTCTTCATTCAACCAATAAAAAGGTATTAAAAGAGCACCTACTATGTATGTAGCCTTAATCTTGCAACAAGGACAGAAAGAATAAGACATTATCTCTGTCCTCAAAGTCGCTCAAAGTCTAGTGGCAGAGTAATGGCCACAGTTCAGTTGGATAAGTGCCATAATAGTGCAAAGTGAGCACACAGGAGTATAAGGAAAACTAAGTTTTGAATTGTGAAAAGTTTCTTAGAGAGAGAAGTGATGAAGGGAAAAGGGATCTCCAAGCAGAGGGAACAGAGCGTTCAAAGAAAGTCACAGAGGTGTGGAAGCATGTTATGCATTTGGGGCACTTCTAATGTTTCAGTGTGACTGCAGCAAAGGATTTGATGAGATAGAATGGTGGGAAACAAGGGTAAAGAGGCAGGAAGGTGCCTTGCATACCAGAATCAGTAGTTTGGACTTATCCTTAAGACTACAGTAAGCCACCAAAAGACTTTAATTAGGGAAGTGATTTGTGTTGTGGAAGTACCACTCTGGAAGCAATGTGGAGAAAGGATAAAAGAGGGGCAATAATGCAATACAGATATAGCAAAATCTGTGTAAGGAATGCTGAAGGTAGTAGTAGAAGGCACAATGAGAAGTACATAGAATTTAAAATCAACAACTGATTGCATATGGGCCATGACTGGATGTGGGGATGCAGGAGATGTTGCTAATATACAAGGATAAGTGGTGGTGGATGTATTTACAACTTAGTAAGTCTTCACATAAACAGGAAAAGAAAGTAGAGAGGAGAATTTCACCAAACCAAATCAATGAGATGAGAGAAAAGGAGAGAACAGATGGTCAGCAAGTAGAGATCAAGGGGCAAAGCTCTCAATAAGATCAAGGATCAAAGGTATGGAGGAAGTAGAAGAATGAGAGAGCTAGGAGAATAGCTAGGAGGTTGTAAATAAGTTCGTTTGTATTATTTCTTATATTCCACATATAAGTGATATCATACAGTATTTGTCTTTGTTGTTTCACTCCTTTCCAATTTGTTGAGACTTACTTTCTGGACATACTATGGCCAATTTTTGTAAATTCTACACATGTGCTGGGAAAAACTGTACTTTCAAGTTGCTTGGTAGAAAATAGGCATAGATGAAGATGTAGATGTAATTATAGCTATAGGTATAAGTATAGAAATAGATATTTAGATATAGGTACATACAGATATATGACTCCATTAGGTCAAGTTTGTTAAATTGACTTTTTTCAAATATGTAGAGATTTTTCTAGTTAGTGCTTGTTACTGATTTCTAGCTTAATTCTACTGTGGTTAGAGAACATGCTCTGTCTGAATTCACTTAGTATGACAATCTCTATGTCCATCCATGTTGCTGCAAATGGCATTAGTTTGTTTTTTTTATGGCTGAGTAATATTCCATTGTATATATGTACCACATCTTCTTTATCCATTCCTATGTTGATGGACATTTAGGTTGCTTCCATGTCTTGGCTATTGTAAATAGTGCTGCTATGAACATTGGGGTGCATGTATCTTTTCAAATTATGGTCTTCTCTGGATATATGCCCAGTAGTGGGATTGCTGGGTCATGTGGTAGCTCTATTTTTAGTTTTTTAAGGAACATTCATACTGTTCTCCATAGTGGCTGCACCAACAGTGTAGGAGGGTTCCCTTTGTAGCAACATGGATGGACCTAGAGATTGTCATATTGAGTGAAGTAAGACAGATAGAAAAAGACAAACATCATATGATATCACTTATATGTGGAATCTAAAATATGACAAATGAATTTATTTACAAAACAGAAATAGAGTCATAGATGTAGAAAACAATTTTATGGTTACCAGGGAGAAGGGGGGAGGGATAAATTGGGAAGTTGGGATTGACATATACACACTACTATATATGAAAGAGATAACTAAAAAGAGCCTACTATATAACACAGGGAACTCTACTCAATACTCTGTAATGACCTATGTGGGAAAAGAATCTTAAAAAGAGTGGATATATGTATATGTATATGTATAACTGATTCACTTTGCTGTACAGTAGAAAGTAACACAACATTGTAAAACAACTGTACTCCAAAAAAAACTTCTTAAGAATGTAAGAACAATCCATAAAAAGGAAAAACAATCGTAGCTGGATATTTTAACCTTCAACCCTTAGAAACTGAAAGTTTAAACAAACAAAAATAAGCAGCAATATCAAAGACATAGTAATAAATTTGTGCCAATAGACAATATAAAACTCTACACCCAACAAAAAAAGAACACAAATTCTTTGGAAGCACATTACCCATTTATAGAAATAAAATATGAATTAGGAAAAAGGAAGCCTCAATAAACTCCAAAGGATTAATATCATAAAAACTAGGCTCTCTGATCATAATGCTTCTGCAGAAGTTAATAATAACACAAAGATATCATTAAAAATCCAAAATGTTGGGACTTCCCTGGTGGTGCAGTGGTTAAGAATCTGCCTGCCAATGCAGGGGACACAGGTTCAAGTCCTGGTCCAGGAAGACCTCACATGCCATGGAGCAACTAAGCCCGTGCACCAAAACTACTGAGCCTGCGTGCCACAGCTACTGAAGCCCGCACGCCTAGAGCCCGTGCTCCGCAACAAGAGAAGCCACCGCAATGAGAAGCCCATGCACCACAATGAAGAGTAGCCCCTGCTTGCAGCAACTAGAGAAAGCTTGTGCACAGCAATGAAGAACCAACACAGCCCAAAAATTAAATAAATAAATTTTATTTTTTAAAAAAATCCAAAATGGAAAAATGGTAGTATATGACTAACCCTTAGATTGAAGGAAATTAATAATTATTTAGAAATGAATAAAAAACACTCTATGTTAATACCCCATAAAGTTTTAAACATGCTTACGCTGAGACCCAGCAATACTACTGCTAGGAAAATCCCATTAACCTAGAGAATTTCATATGCACATGCCCTGGGGGACACGGCTCAGAAGATCCAAAGTGGCAGTGCTCTTAACAGTCCCAAACTGAACACAACCCAAATACCAAAACAAGTTGAATGAGTATACAAATGGAATATCATACAGAAAACTCAGCCACATACAGCAAACTAGGTGAATCTTATGAACATAATATTGAGTCAAAGAAGCCACACACACAATATATACTGTATGAGTCTGTTTCTATAAAGTTAAAAGCAGGCATGTGTAAATAGGTGATACAAGTAATACACAATAACCAGGGGGCTGGTGTTGGGAAAGAACATGAGGGGATTCTTGGGGGCTGGTCATGTTCTCTTTGACTTAGGTAGTGCTTACATGAATACCCACCTTATAATTATTTCTTGAACCAGATAATTACATTTTATGTACTTTTCTGAAGGTATGTTATATTTCACAAAAATTGCTTTAGTATTGTGCAGTACTATGATACTCTCACAGCTGAATCCCTTTATTGGCCTGAGGTTGGGACTAACATGTTCCTTCATGCATTAGAGCAGGTTCTGTGTGAGTATGTGTGTTTTGGTAGAGATGGAAATATTGGAATTGGGTATAGTATGTGACATACCATTTTAAAATTTTTCTGATGAGAAAATGGTCTAAGAGGATTCCCATGGTTTGTGATTGACCCTATCCTTTAAAGAACCATGGTAGGCAGCTCTACATTCATTCATGATGGAAGACACATTCCAGAACTTTTCACTTGACAAATTAGCTATGGTCAATATCACTGGCTCTCAAAACTTAGTGCACACACAAATTCTTTTATGTGAAGATATCGTTAAATTGCAGAATCTTTGAATCCATTCCTAGTAAAGGATGGGGCAGTTAGAGGAAATCTTCATTTCAAACAAATACACCTGAAGATTCTAATGTAGGTGATCCAGGGACATGGGAAATCAACATTGCAGAACCTGATATTTCCTTCAGTTCTGGCTGCATGAATCAAGATGTCTGATCAATTCAGTCCCAAATGAGATTTGTTCATATGGACAACAGCACCAAGACAGTTGAATATTGCGTTGTTAGAGGGACTCAGCCACAGCCGATCAGTGATCCCAGAAGTACTCTCCCTGTGAAAAGTCTGCCTGAAAGCCACTACCATATCTGAACCAGAAAGAGAAGGATGAGAGGCTGAAGACAGATCAGGCAGCTGGAGGTTTAGTGACAGGAAATTAAAGGTATTCCCATTTAAAGTTTGGAGTTCTCTGTTCTTTCTGTGAAGTAGGAGCATAAGGTCATCTGCGGGAGAGGGTAAGCAGTGAGGATCCTGATGAAACTGATGATTTTGAGTTTACAGTGATATAGTTAATGTGACAGTGGCTGGAAGCAATGAGCAAACAAGCTTTAGCCACATGAGGCCCTGGGCAGAGTTGGGAGACCGGGCATTGTCAGTGGTCCTGAGTAGTTCAGTTGATACCTGTTCTCTCAGTGGTCTTGCGGCTGTTGGTAGTAGGGGCTGAGAGGTTAGACATTGAATTCTGCCCTAGCTCCAAAGCATTTCACAGTCTCATGTTCACTGATACCATGGTTTCTGATTCTCTATCCTCCTGGCCTCTTCCCTCTCCAGAACAACCACCCCATCTGATTCCTGCAGGCCAATCTTCTCCTAATCAGTTCCCTGTCTCTCATTGGACAGTACCTTGTCTACCCTTCTTCTTTGCAGGTAGGATCTGTGGCTTATCTCTTTCTTTCTTCTATCCCAGAATGCCTAATGCTGGGCTGAATAAACAGCAGAAGCTTGCAAAGTGTTTTTTTTTTTTTGTCCCCTCAAAATTATATAAACCCAAATACTCTGTTTTTTTTTTTTTTTTTTTACTCTTCAGATGACCAAACTGGACCAAGTTCATGGTTTTATAGAAGAAAATCCCAAATGAGCTGCAGAGCAGGTCATGAACAGTCCTTCTTATTGGATGCCTTTGATGTAATGACACTCATTACAGACACACTGTTCTGTACAGCTGTTCTTCACACTCCTTGCATATATAATTTCTATTTCACAATTGCAAGAATATTCTTCAGAGATTGCCACCTTTCTCAGGTGATTTGAGTTTTCAGTATTTGGTACTTTGCCTTCTAACACTCCCTAAACATCCCAGCAGTGTTCAGAAATGCCCATTGTCTTCCATTTCTTCTTCCTCTTCCTGAATTCCCAGCTATCTTCTCAATGTGTATGGGTCACTGCTTTTCTCTTGGATCCACTAAAATGATAATACAATGTCCGTACCCTCAAGTAACTTACAGTCTAGTGAAGAGAGACAGATGATGCACATGCGTGCATGTGCGCGTGCACGCACATACACACTCACATCAAATAAGCAAGATGATTTCAAAGAATGATGAATGCTCTGCAGAAAATCAAGAGAGCAATGTCAGGGAGTGAAGTTGGACTAATGTTAGAATACAAGGAAATGATTGGCATGAAGTGAAAATTTGAGCCATGCACCTATCTGGAAGATGAGTATTCTAGGTAGAGAGAACAGCAAATACCAGACCCTGAGGCAGCAGTGTGCTTGGTGTGTTTGAGGAACAGCAAGAAGGAAAGTGAAGTGACACAGATAGCAGAAACCACTTTAACCCACTTAAACAGAAAAGGTTCAGAATTAGGTGCTGACAAAGTTGTTGAAATAATCAGAATAATATACTCTAGGTTGAATGTCCAGAACTGTTTCACTTAATAACACATAACTGGCACTATAAGGAAGGTGGAGAATCAGAGGACCACACCACCTCTGCTGAGATCACCACAAATCTTGACCACACTGCTTCATTCTCTTCCTAAATAAACGAAGTGGATACATCATGACCTGCCTTTTGATGCCCACAAAACTAGGAACTGCACCTTGAGACATCTGCTACTGCTCACGCAAAAGAAGCAAAAGCTTCCAAGACCATGCTCACTAGCAAAAACTAGAAATCATAGAAGCAGAATCGTGAACTTTGCCCCACTCATCCTTCCAAATTGCATGCAGTTTAATCTGCTTGGCAGAGACTAGGTCACCTGTGGAATCCAGGCTGTGAGGGATTTCTGGAAATATAGTCTTTAGCATTCCAACCTCTATCATTTAGTGAGGTATGTTACAATTGGGGTCGCAATGAGGTCAAGTGAGCTAATATACGATATTTGCTACAGGAGACAAGATCGGAAGTAGGGAAGCCACTTAGAGGCTGTTATAGTAGTCCACCTGAAAGATGACTTGAACCGGAGTGAAAAAGGTAAAGGTTTTGAAAGATGGTTGGATTTAATATTGTACTCTAAATATAGGACTTGTTTATAGATTGGAGCAGGAAAGATGCAAAAGATATAAAGGAGTGTACATTAAGACTTCTAGCCATCCCTGCCCCAGCCACCCTTGAGGACTTTTCCTGAATAATTAAGCCTGGTTTAGGAGACCCTCTTATGTATATCACAGCATTACACAGTGTTGGAATCCCTTGTTTTATCATCTGTATTTCTACCAAATTTCCATTTCCCCACCAGCAGAGCATGTGTCTGATAGTGCATGGCACTGTGCCTGGCACATTGAGCAATCTCAATAAATACTGTTCTAAGAACGGATGAAAGAGAGGACTGAGCTAATTCCTAAAAACACACAAACTACCAAAACTGATTCAAAAATAAGTAGAAAATCTGAACATACCTGTAACAAGTGATATAATCAGTAATTAAAAACAACCCAACAAAGAAACGCCCAGGACCAACTATCTTGACTGGGGAATTGTACCAAGTATTTAAAGAATTAACACCAATCTTTTTCAAGCTCTTCCAAAACATAGAAAAGTATGGAGCACTTCCTAATTCATTTTATGAGGTCAGCATTACCCTGATACCAATGCCAGACAAGAAAAGAAAACCATAGGCCACTATCCCTTCTGAACATAGATGCAAAAATCTTCAACAAAATACTAGCAAACTGAATCCAGCAGCACATTAAAAGGAGTATACATCATGACCAAGTGGAATTTATCCCAGGAATTCAAGGGTGGTTCTTCAATAAGTTACATGTAGATTTACCATATGACTCAGCAATTCCACTCCTAAGCGTATACCTAAGAGAACTGAAAAAAAATGTTTTCACAAGGCGTGTACAAGGTGAAAACTTATACATGAATGTTCAAAGCAGCACTTTTCACACTAACCGAAAGGTGGACACCACCCAAATGTCCATCAATAGATGAATGGATAGACAACATGAAGTATATCTATACAATGGAATATTATTCAGCCTTGACAAGGAATGAAGTACTGATACATGCTACCACATGGATGAACCTTGAAAACATTATATTAAGTGAAAAAAGCTAGTCACAAAAGGCCACATGTTGTATGATTCTCTTCATACAAAATGTCTATAATAGACAAATCCATAAGATCAGAAATCAGTTTAGTGACTGAAAGGGCCAGGGAGTGGGGAGGGAGAGTGGGGAGGGACTGTTAATGGGTATAGGGTCTCCTTTAGGAGTGATGAAAATGTTCTATAACTAGATAGAGGGATGATTATACAATACTTTGAATATACTAAAATCCATTGAATTATACACTTTAAAAGAGTGAGTTGTGTGATATGTCAATTATATCTTAATAAAGCTGCTCTTTAAAAGAAAGAAAGAAAGAAAATAATGGATTAAAGAATACCATATCACCTTGAGTCCATCTATTCGGTGGCCTGGTAAACTTCTCTGTATTAAGATGTCATTAAGAGTTCTCACTCATTGCCAATGTTGCTAGATGGGGTTACATCTTCCAGCATGCAATGTGAAATCCTTTGGGTAGTCAGAAACTGGAACTCAATGTCAAGTGAGGGGCATGGGATCCAGGCTTTTTCAAGCCAAGAAACACTATGTTGGGCTGATTTTGTCCTTTGCTCTCCATGAAGGTATTTGATCTTTTTAAGTACACTATACCTCATTATGCCAAACCAGAAATGAAAAGATCCTGTATTTTGCCCTTGTGCTTCATTGTGAACCATAGTCATATTCACATAGATAACTGAGATGAAGCTTCTAACAGTGGGGTATAAATGCTAAAGCTGCTGCTATAGAAACTGCCCTAGAAGAGCTTCTAGAAAGTAAAGGTGAAGCCTCGGTTAGTTCAACATGGATTGAGAGTTTTGAACAAAACCATATTTGAGACATTTAAATTGTATGACAATAGAACACCAAGTGAAATCATTAGAAATTCCAGGGTAAGATGATAAGTTTCATGTGACTTAGGTTTTTGACAACCCTACTGCATAAACCAGCAACTGTGTCCCAGGTACCCCAAAGAAAACCTATGATGAGTGGTCAGTTGCTTTGTAAATTGCCACATCTAAATTAAGAGGTAAATGAGTAGTTTTAAAATGAACTGTGATTCACTGAGGTTAGTAGTTTATTACTTGAGGTTCTACATTCTTCCTGGAGTCTGGTCCGTGTAGGAAAAGGCCTTTTCCTATCTTCTGAGATCCAGAAGCTTCAGGCTGGGGCAGACACATTTGGGACACATCCCAGGCACTGATTCCCCTGGCCTGCATTCTGCAACCCTTCTATACATCTGCTCCTGCCCCCTACCGGAGTCACATAGCTCATCTCAAGAACTATGGGTATAGTCAGTCTGCTCCGGTGACCGACATTTTTCCTTCTCTTCATCCCACTTGTCCTACTAGCTAGCTGGCAATGGCCACCTAACTCTAGAAGATCTCCCATTGCTTGCCCATTGAACATGTGCTTGGCCATTGTTTTAGGTATTTTCCATGGAGATGAGGAAACGGAGGCACACAGAAGCTAGGTAACTTGCTTGAGATCACACAGCTCTGACCTCCATCATATCCTCTCTACTCCTGGCTGAAAATCAGTAGCTAATTTGTGAGGATTAAATTATTATTATTAGTCCTCTGGAGCAGGGTGGCCCTTTCTGTCCAGTGGGCTTGGATTGGGAGTACATTTTGCAAATTAAGACCCAGACAGTCTGGAACAAGCATTTCCATCTATTTTAATAAACCTAAGTGAACCTAGGGTGAAGTTCTGCATAAACAGAGTTACATAATAATGCGTTTCACTGGAAAGGACATGTTTACATTTCATTACATTAACATGTTTACATTTAATGGAACACAAGAAGTGTCACTTTGACTTCATTTTCAAAGGTGATTCCTGAGTAGCATCTACAGCTTCACAGAAAAGCTTTCATACACCTAATAACTTGTGGAATAACGTTATGCACTTGAATATGTGCACACGCTGTTCTAAAAGCCTTTTCTCCCACTTTAGTAGTGTTGATGTTAGGAAGCATAGCCTTGGTCACTGTTCATCCATAAGGCATCTTGGCCCTTCCTGCTCCATCTCAACTCAATAGGCTCCACAGGAGAGAAACGAATCTAGAGGAACCAATTCACTGTAACGGGCAATGTTCCCATAAACAACATCAGGAACATGAGAGCTGTCAGAAGCACTGCAGTGGGTTTCTGTCATCATTTGATGGAAATTCATGCCACCCAAATAAATGCTATATTCACCTCTGGTTTCTATCCTGTGTAAATTCAGAGGATTAAATGAATTCAATATGTTCACATCCTGAAGAGCAAACTAGAGAATGGCTCAATTCATAAAAACCCCATAATCCCCAAGAACAAACCAAAGGCTTAAGATAGTCAAGCTAAGAAACTAAGAAATGAATCAAATAAATACATTAAGCAAACTTTCCCTTGGGTGTGTCATTTCTAAAAGAGAGAAAAGGGTGCCACGGGCTCAAATGTGGCTCCTTCTTGATTACTTAAGAACACTTAGGCAACTTTCAGTGGAATCGATCATTTGTAGCCTGAATGCTTTTTTTTTTCACTCAGACTTCCACATTGTCAATTAGTACCTAAAACAACTTATGTAATTTGTGCTTTTAGAATGTCAGGCGTTAAATTATTTTTCAGTACAACCCACGCAAATCCTGATTGGGCTTATTTGTTTATTTGTTAAATGAGGTAGGGATTCAGGGGAGAAATCATGGTGGGCAAAAAGGGTTTGGTTTTAAAATAAGAAGAGTTATAGAGAGAATACAGCTAATGATGAGAGAAGTGAAGCTTACAGACTTTTAAGGGGAATAAGCATACACAGAGCTCTAATAAAAGGCTCTATGTGATCAGGGCACAAAGTCAGAGCCCTCACAGGTGGCTTTGTGGGGAAAGGTATATGGCCTTGGGTTTAAAAGATAAGTTGGATTTAGGCAGATGAAGGCAGCAAACTGAATATCCACCAAGAGGGAGTTAGTTGCTCAGGAAAAGGCCAGTAGCCCCTTTGGACAGGACCTGAGCATGCATGACAGGAAGGAGGGAGAGGAGAGAGCTAGAAGAGTCAGTTGGAATCACATAGTAAATGGTTTGAATACAGAATGGATTAAAGAGGGAGCAAACACTAAAGGAGAAAACCAATTAGAAGACTATTGCAAGAGTCCAAGTCAGGCAAGAAGGCAGGAACTAGGGGTGGGAGCCATGGTGTGAGGAGGACACTGTGGGGAAAAGCATCATGGAGATAGTCTCGAAGGTCAAATTGAAAAAGATATGGTGACCCACACAGAAAAGCCACGATAACCAATAAACACTCTTTCTCCCTGTACCAACTCCTGAAATCTTCTCCCAAATGGGAGTCAATTATGATAAATCTGCAAAGGAGTAAATGAGAGATCAGTATGGAAAGCCTCAGTTGACTGAGTCAAGGAATAAATGAACATGTAGTCGCTTCAGGGACTTATTTGATTATTGGAAAGAAATGTAGTGCTGAGGCAAGATGCCAGGTGTGCAGCAGCAGGCATCACAGCTGGCAATGTACTCTCAAATCTGACAGTACCAATTCCCCCCTGAACACTGCTGCACACACACACAAGTCCTTGGATAGCATGTATTCACATGCTTAGGACAATTGCTCTAAAAAGACCCTATCTGGACATAAGCACTCTACATTAGCAGAGTGGTCTCAGTACATACTTTTGTGTCTCCATTTCTATTTTGGGGGATTTTTAGAATTATAAAACTCAAAAATGGAAAAGACCTCAATTTTTTTCAGCTGGGTCCAACCATTAGTATTCTCTCCATAATATTTTCAAGAAGCAGTCATGTAGTCTGTCCTTGAACATCTCCAGCGATAGGGAGCTCATTCCATCTTTTGATTGCCCTGAATAGTGTGTCTCTTTTATCCACTCTTCCATAACAATTACTGTGTCAATAATTACCCTAGGTGCTTTACCATCTTGATCTCACTTAATCCCCACTTAACCCTCAAATTTTATAGATGAAAAACCTGAGGATCAGATAGTGTGACTGGTCCAAAGTCATACAGATGGTGAGTGGCAGAACTGGGATTCAAGTCCCTAAATCTGTCTGACTCTGATGCTCCCTCCATTAGAGCTAAGTCTAAGCCAAAATCTGTCTGCCTCTAAATACCCCCCACTGACAGAATTATAGCATCCCTTCTTGGAAAGAGGACTGTACCTCTTTGAGGTACAGTTAGAGAAAGAAATCTTCTGGGTCCCTTTCATCAAAATGAAAGCCAAACAATGGGGATATATGTATATGTATAGCTGATTCACTTTGTTATAAAGCAGAAACTAACACACCATTGTAAAACAATTATACTCCAATAAAGATGTTAAAAAAAAAGGAAAAAAATAAGAAAGCCAAACAAGGCCACAGAGCAAAGCCTGTTCCCCAACATGCGGTACTTAGGCTTCTTCTCTCTCAGGTATCATCTTTGAGCATTTCTAACCAATAAATATGATAGCCACTTCCAAGCCCTCATCCTGCATGAGCTCCGACTTTGGAGAAATTTTCTCCTCTGTTTATTTCTGGGATGCTTCTTTCAACAGACATCTCTTGAGTTCTCACTATAAAGGAGACTCTAGACTGAGTTCTAGACAGCCACATGATGAATCAGAAACAGTACCGAGACTACAGGAGCTCCCAGTCCATCATGGAAGAGAGATGAGAGGCAATGATGACAATATAGGAGGGAAATGCTGTTCTAGGGGACGGTTGAAGGCACCCTTGGAGCATGAAGGAAAGAGTCACTATCTCTGCCTGGCCAGTTGGAAAAAGCTTCATAACAGCTGGGCTTAGTCTTGAAAGATGAGTAAGAATTCATTGGGCAGAGAGGGGGGATATTATATATTTAAATTCCTACTCAACATTATTACTGAGGCACCTAATAGTCAAAGCAAATTCTAATGTTCAAAACCAAATCCTTGGCTTCCCACATACCTCAACTTCTTCCCAGAGTCTTACATAGCTCTGTAAATGGTAAGCCCATTATCCCCACTGGTCAGGCTCAAACTCTTGGAGTCTTTTTTGACACTCTCTTTCTTTCATATCCAGTTAGTCAGTGAATCCTTTTGATTCTACCTTGAAAGGATATCCAAAATCTGACCACTTCTCACCACTTCCACTGTTACTACCCTGGTCTGAGCCCATCATCTGCCACCTGCATTATTGCAGTAGCTTCGAAACTGGCCTCCCTGCTTCTGCCCTTGTCCCCCACAGAGTGGTTGGAGGGATCCCTCTAAAACATTAGTATGATCGTGTTACTCTTATATCCAAAATCTACCATTGGCTTTCTAGCTCACTCCATGTAAAAGTCAAATTTCTTACAAGGGTTTACAAGGCCCTACATGATCTTGCCTCCCTGTTTCCATTTGGACCTCATCTCCTATTCCTGTACCCCTCACTCATTCTCTTCCAGCCTCATTGGCCTCCTTGCTGCTCTTTGAATACACAAAGCATACTTCTACCTTCATGCCTTTCCATTTGCCATCCTCTCTCCTGGGATCCTCTTTCCCCAGATGTCTGCATGGCTTGCATTCTCTCCTCTTTCCAGTCTTTTTTATTCAAACACTACCTTATTTAAAATAACATCCTCATCCTCCAACCACCACCATCCCACTCACCAAGGGTTCTCTCCCCCTCCTAGAATGTAATTTCCATGGTGGCAGGGATTTTTGACAGGTTTTTATTTTTCCTACTATTATGTCCCAGTTCCCAGAAAAGTACTTGGCACATAATAGGTACTCAATAAATAGCTGATGAATGAATGAATGAACATGGGAGTGGAGAGATAGAAGGACATGGAATAGATGACTTCTAGGTCACAATCAGGTAACAACTGAATATTAATTCACAGGGATTGAGAATACCCCAAAATGACCATATTTGCTGGGAATTAGGATAATCTTGGAACACTTTGGATTCAAGCTACCTATAAAACATGCTGAGAGAATTGTCCATGGGCCTTTATAATAATAGTACAGGCACTGGGAGGAGTGTGGGAAAAAGAGTATATTCATCAAGATAGGCTAGGCTTTGCTGAAATAATAAGCATCTCCAACTTTTAGCAGCTTAGCATAACAAAACTTGATTTCCAACTCACACAAGATCAGCTGCAAGTTACCAGCTCTCTCTTCCACCTGAGGACTCAGAGTCTAGGTTCCCTCCATCTTCGATGTCACTATTTCAACACCTGGCTTTCAGCATCACCAGGGCAAAGGAAGAGAGAGCTTATGGATTATACACTGGCTTTTAAATGCCTCATCTGGGAAATGGTATGTGCCACTAAAGTTTGCATTTCATTGTCTAGAACTAGTCACACAGCCCCAGCTAACTGAAAGGGGCTGGGGGTGTGGGAAGCACTTGAAATACTTGGTGAGCTCTACAGACTCTGCTGAGAGATCATGGAGAAAGGGGCTGTTTTGAGAAATTTGTGCTCTGGGAGTCATATTTAAGAAAGGAGCCCTTCTTACCAAGAGCACCTCATATAGCCACACAACTCCAGGAGCTTCCTATTTACCATTTGTACAGGATCCCCGCTTCTCACTCCCTGGGAACAAGAGCAAAGGTGCCCAAGGCCAGACATCAGCAGCCCTCCTGAGGTACTGGGTAGCTAGTGGCAGCTAGGACCCCAGTGTAGAAGTAGAGGTTCATCCATTTGTGCACTAAAACCTCCTCTCTCAGAAGGACCTTTGCTCCCTGTGCTTACCACCCCTCTTTTTCGCCGAGCTGAAGGGTTTTTTTTTCGTAAATGTCAGCCTGGCTTCCCTGGATTCGGGGAAACAATTAGATAAATATAGAGTCAGCCCACAATTAGACCAAGAGAACTGAGGACCCCTGGTGGCTACTAGTGGTAATGACCGCAGTCTTTTGAGAAGGAGATTATGAGAAACCTGATGGGGCTGAGGGATTAAGGGAGGTGAAGCCCCAGAGTTAGGAAGTTGGGATGGACAGGGATTTCCCTCTGACTATATTGTTCCATGAACAAGTATGCATTATTATCACCCCATAGTTCAGATGAGAGAACTAAGTTTCAGAGGCAATGACACATGCCTAGGTAGCTGGTGACAGCACTCCAATCTAAATCTTCAGATTTGTAGTCAAATCCTTCTTAGCTACAACCAGTTCCGGGGGGGAAAAACCCTTAGAGTTAGTGGATCATTCTCCCTATTCCTTCTCTTCTATGCAAAGGGAGTAAAATACTGCTTGAACATGCTATATATCAAAAGTCAAGTTTCTGCAGACTTTGGGGGGAAAGCTGTGACCTATGCAAATTGTGAATTCCCAGCAAAAGTGAAGAGAAGCCCTGCAAACTCAGAATCAAAATTCTAGCAACTTCTCTCTTAATATTTGATCAGAATTGGTGTTGACATATTGCATGCCACGAGTGAATGTTGGTTTATGTCTTCACTGTTGGACCACTTTCTGATTGGCTTGGCGTGAACCAATAGAGAAAGCTTTCTTGCTCTCACAAAATTTTCTCTTGGAGAAATGGTTTTCTAGGGAGGAAGGTCAAGAGGGTATATAAGAATATTTGTCTGTCCCTCAAATAGAAGAAATACATAAAGGAGTTTATGCAAAAATACTTGAAATTCCTCTTAGAAGACATCATAGACAGATGTTTTCAGCTTAGGTTGTTGTCAGGGAATTTCAGAGGTGCGGCAGACCATAGAAACTCTGATGCTCCTATTTGACCATCCCTGACAGGCTTTATATGAACAGCTCTAGTGACAAGTCAGGACTTCACTGTCTCAAAATACAGTCTATTGCATTTTTAGCTCTGTTTGTTCCAAATATAAACCCCTACAGAAATTCAACTGCAGTCCAGCCTTATGCAGACCAGTGAGTGAGGGCACATGGTCAGGCCTGAGGAATGTAATAAGACATCCTGGGAAGCACAGAATTATTTATTTTATATACTTTTCCTTAGAAACAGAGTGAAAGTTTGGGGGAGGGTAAGCAAAAGGAAGCCTTTCTACAAAGATTCACTTTTATTCTGCTTACTCTTAGAAAGCCTTATATAAGCACATTTCTCCAGCCTTAGAAATCAGCTGCAACCAGCATTTCAGACCCATGGAGCATGCTTGCCTCTTTCATGGCCCATGAGACAAGAAATACATACTTATAGGAAGATGGCCTTTCAAACATGACAAATGTGAAGCTCCTACCTGTCAGGTTGCTCTAAATAATCCAATTTTTAACAAGTATATTTTGTTAATTGGGAATAAAATGGATAACATTTTTATTAAATTGTTTTTCATGGAAAATTTTAGTAAAATGCATTTTGCAAGCCAGGGCCTAATGCCCATCCTCTTGTTTCAATCTCTCTTACTAGTGCCTTTGATTAGGACCTCATCTTTAACTTGAACCATTAGCATAGTTTACTTTGTCTCTGATTTTATGCACTTTCACTATGATGTCTCTAGGAGTAGAATTATTTTTATTTATTCTATGTAGGATTCACCAGGCTTCTTAAAACTGTGGATTCAAATTTTCAGCCATCTTCTTCCCCATTTCTCTCTCCTCTCTTTCTGGGACATCAAGTAAATGTATGTTAGATCTTCTCACTCTATTCCTTATGTCTCTTATCCGCCTTTTTCTTTTTTCCACATAATTTGTTTCTCCAGGCAGAATTGTGGACAGTATATTGTGACCTATCTTCCAATTCAATAACTCGCTCTTCAGTTGCATTTTGCCTTCTGTTAAACCCATTCATCCATTAAATTCTCAGTTTTCATTATTATATTTTTTAGCTCTAGTTCTATTTGATCCTTTTTTAAATCGTCCATATGACATTTTCTGTTACCTGAAAATATTTCCAAGCTTATATTTTATTTTTTGAAATATGATAAATTAGTTATTATAGTCTATGTCTCATAATTCTGATGTCTGAAATGTCTGTGAATTTGTTTTTGCCATCTATTCTTTTCTGCTGGCTGTAACTCACATTACATATTTTTCTTTGTATGCCTAGTTTCTTCTATGTGCTGACATATTATTGAAAAATTATTTGTAAGAATGATTTCAGGCCTAGGATGACAGCACCTGCCTATAGAAAGTATTTTAATTTGCTTCTGACAAATGCCTGGGGAAACTACCTGTCCAACACTACTTTAATCCAAATTCAAGGCTTCAGATTCTTGGGACCATCAAGGTGATGGGTATCTAGGCTACAAGTCCATGCAAAGGCTGGTTGCTACTGGTTCACCATTATCCTGAAAGGGTAGCTACTCAGTCTCAGTTTAAAGTGGCAGGAAGTCTTATCAAATTTCCCACTTGTCCCCTTTTCTCAAGAGGGCACCACAACCAGAGCTCAATTTCACAACTCTCTTATGATTCATCAAATGCCTTCAGGGCAAAATGACTTCTAGTGCCAGACTTCCTTCTCTGGGTTATTTTCTTCTTCTAGATTTTAGCCTCACTATTTTGGGGTGGTTTTTTTTTTCGAGATATTATTGACATATGTAAGTTACATGAGGATTTGACACATGTTTATATTGTGAAATGATTACCACAATGAAGTTAGTTAACATCTCCAGCCCCCTCACAAAATTACTTTTTTGGGGGGGAAGGGTGGTAACTTTCAAGATCTACTCTCCAAGTTTATAATACCTTATAATTAATTATAGTCACTATGCTGTACATTAGATCCCCATAAGTTATTCAATTTATAGCTGGAAGTTTGTACCTTTTAACCAATATCTCCCTATTTCTCCCCACCCTCAGCCTATGGCAACCACCATTCTACTCTGTTTGAGTTTGGGTTTTTTAGAGTCCACATATAAGTGAGAACATACAATATTTGTCTTTCTCTGTCTGACTTATTTCACTTAGAGTAATACCCTCAAGCTCCATCCATTTCATCGCAAATGACAGGGTTGCATTCATTTTTATGGTTGAATAATATTCCATTATGTATATGTACCACATCTTCTTCATCAATCCATCAGTGAACACTTAGGCTGTTTCCATATCTTGGCTATTGTGAACAATGCTTCAGTGAATGTTGAAGTACAGATATCTCTTTAAGATCCTGATTTAATTTCCTTCATATATATACCCAGAAGTGAGATTGCTGGATCATATTGTAGTTCTGTTTTTAATTTTTTGAGGAACCTCCATGCTATTTTCCATAGTGGCTGCACCAATGTACACTCCCACCAACAGTGGAGAAGGATTCCCTTTTCGCCACATCCTTGTCAACACTTGTTGCCTCTTGTCTTTTTGAAGATGGCCATTCTAACAGGTGTGAGGTGATATTTCACTGTGGTTTTGATTTGCATGTCACTGATGATTAGTGATGCTGAGCATCTTTTCATGTGCTTGTTGGCCATTTGTATGTCTTCTTTGGGAAAATATTCAGTTCCTCTACACATTTTTGGTCAGATTGTTTGTTTTTTTGCTATTGAATTATATGAGTTCCTTATATATTTTGGATATTAACCCCTTATCAGATGTGTGGTTTGTAAATTTTTTCTCCCATTCCATAGGCTTCCTTTGGATTTTGTTGGATGTTTCTTTTGCTATGCAGAAGCTTTTTAGTTTGATATAGTCCCACTTGTTGATTTTTGCCTTTGTTGCTTATAATTTTGATGTCATATCAAAAAAACAGTTGCCAAGACCAATGTCAAAGAGCTTTTCCCCTATGTTTCCTTCTAGTAGTTTTACAGTTTAAGGTCTTACATTTAAGTCCTTAATCCATTTCAGGTTAATTTTTGTGAGTAGAATAAGATGGGGTCCGATTTAATTTTTCTGCATGTGGTTAATCCAATTTTTCCAACACCATTTATTGAAGAGACTCTTATTTCCCCATTGAGTCTTTTTGGCTCCTTTGTCAAACATTAGTTGACCATATAGGCATGGGCTTTCTTCTGGGATCTCAATTCTATTCCATTGTTCTATGTGTCTATTTTTATGCCAGTACCATGCTGTACTGATTACTATAGCTTTGCAATAAAGTTTAAAATCAGGAATTGTTATGTCTCCAGCTTTGTTCTTCTTTCTTGGTATTACTTTAGCTATTCAGGGTATTTTATCATTCTGTATGAATCTTAGGATTCTTTTTTTGTATTTCTGTGAAAAATGCCATTGGAAGTTTGATAGGGATTTCATTGAATCTATAGATTAGACTCATTATTTTTAGCTTTTTAAGAAGCAGAAGTAAACAATACTCTCCTAACTACTGTCATCGTCCTCAGTTTCTCTTCCTTCCAGTTTCTCCTTCACAAGGTAACCAGGCATTCTTCCAAGGCACCGTTCTGATTGAGTCATTCCCTTGCACAATCCTTTCAAAAGCATACAGTTGACTCTAAAATAAAAATCAAATTCCTTTGTTTGGACAATTAGGTCCAAAACTCTCTTGCTCCATTTATTTATTTTACACTGAGTGTGGGTGCTCACTAGGCCAGGTTCTGCCTAATCTCTTGCCTCTTACCTCTCTTACCTCTTGTCTTACTCCAAACATAACCTACACTCCAGCCAAACTGGAACATTTACTGCCGTGTGGCAGACTTGGATCCAGAACACAGATGGGCTAACTTCCAGGTCAATGCTCTTTCTCCTACATCATGATCCCATAGGTGTAAGCCCATTCAATCTGGATATTTATGGATATTCTAATAAATTAACTAGACCAAAGTTCAACAAGTATTGATGCAAATTATAGTGGCATTTTTGTATTTCTTGTTGTTTTGTGGGCTATTTGTCTTGTGAGTTAGAAATTTCAACAAAGCATTACCTCTAGGGAGAGCAGAAGTCGGGGAGGACCCTCTGGGATGTAAGGCCTGGAAGTGAATTCTTCATCATCAACTTTTTGGCAATCTTCATAGTCACAAGGGCACCTAGGAATAAAACTTCAAGCTTCAGGCTTGTTTTCCCCTGACAAATGAGGGACCAATTGCCTGTGGAATTTGATTCCAGGATACTGGGAACATCCTCATCCAAATAAATTTACTCCCATCTGCTGGCGGTTGCCTGAATTTCCAGTGGACACTGAATCACACTAAAACAAAACAAAACAAAACAAAACAGAAAACATAATGTTTTGGAAGTAGTCAAACCTGGAAATAGGATTCTAGTTTGGGCCTCTACTGTTATGTGACCTCAGGCCAACCCCTTTTCCTTCTCTGGGCCTCAGTTTCTCCATATTACAATCCAGATGGTTGGACAAAATGACCTGGAATAGCCATTCCCACTTTTATCAAGCAAGGATTGTCTCTACAAGGATGCCTGGATGACCAGAGACAATGGGGGCAGAATTAATAGCAGTAGGGATGAGTTTTATTGATCCATTCCTGTATGTAATAGCCAGTGACATGCAGGTTCCACCATCTTCTTTTATTTCTACACTCATGTGAGAAGGAGACCATTTGCTGCAATAGTGGGGCAAAGGGAAAGGAAGGTGCAAGGGTGTTCTGCTCGTTCAAAAAGGCAGGGGACTATGAGACACATTTTTTTAAAGTTTGGTTCTAAGATGGTTAAGAAAGTGGGGATAAAGAGTTAAACACTTAAGTGTGGGAAACACTCAACCAACCAGGCAACTGGAGGTTTTCTGAGCACAAGTAGTCCCAACTCACTTCACCAAATACTGAGAGAAAGGAGAAGAGGGCTATATCTCTGTGTAAATGTTTTAGCTAACCAAGAGTGAACCTAAAATTCATTTTCATTGAAACCCTTCTCAGCGGCATGCCTTAGGAAGTTCAGCATTGGTGAACGTGACTGAGATCTATTTATCGATTGCCCATTTGGCCCATGTGCTCTGAAGGACGTCTTTCTGAACTTCATTTGTCAAGGATCTGAGAAGGGAAGGACAGAGGGGATTGGGTGAAGGAATTTCCCTATCCTCTGAGATCCTTTTGTTTCATAGGAGAGTGTTTGAGGTAGTGGAAAGAATAGTTAAAATTCCAGGCTTTTCCACAGGATGGGCCCAAAATGCAGGAGCATTAGAGTTGCCTGCTCTCCAGGGACTAACTCCCTTGAATATCTGAAACACTGGTCTTTGCCTTCTTCCCCTTCCACGGTGTCAGCCCTGGCTATGGGACAGTCACATCTCAGCGTGATCCCAGTTGGTGAACCCTTCCAGTTCCCTGAGCTTTGTCCTGGGGACCCAAATGTGTCCAGCTCTATCAGAATGTAGATTCAGCCAGGGCAGTCTAATTACCTCACTCCCTCACCACAAAAAACAAACTCCTGGGCACACGGTCTTCCAAAAGAAACGCACATTTTGCATTTTTGCAGAGAGAAAGAGCAGGACCCACCGGGTGCCCTAGGTGCGGATGCATGCCCAGCCCCCCTGCAGCCGATTCCCCTCCCCCTCCCCCGGGCCGGCCCCGCCCCTGTCTGTGTCTGTTGCTAGCAGGGGGACGACTGCAGAGGTCTGAAGGGGCGGGGAGCGGGCGGTGCGCTGGCTGCGGGCGGAGGCAAGAGCGCGCGCCTTTTTGTGCGGCTCCTGGCACCTGCCGGATTGCTTCTGCCAGTGCTACCGTCGGAGTGGGCGGAGCCAGCCGGGCTCCAGGCTGGGTGCCCAGTCGCAGCCTGGAGCGGCCGCAGACGGAGCGCACCTCGCACCTGCTGGGCGCGTCCTGAGGGCGCTGCGTCGGGCAGAGGTACTGGAGGACTGCTCCCCCTGGGTTCTGGGCTCCGGTCCGAACCCCGCGCTCCCTGCTCCCCATACTCTCGCTACTGTCTCCTTAGAGGCGACTCCTAGCGACCCCCCAGCTCCCTCTCTCCCCGCACTGCCCACACCCTGTCCCTTTCCCCGGCGGCTGACGGCAGTCTCTCGCGCCCTCCGACCCCCGGAGTGCCGTAGCCATGGGCGTCCGTGGGATGCTGCGAGCCGCTGTGCTTCTGCTGCTCATCAGAACCTGGCTCGCGGAGGGCAACGACCTCAGTCCCACCCCGAAGTTCCACTTCTTCGAGCTCTCCTCCACCGTGCCCGATGTCGTCCTGGACCTCTTCAACTGGTAAGCGGGAGCCGCCAGCCTGGGCATGGCGGTGACAGGAGAGGATAGGCAGCCTCGGACCTCTTGGACGGAGCGGGCTGGGGAAGACTTGGACCCGGGCTCGCCGAGCCCTGGCGTGCGGGCCCTGCCTATAGGTCCCTGGAGGTTGGTGGGATGGGAGTGGGGGCCGCGGGGGGCCCTGTGCTTCAGCCCACCTGTTACTGCGGCGCCTGACCTGACAGAGCCCCGCGTGTGCCCAAACTGCAGCCCCAGGGGGTGGGGGGGAAAGATGCTCTCACCCCAAGGTCTGCCATCCATCCCCCGGGGACCAAGGCCCCTAGTAGCTTTTCCCAGTCACGTCCTTTGGCACCTGTAGGATTGGGGGAAGGGGGTACAGGGTGATGAGAAATTCACAAAACATAGACAGTAGAGACACCTGTTTGAGTCCGGATTTTTTTTCTATCCCATGAGGTGCGTGCGTGTGTTCCTGAATGCGTGTGTTGAGCAGTGAGGGACCTTTTCCGATGCTGCAGATAGAAATTATTGACTCAACTTCATCGTAGCCCAGACAGTGCGATCGGCGGCTGTATAGCATATAACCTTGTGGCCTGAGATGGGTGCATTTTTGTACTTGCTTCCTGTGAAAACATTTGAAGATTAGCTGTTTGATTTCAAGTTTGTTTGGGTCTGCAAATAACTGAAGAGATGTTAAACAGTCAGCCTTTACATGTAGATCACATGGAAATGTGTATTTGTGGTGGCCACAGATCCTGAGTGCTGGCATATGGATAATGTGTGTGTGGTCCTAAACAGGCAGAAATGCGTTGCTTTAATTCAGGAATCATTCATGTGCACACTTTGAAATTTTGTCATTAAAGATGATGAGATTTTTTTTAAAGATGATTGAGAATAATTTTTAAAATGGCAAACCAGAAATGAACATGTATTAGGAAAAGGGGGCATAGTTGGGCAAGGTTCCAGCAGACAGCTCTGCAATGTCCTCAACCCAACATACCAAACTGCGCTAGTGAACACACACATACACACACACACACACACACACACACGAGAGAGATTTGCAGAGGCTGACATTCCATAGTCAATGCATCAAAGATCCTAAGAGTCATAGTGATGCCCAGGGCCTATTCTCATTCACAAGCCCCTTTTGGGGAAAAGAGCCCCCCATGAAGGACTAGGTGAATTGGGTGGGCACATCAGAGACTTCTGGAAAGGCCAGCTCTCTGCGGGGTTGCGCTGGGTCCATTTACATGTGCTCACCCAAGACATGTCTAGGCTGGAAGCACATGCTTAGCCAAAGAGATCCCTGCTCCAAGAATACATGTGTTTTTGAGGACAGCCCTGAACCCCAAGAATCAAAAATGATGATTGATGAGGGTCATAAAACTCTGCTACATGAGCAAGGCTGTCTCTCTGTGTCATATGTAATATGCCAAGTCTTAGAGGTGTACAAAAACAAGATTCACATAGACGTGACAACAAAATGCTGGCCTTAGCCTAGGTAGGGGAAATGTGACTGAGCTAGAGAACATAGACTGGTGGGATCAGCTCATGGGAGTACTGAGGGTGAAAGATGACCTTTCCTGGGGCAATCAGGTGCCCCCAGAAAGAGGACTCCCACCAACCTGGAAAGCTGCATCCAGGCTGATGGTAAAGTGGGGCTCCTTAGGGGGCTGAAGTAATACATTATGTGAGGGCTCACACCTGCCCACACCCTCTTCTCTCCACTTCCCCTACAGTTTCCCCCCATCCCCCCAATTCTGCCTGGTAACAAGAATCCAGTCTTGAGGCCCCACCCTTTGGATTAAAGCTGGGGAGGAGGAGGGGGGAAGAGGAGTCTGCGTCGCTGCTGTGCTTCTGGCTGACTCACTGCAGGGATGGAAGGGAGCGGGGAGAGACGTGTACATGTATGACTGTATATGTCTGCATGTGTGCAGGAGGGAAGGCCCTGGCAAGTTGATGCTTAGGGTGCTCTTTGTTGTTTGTTTTCTGAGAAGCAGTGTGGCATTCACTGATGACCAATATTTACCAATGACTTCTCTTTCAGCAAAAGTTGTGCAAATGAAGCTATGGTTCACAAGATTTTGGACAGGGTGCTGTCGAAATATGATGTCCGTCTGAGGCCCAATTTTGGAGGTAAGACACGTCCAGATACTAGAGCTGAGATACAACAAGCCAGCCCCACCCAGTGAGCTGACCAGGAGCAGTCCTCTAGACCGGACACTTGTGCCTCTCCAAACCCCACCTTCCCGACCCTGCAGAGACCTGTAGCAGAGCACTCCCAGGCCCCCAACCCACAGGCCTTTCACTCTGCCCCTGGAATTTCTCCCATTTCTCCGCCTTCTAATGCAAGAGGCCTCTGCCCCCTCCACACTCCTTTACAGTGGCACGGAGCCTGAAGCACACTCCCTGGGGTGGCTGGAGAAGCACTAATCACAACAGGTGTGCTTCTCATGCTAGAGTTTTCTGCTTCATCTATGGGGAGGACACGTGTTCCACCTGTGAACACATTCTTTGCACCCTGGGCACTTACCCCATTCAGCTGGCTTATAACTAAGGGCATGGACTTCTCTGCCTAGTTTACTTCACCCACCTGGGTCCCAGGCACTTCTGCTTCTGCTCCCCCTCCCCAAGACTTCAGCTCCTACCAAGTTCAGTTTATTCAACACACTGCAGTCAGCATGATCTTTATTAATCCCACCTAACCACCTCAGGAACTTTTGATGGCTTTATTTAACTGCAAAATAAAATCTAAACTCCTTAGCCTAGCACTCAGATCTTAAACACAAAGGTGAGAAATGACAAGGAAACTGAAATACAAACCTCCAGGAAGCCAATACATCAATTTCTCCTCTTATTTCTGCCTAGCCTCACCTACCCCTACCCCTGGCTTTGGAAAGGGTGACTGGCTTCCATCACACAGCTTTAAAGTAACAGGCAACCTTCCCTGACCCCACAGAACAGGAATAGCATTCTCTGGCTGAGGGGACACCCAAGAAACCCAGACCAAGGACAGACAAGAGGAAGGGTGCATTAAATAGACATTAGTCACATTTTGGCTCAGAGGAAACAGAGAAAGAGCTAAAAAGTAGGGCGGCTAAGTCAGAGAAAGCACTCTCCTTCCTGCAGGTGGTAGAACTAGACACCCAATCTAAAGGGTTAATAAATGCTAATATTCACATTTGTACCTATGAATAGAGGTCTTCTGAATACACAAAGCCTCCACCCTAAAGGGCACACAGCTGTTAGCACTTGCCTTTGTGCTAGACCACTGGGGGGCTCTGTGATTTGCTTAGGGAGCCCCCTTGAAAACCAAGTTGATCGCCCTATGCCCTAAGGTTTGGAGGTTGGACATTTGACTGGTATCCCATTGGCTCCTTTGCTTCCTCCGAGTGTGAGGGCAGAAGGCCGTGCTGTCCCTGGATCCAAGGTGAGCGTGCACTGGGGAGTGGGAGGCTGGAGTGGAGAGGGCAGAAGGTAAGTTCTTTCATTATAGAAATTCAGGTGTTAGGGCACAGCCAGCACTCCATTGCATGACACTGGTTTTAGACCAGTTGCACCAAGCAACAGTGGGTGTCAAGGGTGTAGCTGTTACATTTTCTCAATTCATTGTTTTCCTGTTTCTCAGCAAAGGCTAACCAACAGCCATTCAAGTATATCAAGCACGTTCTCCTCGCTGCTTCAGGTTGCCATCTCTGCAGGCATCCGGGGCTATGGGGACAAAACAGGGGCAAGGACCACCCTCTGGGGATTGTCAGGTGTGGCTGGCCCATGGTATCTCCAAGGCACCTCACCAACATTTTTTGAGCTAACTTGGATTTGTTTACACCTGATGCCTAACCTCCTGGGTTACCTAAGCTTTATGGGCATGCAGACCTGGGGAGTATGGGAATAGCTGGGTCCCCAGTTTGGCCAAACAGTAGATGAAGGTGGGAGAGCAAGGACAATGCAGGACCTTCTAGCATTTAGACAGAAGGAGGAACTACAGACTCTAAGTCTGGGGCTGTTTTATTGGGTTGGGGGGAGGCAGTCAATTGGAGAGCTGGGCCAGGGGGTTTAGAGTTGGGGTAGTCCATGACTCCCACTAGACACAGAATCAAATTTCCCTCTGTGTTTGAAGTGAAGTAGAGTTTCAGAGCTTAACACGCAGGCACACACGCCCCCCACATGCAGAGACATGACCTAACTGTGATTGGGTTCAAATGGGAGACATTCCTTCCTTGAGAAGAGGAGGATGAAGAGGAGGAGGAGGGACCAGGGAAAGTTAACAAAGCTGCTTCTTTCTGAGCACGTGCTGCAAAAGGCAGGTCCCTAAGGCCTTTGCTTAGCCCATCACCTGGTATGACATAGGTGTGGAGTGAAGGAATAAATGGGACATCTTCATCATTCCTTCATTTACCTCCTCTTCCTCTGGTACTCTGATGGATGCGAGGGAGGAAGTAGAGTTGGGTAGCAAAGTTTCCAAGAGGGAGGGAAGTAATTACCCCCTTCCACTTTTTCTGCCTTCCTGAGTCCATCAGGAAGGACAGTGATGGGATATGGGACAGAGGCCATCATCCCCGAGATAGCATTTAGATACCTTACCTGGAAGCATCTTGTTCCCCTCTGTTATCCTTGTAAGGATGTGGGATATCTTAGCTAAGCTCTTGTTCTGACCACTACTAGCACATAAGGTATTCCCTCCTAATTTAGGTGGATAAATTAGAAAAAGATCCCAGGTCTCCTTCCTCCAGGCCACAGTCCTGGACCAAGACTCATGCCTTGGTGAGGGGAATGTGGACTGCACTTCAGTTCCCACTTGCCTCTTCAACTGGGAATCTTGGACAAAGCTGAGCCCTGGCACTTTAGGGTTCAGGTCCCCAGGATTCTGCTGTAAGTGATTGGATTGCCTGAATGACACAGAATGGTCTAGGATTATAAGTTTGACACTAGAGTGAGGTAGTTGAGGGGATGACTGCCTGGCCCTTCTGGGGCTTGTTGCCTGCGTAACACAGCCTCCATCCTCATCTAAACGCATGTGGGGAGCCTGAAAGGCTGTAATAAAAAAACTGCCTTTCTAGAAACCCCTGTCACTACATAGCGATCATTCACAATAGCTGTGAATGCTATGCCTTCACACAGAGGCCCATTTACTTCTCAGCTGCCATTCATACGTGGATTCCCAATAGCACTTTGCAGCTCAGCTTCTAGGCAGCCAGCCTGCAGTGAAGCCAGCAGGCTGAATTGGAAGCGTCACACGTGTTTCCATAACAGCTATGTGATGTAATACACATAGAATAATGGCTTAGCTGTGAGGCCCGGTGAAGAGTTTTGAGTCAATGAGGAAACAACTAAAATGTATTTTTCCACAGTACTTTATAGTCTAGTACATATTTGCACATCCATTATCACATTTGAATGGGCAGCACTAACACCTAGTCCTGAAAAAGAAAGCCAGGAGGCAGAAACAGACAGACAGACAGACAGACACACACACACACACACACACACACGCACACATGCACATGTACACGCACAAATTCAATCACAGTTACATATTAACACACACAAACACCCTCACCCATGTACTCACTCACATGAACACACAAATTCACTCACACACATATACACCCTCACATACACTAACACACATGCTCACACATTTGCATACACACATGAACATGTTCATACATTCATTCTCACACAAACGTGCTCACATACACAAACACACTCACAAATTCATTCAAACACACCCACATACATCCACATGCTCATGCATTCACTTATACTTGCACACAAACATCCTCAGATATACAAACACAAATTCACTCACACACATAGACACACACACTTCACACATGCTTTGTCATTCACACACATGAAGATACCCACATGTTCACTCACACATGCACACATATACAAACATGTCTACATATTTGCCAACTCAGAAACACACGCACCTGAACATGCTCACACATTCACTCATACCTGTATAGTGACATGCTAACACATATGGATATGCTCATGGGTTCACTTGCACATCAGCATGATCACACACTCACTCAAACACACACATTCAGCCACACACACATGGACAAGTTCACAGATTTTCTCAAGCACATAAACATGCTTACATACACCCACACTTACACACTCACAGTTATAAGTGTGATGGGTGTGAGTGTAGAAGTGTAATCATTTATCACACTTATCACTTGCATGTGAACAAGGTCACACACACAAATACATTCATATATTCATACAATGAACTTGCTCACTCACACATACATACACCCATAAGTTCACTTACATTCCCAAACACAACTTTACACACACAAACATAATCATGCATTCACTTACACATGGACATGCTCACAGATACACTAAGTGAACAGCCTCACGCAAATAACCTACATATTCACTCCCACACAATACACTCAAATACACACACATGCTGACGCATTCATTCACCCAGAAATGTGCTCACACATTCACTTATACAGAAACATGCTCACATACATGAAAACACTCACAAATTCACTCACACACATACAAACAAGGTTACAAACACACCCATGTTCACACATTCCCTTGCACATTAACAAGCTCACATACACTCACACAGTCACACATTCTCTCATACATGATCACACAAACACATTAACTCATAATTCACTCCCACACAACACACTCAAGCATACAAACATGCTGAAATACACTCATGTGCACACTGACACATTCACCTGCACATGAATACATGCACAGATTTACTCAGGTATGTGAACATGCTCACATACACTCATGCACACAGCTCACGCATTCATTCACACAAAAACACATGTTCGTTCCCACATGGACACATTCACATGAACTCACACAAATATGCTCATGCACACCACAAATCTTGTTTTGGGGCTCATTTCTCTTAAGTTTTTTATCAAGAAAACGTTTAGAAAAAGAGTGCTTCATTGCCTTATTTTTTTCTTCATTTTGGCCTGACTCTTTCTTTTCAGCATATTGTGAGCCAGGCCCTACTCTAAGTGCTTGGGTTGCATTAACTATGAGATAAGTGCTATCATTATCCCCATTTTACTCATGAGGAAACTAAGCTCAGAGAGGTTAGGTAGCTTATTCAAGGTCACATAGCTAGTAAGTGCCAAAATGGGGTTCAAACTTCAGGCGGTCTGGCTCCTGAGTCCATGTTTTACCCTTTTTCCTACACTGCATGTAATAGTGTCTTCCTGTATTGTAGGTGCCCCTGTGCCAGTGGGAGTATCTATCTATGTCTCCAGTATTGAACAGATCTCAGAAATGACTATGGTAAGTGTGTCAGCTCCAGCCATGAGACAAGGAGCAGGGTCATAAGCCTGTTGTTCTGACCTGCAGCAGAGGCCACATGGAGGGCACAGTAGGTTTTGGAAACTACAGCCACCTGAAATTAAAAATAAATAAATCTAGATGTATTACAGACATTAAAGTGAAAGGCTTATGATGGTTTTAAAATATAATATAGGATATTCTTTTAGTGTCTTTGAGATAGGTAAGGACTTTTTAAAAAAGACACAGAAAACACAAACTATAAAAATAAATACTGGTAACTAAACTATATTAATATTCTCTTTAGCCAAAACTTCTGGCACTTCTGTTTTGCAAAATAAAAAAGCAAACTGAGCATGACAAGTTTGAAAGGATAGTTCAGATTGGACTAAAATATTTGCAACACAAAGGACTGGTATTGAAAATACACATAATTCCTGTGAATTAATAAGAATATTTTTATTTTTTTAACATCTTTATTGGAGTATAACTGCTTTACAATGGTGTGTTAGTTTCTGCTTTATAACAAAGTGAATCAGTTATACATATACATATATCCCCATATCTCTTCCCTCTTGCGTCTCCCTCCCTCCCACCCTCCCTATCCCACCCCTCTAGGTGGTCACAGAGCACAGAGCTGATCTCCCTAGGCTATAAGGCTGCTTCCCACTAGCTATCTATTTTACGTTTGGTAGTGTATATAAGTCCATGTCACTCTCACAGAGTGAGAGTGAGAAGAATATTTTTAAAGCAATAGAAAAATGATCAGAAAATTTAAACAAGAACTTCACTTTTGTGAAGAAAACCAAGTAGCAGATAAACTTATGAAAAGATGCTTGACTTTATTATTAATCAGTGAAATGCAAAATAAGACCACAGTGAGAACCCATTACATATCCACCAGACTAGCAAAAAGTCAAAAGTCAGACAGTACCAATGTTGGTAAGGCAGGAGCATTGGGAGCTCTTATCTGCACTTTATAGGGGTATAAACTGGAACTTTTGCTTTATAGTTTTTATTTCATTGTGATTTTGATGTGTATGGTGTCATCACATAATAATACACATAGTATATTCATATAAGGGAATAGTATCCAGCAATGCAAGTGAACAAATTTTAATTACACACATCGACCTGAGCAAACACACAAACATAATGTTGAGTGAAAGAAGCAACTTATGAATACATAGTGTGATTCCATTTAGAAAAAAATTTTAAATAAGTCCAACTAAGCAATATGTTTCTTAGAAATACATAGACAATAAAACTTAAGAAAACATAGAGAAAAAATAGAAAAAGCAAGGGATTATTATCATTAAAATCTAAGATAATGGTTACTGCTGGGAGGTGTGGGAAATATGTTCTGCAAGAGACACGTTGAAGATTGATAGTTATTGGGAATATTCTATTTCTTAACCTGAATTTTAATTTTATGGGGCTCATTTTATTATTCGTAACATTGAACACTCTTACATATGTTTCGTTACGCATCTATATTTAGGATGTATTTCATACACCTGCATACACACAAACACCGAGGACAGAAAGCTTACAACTAGGATTTACCTTTCTTTCCTCAGGACTATACTATTACAATGTTTTTTCATCAGACCTGGAAAGATCCACGTTTAGCATACTATGAGACCAATCTGAACCTGACCCTGGACTATCAGATGCTTGAGAAGTTCTGGGTCCCTGACTGCTACTTTCTAAATAGCAAGGATGCTTTTGTGCATGATGTGACTGTAGAAAATCGCGTGTTTCAGCTTCAGCCAGATGGAACGGTGCGGTATGGCATCCGGTGAGTTCCCCCAGGGACCTGGGGGTCACCATGACAGCCTACCTTCTTCCCATTAATTATCCCATGAACACACTCCAAGGGACACACAGAGGAGCCCACTGCTTTCCAAATCTCTCTTTCACTGCCCCCCTCACTCAGTAGTCAAAGTGGAACCTTCAGAGTTTCCCACAGCCATCCTTGGCTGTCCTGTCCCCACACCTTGCCTTATGCTGTTGCTTCTGTCTGGAATGACCCGTTCCTCTTTCCACGAGTCTGAAGCTTTCCTATCCTTCAATCCCTAATTCAAATGCCCTCTTTGTCAAGAAATCATCTTTGATACTCTCAACTGGAAGAGCTCTCCCTTTGCCTTAGCATTGAATGTATATTCTGTTATTTATTTGTGTCTTTTCTCTCCCATGCAGTGAAGGAGGGGGACTGGTCTCTGCCATTGATCATATATGCAACATGCAGGGGCCCCAAGGGTGCGCAGTGTGCGTATATTGCCTATGGCTTTGTACAAACAGAATGTGTGCACACTGGAGCTCCCCACTGGCCTATTTATAGCATAGCAGACAGTCACCAAAGCCCTCCGCACAGCCTCATCTCTTACAAAAAGTCTCTTAAGACAAGCATGAGACATAAATTTAGCTCAGAAAATGTCTCCAAGAGGGAGCTACTAGGGTACAGCTCTTTCTCTGTGGTTCTCTTGCTGAATCCCTTTGTTTCCCTCTTCTTTCTCCATCCACTTTCCCATGGACCCAGACACTGGAGTCAGAGAACAACAAAGCTTACAGGGAACAGGTCACTGGTCACAAAGGGGGCCTCAGCTGATTAATGTTCATGTAGAATTCACAGAAAGGAGATAAATACACACACACACACACACACACACACACACACACACACACACTACCCACTGTACAAAATGGAAATCACTTCAAGAGTTGAAAGGGACAAGGGTGGTATAAGCAACTGGGAAAGGCAGGACAAGGAAGGGGCCAGAGCTTCCCAGCTGGGGCTGCAAAGACCTCTTCTAATTATCCTCTTCCCCATTGTTCACTTCTCCCACTTCCCCAGGTCTTCCAAGATCCCTCCTCAGATTCCTCTCTTGGACCTACCACATGACAACTTGAAGCCCCATTCCATAGCTCACCTCAGATATATTAATCCCTCCTATCCATTTATACCCACTGGCATTTTGCTAAGCCCCAGTACCCTCATAAGCAATGCACAGAGATGGGATTGCTGCCGGAACAGCTCCCATGGCCAAAGGTAGGCCGGGGCCACTGCCCACATCGGTACCCGCACACCACACACAGGCACTCCACAACAGATCTGGTGTTTCAGCTGCTTCAGTGTAGCGGTTTCCTCCTGACAGCTTTGCTGCTCCTTCAGCAAGAAAGTCCTCTTTCTGCCTCTGCATTCAGTTTCCTCAAGGACCCTTCCCATTCTGACACCCTGAGGCTTCCTGACATGCCATGTATCTGTTGTCATCTGTGTAAGTCCTACCAGACTTTTGGGTGTCTGTCACATACAAATTCCCTCTCTCCTCCTTACACAACTGCAACTCATCTTTCCTCTAGGAGGGAAGGAAGCGTGCGGGGCGGGGGCAGGGTGGGGGAGGAGAAAGAAGGAGAGAAGAAAGGGAGGGAAGGAGGACCCAGCTCTAATGTGGCCAGTGTGGGAAGGTGTTAGGTGGGTCAGTCCTTGGGGTGCCTCTCCCCACCCCACCCCTTCAGTCTTCTCAGGAACAGTTACTTGCCTGGGCTTGACTCACTTTTCTGTTCCTTTTGCTTTTCCTTTGCAGGCTCACCACCACAGCAGCTTGTTCCATGAATCTGCAAAAATTCCCTCTCGACAAGCAGACCTGCAAGCTGGAGGTGGAGAGCTGTACGTATGTCTCCCAAGGCCCCTTTTTTCCCTACCCAGCATTGGGGCCGTGATGAAGCCAAAGGCAAACTTGACAGTGAGAGGGCCTGCATATCTCCCCTACTCCCTCCCTCCCCCATTTCTCTCTCTCCCAGGTAGATAGATGATAGATAGATAGATAGATAGATAGATAGATAGATAGATAGATAGATAGATAGAGACAGAAAGACAGACAGAGAGGGGTATATATACGTATGGTATCAGGGAGAAGGTGGCCTTTAGGCTATAAAGAGTCCCATAGGGAAATGTGCCTAGCTATGGGAAAATTGTGCACAAGCTAATGGGTAGGAGCATATCTCTTTGCTGTGCTTTCCTTCCTGGATAAGAAACTTCAAACTGAGAGTTCTCTTTCCATGTGACCCCCTTCCTTATGCTCAGACCCACAAAACACAAAGGTACCCCAATATTGCAGGTTCCAACTACCCTTTGGTTTTCACAAGCTCCTCTGGTGTGAAATCTGCCTATGCCTGCTCTCTGAGATTAACTCTGTTTCCTTCCCCCTCCTAGACGGCTACACAGTTGAAGACATCCTATTATACTGGGAAGGCAATGGGAATGCCATCCAGGGTACTGAGAAGCTGCACATCCCTCAGTTCAGTTTCCTAGGAAAGACGATGACTAGCAAAGAGGTGTTTTTCTACACAGGTGGGTCTGACCCCCTCCTTCTCTCCTATCTCCTGTCTCTTTTGTACCCTAGGAAATTCCTGGTAACCTCTGCCTTTGACCTCTAGACTCTCTTCTTCCTTCTTTCCTATTCCCTTCTTGTTCTGGATACCTTCCAAAGCCCCCTTCATAAAGTCCCAATGGCTTACCCTCTGCCAATGAGAAAATGTGTGTGGAAGCAGTTGGCCAGGTTTGACACTCCACAGGCCTCCTTCCAGGGCCAGCCTCTCCCCTTCCATCTGTTGTAGCTTTGAAATATCTCATGTCTTTCCCATTTCAACTTCAGTTGACATGGAGAAAGTGAGGAAGGAAGGAAGAGATAGCAGACTTGCTACGCCATATGGGCCTGCTGACACATGCCATTGTCACTGGCCTTAAGGCAGCAAATGGGGTCAGGTCTACATACTGCCCAGACTGTAATATTAGAGGCTGAACTGGCCATTGGTTTCCCCCCCACCATCGTGTACTTTACTCGGAAAATCCCCTCACCCCTACCACCCTAATACCAGTATGTCTACCTGCCAGGTTCCTATGTGCGCCTGATAGTGAGGTTCCTGGTCAAGAGGGAAGTCACCAGCTACCTTGTGCAGATCTATTGGCCTACTGTCCTCACCACTGTTGTTTCCTGGATATCATTTTGGATGAACTATGAATCCTCTGCAGCCAGGGTGACAGTAGGTAGGTCCTGTTCCCATCCCAGGAAGGAACTTGGGTTGTCTTGCTCAGAAAAAAGTTGAAAGTAAGGAACAGTGTGTGACTGCACAGGCAAGGAAACAAGATGGGACCTAACAGGCACACTACAGGTGCCCAGCCAATCCACAGCAGAGAGACCAACATTGGAGACAGATGTGAAAAAAACATCAGGGTTGGGATCTTGGTATGTTGGGTCCAAAGTACCAGAATTCATTATTTGCTGGATACATAAATGAATGGACAAGTCACAAATTTAGATCAGAAATGCAACACAATAAACATTGATTAAGCAACATATCAAAATGCCCAATTAGGCAGCAGAGGGCTTCTAGATGAGCTGCTCCTGGCAAGTGTCTAATGGAATGCTGAGACAAATGCTATCAGAGTCCAGAGGAGGAAATGACCCAGGTAATGACCCAGATCTTATCGGCTAAAACTGCACCAAGAAAGTATTGCTCAAACTGGGTTTTGAGGACTTCCAGGAGGGTGCCTGGAGCACAAGCTGGGGAAGTGGGGAGAGTAGCAGAAAGGCAGCTTGGGCTGACTTGGGAAGAACATGAAATTCCATTTTAAGCAGTTGGAACTTCATGTATAAGCAATGGGGAGCATCAAAGGCTTTTGAGCAGTACTAAGGAGGGGCCTAAAGAGATCAGCTCCCAAATTTATTTGGTCCCACTCTGCAGAATGTCTGTGTATCCCAGACCCTCGTCTGCTTTCTCCTTCACCATCTTTGGGGCAGACTTTTCAGCCTCCTTCTTTAGAAGCACACACTACGCTAAACCTTTATATTTATGTAATATTTTAGGGGTCACAAAACTTTCTGAGGGATGGACTACAGGAAAGCTTACATACTAGCAGGCAAAGGGGGAAAGGACCATCATAGGGCAAAACGGGGCTGGACATGTAAATCACTATGAAACCATGGCTGGAGATTTTTGACTTGATCCTAAGAGCAATGGGAAATCACTAAACTATTGAAGTACAGGTTGGGTGTAAAGATGGGGGAGGAGAAGCAAAGATAGCAATTGAGCCAGGGCCCTAAGCCTGGTAAGCTGAAGGCCTTTTGCTGAGGGCCCTCTCAATCTCAGAGATGGCCTTTGCTCCCTTCCAGTGGGGTGTGGGTCTGATGGCTTGCCAAGAACTTCAGCCACCTGAGGGGACTAACCCTGTGCTATGTTGTTTATAGGTTTGACTTCAATGCTCATCCTGAATGCCATCAACTCACATCTGCGGAATAAACTCCCCCAATTTTCCTGTATCAAGGCCATTGACATCTATATGGTTGTATGCTTCTTCTTTGTGTTCCTGTCCTTGCTAGAATATGTCTACATCAACTATGTTTTCTACAGCCGAAGAGGACCTCAGCGCTCTCAGAGGCAACTCAGAAGAGCCCAAAGAGTCATGACCCGCTACCGCTACCAAGAGGCGATGCAGGTTTGGCTTTTTGACTGACAATCTGCTTTCCTTGAGCACTTCTTAAACCTAAGATTAGCACTTGACCCTTTCAAATTTCTTAGCTCCTTTAATCCTCATACAACACACACATGCGCACACATGCACGCACACACACACACGCACATGCACACACACGCACACGCACACACACGCACACACACACGCACTCCAGGTAAGAAAGAAGTAGAACAATTTATCATCACTCCTTTATAGGTTGAGTCATTGTCCAAGGTCATAAGTGGCAGAGCTATAGATTTCCCAAGACCTTTGGGCTTCAAATCCAGTCTACTTAGCATGCCTCCAGTGGCAGGCAATGGAGCCAGAGGGAAAGGGAACACAGGGAAGCTGAAAGGAAGAGACACCAGAGAGGCTGACCTAACCCTCCTTCCTTTGCTCTTTTGACTCCGAAAGCCATGCTGAGCATTTTGCTGCTGGCAGTACGTTAATGTCCCTCCTTTACAGGGAACTTACCCCCACCTGCCTGAGGAGGTCTTGCCTCTGTCCACTACACAGCACTCCAGAGGTAGCAGCTGCCCCAGAGGGGCAGCAAGAGCCATGAACTTCCCTTGCATGCTAACAGCCTCTCGGTTCTGTTCCTCGGCACCTTGCGCACAAGAGACCCCAGGAAGAAGAGGTGGCTTTCTCAGTGGAAGAGCCCATCAGTCATGTTACAAGTACTCATGAGGAAAGTCCCCCCCCCCATGCTCCCTAAAAGTGATTGTACATGCAGCATTCGACCTCATGAGTCTATCCACTGTCTCCTTAAAGGATGACCAGTTGCACATAGAAGATGAAAATGGCTCTCCTCCCTCCAGACGGGTGTGGGCTGGCCTAGCAAGCCCAGAAAGCCTCGGCTCTCTAGCCTCCATCTCAGAGCAGGCACCTCTGGCCTCCTCAGAAAGCCTCAGCTCACTGTCTTCTCTCTCGGACCAGTCCTGGCTGGCCACTGCAGAAAGCCTGAGTGACCTGCCATCCACCTCAGAGCAGGCCGTGCCCAGCTATGGCATTTGCATTAATGATATTGATATTGATGACAGTGTTATTCCTACTGAAATCCGCAACTGTGCAGAGGCCCATGGCCGTGCTGAGACCTGTGACCCAGAAGACCCTGAAGAGAGCTCCAACTCCGATGAGAGCCAAGACCATGGCCCCAGTAGGAAGCATCTGCTTGTCCACAGCCAGAGGTGTGTGCAAGAAGCAAACTACAACCTTGAGGAGATCCATAACACCCTTGATGAGACCCATAGCACCCTTCATGACATTTGTAGCTTGCCTGATGACGTCAGAGTTGAGAGTGGCTGCCTTGACCTTGAGAAGCAACTCAAGTATAATGTTGACAGTACCTGCAGCCTTTATGGTAATGTTATGGGCTTTGATCCAGACAAGAACACTAACTCGGAGTCTGATGACAGTTCCCCCCCAAGCCCTGGGTGCTCCTTCAGTAAAGGGTTCTCTTCCAAGCTCTTTCACCCTGACTACATCCCTAAGGTCGACCGGTGCTCCCGGCTCCTCTTCCCTCTTGCCTTTGTGGTGTTCAACATTGTTTACTGGGTGTACCATATGTATTAGTTCCATAGTGTCCCAGAGTGACACTATGCTCCTTTCATAGTTCCTTTTGGTTCCGTTTTACCTTCTTTTCTTTTTTCGTTTTACTTTGTGGTTATTTGGGCAGTTGAATCAGTTCCACCTTTCTCTTTACAAACATGAGGTGGGGAGTAGTTGGAAAGGTTGTGTTCTGGCTGGAAGTAAAGGGATTGAGGTGGAGTTGGAGGTAAATAGCACATTGATTTCCCTTTTCTTCTGAATACTATCACGTTTTCAAAGCCTTCTAACACCTAATAAGCACAGAAAAGCCCCCTGGAAATGGAAATGTTTAGAAAACAGAGAGGAGCCAGACTGGGGGACAGAAAGGATCCAAGCCCTGTACACAAAAACATTTCTGGGGGCTTTTCTGTCCCACTAAAGTGTTGAGTTTTCTTTTTCATTACTTTTTTCTTCTGTTTTTTTTTTTTCCCCCTCCTAGGGATTATGGTCCTTGCTCACCCTCTGCTTAGGGTTTTACAGGAGAAAGCCAGACTGGGTTGGGGAAGGGCTAGCCATCTCTTGCAAATGCAGGTGGCTGGCTTTGGGGAACTTGGGGGATTTTGAAAGTGCCTTCCCCCCACTATTTTTGTTTTTTTCTTGCGGTACACGGGCCTCTCACTGTTGTGGCCTCTCTCGTTGCGGAGCACAGGCTCCGGACGCGCAGGCTCAGCGGCCATGGCTCACGGGTCCAGCCGCTCCGCGGCATGTGGGATCTTCCCGGACCGGGGCACAAACCCGCGTCCCCTGCATCGGCAGGCGGGCTCTCAATCACTGTGCCACCAGGGAAACCCTCCCCCACTATTTTTTCTGTTGTATTTTGAGTGTGGTGTTGTGGTGTGGGGTTGGGAATGGAATGTGGGTGGGTGGGTAGGGGTGCTGAGTGAAATGTCAGGGTAAATGAGAGAGCATGTTCCCAGCAGGAGCTCGCAGAGAGTGAATGATGTTGGGTTGGAGATTACTCAGATTGAGGCAGCATCTTTGGAGGGATTGGAACTTCTCTTGCATATATTTCTGCTTCAGAATGTTTGACAATGGGGACTCAATACATCTGTCTAGGTCACATGCTGAGTTGATCACTAGACACAGTGCAAGCACTTGGTGAATGAAGACTAGGGTTTGGAAAGTTCACCATCTGATCTAGAATAGCTGTTGTGAATCAGTATACTGATTCTTGCTGTTTGTCAAGTGCATAGTAAGTGTCAACGAGCTTACCCACACATCCCATTGTTGAACCCTCACAAGAGTCCTGTGAGCCAGGGAAGGCAAAGTACATTGTCCCCAGTGTTCTGAGGGGGAAAAAATGGAATTTATGTACCACGCTTGAGGACATGCATCCAGTGAGTGGTGGAGCCACCCCACTTGCTCTTCCTTCTTCTTGTCCTCATAACTCTGTCAGCTGAGGTGCTCCCCTGTCTCTCCTCCCTTTTACAAAAGGGGGGTGCTCCATCAGGTTCTGCTTATGTGCCAGGCATCAGACCTCATCCTACAGCACCTGGAGCATCTCTGCAGAAAGAGACCAGTGACCAGCCAATGAGTGTGAACCGAGCACATTGAACATAGGCACTGCTCACCCGATGGGGCTCCTAAGGGAAGTGGGCAGTAGCCTGCATGCCAATTTGCCAAGCAGCTCTATTTCACTGACAGAGGAGGTGGGGGAGCAAGATTTGCCAAGCACCCAGCTTATGTTCCTCCTTCCTCCATAGGCAGAGCCTCTACTGCAGCCCCTCAGCCACCTACGCTTTTAACCGTGTTCCTATATTTGTGTTTCTGTGTATACCTGGGTGTGTGTCTGCATCAAGGTAGTTCTGCGTGCACATACAACCACTTGAGAAGCTGTATAGTTCTATGTACATCAGTGTAAATCTATATTGGTGTGTATAAGATTATATATATAAAAACATGTAGATGCACATATGTGTGCATGTGTGCACCCCTATGAAAGAGTGTGTAAACTTACGACTTACGTATGTGTGTGCTTGTGTGTACACACATGGGTGTATTCTGCATGCATGTGTATAAGTGCATGTGTGCATACCTCTGTTTATTTATCTGATTTGAATAGGTGTGAAAGGAAATACGTGTGAAAGCATATGCATTCCTTTTTGGTGGCTCTTCTTGAACCACCAGAATTCCCTTGGCCTGTTCCCACATAAGGGGGGCCGTATTTGGCCGGGCTACTTAACTGACCATTTCTTTCCAATTCCCTTGTTCCAGGGAGCGGTGTCTCCCGGTCCCCATTCACTCTTCTCCTCGTCCCTCCACCCATCTGTGCTGTCTCCTGGACGGAAGATGCAGAAGAAGTGAATGTAGTCCCAGGAAGAGATAATTTAGTGCCTTGAGGTAGGAAATGCTCGATCATGGGCTAGGATGGGAGTTCAGAGATTTTGCTTTGTCCTGGAAGGACGTGTTTGGCAGTAACAAAGGTAGGGGTTGGGGTGGGGAAGCCTTGAAGATGCAGTAAGAACAAAAATATGATGTACACAATGGGATGGGAGAGCTAAAGAGCTGGAGAGGAGGTTGTATATAGCCTTTATGATTCATCCTTTTATTATAATCACCTTGTAAGTCTGAAACGTGTCAGGGCGGAGCCAGCTGCAAGCAGGTGGGTGGTATGAGGAAACGGCTCAGGGAATTGGCTGCTAGCAGTTGGAGGCAAAGAACCAAAGGGCACTTTGGTAGCCCATCCTGGGATGGTTGTTAATTGCACTTCAGCCTTGGATTTGGATTTGTAGTCCAGAGCTCCCTACTTCCACCCCCTCCAGGGAAAGAATAATCAGAGGGGTGAGAGGGCTGACCAAGGAGAGAAGTGCAAAGGAGCCCTCAGGGGCTGACTACCTCGATCAGCTCAGCTTGTCTCTTCTTCTTTTCTATACACACAGCATACAAATATAGCATCCTAACACACCCACAGAGACCTACACAGTAACACATACATGTATACACACATGGGCACTCACCTTCAGCAGCATATACATATATACACACAGATATGCACAAACACATACAGCCACATATACGTAAGTTCACACGCAAAATCACACGTTTACCCTCATATCCACACACAAACACACACATACACACACACAAATCTTATGAGACAGCTAAAAACAAGAAAATTGCTGCTGGAATATCAAAGATAGCCTCTTTCTTTTTGGACACCCCTCACAGAGAAATCAGGTTTGTGGGGAGAGCAATGACCTCACATCTGAAGCTCCCATCATGGCTATTGAAAGCCTTGCTTCCTGGGGCCTAAACATTGGTTGATTGATTTGGATTTGGGTTTCCAGGACCCAGGAGTGCCTTTGAGCCCTGCAGGAGGCAAGCAGTTCATTTGGGAGGAGATCATACAGATAGATTGGAGGAGTGGGGACAAAAAAAGAAGGTTTTAAGATGTATCTGGCAGAAATGCTCAGGAAGTCTTCAGAGTGCAGAGGAAGGGCAGAGAGGCCAGTTGTAAATATCTCTACAGATCCATGTAGCTAGATATAATATTATACTTTAAAAAAAGAATACCCTGCCCTAGTGTGCTGCAATGAGAGCAGTTGAACTACTGCGGCTCACACTGTGTGAGAGTGAGTGTCAAGGTGGAGGCGGAGGTTTGGCAATGACACCTTATCAGAAACTTGAACCTTTGAGTTTGCCATAGAATTGGTCGTTTTAGCCTGAAAATTGCCAGATCTCCCCTGTGTCATTCTCTGTGTGTTCTGTCGTCAGTGTCGTGGTTGAGCCCCACTCTTAGCTGCCCCCAGCTGTACAAGCACGTCGCCCTCCAGCTGGCTTCCTACACCCCCCACCCCTGCACTCCTCATCTCACACCCACTAACTCAATCAGGGTCTGTGCTAACAGAGAATTTGCAGCTTGGGCAGAGGGAAGGGTCTTGCTTAGTCTGGGATGGAGCAGCCCAGACTTTATTTGTCTACCCACCTTCTCTTTCTTTACCCCCGAAAATTGCTCCTCTACCACTACCATGGGAAGGAGACCTCTGTGTCTTTAATGTGTCAGTTTGTCGTGGGGATGTGTGACACGATTCCTAAGAAGTTCTTGCATGTGCCACTGTGGGGCACCTTTGCAGAGATAACAGACAATCTCTTGGGTCTTACTGGAGCTTGTCAAATGTATTCTTACAATCCATGTCATCTTGTTAATAGCAAGGCTGCAAAGTGTTTGCACATTTAGAGCTGAGTTTTGCTGAGACTGTGGCCATTCCTAATGAAGTTTCCTTATTCTGTACATAAAAGAGCTAACCCTTTGAGCTATTAACTAATGAATGCATTCACTAAGCTATCCACCTGCATGGTACCCTGCTGTGGTGATGACCACCAAAAGAAATCATGACTTGTCCTACTGAAAGTGCAGTGTGTTTGTGTAGGTTGTATCATGTCCTGTGATCAATATGAAATCTTTATTATCAGTGTTAGGTTTTCAGGGTAGGGAGCGGGGAGGGCGTTACAGTGTCTCCCTGATATACTTCAATTATGAAATACCCCCAGTTGGTCAGGGTCACCTCTGTTGACTCAACATATGTAAGACTTTGTACCCACCATCTTGCCGGACTGCATCTCTGGGGTCAATAGTCATCAGTGGAAGCGAATTCTTCAGAGGGCAGCCAAGGCAGTGCCATTCTGGAAGCAGATGAAATACAGTAAAATCACACACGTGCAGGGCTTCAGGAGTGGTGCTGGGCCCAGGCAGTGAAAATCAAGAAAGAAGACCAAGACCCATGTGTCCTGGATGGTCTGTCTGGCAAAAGGGCCCAGAGCAGCAGAGAGCCCCCAAGATGACCCAGTTCCCTCTTTGTCTTCATTAAATGCACATTTTTGCATGAAAAAGACCTTGACCAATCCTGACTTTTAAAAAGGAAAACATGAAGAAACATAAAATTATGCTTCTGAAAATATGCTGAAATAAAGGTTTGTAAATAGCCAAAAGGGGAAAATAAATGTATATAATTGCAAATACACATACATATGAGTCATTGCGTTTCCTCTCTATTATGTTGGAAGGGACCTTCATCTGGGTCCAGGAAGCCTCTGTCTTCCATTCATCACCTTTGCCTCCCCACAACTTTGCACACCCACCTCCCCATAACCTGGGATATCTGAATCCATAGTTTTCAAGAGGAGGGGAAATAATGATGTCACAGTTGAAATTAGTTTATGCTCTTGCAAAAATCATTCTAATTATTTAAGACAAAAATTTTAAAACACGGCAAGTCATTGTGGTGTCAAATACAATGTGCACACTTATTTCCATTCAGGGGGGCGGCTGGAGGAGAAAGGTCTTCATAAAGAAAATTTTTTTAAATCTCCATTACCAATGTGGATGTGCAGAATAAAAAGCAAGACAACCCTGTAGAGGTGGGAAGAACGGTGTGCTCAGGTTTTAAAAAGTTTGCAGAGTCACATTAAAACATCCTGCTGATGCTGCAGAAGGTCATTGCTGTGGCCCACATTTGTCAGTGTGCCCGCCTGCAAGCACCTTTTGTTGAAAACCTTGGACTTGCAGCAGGAACCCAGACCTAATGTCTCCTCCTCTGTGGTCCCTTTTGTACCCAAAGCAGGACAGGAGAGCTGTGCATTCACACCCAACAGGTCTGATCTGCCCAAGGGTCACAGGGACATACAGAAAGAGAAAATGCAGTTGGGGGTAAAAGGGTAGTTTTCACAGTATGTCTGGAGTAGGCCCTTAGCTACTGAGTTATTTTCTGCTGGCTAATTTATTGCCAATAACTCAGGTTCTGAAACTGGCCTGCAATCCCAGGTGGAGTTGTGACCCTTGAATCGTCCTACTGTAACTTGCTACCCAACAACTATACAACCACCTTAATGGATATGGCGTAAGAGAAGGGGGATGTGGTCTCCCTCCCCATTTACAGCTTCCCTAACTCTCAGGGTGAAAGAACCCTTGCTACAACTTCTCCAGGCTTTCAGCAAGGTCTCTTCCCAGCCTCCCATGTTGGCTCAGCTGCCTCTGAGCCCTGGCAGGGCCTCCAGGGACCCCTTAGTACTGCCATGGTGCCACTTCCCCCAACCAGGTCTCTCCCAAGCTGCCTTCCTGATAAGACTCTCAAGGGAATTACTAAGGTATACAGGACTGAGGAAGGATTATTTTACTTTTTAATAACCTTAAGCACATTTTTTATACTGATATGTTTAATAGCAATAGGGGAAAATGGGGAAAAAAGAAAGTGAAGATCAAAAAAAAAAGTAATGGGGGGACTCCCCTGGTGGAGCAGTGGTTAAGAATCCGCCTGCCAATGCAGGGGACACAGGTTCGATCCCTGGCCCAGGAAGATCCCACATGCCACGGAGCAACTAAGCCCGTGTGCTACAACTACTGAGCCTGTGCTCTAAGCCACAAGCCACAACTACTGAAGACCGCACCTAAAGCCCCTGCTCTGCAACAAGAGAACCCACTACAATGAGAAGCCCGCATGCCACAACGAAGAGTAGCCCCCTGCACACTACAACTAGAGAAAGCCCGTGCACAGCAACGAAGACCCAATGCAGCCAAAAAAATAAATAAAATTTGTTTTAAAAAAGTAATGGGTGATGAGGACCTATTCCTCATGGGACTCAAACAAGTTTCTCTCCAATGGTCTAGAAGCAACTCAGGGACTGCACAGTGAGCAAGGGCCATAATTTGAACATAAACTCTGCCAATGGCCAGGCTAAGAGTTGCTACAGTAGAATGCAGTTCTGCATCCTTGACTGTAAATCTCTCAATTTCAATTACAAATCATCTTCTTAGAGAGTCTCCCTTTAATATCACATGAGGGATGGAGGTTAAAAATTTATTGGAAATAGTGGACCCCAGCCCTCCCTTCTGTCTGGAATTCTCTGTGTGCCTTTAGGCAAGACCCTGTTCATTAGGGGGCCTCTTTGAATCCTCTTCTTTCCCAGCCCCAACCAAGGAGCCAGCCCATTTTCACCCCAGGCCAGGTGCACTGCTTAAATCTCTGCCTATTAGGAAGATTTTCCATCCCTGCTCTCTTTCAATAGCACTATCCATTTTCAACTTGTACCCACATACTGCACCAGCCCATGCTTAAACCAGCCAGGGCCTAAAGAAACTCTATATGGTCATAGGTGCAAGCTGGGAAAGGGGTGCTGGTGCAACTGTAGTGGGTGATATGGGGATCTGAGCTATCTGCTCATATAATTATTTGAACCCTCTGGTCCTGCTCAGGCTGGAACAAGCCAACACTACTATCCCTGCCATGCTGAATCACTGGATGAGAGCAGCCCAAGGGGGAAGTGTGACCTCATTGCAAACTCAACTGGGGCTGGCAAGCAACTCTGCCCCCTGCAATAGGTTCTCTTGCTGGAGATCTGAGTGGCATATCTACATCACCACAAGACAAACACATCTTTCTATTGTTAATGTTGGTCTACCTCTTTCAGGATACAATTTTGCACCTACCCAAAGACCACCTTGTTACTATGGTTGTAGTTTGGTGTATGCCAGGGATCCAGGACAGTCCCCATCCTGACACTATCTCCATAGAGGAATACATGAATGCTTTGCTAAGGAAGTGAGACACCCACCTTCCTTTCCAATGAGCAGAAAACACTACCCCATCACACAACCAGACAATAGAATAACGAGTGAACCACAGAGAGTAAGGGTAGGTATTCTTTCATGAAATTATATATATACATATATATGTGTATATATGTATATTACATATATACATATATATTCTAAAAGTACACTTGGTAGAGATATAAAATGTACTATTTACTAGAAAAGAGGGTTCAGAAAAAAAAATCATTTCAATGGACAATGTAAAGTTAGACAACCTGAAAACAACAGGACTTCCCCAAATCCCACCACGCAGCCTCTTCCGTGTAGAAAAGAAACCTTGTGAAACAACAGGTTTCCAAAGTCTGCTGGCTGGTGAGGAGCCCCGAGGGGAAGGTGTGCGGTTCTCTGTGCTCCCCCCATGGTCATGGGCACGGCAGCCCCCCTTCCAGCATCTGTGCTGGGACTGCAGCCTTTCTCTCAGGGGTTGAGGAGGACCCTCCTGAGTGAGGATGGAGGGGTCCAGCAGGCCCGGAACAGAGGGTCCCCCAGCATGCAACTCCACCCGTACTGGGACTCCTGGGGCACCCCGGGCCGGGCTATCAGGCTGCCCATCCCCCCCCCGCCGCCCCCAACTCCTCAGGGATCTCGGGGGTTCAGAGGCTCGGTCTGAGGGGCACAGTCTCAGGTGGGCAGAGGGAGGGGCCCAGGTGCTGCCTGGAGTCGAGGTGAGGACCAGAGGAGGACTGAGGGCCCCCAGGGGGATGCATCTGCAGCCCTCCCGACAGCCCTGGGAGCCCCCCCACCCCGGCATGCTGTCCGGATGGGACTGCACTGATCCCCCTGGGAGGGGCAGGGAAGGGCCTGGGTCAGGGAGGCCGGGGCCAGGTCGGCAGAGGGAAGGAGCCCAGCCCCACCAGGAGTCAAGGTACAACCGTGAGGGGGACTCGGAGGCCGCAAGGCATCCAGGTTGGCCCTGCTGTCAGCCCTGAGAGACCACTGGCTGGGCTGTGGGAATAAGCGCCACCCCCGACCCCCGCTTCCCTCTCAGGGGTCCTGGCTGGGGAGGGCCTGGGTCTCAGGGGACCAAAGTCAGGTGGGCGGGGGATGGGCCCTACCATCTGGGAGGGAAGGTGAGTAGCCAACGGAGGACTGAGGGACCCCCGTGGGATCATCTCAGCCCTGGGAAGCCCTGGGCTTGGGGGCCTGATGTGTTGTCCATAGATTCCCCCTGGGGGTCTCAGGACAGTGAAAGCCTTGGTGTGAGGGTCCGGCCTCGGATCAACACAGGGGGCGTCCAGGACCTGCCAGAGATCCAGCTGAGGACTCTGAAGGAAGACAGAGGGGACCCCACAGATCCCTGCCCCTGCCATCAGCCCTGGGCGGTCCCGGGACGGAATGAGCACTTGGCAAGGAGTTTTGACTTCCGCATCTGGGTCTCAGAGACACTGGGGACCTGGTATAAGGGGGGGGGGGCTAAGGTGGGTGGAGGGGAGAATCACAGGTCCTGCTGGGAGTCAATGTGAGGCCCCTGAGGGAGGACAGAGGGGACCCTGGGCCCCAGATCAGGGTAGGCCTGGGAGGTCATAGGGCAGGAGGACCCCTTGCAGCACTTCCTGACATCCGGGTCCCAGAAAGAGTGGTGCCCCAGTATGAGGGACGGGGCCTCAGGTGGGCAGAGGGGAGAATCCCAGGTCCTGCCGGGGGTCAGGGTGAGGACCCTGAGGCAGGACTGAGGGGACCCTGGACCCCAGAATAGAGGGGACCTCAGAGGAGCTCGCCCATGCTGTCAGCCCTGGGAGGTCCCGGGCAGGGCTGACTGGACGTTGCAGGCTCTCACCTCTGCCACGTGGTTGGGGATGGAGGCGTCTAGGGACGCGAGGACCTTGGTCTGAGGGGAAACATCAGGGCAGCGGAGGACGGAGTCCCAGGACCTGCCAGGGGTCAAGGTGTGGACCCCGAGAGAGGACTGGGGGGAGCCCAATCCCCGGAACAAACGGGGGCCCACAGACATCTGGCCTGACCCAACTGTCAGCCCTGGAAACCTCGGGCAGGACCTGTCTCACTGCCCCCTCCTCATTTCCAGATGGGTGGGCTCAGGGAGGAGGAAGCCATGCTCCGGGGGTCTGGCCTCAGGCCCCGGCAAGGGTCATGGAAAAGACTGGGGAGACCCCTCCTCACACAGAGTACTGGGAGCCCAGCCGGCCCTGCCCCTTTTTTCACCCATGGGTGTCCCAGAATAGGTGGGAGCATTGACTCCCCGTCACATCCTCTCCTGGTATCTTATGGAGGTGAGGCCTTGGCTGAAGGAGATTGGTCATAGTCAGCAGAGGGAGCTGTCCCAGGCCCTGCAGGGTGTCAAGGTGCAGACTGAGCGGACCACCCATCGTCCCAGCACAGATGGACCCCACGGAGTTTGGCCACCCCTTTTTGTCCCCTGTGACCCCTGTTAGCCCCTGGGCAGGTGTGGCCAGTATTCGGGGCCCCTCACTTCTTGTCAGTGCAGGGAATTTGTTTGAGAATTTTGACTCAGACAGCAGACAGAGGGCCCAGGCCCTGCCAGGGGGAAGGGGAGGCCCTGCCCTGAGTGAGCACAGAGGGGGCCACCCATGCCAGGACAGTGGGAACCTCACAGAGTAAAGCCCAGTCCTCCTGCCAGCACCGAGGGGCACAGGGCTGTGCCACAGTGTACACAAGAGGTGCGCCCTCCATTCCTCTTACAGGGGCTCCAGGAACCGGGAGGCGAAGGCCCAGGTCTGAGGACCGTGTCCTCAGGGCACAGAGCAGAGGAGGCCCAGGCAGCGCCAGGAGCCAAGGGGAGGTGCGTGCCCTGAGTGTGTACCCAGGGGCTCCCCCTCCCAGAACAGAGGGGACCCCACAACACCCAAGTCACCCCACCGCCCTGTCAGCCCCAGAACCTGGGGCCGTGCTGGCTGCACCCTGAGGAGCCCCCTCACTTCCTTCTTCAGGTTGGCAGGGGACAGGCCACCCGGGAGGAGCGCCCCTGTGAGGCCCGAGGGCAGCCCTTGAGACGAGACCTGTAAGTGGCCTTTGTCAGGGCTGCCCAGGGTGCCTTTCTCCGCCGAGGCCGCTCACACCCCCTCTCTACCCCAGGTACGAGGTCCCCTGCCCACACTCCCGTGGGCGGACCGACCCCAGTGATCAGGCCCCCGGTCGAGATGAGTGAGCTCCGCCAGCCTGAGGCCGACCTTGAGGCCCCAGTCCCGGCCCAGGGTCCGGTGGAGGCGCCGCTGCTGGGGGCTGCGGGGGAGGAGGCCGCATCCCCCTCGTCCTCCGCCTCCCCTGGCGCCCCCTCCTTCTCCGCCTATGCCGAGCCCTTGTCCCGCGAGGCACTTGTTGCGCTGATGGCTGACCTGGTGGGGTTCCTGCTCGTCAAGTTTCGTACTGGGGAGCCGACCTCCGAGGCGGAGATGCTGAGTACGGTCCTCCGGGAGCATCGGGACCACTTCCCCGTGGTCTTCTGCCTCGTTTGCGAGTGCCTGCAGCTGCTGTTTGGCGTGGACGTGAAGGTGGTGGACCCCCGCGAGCGCACCTACGTCCTGGTCCCCACCCTGGGCCTCACCTGGGATGCAGTGCTGAGGGCCGGGCAGCGCACGCCCAAGGCCGGCCTCCTGGTGCCGGTCCTGGGTGTGATCACCCTGTTCGGTGACCGCGCCCCTGAGGAGGAGGTGTGGGGAATGCTCGGCAACATGGGGGTGTGTGCCGGGAGGGAGTCCTGCATCTATGGGGAGCCCAGGGAGCTGCTCACCAAAGTGTGGGTGCAGGAGGGCTACCTGGAGCACCGGCAGGTGCCCCACAGCGACCCTGCCCGCTACGAGTTCCTGTGGGGTCCCCGGGCCTACGCGGAGACCAGCAAGTGGCAGGTCCTGGAGCATCTGCTCAGGATCAATAGCATGGATCCCAGGTTCTTCCCATCCGTGTCTGCAGGGAGCCTGAGCCAGTGCAGCAGCCAGTCCCACGTCCAGCAGCTTCTCCCGTGGGGCAGGAAGGGGGGCTGATCCTTCACTCTGAGTTTGAAGAGGGAGCGGTCAGCCTTCTAAGCAGTGAGAGCCGGGCGAGTTGGGGGAAGCCAGTGTGCAGCATTTTGGGTTCCTGTTGTGTATGTTGACATGGACTTCCATGTCTGTTTTCTTTAGGAATTTTTCACATATTGTCTCATTTAAAAGAAGGCTTAATAAGCTTCAGTATCTAAGTTTGGAAATGACATTAATCACACATGTATTTGCACTAATTCAGTTCAAAGACAAGAGTTTTGCAATTGTGTAAAACAAATTGTAAGATTCCCATATTATTTTGTGGTGGTGAACAAGATAACATGGCATTGGAATAGGAGTTTACTTGGAAATGTGAAAGTAATTAGCAGTACAACTGAAGGCCACCACGTTGTTCCTCGGGACACCCCGTCGTCCGCTCAGTGGTGGGTCCCCTGCTGTGGGACTTTCCTGTTCCAGCCATAGGGCAGGGCCAGGCCCCGAGCATGTGGGCCAGAGGGGGAGTGGCTGATCTGGGGGAGCGGGCATTGCCGGCACCCATCTTCCTGGCGAGACACCACCCACAGGGCCCTCAGGAAGGGAGGCAGTGGGGGGATGGAGGGCCGCCGGGTGGGGTGTAGCGGAGGCACCTTTTTGAGGACCCTGGGGGGGGCCGTGACCCCTGGACTCTGGTGGCTGTTACAAGTTCCTCTCTGTGTTATCATGCCCTCTGTTCAATGGTTTCAGTCAAAGTTTCTCTTAGTAAAGTTCTCTGAAAGTTTCAGCTGAGTCTGGCCTCTGCTGTGGGCAATGGAGGGAAAGGGATGCTGCAGGTGAGGGCGGGGGTCAAGAGTCCGATTCCTGCTCAGCACCCATGGGACACCCCTCCAGTGAGAGGGTAGGGTAGGCACTTTGCAGACCCAGAGATGGTGAGTGCTTTTTTCCATTTCATAGGTGAATTGTAAAGTTTTAGCAAAAACTGATAATTGCCTAAAAAGGCAGTAGAGAAGTTAAAATGTAAATGAAAACCTTGATTATCTCAGCAGGAAAAAGGGAACATAGGAGCAACAATAGATGGACAGACACTGCTATGGACTGAATATTTGTAAACCTCTCCCCCTCATTCACCTGTTATTCTAACCCCCAAAGGGATGGCATTTGGAGGTGGGGCCCTGGGCAGTGATTAGCCCATGAGGGGAGAGCCCTCATGAATGAGATTACCTCCCTTATAAAAGAGGCCCCAGACGGCTGCCTCATCCTCTTGTGCCATGTGAGAAGATGGCTAGTTGATACAACTAGACAAGAAACCAGTCCATATAAAGAAGAGCTTTATTACTATTATTTATTACTCAGCCGTACAAAGGAACGAAATTGGGTCATTTGTAGAGATGTGGATGGATCTAGAGACTGTCATACAGAGTGAAGGAAGTCAGAAAGAGAGAAACAAATATCGTGTATTAATGCACATATGTGGAACCTAGATAAATGGTACAGATGAACCGGTTTGCAGGGCAGAAATAGAGACACAGACGTAGAGCACAAACATATGGGCACCAAGGTGAGAAAATGGTGGGGGCGGGCGGGGGGGGTGATGAATTGGGAGATTGGGATTGACATATGTACGCTAATAGGTATAAAATGGGTAACTCATAAGAACCTGCTGTATAAAAAAATACATAAAATAAAATTCAAAAGTTAAAACAAACCAAAGAAATAAGAATAGGTTTATGACATTATCAATCACAGTAGAAAACCACCTGTAAAGACAAATGGACGTACTTGCCACAACGGGCTCTGCATCGCCAAGTTCGCTCCCCCAACTCCGCAGCCTCGCAGGAGGCCTTCCTATTGGTGGAAGGCCAATGGGCGTGTCTTTCGCTTCCGGAGGCGCCAAGCCTTGGGACCTCAGGCCCTCAGTGCGCATGGCTACTGCTGCTTCCGTAGCAGAGCGCCTCCTCACGTGCTCTTCTGATCCAACCAGTTTCTCGGTAAAGAGACGTCTAGAACTTTCTCCCTCATCTTCCTGGGGCTTCCGGGAGCACCCGGAAGCCCACGTGGCGTTCGCACAGAGTGCCTGGGACAGTCGGCGGCACAGTTCCTGGCTGCTCTGCTGAGACGAGCTCTTCAGCCCCTCGTGAGCGGGACTCCGGAGCCATCCACAGAGTCAGAGCGAGTCAGGAGACAGGCGGGGGCTTTGCCGGGGGCTGGACTCCGCAGGTACCGGGGGCCCTGGGAAGGAGTGGAGGTCGGGGGAGGGCTACGGGCTGCTCGGTTGGGAGTGGGGGAGCGGCGGCGGAGGGTAGCGGGCTGAAGGGGGGCTGAGGGAAGGGTCCCCCAGTGAGCGGGTCAGAGGGGAGGACCGCTGGCTTCCGGGGTGGCTGGTGGGGGGCATTCTGGAGTCGGGGTGCAGAGGGTGGGGCTAATGCGTGGGGGGGGGCCTGAGCGGAGGGCTTCCTGCTGGTCGGGTGGGGCTGGCCTTGGGGGCCAGAGGAGAGGACGACTGGCTGCGGGGGTGGGGAGGACGGGACGGGACGGGCGGGCCCCACCCCCGGGGCCGAGACGGGAGGGGAGGGCTAACGGCTGCTGCGTGTGGCGGGAGGAAGGGGGAGCTACTCCTGGCTGAAGCGGGGGTCGATGGGGAGGACTCCCAGGCGCGGGTGCGGTAGGCGTTAGGGGAGCTCCCGCCGGGGCGGGGCGTGGGGTGGGGGGGGAGGACGCTCGTGGCAGTTAGGGGGCTCCGGCTCCCGGGTGGGCGGGGGCAAGACGGGTGGGCTCTGCGTCTGGGGTACGAGAAGCGAGAGCCCCTGGCTCTGAGTGTGCTCGGGGGAGGACTCCCCGGTGTGGGGAGGTGAGAGAGGCAGTCCGACCTCTACGCATGGCGGGGCGCCCGGCTTCCAGGGCCCAGAGCGGAGCGCCACCAGCTGGTGGGTGGGGGAGGGTGTATGGAGGGGATGTAGTGCGAGGGGTCGGGGAGGAGCCGCCTGGCCACGGGGGGGCGTAAGTGAAGCTGAGAGGGGGGAGGTTCTGGGGCTGCTGTGATCTGGTGGAGGCTGTTGGCCATGGCAGATGGATTTGTGGGGTCCAGGGAGGGGCTCTGGCCCACTGCATGAGGCATCGAGAGCTTCAGGTCGCCTCTGTCCGGGTGGCACAGGAATTGCAGAGGTGGGTGGGCAGGGCAAGGCCCTGGCCTCCACACACAGTACACAGATTCTTTACGAGGGTGCTTTGCACATTCACCCGGACACGCCATACCAGAGTTGTAAAACAGTCTCCATAAATTTAGCAGTATTGCAAGTTTACATGATAAGTTTTCTCATCACGGGGGAATTTTATTTGATGGTACTAATGATAATATATCTTCAAATATTGGGAAACCCATGAATCAAAGAAAAATATCACAGAGGGACTTAGAAAATATTTCCAAGTGAATACTAAAAAAACACGACTTCCCAAAATTAGTTGGAGGCAGCAAAAAGCAACAGGAGGAAACTGTATTCCTCTAAATGCTTCTGTTAGAAAAGAGTCAGGACATAAAATCAGTGAGCTAACAGTCCATTGAGAGATGCTAGAAGAAGAAGAGCAAAGGAAACATAAAATGAAGTAATAAGAGAGCTAAGAGAGGAAATCAGTGATAGAAAGCAAATTATGGACACGGTGAACAAAGCCACGCGCTTCTTTCAAAAGAGCAAGGAAACCGAGCAAGTCCTAGAATGATGAATCACGGAAACATAGAAAGAACGCTGATCCCCAATATGAGGAATGAAAGAGGGCCAACGTTACGGATCAGATGTACATTAACAAAGAGGATATAGGGGAATATTATGGGACATTATGGAAATGTTTATGCTAACAAATTGGAAGACTTGAAAAATTCCTTGGGAAAAAGGCAGCTTCCTAAAACTGAGGCCAGAAATGTAGAAAAGGTGACGAGCCTTCTATCTGTCTTTTTTAAAAAAATTATTTTATTTTATTTTATTATTGTTTCTTGAGTCGTACGCAACAAGTGCTCTTTTGTTATTATTTTTAAATTTTATTTTTACTTTGGGCTGCGTTGGGTCTTTGTTGCTGCGCGCGGGCTTTCTCTAGGTGCAGCGAGCGGGGGCTACTCTTCGTTGCGGTGCGCAGGCCTCTCATTACGGTGGCTTCTCTTGTTGCAGAGCACGGGCTCCAGGCATGTGGGCTTCAGAGGTTGTGTCACGTGGACTCAGTAGTTGTGGCTCGTGGGCTCTAGAGCGCTGGGTCAGTGGTTGTGGCGCGTGGGGTTAGTTGCTCCGCGGCTTGTGGGATCTTCCCGGACCAGGGATCGAACCTGTGTCCCCTGCACTGGCAGGTGGATTCTTAACCACTGCGCCTCCAGGGAAGTCCCTAGCCTTCTATCTTGTAAATAAATGTAATTTATAAAAAAAGTTTCCTAAAGTCAAACAAACCAAACAGGGCAGGGAGGTGCTCCAGGCTGCTGCTGTGAGGGGCACTAGGGTGGGCTGTGTGGCACAAACATGATTCTCTCCTCTTTGCACCCACAGGCCGATTCCCACACTTCAACAGCCTGTGCACACCTGTTTGATCGCTTCCCCCCACCCTCAGGTCCTCGGAGATGGCGATGGCTCTGGCGGTATTGCGGGACTGGTGCAGGTCGATGGGCGTGAACGCTCAGCGATCTCTGCTCATCCTGGGAATCCCAGATGACTGCAAAGACCAGGAATTCCAGGAGGCTGTGCAGGCTGCCCTGCGTTCCCTGGGCAGGTACCGAGTGCTGGGCAAGGTCTACAGAAAGGAGCTGGGGTCGAGTGTTGCCCTGGTCGAGTTTGCTGAGTGTTTAAATCGAAGCTTGCTCCCCCGCCAAATACCAGGCAAGGGAGGGCCCTGGACTGTGGTCTGCCTGCCCCAGGCCCCTGATGCTGATTCACAGGATAGACCCAGTTGCCCTGCGCAGCCCCAGGGACAAGCAGTGGTTGGCAGGGCGGGTGAGGCAGGCACTGCAGGTCACTCAGGAACTGCAGGGCAGGAGGAGGCTGCAGGGGAGGCGGGAGTCGCAGGTATGGAGGGAGACACAGGTGAGGAGGAAGCCTTAGGTGAGGAGGGAGCTGAAGGTGAGGAGGGAGCTGCAGGTGAGGAGGGAGCTGAAGGTGAGGCAGGAGCTGAAGGTGAGGAGGGAGCTGCAGGTGAGGAGGGAGCTGAAGGTGAGGTAGGAGCTGCAGGTGAGGAGGGAGCTGAAGGTGAGGAGGGAGCTGCAGGTGAGGAGGGAGCTGAAGGTGAGGTAGGAGCTGCAGGTGAGGAGGGAGCTGAAGGTGAGGAGGGAGCTGAAGGTGAGGAGGGAGCTGAAGGTGAGGGAGGTGCAGGTGAGGAGGGAGCTGAAGGTGAGGAGGGGGCTGAAGGTGAGGCAGGAGATGCAGGTGAGGAGGGAGCTGTAGGTGAGGCAGGAGATGCAGGTGAGGAAGGAGCTTCAGGTGAGGAGGGAGCCTCAGGTGAGGCAGGAGCTGCAGGTGGGGAAAGATCTGAGGGTCAAGCAGGAGCTGAAGGTGAAGCAGGAGTGTCAGATGAGGAAGGAGCTGCAGGTGACGACAGAACCTCAGGTGAGGCAGGAGTTGCAGGTGAGGCAGGAGCTGCAGGTGAGGAAGGAGCTGCAGGTGAAGCAGGAGATGAAGGTGAAGCAGGAGCTGAGTCAGATGAGGAAGGAGCTGCAGGTGAGGAGGGAGATGAAGGTGAGGAGGGAGCTGAAGGTGAGGAGGGAGCTGCAGGTGAGGAGGGAGCTGCAGGTGAGGAAGGAGCTGCAGGTGCGGAAGGAGCTGAGGGTGAAGCAGGAGCTGAGGGTCAAGCAGGAGCTGAAGGTGAAGCAGGAGCTGAGTCAGATGAGGAAGGAGCTGCAGGTTACAGAAATGTTGCAGGCGTGGCAGGACTTCTGAGTATGGCAGGACCCACGGGCGGGGCAATGGCTGAGCCTGAGGAAGCAGTTGTGACAGCGGCAGGTGCCATGGGTGAGGCAGGGCCCGGGACCCAGCAGTGGAGGCAGGCCTCGCAGCCCGTGCTGGACAGCATGGGCTACCAGGAGCTGGGAACCTTCTCTGGGATGGAAGAGCCGGGCCACGGGGAAGGGTCCTCTGAGAGCTGGCTGGAGCAGGCCAGCCACACGCTGCACCTGTGGCGCCACGTGTCTGAGAGGGAGAGGAGGAGGAGGCTGGTGGAGAGCTTGCGCGGCCCCGCGCTGGACCTCCTGCGCGGCCTCCTGGCGGAAGATCCCGAGCTGGCTGCCCAGGACTGCCTGGCCGCGCTGGTGCAGGTGTTTGGGAACAAGGACCCCCGGGGGAGTGCTCGGCTGAAGTTCGTGACCTGTGCCCAGCGGCCCCAGGAGACTCTCTCTGCGTACGTGATGCGCCTGGAAGGCCTGCTGCAGTCGGCCCTGGAGAAGGGGGCCATCCACCCGGCCATGGCGGACCAGGCGCGCGCCCGGCAGGTGCTGACGCGGGCCCGGCTGAACGACACGCTCCGGGACACGCTGAGGAGGAGGCGGCTGATGAGGAGGCCTCCCGGCTTTGCGGGGATGCTGCGGCTCATCCAGAAGACCGAGGCCTGGGACGCCGACCCGGCTAGCAGGGAGCACTTCCCAGGGCAGGAAGAGGCCCGTGTGGACGTTGCAGTCCTGGCAGCAGCCGCCCAGGCCGCCCCGGCCCATGAGGCCATCACCGCAGGCACCACTGCACATGGCACCAAGGCCTCCCCGACCGGTGAAGATAGCACCGCCCAGGCCGCCCGTTCCAAGGAAGGGAGCGCCGAGGACCACCCGGCACGTGAGGAGGCCAGTGCGGCAGTTGCCGGCACTGCCAAGGCTGGCGAGGCGGCCCCTGAAGACCACGGTGCCGCCAGGGCAGCCCCTGAAGACCATGGTGCCGCCAGGGCAGCCCCTGGCCCTGGGGAGACCAGCAAGGCGTCCACGGCCACTCAGGAAGATGGAAGTGCTGCCGCCCCTGCGGGCCTAGGTCAGGCAGGACCCTCAGATGCCCCCGGGGTCCCCATGCCTGGCCGGATGGGCAGTGCTTCCCCGGTGGCCCCAGGAGGTCCTGGCTGGGAGCCAGAGGGCCTCGCCCAGGCAGAAGGCCAGGAGGCCGAGGAGACCCCCGAGGAGGGGCTCAAGCCCATCCCAGAAGAGCTGGGAAATGAGGACGGGGCTGCAGAGATGAGCCCCCCGGGGTGCACCTCAGGCCAGTAGGCTCAGCAGGTCCCGGGGCCCCCAGGCTTGGAGGCAGGGGGAGGCCAGGCCTGGCAGCCTACTGGCCCCATATTAGGGGCCACTCCAGGTGCCTGGGCCTCCCTCCTGAGAGGGTCCCCTATTCATCATCCCCTGGGGCAGGTTGCTCCCTGTACTGGCAAGCCCAAATGTGTCCCTGTAGGCCCCAGAGGGACCCAGGTGTCAAGGAAACCCCAGCCCCTGCTCCCCTCCCACCAACACACACACCCTAGCCATCGTCCCCCCACAGAGCCCTGAGGTGCGCCACGTGTCAGCCAAGGCTCTGGTCTCTGTGGGCCAGTGTCGTGAGCTCAACGTGTGCTTTCTGGGCATAGATTCAGGCCCAGCGCTGCCTGTTGTTGTGGAAATGTGCATGTGTTCTCCTCTGAGCAGTTCCCCCAACCCCTGCGCGGCGTGGAGACCCCGAGCCCAGTCCCAGGAGCCGGCGGGAAGGACGGGATGGACGAGGTCACAGCCAGCGCCCACCCCAGGACCTGGGAGCCCACCTGCGACCTTCAGAAGGAAGACCTTGACCAGGGCTGCAGGAGGTCTGCGGGAGGACCCCAGGGCTTGTGTTCTGCTGGGCCACCCCGTTGTTCCTCGGGACTCCACGTCCCCGGCTCGGTGGCGTGCGCCCTGCTGTGGGACTGTCCTGTGCCCGCCATAGGGCAGGGCCAGGCCCCGGGCATGTGGGCCAGAAATGGAGGGTCTGCCCTGGGGGGAGCGGGCATGGCCGGCGCCCATCTTCCTGGCGAGAGGCCACCCGCGGGGCCCTCAGGAAGGGAGACTGGGGGGGGATGGAGGGCCGCCGGGTGGGGTGTAGCGGAGGCACCTTTTTGAGGACCCTGGGTGGGGCCGGGACCCGTGAGCTCCGGTGGCCGTTAGAAGTTCCTCTGTGTGTTGTTATGCCCTGTGTTCAATGGTTTCAGTCAATGTTTCTGTTTAATAAATTTCCCTGAACGTTTCATCTGAGTCTGGCCTCTGCTGTGGGCAATGGAGGGAAAGGGCTGCTGCGGGTGAGGGCGGGGGTCCAGAGTCCGATTCCTGCTCAGCACCCATGGGACAGCTCTCCAGGGAGAGGATAAGGTAGGCACTTTGCAGCCCCAGACATTGTGAGGGTTTTTCTTCCAGTTCATAGGTGAATCGTAAAGTTTTAGCGCCCTTGACTGTGGGCCGCGTCTCGGGCGATGCTCGTGCTTGAAATCATGGGTGCTGTGCACGGCCCGGAAGGCCAGGGGACACACAGGAGGACTTCTGACCTCGTGGGTCACACGTGGGTCCGTGCACGTCTGCCTGGCCCGGGGGCTCCGGGACCAGAAGGCCGCGGCCGGTTTGCACGAGCGCTCGGCCTGTGGCTCTGCACCCGTGCACGAGTGTCTTCGTGCCCCCTGCGATGACGGGCGTGAAGCAGGAGGCTGACATGCTGACGGGCCTGCCCTTTAGGATGTCACTTCCTGGCTGGGCTGTGCTGTCACCCCCGAGCAACCGGAGCACTTCTGTGAGGGGCTGAGCGGGAGTGTGAGCCCAGGGTGCTGCCGGCCGCGCTGCACTGTCCCGTTTACGTGGCGGAGGGGCACGCCGCGCTCCGCATGGCTGCGGACGAGAAGGGCCCCGCCGCGGGCAGGGCACCCGGCTTCGGCGAGGCGCCTCTTCCTCCCGACACAGCGGCTCCGGCCCTCGGCTCAGGGAGCTGCACCCCCCAGTCCCTCGCCCTGGACCAGCCCGTGCCCGCGGGGCACCCCGACCTCAGGCTGCTGCCTGGAGAAGCCGCTTTCCAGGATTTGACGGAAGAGCCTTTGTTGAAAAGGCCTCGCACCGCCTGCGAGGCCGTGTGGGAAGGCAGCCTGCTCTTCCACCCCTTTCCCAGGAAGCTGTGGACGATCGTCCACAGCAGTCGCTTTGCATCCATTGGGTGGAATGAAGACGGGACTTGCATAGGCGTCAACAGGCCGCTGTTTCAAAAGGAGGTTTTGGACAGGGGCGGCCTAGACAAGGTGTTCAAGACAGAACGTGTGGAGAGCTTCATCCGCCAGCTTAACCGCTATGGATTCAGCAAAGTGTACCAGGACATGCACACGTCCCTCTGCGTGACCAACCTGTCCACGAAGGAGCGGCCCGCCCACGTCCTGAGCGAGGTAAGGAGGGCGGGGGACGGCGGGGGAGGAGCCCTCTCCAGGGGCTGAGCCGCTGGGCCCGGGGGTGGGGGGCGGGTGCCAACCCCGGGGCCGCCTGGGACGGCGGCAGGCGTGTCGGGAGAGCTTCCTTTAAAGGTGGTACTTGGGCACCGGCGTGACGGCCGGAGCTGGCAGTGCCGCGCGCTGTGTTGGGACGTTGTTATGGGGGGACCCGAAGCGTTCTCAGCACAAGGACGTCACTTCTCTCCCTCCTCCTTTTCCCTTTGGTGTGTCTGTGTGAGGTGATGCGTGTGAACTGGACCCCCTGTGGTGATCATTTCACAGCACACGCGGGCAAGGCGTCATCCTGTACTCCTGACACGTGGGCAGTGCCGCTCGTGCCTGACCCGCAGTCACAGTGGGGGACAAGAGGACACTGCTGCAACGCTGGCCCTTCCCGTCCTCCTGCTCGGGGACAGTGGCCCGCCGGGGGGAGGGGGGAGGTCTGTGTGCCCCCTTGACTCCCATAGCTCCAGAGCATCACTTGAGTGGGGGCGCAGGTCCTTTCCTGGGAAGCAGTCAGCGTCCCCGGTCTGGCCCCTGGAGGTGCTGGCCAGGGGGCGATTCGGACACTTCCTTAGAAAGCTACCGAACCTTGTTGCAGTCTCGTACCTGCAAACGCCAAGTCCCCTTTCGTGGGCCTTGTACTCGTCCTAAGGGGCCATTTTCAGTCATTTTCCAAGGGCGAAAGGTGATGGTGAGTGAGCGAGTCTCGGGGATGTCAAAGCTGGGGCACAGCGTCCTGCTGGGACCGGGTCCCGCTTTCTCCAAAGAGGCCCTGGGTCGGCTGGGGGAGGGCGCCCAGGGGCCCAGCCTGGCGGCTGCTGCTTGTGAGCAACTCTTTTGTGACTCGGGGTTTCCTTTTCTCTCTCAACCGCGACCTCAGTTACACTTCTACCACAGTCCCCTGTTTCAGAGAGACTGCCCGCACCTCCTGGTGAGGATGAAGCCCAGAGTACACACTAAACCAGCATCCAGGCAGGTGGACGGCGAGCCGGCAGCCCCGGGGCACCTCCCGGCGCCCAGCGCCGCGGAGCCGCAGGACGGCCTCCCACCGTCTCCTGAGCACATCCAGGGGACCCCGAGCTACCCACAACTCGACCATGCCTCCGCCCTGGCCGGGACTGACTCTGTCGCTCCGGCCCCTCCTTGGACAGCAGCCGAGCCCCCCGCGCCGGATACCAACGTGCAGGTTCTGGTCCCTCTAGTCCCTGTCCTGGCAGGGGTGGCCCAGCCAGCCGAGGTGCCCTGGCTCTGCTGCGCCTGGCCTCCCGCCCAGATGAGTCCTCCCTGGCCCGTGCCGGGCCTGGCCGCCGCACCCCCGAAGTCCTCAGCCTTCCCCCCCCCGCGCAGCTCCCGGGGGCCGCGCTGCTGCCTCTTGCGCATCCTGGATGCCCGAGGTGGCCGCCAGGCCTGCCGCCTCCCTGACCTTGATCCGTCGGCCGCTGAGCCACTTCTGCCATCGCTGCATGGGCTCCCGCTGTTTCCTGGAATACCCGGCCCCTCCAGGCAGGCCCACAGAGGACCCTGACCAGGCAGACCCTGCAGACACACGGAGGTGGTAACGCGGCCAGAACCTTGCAGGGCAGTAAAGAGCACGGGGACATGAGAGCGATGTTCCACCCAACACGTGTTTGGCGCCTCCGTCCTGGGCGTGGCTGAGCAGTTGAGTCCCCTCAGCAGGAAACGATGACAGGTGACAGCCCACCCCCGGCCCAGTGCGGGCACCTAGCAGGTAGCCAGTGAAGCCCCTCAGACGACGTGCCTCCACTCACTAGAAAGACCCTTGAAGGGCTGGACAAGCACAAGGAAGGGCCTGGCATCCACGGGTTCATGGTTGCGGGGACACCGTTTCCAGCAGAGTCTCGATTTGACAGATGAGAAGAGCTCAGGCCTCCCCTGGTCAGAGGCCTGAAAAGAGCCCTTACTGTCCTGAGACGCACAGGTGTGGAGGTGACGGTCCCTGGCAGGGGCCTGCGGGTGTTCAGTTTGGGGGTGCTCTCTGGTGTCTGGACAGCAGGATTGAGGTTTGCTTTTCACTGCGGGTCCTGCGTCTGGAGACATTTTCCTGGTTCTCTTTTCCTTGCCTTTCGAGCTAAACACTTCAAGGGCGCCATGCTCCACCACCGTCTGGGGGCTGGGGTGTCGCGCTTATACCGCGAGTCCTTGTGGTCAGCGCCCAGTGATGTGTACAGAGCACTGAAGGCCAGGGCGCACCCCCAGCTCACAGTTGCTGCCTCCACGTGTGGGGGATGGGCCGGGGGACCTGGCCAGGACTCTGTGGCTGTCACAGCGATAGGGCGACATCCCCTCCCAAACACTGCTAAGGAGGGGGCGGGGAGCGGGAATTGCCTGGAGTTCCAGGGGTTAGGACTCTATGCTTTCACTGCGGTGGCCCGGGTTCAATCCCTGGTCGGGGATCTAAGATCCCCCAAGCCTTGTGGGGTGGCCAGAAACACAGAAAAGAAAAAAACAGGTGGGTTGGGGGAGGAGGGGAAGTAGACCCAAGGTACCAGGAATGATCCAAGCACCAGCAGCCAGAGGAGCCCCGGGTCTGCCCGGGTGAGGGGTGGTCCCATCTGCCGCTCCCGTCTGTCACAATGCAACAGCTAGTGCACGTCAGGGGGGTCTCTTGAGCAGCCCAACAGCAGCGCCCCAAGTGAACGATGCAAAAATGGACAGAGGGGACGGAAGAAACCGGTCTACAGTAGAAGTGGGAGACTTCGGTCCCCCCGTGATGGATTCAAATGGATCCCCCAGCTCCCACCCCAACCATTAAGTCCACCTGTTGCAGTGCTAATCCCAAGGCGCGTGTATTTGGAGATAGCGCCCTTGGGGAAGTCAGTAAGGTTAAATGAGGTCACAAGGGTGGGGCCCCAGTCCGACAAGAGCGGTGTCCTTTGGAAAAGAGGAAGAGACACCGAAGATCTCCCTCCCTCCCTCCCTCAGCCTCTCTTCCACCCTCCCAACCTCCCTCCCTCTCTCTCCCTCCGTTTCTGTCCCTCCGTCCCTCTCTCTCTCCATCCCTCCCTCCCCCTCTGCCCCCTCTCTCCCCGCTCCCTCTCTCTCTCTCTCTGCCCCTACCTTCCTCCCCCCTCTCTTTCCCTCCCTCGCCCCCCTCCCTTTATCTCTCTCCCTCCCTCCCCCTCTCTCCCTCCTTCCCTGCTCCTTATCTCTCTCTCCCTTCCCTGTCTCTCCCTCCCTCCCCCTCTTCTCTCCTGCTCTCCTTCCCTCCCCCTTCCCCTCTCTCTCTCTCCCTTCCTCCCTTCCCCTCTATCACTCCCTCCATCTCTCTCTCTCTCTCTCTCTCCTCTCTCCTTCACTCCCTACCGCCTCTCTCCCTCCCTCATTCCCCTTCTCTCTCTCCTTCCCTCCGTCCCTCTCTCTCTTGCTTTCGATTCCTCCCTCCCTCCTGTGTGTGTGTGTGTGTCTCTCTCTCTCTCTCTCTCTCTCCCCTACCCCTCCCTCCCCCTCTCTCCCTCCCTCCCTCCTTTCCTCCCTTTGTCTCTGCCCCTTTCTCTCCCTCCCTCCCTGCCTCTTTCTCTCTCTCTCTCCCTCCCTCCCTCCTTCCCTCCCTGTCTCTTTCCCTCCCTCTCTCCCTCCCTCTTTCTCTCTCTCCCTCGCTCCCTCTCTCTCCCTTTCACTCTCTCCCTCCCTCCACCTCTCTCCCTCCCTCCACCTCTCTCCCTCCCTTCACCTCTCTCCCTCCCTCCCTCCTTCCCTCCCTTTGTCTCTCCCCCTTTCCCTCCCTCCCTCCCTCTTTCTCTCTTGCTCTCTCTCTCTCTCTCTCTCCCTCCCTCCCTCTTTCTCTCTCTCCCTCCCTCCCTCTTTCTCTCTCTCTCTCTCCCTCCCCCACCTCTCTCCCTCCTCCCTCCCTCCTTCCCTCCCTTTGTCTCTCCCCCTTTCCCTCCCTCCCTCCCTCTTTCTCTCTTGCTCTCTCTCTCTCTCTCTCCCCCTCCCTCCCTCTTTCTCTCTCTCCCTCCCTCCCTCTCTCTCCCTTTCACTCTCTCCCTCCCTCCACCTCTCTCCTACCCTCCCTCCTTCCCTCCCTTTGTCTCTCCCCCTTTCCCTCCCTCCCTCCCTCTTTCTCTCTCGCTCTCCCTCCCTCCCTCCCTACCCCCCCCCCAACCTGTTCAGAGAAGCAGCCAAGTGAGGGACCAAGAGAAAACCAGCTGTCTGCGAGCCAGGAAGAGACGCCTTCCCTCACCTGAGGCTGCACTTTCCAGCCAGTTGACGTGGGACTTCTAGCCACCAGGACTGGCACCCAGTACATTTCTGTAGTTTTAGCCACCTCCTCTGTGGGACTTGGCTATGGCAGCTCTAAGCAGACTAACACAGCCTGCTTTCATTATGGGTACAGCGACCAGACAGCACCGCAGTACGGGAATCACAGATTTGAACAGCACTGTACAAAGACTAGGTCTCATGACATGTGTAGACTATTAGCCCCAAGAAGAGAATAGACACGTGCTCGTCAAGCGTACCTAGAACGTTCTCCAGGGTACTCCACGCGTCAGGCCACACAGCATCCCTCAGTAAACTTAAGGGGATACAAACAAAAGGGCTGAAATCATACAAAGTATGTCCTCTGGCCAAAATAGAGTGAAATTAGACCTCAATAACAGAAGGAAATGTGGGAAATCTGCAAAGAGAGGGAAATTGAGCCGTGCGTCCCCAAATAACCGCATTAGTCTGGGACGATGCCAAATCCCACAGCACAGGATGAGGGGCTGAAACAGCAGACACAGATTCTCACGGTGGTTCCGACCAGGAGGCCGAGAGGGAGGGTCCAGCAGGGGTGGCTTGTACTGCGGCCGGTCTCCTTGGTTGCAGGTGGCCGTGCTCTTACCGCCCCTCACGTGGTCACCCTCTGTGCACGCACCCCCAGCCCCTGCCTTCTCTCCTTGCGTGTGCTGATCCGCTCTTCCCTCAAGGGCACCAGCCATCTTGGATTAGACCTCATCCTAATGGCCTCATTTCAACCTAAGAACCACTAACTCCAGCCACAGTGACATTCTGAGGTTCTAGGGGATTGGGGCTTCAACATGCAAATTTTGGGGGGACGCAGTTCAGTCCATAACAATAGCCCAGGGAACGTACAAGACATCACAAGGGAAACTAGAAAATACTTTGAAATGAAGAAAACACATACCAAAGGCCCCAGGACTTATGGCACGCGGCCAAAGAGGCACTTGGGACCTAAAGCTGCAAACACCCGTGTTCCAATGGAGGCGACACCTCAGATCAACCGCCTCATCTTGAACGGGGACAAGCGAGAAGACGAGGAAGGCGAGCCCAAGCATTCTGACAACAAATGTTCACGAGAAAAGAAAAACTGCGCTAACCCACGTACGCGGGGATCCCAAGACGTGCACTGGTCGGGAATCCTCACAACATGGGGGAGGGCGCATCCTTCTTACACACTCAGTAACAAGAGCTACAGCCACCGACCACTTCATTTGGCCCAGGCTTTTTACAAGCAGGTCACATCATGGGGAAACCCACACCAATGCTTTTGCCTGGTACTGTTAGGAGGCCCATTTTACAGATGGAGAAATCGAGGCGTAGGGAGTCTCCATGATTTGATCAGCTTGTCACTAGAAGGACTCTTATTCGAGCTAAGCATCATATGCGTGCAAAGACCCATCCCCGCACTGGCCTGACCTGTCTCCCCAACAGTCAAGGGGGATTCAGCTGTCCTCCACGGGGTCCTACTACCTGACGCCTCAGGCCACATAATGGAGAAAACACAGGGAAGCCGGGCATTAGTGCCCATGAGAGCCTGACACTGGATTCTGCCCACGTGGCCTCCCCAGCCCCATCAGGTCACCATCTCTCGTGAAATGGACACGAGGGCCAGGGAGGAGGGTGAGGGTCTAGGACTGAGGGCGTGAGGATGGAGAAGGGTCCCGGACGTGGGGGTCCGAGGCACGGCCCTCTGAAGGCGGCTCCTATGCTCAGCCTTGGGCCCTGCTCTCTCCTTCCACTGCCCACTCTGCTCCCTTCTGTCCCAGCGGCGTGGTGGCCCCACGTTCTCCTGCAGGCTCACTTCCCCGGGCACACTGGCTGTCAGGCAGGCGGCAAGCCTGCATTCAAAGCACGGGGACCGCCGGGCTGGAGGACTCTCCGCATCCCCACGGGGCGTGAGTGTCTGTGCCCTTCAGGGCCCTGCGGATGCCCCTCCTCCTGGATGCTTGCTCACACGTGGCTTTACACCCTGCTGCTGTCTTGTGAATGTCACTTGGCTTCACACCCTGCATCCCGCCACCAACCCAGCCCTATCCCTGTGCCCAGTCCCAGCTCAGGGACCACGGACAGGCACAGGCCCGGGCCCCGCACTTGCTCACAAAGGCCCCTAAAGCAGCAGCCGGCGATGTTTGCCACAGAGGAGGGTAGGCGAGAGCCAGGCAGGAGGTCAGCCCTTTGCCAAGGAGGCTGGAGCTCAGAGCAGACGTTAGCTGGGGCTGGGGAATGGGGGCTTCTCGGGAAACAGGGCCACGGCTGAGACAACTCACACCAGCCCCTCAGGGGGCAGGCTCAGCGCACGTAGAGAACGTCAGAGCTTCCCGCTGATGGGCAGCAGCTCCCGTGTGCCCTGCCCCGCCCTGGTCAGGACTGGCTGTGTGCCGGGGTGGTGTGTGCTCGTCCAGAGTCTACTGGGTAGGGTGCTGCTGCCCCCCTGAAAAGTGTCTCCCTGAATGTCCCTGGGGCGCTCTTGGCGTGTCCCGGCCGCTGCTGCGCCGCCTGCCACGGCCGTCCCTGGGCTAGCACTGCCCCCCATCAGTCAGTTCACTGCACGAACCGGCACTAGGAATCCCTGCTTTCCCCCAGGAGTGCTTACCATTTGTGATGACAAAATCCCCTTCTTTTCCGGCAGGAGTGTCTGAGCAGGTTCCATTGGCCCTGAAATTCTCCACCTTTTCCAAGTGCCCACCTGCTATATGGCAGGTGCTTCAAATCCAGGATCCCACGTAATGTTCACGTTGTCGTACGGCGCTCAGCAGGGAGGGCTGCCTCTTTAGCCCCCGGCGCCGTCTGCACCTCCCACTGCAGTGACCTCCCAATCCCATTAGGCCCAGGAGTTGCCTCTTCCTTTCGATGCCAGGTCACAGCCCAAACCTGTGGGTCTCTGATGCCGCCATATTTCTGCACCTGCCTGAACGCGGGGACACTGGCGGATGTTGCTTCTTAGTGGCTAGGACTTATTTCTAGTATTATTCTGATCCCAGACTCTGTCCTTCTCCCCTCTGGAAATTGCTTTCTTTTCATGACATCTCAGAGAATTTGCAGCTCCATAGGAAACGGAATAGAAAACCAGTCAAAATTGCTGTTCTGTGTGTTTTACTCCTGGAGGATTTATTATTCAATTTGGATGTGTGTGTGTGTGTGTGTGTGTGTGTGTGTGTGTGTGTGTGTGTGTCTGTCGGCATGGAGGGAAGGGTGGTGATTTCCCCAGCTGGGTGCAGCTCACGCGAAGCTCCCAGGATTCCAGTCACACGGCGACTCCTTTCCACTTCGGCAGCCTCTCTTCTTTCAAACCCCCTATTTTCATTCATTTCATCCCACTGAAATCTAGACCTTGCTCACAAGTGGCCAAAGTAAACTCCAGGTGACTAAAATGGTCGTTTCCATACAGTTGGTAATTGGCTCTCCCAGGGCAGGGAGAGGAGGGCCAGCCCCGGGAATACCGAGCAGGGCTTCAAAGAGCAAGACCCTCATTTCTCTGGAAATCCTTGCAGATGGCGGCTATGAAACACCTACCTCTTCACTGTGGCCCACTGCAATGCAACAAGAGCCAGCACCCCTTCCTTCCTGCCCCAGGGCGAGATTTCTCTCGGCTTCATCCACGACCCAGAAGGACATCTCACAGCAATGTCCCATTTCAGACTTTCCCCTGCAACCCAAGACACACCCTCTGCATGTCCGGCTGCTGCCACCACCCAGCTTCATCACCATCACCTCCCACAGAAGGAACCCCCACTTCCCAAAGGCCCGAAGTGCCCTGGCTCGGGGCACTTAACACTCCAGGGCTCGCTCCTGGAGCCCCACCGCCTCGTCCCATGTTGTCTTATTCTGTGGGACTTAGGGGACGTCTCACCACCTTCCTCGTGTGACAGTGGCTCCTAGACCATCACTCTAGGTGTGGGTGTGTCCTGCTTTTCCTAGCGTTCCCGCTACTAACACAGGCCCTTCCGGAGAGCAGAGGCTCCGTGGAGGTCTGCGGAATAAACAAGCCAGTGGGCAGGGGGCTTATTGACGCAGATGAACCTTCTCCTACTGTCTTAAAATACCCGTGCAAATCCAACTCAACAGAGATAGTTCGTTTTATTTACAGAATGACAGACAAGACAGGGAAGCAAGAATTGGAACAACAATGACTTTTATTTTTCTATTTCTTCCCCCATCTATATCACTGCTAAGTACTTCCACATTTCCAGAGCAGTTCTGATTCCAATTCCCTGTTATCTTGTACACGGTCACAAAACGAACTGGGAGATTTCCCAACCTCTCTTACAAAACAGCAAAACTCTTGTTCTTGAACTGAATTAGTGCAAATACCTGTGGGATTAACGTCATACACAAAGTTAGACACTGAAGCTTGTTTAGTCTTCTATTCAAAGAACCAACATTTGAAAAATTCCTAAAGAAAACAGACATGGAAGTCCATGTCAACATACACAACAGGAACCCAAAATGCTGCACACCGGCTTCCCCCAACTCGCCCGGCTCTCACTGCTTAGAAGGCTGACCGCTCCCTCTTCAAACTCAGAGTGAAGGAGCAGCCCCCCTTCCTGCCCCACGGGAGAAGCTGCTGGACGTGGGACTGGCTGCTGCACTGGCTCAGGCTCCCTCTTCCTCATCGCTCACACTCCCTGCAGACACGGATGGGAAGAACCTGGGAGCCATGCTATTGATCCTGAGCAGATGCTGCAGGACCTGACACTCGCTGGCCTCCGCGTAGGCCCGGGGACCCCACAGGAACTCGTAGCGGGCAGGGTCGCTGTGGGGCACCTGCCGGTACTTCAGGTAGCCCGTCTGCACCCACACTTCGGTGAGCAGCTCCCTCCCGCCACAAAACCCCAGGGTGCCTAGCTTTCCCCACACCTCCTCCTCAGGGACGCGGTCACCAAACAGGGTGACCATGGTCAGGACCAGCAGAGGGAGGCTGGCCTCGGGCGTGGGCTGCCAGTCGCTCAGCACTGCATCCCAGGTGAGGCCCAGGGTGGGGACCAGGACGTAGGTGCGCTGGCGGGGGTCCACCACCTTCACGTCCACGCCAAACAGCAGCTGCAGGCACTCGCAAACGAGGCGGAAGACCACGGGGAAGTGGTCCCGATGCTCCCGGACGACCGTACTCAGCATCTCCGCCTCGGAGGTCGGCTCCCCGGTACGAAACTTGACGAGCAGGAACCCCACCAGGTCAGCCATCAGCGCAACAAGTGCCTCGCGGGACAAGGGCTCGGCATAGGCGGAGAAGGAGGGGGCGCCAGGGGAGGCGGAGGACGAGGGGGATGCGGCCTCCTCCCCCGCAGCCCCCAGCAGCGGCGCCTCCACCGGACCCTGGGCCGGGACTGGGGCCTCAAGGTCGGCCTCAGGCTGGCGGAGCTCACTCATCTCGACCGGGGGCCTGATCACTGGGGTCGGTCCGCCCACGGGAGTGTGGGCAGGGGACCTCGTACCTGGGGTAGAGAGGGGGTGTGAGCGGCCTCGGCGGAGAAAGGCACCCTGGGCAGCCCTGACAAAGGCCACTTACAGGTCTCGTCTCAAGGGCTGCCCTCGGGCCTCACAGGGGCGCTCCTCCCGGGTGGCCTGTCCCCTGCCAACCTGAAGAAGGAAGTGAGGGGGCTCCTCAGGGTGCAGCCAGCACGGCCCCAGGTTCTGGGGCTGACAGGGCGGTGGGGTGACTTGGGTGTTGTGGGGTCCCCTCTGTTCTGGGAGGGGGAGCCCCTGGGTACACACTCAGGGCACGCACCTCCCCTTGGCTCCTGGCGCTGCCTGGGCCTCCTCTGCTCTGTGCCCTGAGGACACGGTCCTCAGACCTGGGCCTTCGCCTCCCGGTTCCTGGAGCCCCTGTAAGAGGAATGGAGGGCGCACCTCTTGTGTACACTGTGGCACAGCTCTGGGCCTCGGTGCTGGTAGGAGGATTGGGCCGGACTCTGTGAGGTCCCCCCAGTGCTGAGTTCTGGGGTGGGTGGTCCCCTCGGGGTCGCTCGTCGTGCTCACTGTTCCCCTTAAGGGCCTGGACCCTCCCCTTTGCAGGCCGGAGGGGAAACTCAGAACAGGACCCCGAATCTGAACAGAAAGCAGTGAGGGGGCCCCACAGGTGGCCGCACCTGCCCAGGGCCTCCCGAGGGTCCTAGGATGGGGAGATGCTGGGTCCTCACCTCCTCCTCACATCCTGCCTGGCCTCCCAGCGCTGACCACAGGGGCAGGTTTCTGTTGAGGTCCCTGTTCCAGGGCTGGGGGTCTGCTCAGTCCTCCCTCGGGGTCCTGGGAGTCCACCTTCTGTGGACCTGAAGGCTCACCCCTCACACCAAACACCTGACCTCCTGAGGACCCCGACCCAGAGGTCAGGAAACATCTCATCTGCTGACCGTGCTCTGGCGCCTCCAAGGCCCCCGCGGAAGGGCAAAGGATCCCTCCCTGTGTTGGGGTCTAACGTCCTCAGTCCTTCCTTCCTCGCGTGCAGGCTGGACTCTGGGCAGGACCTAGGATTGTCCCGTCTGCCAGTGTGAGTCCCTGCTCCTTATACCAGGTCTCCAGTCTCTCCGAGACCCTGACGTCAGGACGTCAGGACAGGCCTACCGTGCTCATCCCGCCCCGGGGCCTCCCACGGCCACCTGCAAGGGCGGTGATCTGGTGGGTCCCTTTTGTCCTCCCTCAGGGTCTCCTCAGTCCTGCCTAAGGGCCCTAACCTTAGTCCACCAGGGACCTGACATTTTACCCTCTGCCCTCATGAGACCCCGCCCCTTATCCCAGGTCCCCAGCTTCTCTGACACCCGGATGTCAGGAAGTGCTGCACGTGACGGCCTCCCAGGGCCAACTGAGTTCTGGGTTGCAGGCTGCCCTCAGTGCTCCCTCAGGGCCCTCACCTTGACTCCACACAGGACCTGGGATTCTCCGCAGTGCCCACCAGACACCCCGCCCCTTATACCCCCTCCCTAGCCTCTCTGAGACCCCGCCCCGTGCTCCCCCTCTCCAGGGTGTCTGAGACCCGGATCTTAGGAAGTGCTGCACCTGTTCATCCCGCCCTATGGCTGGAAGGGCCAACTCGGTCCTGGGATCCAGGCTCCCCTCAGTCCACACTCAGTGCTCTCACCCGGACTCCACATAGGAACTGGGATTCTCTCCTGTGCCCGCCTAGGATCCCGCCCCTTATACCCCCTCCCTAGCCTCTCTGAGACCCCGCCCCGTGCTCCCCCTCTCCAGGGTGTCTGAGACCCGGATCTTAGGAAGTGCTGCACCTGTTCATCCCGCCCTATGGCTGGAAGGGCCAACTCGGTCCTGGGATCCAGGTTCCCCTCAGTCCACACTCAGTGCTCTCACCCGGACTCCACATAGGAACTGGGATTCTCTCCTGTGCCCGCCTAGGATCCCGCCCCTTATACCCCCTCCCTAGCCTCTCTGAGACTCCGCCCCGTGCTCCCCCTCCCCAGTGTCTCTGAGACCCGGATGTCAGGAAGTCCTGTACGTGCTCATTCCGCCCTATGGCCTCCCAGGGCCAACTCTGTTCTGGGGTCCAGGCTCCCCTCAGTCCTCCCTCAGGCCCTCACCTTGACTCCACGGAGGACCTGGGATTCTCTCCCGTGCCCACCAGACACCCCGACCCTTATACCCCCTCCCTAGCCTCTCTGAGACCCCGCCCCGTACTCCCCTCCCCAGCGTCTCTGAGACCCGGATGTCAGGAAGTGCTGCACGTGACGGCCTCCCAGGGCCAACTGAGTTCTGGGTTGCAGGCTGCCCTCAGTGCTCCCTCAGGGCCCTCACCTTGACTCCACACAGGACCTGCGATTCTCCGCAGTGCCCAGCAGACACCCCGCCCCTTATACCCCTCTGCAGCCTCTCTGATACCCCGCCCCGTGCTCCCCCTCCTCAGCGTCTCTGAGACCCGGATGTCAGGAAGTGCTGCACGTGCTCATCCCGCCCTATGGCCTCCCAGGGCCAACTGTGTTCTGGGGTCCAGGCTCCCCTCAGTCCTCCCTCAGGGCACTCACCTTGACTCCACGCAGGACCTGGGATTCTCTCCCGTACCCATCAGACACCCCGACCTTTATACCGCCTACCCAGCCTCTCTGAGACCCCGCCCCGTGCTCCCCCACCCCAGCGCCTCTGAGACCCGGATGTCAGGAACTGCTCTACGTGCTCATCCCGCCCTATGGCCTCCCAGGGCCAACTGTGTTCTGGGGTCCAGGCTCTGTTAAGTCTTCCCTCAGGGCCCTCACCTTGACTCCACGGAGAACCTGGGAATCTCTACCTTGCTCACCAGACACCCCGACCCTTATACCCCCTCCCTAGCCTCTCTGATACCCCGCCCCGTACTCCCCTCCCCAGCGTCTCTGAGACCCGGATGTCAGGAAGTGCTGCACGTGCTCATTCCGCCCTATGGCCTCCCAGGGCCAACTCTGTTCTGGGGTCCAGGCTCCCCTCAGTCCTCCCTCAGGGCACTCACCTTGACTCCACGGAGGACCTGGGATTCTCTCCCGTGCCCACCAGACACCCCGACCCTTATACTGCCTCCCCAGCCTCTCTGAGACCCCGCCCCGTACTCCCCTCCCCAGCGTCTCTGAGACCCGGATGTCAGGAAGTCCTGTACGTGCTCATTCCGCCCTATGGCCTCCCAGGGCCAACTCTGTTCTGGGGTCCAGGCTCCCCTCAGTCCTCCCTCAGGCCCGTCTCCTTGACTCCACGGAGGACCTGGGATTCTCTCCCGTGCCCACCAGACACCCCGACCCTTATACTGCCTCCCCAGCCTGAGACCCCGCCCCGTGCTCCCCCTCCGCAGCGTCTCTGAGACCCGGATGTCAGGAAGTGCTGCACGTGCTCATTCCGCCCTATGGCCTCCCAGGGCCAACTCTGTTTTGGGGTCCAGGCTCCCCTCAGTCCTCCCTCAGGCCCTCACCTTGACTCCACGGAGGACCTGGGATTCTCTCCCGTGCCCACCAGACACCCCGACCCTTATACCCCCTCCCTAGCCTCTCTGAGACTCCGCCCCGTACTCCCCTCCCCAGCGTCTCTGAGACCCGGATGTCAGGAAGTGCTGCACGTGACGGCCTCCCAGGGCCAACTGAGTTCTGGGTTGCAGGCTGCCCTCAGTGCTCCCTCAGGGCCCTCACCTTGACTCCACACAGGACCTGCGATTCTCCGCAGTGCCCAGCAGACACCCCGCCCCTTATACCCCTCTGCAGCCTCTCTGATACCCCGCCCCGTGCTCCCCCTCCTCAGCGTCTCTGAGACCCGGATGTCAGGAAGTGCTGCACGTGCTCATCCCGCCCTATGGCCTCCCAGGGCCAACTCTGTTCTGGGGTCCAGGCTCCCCTCAGTCCTCCCTCAGGGCACTCACCTTGACTCCACGCAGGACCTGGGATTCTCTCCCGTACCCATCAGACACCCCGACCTTTATACCGCCTACCCAGCCTCTCTGAGACCCCGCCCCGTGCTCCCCCACCCCAGCGCCTCTGAGACCCGGATGTCAGGAACTGCTCTACGTGCTCATCCCGCCCTATGGCCTCCCAGGGCCAACTCTGTTCTGGGGTCCAGGCTCTGTTAAGTCTTCCCTCAGGGCCCTCACCTTGACTCCACAGAGAACCTGGGAATCTCTACCTTGCTCACCAGACACCCCGACCCTTATACCCCCTCCCTAGCCTCTCTGATACCCCGCCCCGTACTCCCCTCCCCAGCGTCTCTGAGACCCGGATGTCAGGAAGTGCTGCACGTGCTCATTCCGCCCTATGGCCTCCCAGGGCCAACTGTGTTCTGGGGTCCAGGCTCCCCTCAGTCCTCCCTCAGGGCACTCACCTTGACTCCACGGAGGACCTGGGATTCTCTCCCGTGCCCACCAGACACCCCGACCCTTATACTGCCTCCCCAGCCTCTCTGAGACCCCGCCCCGTACTCCCCTCCCCAGCGTCTCTGAGACCCGGATGTCAGGAAGTGCTGCACGTGCTCATTCCGCCCTATGGCCTCCCAGGGCCAACTGTGTTCTGGGGTCCAGGCTCCCCTCAGTCCTCCCTCAGGGCCCTCACCTTGACTCCACGGAGGACCTGGGATTCTCTCCCGTGCCCACGAGACACCCCGACCCTTATACTGCCTCCCCAGCCTCTCTGAGACTCCGCCCCATGCTCCCCCTCCTTAGCGTCTCTGAGACCCGGATGTCAGGAAGTGCTGCACGTGCTCATTCCGCCCTATGGCCTCCCAGGGCCAACTGTGTTCTGGGGTCCAGGCTCCCCTCAGTCCTCCCTCAGGGCACTCACCTTGACTCCACGGAGGACCTGGGATTCTCTCCCGTGCCCACCAGACACCCCGACCCTTATACCCCCTCCCTAGCCTCTCTGAGACCCCGCCCCATACTCCCCTCCCCAGTGTCTCTGAGACCCGGATGTCAGGAAGTGCTGCACGTGCTCATCTCGCCGTTTGGCCTCCCAGGTCCCACTCTGTCCTGGGGTCCAGGCTCCCCTCAGTCCTCCCTCAGGCCCTGGGAAGTGATTAGCCCATGAGGGGGGAGCCCTCATGAATGAGATTACCTCCCTTATAAAAGAGGCCCCAGACGGCTGCCTCATCCTCTTGTGCCATGTGAGAAGATGGCTAGTTGATACAACTAGACAAGAAACCAGTCCATATAAAGAAGAGCTTTATTACTATTATTTATTACTCAGCCGTACAAAGGAACGAAATTGGGTCATTTGTAGAGATGTGGATGGATCTAGAGACTGTCATACAGAGTGAAGGAAGTCAGAAAGAGAGAAACAAATATCGTGTATTAATGCACATATGTGGAACCTAGATAAATGGTACAGATGAACCGGTTTGCAGGGCAGAAATAGAGACACAGACGTAGAGCACACACATATGGGCACCAAGGTGAGAAAATGGTGGGGGCGGGCGGGGGGGGTGATGAATTGGGAGATTGGGATTGACATATGTACGCTAATAGGTATAAAATGGGTAACTCATAAGAACCTGCTGTATAAAAAAATACATAAAATAAAATTCAAAAGTTAAAACAAACCAAAGAAATAAGAATAGGTTTATGACATTATCAATCACAGTAGAAAACCACCTGTAAAGACAAATGGACGTACTTGCCACAACGGGCTCTGCATCGCCAAGTTCGCTCCCCCAACTCCGCAGCCTCGCAGGAGGCCTTCCTATTGGTGGAAGGCCAATGGGCGTGTCTTTCGCTTCCGGAGGCGCCAAGCCTTGGGACCTCAGGCCCTCAGTGCGCATGGCTACTGCTGCTTCCGTAGCAGAGCGCCTCCTCACGTGCTCTTCTGATCCAACCAGTTTCTCGGTAAAGAGACGTCTAGAACTTTCTCCCTCATCTTCCTGGGGCTTCCGGGAGCACCCGGAAGCCCACGTGGCGTTCGCACAGAGTGCCTGGGACAGTCGGCGGCACAGTTCCTGGCTGCTCTGCTGAGACGAGCTCTTCAGCCCCTCGTGAGCGGGACTCCGGAGCCATCCACAGAGTCAGAGCGAGTCAGGAGACAGGCGGGGGCTCTGCCGGGGGCTGGACTCCGCAGGTACCGGGGGCCCTGGGAAGGAGTGGAGGTCGGGGGAGGGCTACGGGCTGCTCGGTTGGGAGTGGGGGAGCGGCGGCGGAGGGTAGCGGGCTGAAGGGGGGCTGAGGGAAGGGTCCCCCAGTGAGCGGGTCAGAGGGGAGGACCGCTGGCTTCCGGGGTGGCTGGTGGGGGGCGTTCTGGAGTCGGGGTGCAGAGGGTGGGGCTAATGCGTGGGGGGGGGCCTGAGCGGAGGGCTTCCTGCTGGTCGGGTGGGGCTGGCCTTGGGGGCCAGAGGAGAGGACGACTGGCTGCGGGGGTGGGGAGGACGGGACGGGACGGGACGGGACGGGCGGGCCCCACCCCCGGGGCCGAGACGGGAGGGGAGGGCTAACGGCTGCTGCGTGTGGCGGGAGGAAGGGGGAGCTACTCCTGGCTGAAGCGGGGGTCGATGGGGAGGACTCCCGGGCGCGGGTGCGGTAGGCGTTAGGGGAGCTCCCGCCGGGGCGGGGCGTGGGGTGGGGGGGGAGGACGCTCGTGGCAGTTAGGGGGCTCCGGCTCCCGGGTGGGCGGGGGCAAGACGGGTGGGCTCTGCGTCTGGGGTACGAGAAGCGAGAGCCCCTGGCGCTGAGTGTGCTCGGGGGAGGACTCCCCGGTGTGGGGAGGTGAGAGAGGCAGTCCGACCTCTACGCATGGCGGGGCGCCCGGCTTCCAGGGCCCAGAGCGGAGCGCCACCAGCTGGTGGGTGGGGGAGGGTGTATGGAGGGGATGTAGTGCGAGGGGTCGGGGAGGAGCCGCCTGGCCACGGGGGGGCGTAAGTGAAGCTGAGAGGGGGGAGGTGCTGGGGCTGCTGTGATCTGGTGGAGGCTGTTGGCCATGGCAGATGGATTTGTGGGGTCCAGGGAGGGGCTCTGGCCCACTGCATGAGGCATCGAGAGCTTCAGGTCGCCTCTGTCCGGGTGGCACAGGAATTGCAGAGGTGGGTGGGCAGGGCAAGGCCCTGGCCTCCACACACAGTACACAGATTCTTTACGAGGGTGCTTTGCACATTCACCCGGACACGCCATACCAGAGTTGTAAAACAGTCTCCATAAATTTAGCAGTATTGCAAGTTTACATGATAAGTTTTCTCATCACGGGGGAATTTTATTTGATGGTACTAATGATAATATATCTTCAAATATTGGGAAACCCATGAATCAAAGAAAAATATCACAGAGGGACTTAGAAAATATTTCCAAGTGAATACTAAAAAAACACGACTTCCCAAAATTAGTTGGAGGCAGCAAAAAGCAACAGGAGGAAACTGTATTCCTCTAAATGCTTCTGTTAGAAAAGAGTCAGGACATAAAATCAGTGAGCTAACAGTCCATTGAGAGATGCTAGGAGAAGAAGAGCAAAGGAAACATAAAATGAAGTAATAAGAGAGCTAAGAGAGGAAATCAGTGATAGAAAGCAAATTATGGACACGGTGAACAAAGCCACGCGCTTCTTTCAAAAGAGCAAGGAAACCGAGCAAGTCCTAGAACGATGAATCACGGAAACATAGAAAGAACGCTGATCCCCAATATGAGGAATGAAAGAGGGCCAACGTTACGGATCAGATGTACATTAACAAAGAGGATATAGGGGAATATTATGGGACATTATGGAAATGTTTATGCTAACAAATTGGAAGACTTGAAAAATTCCTTGGGAAAAAGGCAGCTTCCTAAAACTGAGGCCAGAAATGTAGAAAAGGTGACGAGCCTTCTATCTGTCTTTTTTAAAAAAATTATTTTATTTTATTTTATTATTGTTTCTTGAGTCGTACGCAACAAGTGCTCTTTTGTTATTATTTTTAAATTTTATTTTTACTTTGGGCTGCGTTGGGTCTTTGTTGCTGCGCGCGGGCTTTCTCTAGGTGCAGCGAGCGGGGGCTACTCTTCGTTGCGGTGCGCAGGCCTCTCATTACGGTGGCTTCTCTTGTTGCAGAGCACGGGCTCCAGGCATGTGGGCTTCAGAGGTTGTGTCACGTGGACTCAGTAGTTGTGGCTCGTGGGCTCTAGAGCGCTGGGTCAGTGGTTGTGGCGCGTGGGGTTAGTTGCTCCGCGGCTTGTGGGATCTTCCCGGACCAGGGATCGAACCTGTGTCCCCTGCACTGGCAGGTGGATTCTTAACCACTGCGCCTCCAGGGAAGTCCCTAGCCTTCTATCTTGTAAATAAATGTAATTTATAAAAAAAGTTTCCTAAAGTCAAACAAACCAAACAGGGCAGGGAGGTGCTCCAGGCTGCTGCTGTGAGGGGCACTAGGGTGGGCTGTGTGGCACAAACATGATTCTCTCCTCTTTGCACCCACAGGCCGATTCCCACACTTCAACAGCCTGTGCACACCTGTTTGATCGCTTCCCCCCACCCTCAGGTCCTCGGAGATGGCGATGGCTCTGGCGGTATTGCGGGACTGGTGCAGGTCGATGGGCGTGAACGCTCAGCGATCTCTGCTCATCCTGGGAATCCCAGATGACTGCAAAGACCAGGAATTCCAGGAGGCTGTGCAGGCTGCCCTGCGTTCCCTGGGCAGGTACCGAGTGCTGGGCAAGGTCTACAGAAAGGAGCTGGGGTCGAGTGTTGCCCTGGTCGAGTTTGCTGAGTGTTTAAATCGAAGCTTGCTCCCCCGCCAAATACCAGGCAAGGGAGGGCCCTGGCCTGTGGTCTGCCTGCCCCAGGCCCCTGATGCTGATTCACAGGATAGACCCAGTTGCCCTGCGCAGCCCCAGGGACAAGCAGTGGTTGGCAGGGCGGGTGAGGCAGGCACTGCAGGTCACTCAGGAACTGCAGGGCAGGAGGAGGCTGCAGGGGAGGCGGGAGTCGCAGGTATGGAGGGAGACACAGGTGAGGAGGAAGCCTTAGGTGAGGAGGGAGCTGAAGGTGAGGAGGGAGCTGCAGGTGAGGAGGGAGCTGAAGGTGAGGCAGGAGCTGAAGGTGAGGAGGGAGCTGCAGGTGAGGAGGGAGCTGAAGGTGAGGTAGGAGCTGCAGGTGAGGAGGGAGCTGAAGGTGAGGAGGGAGCTGCAGGTGAGGAGGGAGCTGAAGGTGAGGTAGGAGCTGCAGGTGAGGAGGGAGCTGAAGGTGAGGAGGGAGCTGAAGGTGAGGAGGGAGCTGAAGGTGAGGGAGGTGCAGGTGAGGAGGGAGCTGAAGGTGAGGAGGGGGCTGAAGGTGAGGCAGGAGATGCAGGTGAGGAGGGAGCTGTAGGTGAGGCAGGAGATGCAGGTGAGGAAGGAGCTTCAGGTGAGGAGGGAGCCTCAGGTGAGGCAGGAGCTGCAGGTGGGGAAAGATCTGAGGGTCAAGCAGGAGCTGAAGGTGAAGCAGGAGTGTCAGATGAGGAAGGAGCTGCAGGTGACGACAGAACCTCAGGTGAGGCAGGAGTTGCAGGTGAGGCAGGAGCTGCAGGTGAGGAAGGAGCTGCAGGTGAAGCAGGAGATGAAGGTGAAGCAGGAGCTGAGTCAGATGAGGAAGGAGCTGCAGGTGAGGAGGGAGATGAAGGTGAGGAGGGAGCTGAAGGTGAGGAGGGAGCTGCAGGTGAGGAGGGAGCTGCAGGTGAGGAAGGAGCTGCAGGTGCGGAAGGAGCTGAGGGTGAAGCAGGAGCTGAGGGTCAAGCAGGAGCTGAAGGTGAAGCAGGAGCTGAGTCAGATGAGGAAGGAGCTGCAGGTTACAGAAATGTTGCAGGCGTGGCAGGACTTCTGAGTATGGCAGGACCCACGGGCGGGGCAATGGCTGAGCCTGAGGAAGCAGTTGTGACAGCGGCAGGCGCCATGGGTGAGGCAGGGCCCGGGACCCAGCAGTGGAGGCAGGCCTCGCAGCCCGTGCTGGACAGCATGGGCTACCAGGAGCTGGGAACCTTCTCTGGGATGGAAGAGCCGGGCCACGGGGAAGGGTCCTCTGAGAGCTGGCTGGAGCAGGCCAGCCACACGCTGCACCTGTGGCGCCACGTGTCTGAGAGGGAGAGGAGGAGGAGGCTGGTGGAGAGCTTGCGCGGCCCCGCGCTGGACCTCCTGCGCGGCCTCCTGGCGGAAGATCCCGAGCTGGCTGCCCAGGACTGCCTGGCCGCGCTGGTGCAGGTGTTTGGGAACAAGGACCCCCGGGGGAGTGCTCGGCTGAAGTTCGTGACCTGTGCCCAGCGGCCCCAGGAGACTCTCTCTGCGTACGTGATGCGCCTGGAAGGCCTGCTGCAGTCGGCCCTGGAGAAGGGGGCCATCCACCCGGCCATGGCGGACCAGGCGCGCGCCCGGCAGGTGCTGACGCGGGCCCGGCTGAACGACACGCTCCGGGACACGCTGAGGAGGCGGCGGCTGATGAGGAGGCCTCCCGGCTTTGCGGGGATGCTGCGGCTCATCCAGAAGACCGAGGCCTGGGACGCCGACCCGGCTAGCAGGGAGCACTTCCCAGGGCAGGAAGAGGCCCGTGTGGACGTTGCAGTCCTGGCAGCAGCCGCCCAGGCCGCCCCGGCCCATGAGGCCATCACCGCAGGCACCACTGCACATGGCACCAAGGCCTCCCCGACCGGTGAAGATAGCACCGCCCAGGCCGCCCGTTCCAAGGAAGGGAGCGCCGAGGACCACCCGGCACGTGAGGAGGCCAGTGCGGCAGTTGCCGGCACTGCCAAGGCTGGCGAGGCGGCCCCTGAAGACCATGGTGCCGCCAGGGCAGCCCCTGAAGACCATGGTGCCGCCAGGGCAGCCCCCGGCCCTGGGGAGACCAGCAAGGCGTCCGCGGCCACTCAGGAAGATGGAAGTGCTGCCGCCCCTGCGGGCCTAGGTCAGGCAGGACCCTCAGATGCCCCCGGGGTCCCCATGCCTGGCCGGATGGGCAGTGCTTCCCCGGTGGCCCCAGGAGGTCCTGGCTGGGAGCCAGAGGGCCTCGCCCAGGCAGGAGGCCAGGAGGCCGAGGAGACCCCCGAGGAGGGGCTCAAGCCCATCCCAGAAGAGCCGGGAAATGAGGACGGGGCTGCAGAGATGAGCCCCCCGGGGTCCACCTTGGGCCACTAGGCTCAGCAGGCCGTGGGGCTGCCAGGCTTGCAGGCAGGGGGAGGCCAGGCCTGGCAGCCTACTGGCCCCATATTAGGGGCCACTCCAGGTGCCTGGGCCTCCCTCCTGAGAGGGGACCCCTATTCATCATCCCCTGGGGCAGGTTGCTCCCTGTACTGGCAAGCCCAAATGTGTCCCTGTAGGCCCCAGAGGGACCCAGGTGTCAAGGAACCCCCCAGCCCCCGCTCCCCTCCCCCCAACACACACACCCTAGCCATCGTCCCCCCACAGAGCCCTGAGGTGCGCCACGTGCCAGCCAAGGCTCTGGTCTCTGTGGGCCAGTGTCGTGAGCTCAACGTGTGCTTTCTGGGCATAGATTCAGGCCCAGCGCTGCCTGTTGTTGTGGAAATGTGCATGCGTTCTCCTCTGAGCAGTCCACCCCGCCCCGGTCGCGGCGCCGAGACACGAAGCCCAGTCTCAGGAGCCGGCAGGAAGGACAGGATGGACGAAGTCATAGCCAGCGCCCACCCCAGGACCTGGGAGCCCACCTGCGACCTTCGAAGGAAGACCTTGACCGGGGCTGCAGGAGGTCTGCGGGAGGCCCCCCAGGGCTTGTGTTCTGCTGGGCCACCCCGTTGTTCCTCGGGACTCCACGTCCCCGGCTCGGTGGCGTGCGCCCTGCTGTGGGACTGTCCTGTGCCCGCCATAGGGCAGGGCCAGGCCCCGGGCATGTGGGCCAGAAATGGAGGGTCTGCCCTGGGGGGAGCGGGCATGGCCGACGCCCATCTTCCTGGCGAGAGGCCACCCGCGGGGCCCTCAGGAAGGGAGACTGTGGGGAGATGGAGGGCCGCCGGGTGGGGTGTAGCGGAGGCACCTTTTTGAGGACCCTGGGTGGGGCCGGGACCCGTGAGCTCCGGTGGCCGTTAGAAGTTCCTCTGTGTGTTGTTATGCCCTCTGTTCAGTGGTTTCAGTCAATGTTTCTCTTTAATAAATTTCCCTGAACGTTTCATCTGAGTCTGGCCTCTGCTGTGGGCAATGGAGGGAAAGGGCTGCTGCGGGTGAGGGCGGGGGTCCAGAGTCCGATTCCTGCTCAGCACCCATGGGACACCTCTCCGGGGAGAGGGTAAGGTAGGCACTTTGCAGACCCAGACATCGTGAGGGTTTTTCTTCCAGTTCATAGGTGAATCGTAAAGTTTTAGCGCCCTTGACCGTGGGCCGCGTCTCGGGCGATGCTCGTGCTTGAAATCATGGGTGCTGTGCACGGCCCGGAAGGCCAGGGGACACACAGGAGGACTTCTGACCTCGTGGGTCACACGTGGGTCCGTGCACGTCTGCCTGGCCCGGGGGCTCCGGGACCAGAAGGCCGTGGCCGGTTTGCACGAGCGCTCGGCCTGCGGCTCTGCACCCGTGCACGAGTGTCTTCGTGCCCCCTGCGATGACGGGCGTGAAGCAGGAGGCTGACATGCTGACGGGCCTGCCCTTTAGGATGTCACTTCCTGGCTGGGCTGTGCTGTCACCCCCGAGCAACCGGAGCACTTCTGTGAGGGGCTGAGCGGGAGTGTGAGCCCAGGGTGCTGCCGGCCGCGCTGCACTGTCCCGTTTACGTGGCGGAGGGGCACGCCGCGCTCCGCATGGCTGCGGACGAGAAGGGCCCCGCCGCGGGCAGGGCACCCGGCTTCGGCGAGGCGCCTCTTCCACTCTCTGTCATTTAATTGATGTATTTTAGACCATGTGTTTTAATGTGATTATGGAACTGTTAGGGCTTGAGTCTGACATTTTATTTTTTTAACACAATTTGGTTTTCAGAGATGTTTCAGATTCAGCGCAAAATTGAAAGGAAGGTACAGAGATTTCCAATATACTCCCTACCCCTACACATGTGTAGCCTCTCCCATTATCTGGCACCAGAGTGGTACATCTGTTACAACTGGTGAACCTACATTGACACATCATTATCACCCAAAGTCCACAGGTTCACTCTTGGTGTTGTACATTCTATGGGTTTGGGAAAATGTATAATGACATGTATCCACCATTATGATACCATACAGAGTAGTTTCACTGCCCTAAAAACCCTCTGTGCTCTACCTGTTCATGCTTCCTTTCCCCCATCGCCTGGAAACCACTGAATTCTTACTGTCTCCATAGTTTTACCTTTTACAGACTGTCATATAGTTGGAATCATACAGTATGTAGCCCTTTCAGATTGGCTTTCTTTCACTCAGTAATAAGCATTGAAGATTCCTTCATGTCTTCACGGCTTAATAGCTCATTTCTTTTCAGCATTGAATTGTGGTGTTCCATTGTCTGGATGTGCCACAGTTTATGTATCCATTTACCTACTGAAGTATACCTTGTTTGCATCCAAGTTTTGGTAATTGGGAATAAAGCTGCTATAAACATCCATGTGCAGGTTTTCGGGGGACAGAAGTTTTCAACTACTTTGAGTAAATACCAAGCAGTGTGATTGCTGGGTTTTGTGGTTAAGAGTATAGTTTTGTAAGAAACATCCAAGCTGTCTTCCAAAGTGGTTGTACCATCTTGCATTCCCACTAGCAATGAATGAGTGTTCCTGTTGCTCCATATTCTCACCAGCAGTTGACATTGTCAGTGTTTCAGAATCTGTCCATTCTAATAGGTATGCAGTGGTATCTCATTGCTGTTTCAATTTGTATTTCTCTGATGATGTATGAGATAGAGCATCTTTTCATATGCTCATTTCTCATCTGTAACTCTTCATTGCTGAGGTGACTGTTCAGATCTTTGGACCATTTTTTAATCAGGTTGTGCATTTTCTTGTTAAGTTTTAAGAGTTCTTTGTATATTTTGGATAACAGTCCTTTATCAGTTATGAATGTGCAAAGATGTTCTCCCAGTATGTGGCTTGTCTTTTCATCCTCTTGGTAGTGTATTTTGTAGAGCAGAAAAGAGAGAGGAGATATGGGGATATGTGTATACGTATAGCTGGTTCACTTTGTTATACAGCAGAAACTAACACACCACTGTAAAGCAATTATACTCCAATAAATATATTTTTAAAATATATGAACAGTGACTCAGAAATGTATAGGGGAATATGCCACAACAATAACATAAAAGATGGGAAAAGGCAGTCAGAATTAAAATGTTCTAAGATCCTTGCGCAAAAGCCATGCCACCCCAGCCCTGGTCTGTCATCTTGTAGTGCGCTAGGTCCCAGGTCACTGTCCCTGGACACTGCTGCATGTTCTGCAGGTGCCTGTGATGGACCTGTGAAAGCCAGGCCATGGGACCCCCGAAGCTGCCTCAAATCTTACCCTGACTCCCACAAGCAGGAAGGGGTAGGGGAATATCTCTTCCCAGCTCTGGGCTCAGTCTGCTTGAGCCCATGATCTCCCAGGATCCTGCCACCTAGGCAAGCCTGCTCATGAGAAGGCAGGTGGATTGGGTCATATGGGCCCACCGTTAGGGCTCATGGCTGCCAGAGCATCTTTTAGGAATTGAGAGGGCAGAAGGGACACAGGTTTGGTCCTAGACTTCCTCCTTTCTTTGAAACCTGGCTCCTTCCCTGTTCTTGTGGTTCTTTCTGTTTTCCTTAACAACGTGCCTGTCATGTAGCAGATGTTCAATACATTTTAGTTGAATGAATGGATGAATGAATGTAACCTCAGACTCCACTGTCTCTTTGTTGCTAAATACAGTGGATGGTTCGCAGTCCTTTCCTCATCGGATACCTCTGCAGAATATGACAATGCGGATGGCCAGAAATCAAAATCACAAAAGTTGGCAAATGGTGTACCTAGAAATGCATGATTTGCACTGTGAATTGAGCCCACCGTGCTGGAGGTAGGAAGCAAGATTTCTGGCAAGAGAGCCTGAGAAGACACAGGAGGCAACCATCATGAGAAGAGGGAGCCTTTTCCTGAGGGTAAGGCCAGCTTAGGAGAGAGAAGTAGCAACACTTATATCTGCCCCTGCCACCTCCTCACTTTTAGTGGCCTGATTGCCTCTGCCACCAAGGTACGCTGCCAGCCGGCACCCCTGCCCTACAGCAGTCTGGCCGAGGAGAGAATCTCCGCTTTCCCAACTGGCCGTCTCAGCTGCCCCTGCTCGCCCAAGCCCACCGGGAGCCCCTTGCCCTGACTAACTTTACTAGTTTGCAACTGATGCCTGGACCCCCAAGGCCCGACTTCCAAATCGGTAGCACAAGCCAACACGGGAAGAGGATGACAGGCCCCAGCGTCTGCCCACCGTGCCTCGGCCGGTGCCCGGAAACGCCACGGGGCCGGGGCCTCGGTTCTCTGAGCTCCCGCTAGTGGGAAGGACTGTGGAAGAGCCCAACACCCGCGGCCTGCATCTTTCTTCCTGTCTGTACAGTCATTAGATGGATCTTGACTAAAAAATAAATTAAATCACATTTCTCTCCTGCTTAAACCTTCCAGTGGCTCCCTACTTTCCTTAGAATAAATTCCAAACTCCTTTCCATGGCTCATGGGGTCCTACACACTGAGGACTTTGACCACCTAGCCAGCCTGGCACCTTGCCACTCTCCCCACTTGGCTACAATCTGAGGCCCAGGTTTACCTCACCCCTCAAGCAAAGCTCTTACCTGCCATGTTGAGGGCCCCTACGGACACTGCCTTTGTGCCCTTGAGCTTCTGTGGCTTGTGAGGGTTTCCCTGTGCAGAGGCTCAGGCTTACCAGGTCCCCACCCTTCTGATGACTCAGTCGTGGGATTGTGGGGCTATGCCTCCTCTGGCTTCACTTCCCTGGGTGCTTGGCTGCATAGGTCTCAGCCCAGTCTGCAGTCTTGAGGAGCTGAAAGTGAGAAGACTGGGAAGCCTGAGAGCTGAGAGCTGTTGGAAGATCCCTCAGGTCCCTACAAAGAGTTCCTTGTAGCAGGCATCCTTCTCTGATATCCTATTAGGCAGTTTTGTTGTACAGGTCATTTGTCCTGAATACTGGCTCGCTCATCCTCAGGTTGCAGGACAATGAAGAAAGGCTGTTGATTTCCTGCTAGTCCCCCACCAGGATTCATGGGCACCTTTTTCCCTGGCAAGGCATTTTCAAGCCAAGAAGCTGCCTCCTGCTTTCCTTCCAATCTTTTCAATTGTGGTAAATATATATATAACATAAAATTCACTATCTTGATTATTGTTAAGTGTTCAGTTCAGTGACATTAAGCACATTCTGCAGTTCTGTTCCGCCATTACTACCATCCACCTCCAGAACTCTTTTCATCTTGCAAAATTGAAATTCTGCTCCCGTTAAACACTAACTCCCCAACCCCTCGCCCAGCCCTGGGCAAACACCTTTCTACTTTCTGTCTCTATGAATCTGACTACTCTAGGGACTTCATAGAAGTGAAATTATACAGTATTTGTCTTTTTGTGACTGACTTCTATCACTTAACAGAAAGTCTTCAAGGTTCATCCATGTTGTAACAGGTGTCAGAATTTCCTTCCTTTTTATGAGTGGATAATATTCCATTGTATGTATGTATCACATTTTGCTTATCCAGTTATCCACTGATGGACACTTGATTTGCTTTCACCTCTTGGCTACTATGAACAGTTCTGTTAAGAACATTAGTGTGCCAATATCTCTTTAAGACCCTGCTTCCAATTCTTTGGGGTATATACACAGGAGTGAAATTTCTGGATCAATATGATAGTTCTACACATTCTCGCCAACACTTGTTATTTTCTGGGGTTTTTTAAATAGTTGCCATCCTAATGGGTGTGAGGTGGTATCTCATTGTGGTTTTGATTTGTATTTCCCTAATGACTGATGATGTTCAGCATCTTTTCATGCGTTTATTTGCCATTTATATATCTTCTTTGGAGAAATTTCTATTCAAGTCCTTTGCCCATTTTTTTAATCAGGTTGTTTGTTTTGTTTTTGTGCAGTTTTAAAAGTTCTTTATGTATTCTGGATAGTAACCCCTTATCAGATATATGATTTTCAAATATTTTCTCCCATTCCATGGGTTGCCTTTTCACTCTGTTGGTTGTTTCCTTTGTTGCACAGAAGGTTTAATTTTTGATGTAGTCCAGTTTATCTACTTGTCCTCTTGTTGCCTGTGTTTTTAGTGTCATATCCAAGAAATCATTGCCATATCGATGTCATGAAGTTTCTCCTCTATGTTTTCTGCTAAGAGCTTTAGCTTTAGCACTTATGTTAAGGTTTTTGATCAATTTTGAGTTAATTTTTTATATGGTGTAAGATGAAGGCTCAACATCTTTTTGCATGTAGATACCCAGTTGCTCCAAAACCATTTGTTGAAATTCCTCAGCTCTTAAAGGAAGAGTGACAAGGAGCAGGGTGTCTGAAGGTGACTGAATGACTGTGAACAAGGTCCTTCCTCTCGCTGAGCCACTCAGTTTCTCAAGGAAACTGGATAATTTACTCAGCTCCTACTCTTTCATCACCCATTCATTCATTCATACAACGTGCTGTGTCCAAACTTAGAGCCCACAACCTAGTAGAATTTAGGAATCTCTGTGGTATTAGTTGGGGGAAGAATATTCTTTATTTTCATTAATGCAGGCAACCAACCACAGGAAGGTTAGCAGCACCTGCAACTTTGTCACCAGCAGAAATCCCTGGTATTTTTATATCATGTTACCATGGCATCAGCTCTCTCCAAATATTCTTTACCCTTGTCACTACTTCCTAATTACAGTAATTATTAGACATACTACTCAGTCATATTATTTAATGCATCAGTGAAGATACACATATATTTTACAATATCACAATTGTGTTTCTTAAATAGTTTGATAACTGTACTTCAATAAAATTGCTTTCCTTTGTAACCCTACTTATTTTGTTTCTTGCATTCAAAAACATTATTCTCAGACAGATCCCCCCCAGTCTCCCCCACATGAGCAAGGAGGTTAAGAAGCCCTGCCCTATGTTGGGCCCTGGGGACACAGCAGCCCATGACACAGTCTCAGTAAGATCCAGCCACTGGGAGTGGGAGGGCACACAGATGTGTAGATGCAACATATTATGGTGACTTCTGTGCCAGGGGCACCAGGCACCGTGAGAATCCAGCAGATTACTCAACTCCAAGCGGACCAGCCATTTTCTGGAGGTCTATGTAAAAGGAGAGACCATCCATTTGTCAGCCTGGAGGAGTTATCCTGCCCCTGGTGACTTTTTTGACCCTCTTTGTGTAGGTAATGAGATTCAGAGGAGCCGACCCTGCCCCCCTTGGCAGCAGAACATCGGTTCTCCTTTCTGCTCTTCTGCTAACGACAAATATATTCAGCTGTGGGAATGCAGATGCTCACTGAGCTCTTGGTAGCTATGGAAATCCCAGGGTTTCCCTAGCAACAGCTCTGGTTCGGCCTTGTTGCTAGGGAACGCTGGGATTTCCCAGGCTGCCACAGAGCAAGACTGCTCTAGCCCAAGGGCAGAGACGTGAGCACAGCTGTAGGTCTGAGCCCCAGGGAATGGATGGTACCCCCTCACTCTGGTCCTTTCAGGTCACCATGGCCCATAGCCAAGTGAAAGGGGGCTGCACACTGGGCAAGAGGTCTTGAGAGGGGAGTGAGAAAGGAGTGCAGTGGGGTAAGCAAACTAATTAGAAAAGTCCAAATGAGCCCAAAAGGTGCCAAGAACTGGAAGATGCTGGGCTTCAGGAAGCTCTTCAATCTTCAAGTCTAGCACTTGGCTGTTTGTAAAGCACTTTCCCCAAGATTATCACATAGCACACACCTGCTTTGGTTAAGGAGAAAGCCCAAGGTTAGAACTAAGGCTAGCCTCAGGGATGAGGGTGTGCCACCTAGGCGGTCCCCAAGGGCCCCATGCTTAGAAAGGTTCTGCATACTTGGTATAATGCTCTGTTGTCACCATCTTGAAATTTAATTTTTAAACAAGCAGCCCTGATATTTTATTTTGCAGTGGGCTCCACAAGTTATGTAGCCAGTCCTAGTTGTAACCCCCATTTTACAAAAGAGAGAACTGACCTATAGGGAGTAGATGTAATTAACCCAAGTTCATGTGTCAGAAAGCACACCTTAGGGGCCGCTATATTTTCCCTTAGCTGCTTTCAGACACCAGAAGCTGGAAGGGTTTGACCCAAACAGGCATTCAGGCATTCATGAGAAGGCACCTCTGGGATCCCCATGACAAGGAGATAGGGATGGCTAGAGTCATGGTCCCCTCACTTGTTCTAGGGCTTCAACAGAAAACTGGAGAAAGCAAGGCTTCTCCAAGCCTTGCTCTGGGGGAGCTCCCAGTCTAGTAGAGGGTACTGCCAGCATTAAGGAGATACAATTGGAATAGGGAATGAGGTGGCAGTGAGTCCATGGTTGCTGGTAGCAGCACTAGTTCTGCCCATATTTTAGAAATATGTCCACTTTCTAAAGGATCTAGATCTACTTCTACAGTAACAGGCAAAGCCCCGTGCAACAGTACGCACATATTTAGTGAGACTTCCTGTTGGCCAGACCCTGGGATGATATCTACTCTAGGTTGAATTGTGGTCCCCCAAAATTCATATGTTGAAGTCCCAGCACTAGTACCTCAGAGTGTGACTGTATTTGCAGATAGGGTCTTTAAAGAGGTGATTAAAGTTAAATGAGGTCATTGGGGTGGGCCCTAATCCAATGTGAGTAATGTCCATATAAGAAGAAGAGATTAAATTCCATATCTATGTGTTAGCATACGGTATTTGTTTTCCTCTTTCTGACTTACTTCACTCTGTATGACAGACTCTAGGTCTATCCACCTCATTACAAATAGCTCAATTTCGTTTCTTTTTATGGCTGAGTAATATTCCATTGTATATATGTGCCACATCTTCTTTATCCATTCATCTGATGATGGACACTTAGGTTGTCATGAAGAACCTAGGGGTAAGACAGGAATAAAGACACAGACCTACTAGAGAATGGACTTGAGGATATGGGGAGGGGAAAGGGTAAGCTGTGACAAAGCGAGAGAGAGGCATGGACATATATACACTACCAAACGTAAAATAGATAGCTAGTGGGAAGCAGCCGCATAGCACAGGGAGATCAGCTCGGTGCTTTGTGACCACCTGGAGGGGTGGGATAGGGAGGGTGGGAGGGAGGGAGACGCAAGAGGGAAGAGATATGGGAACATATGTATATGTATAACTGATTCACTTTGTTATAAAGCAGAAACTAACACACCATTGTAAAGCAATTATACTCCAATAAAGATGTAAAAAAAAAAAGAAGAAGAAGAAGAAGAAATTAGGACACAGACAGGCAGAGGGGAGATCATGTGAGGACACAGGGAAAAGATGGCCATCTACAAGCCAAGAAGAGAGGCCTCAGAAGGAACCAACCCTGCTGACCCCTTGATCTCAGACTTGCAGCCTCCAGAACTGGGAAACAATACATTTTCATTGTTTAAGCCCCCGCAGTCGCTGGTATTTTGTTATGGCAGCCCCAATAGACTAATATCTTTCTCTGTTCCCACTCGTGTGAGGTAAAGACTATGACTGTCTCACAGAGGAGGGACCCGCGACTCTGAGGGGTTAACTACCTTGCTCAGGGTCACACAAGCTACCACGCAGCCTAGGGCAGGACTCAACTCAGCTTAGTCTGACCCCCAAACCAGTGTTTACACCTCAGGAAGCCTGAGTGAGTTGCACCCCAGCTTATCCAATTCAGAAGATCCAGATCCCTTTCCTTCTGCTGTCCTGTGGGCTAAGGGACTTCTGGCATGACTCTCTTGCCCCCGGGCCCATGACCAGCACATTTCTGCCCTGTGTTCCAGTTTCTCAAAACTTCCTGGTCATTGGCACCTGTGCCCCAGGCTGAGATGATCACCCTGGATGGATCCTTTCACAGAAGGACCCTGAGGCCATATTGACATTTACTGTCCTGAAGACAAACAAAAGAGTGGATATGAAAGGCCTTTGAAAAGTGTCACTAAGCAAAGTAGCAGTCTCATGGGGTCCCTAAGCCCTTTAACACTAGGGGACACTTTCAGAATCAAGAAATTCCAGATTCTGCCGCCTTCATGCGGGGGAGAAATTCAGCTCTCTGTGACTCTCTCCTTTCAACCCCGAGGCAGCCAAGCATCTCCGTAAGCAAAGAACTATCTACCCAGAGAAAACCATGCCTCTCCCCTGGAAAGCAAAAGCAACTGCAGGTGGTTAAGGGGATGGATTTTTCTCTTTTAAAATTTTTTTAAGTTAACAGTGCTTTGTCAAGGTACAACGTACATAAAAAAATTGCACAGATCATAAGTGTAAAACTTGAGAAATTTGACAAATGTATACTCCAATGTAATCATCATGCAGATAGAAATGGTAGTTGTGGTTTTAAGTGGAAATCCCCACTTGTCTACTACAAGCTGTCCACACATAGTGTGACAACTCTGATCATGCCAGGTATTGGGCCCCAAGGATGCAGAGTTGAAGCACAAGGTCAGTGGAGTTGATGACCTTGCTAATCTTGTAGAACCAGAGCTATGACAGAGAGGACAGGGGCTAGGGAAGCACAGAGAGGAGCACAGATCCAGGTCAGGCCAGTCATGAAAGATTCCCCTTGAGCACGTGACAAGTAAGTTGGACGTTGTAGGATAAGAATGAGTCTGCTGGGGAAGAGAAAAAATAAGGGGACATTGTAGACATAAAGACATGTGAAGGCTTAGGGGTATCAAACAGCTCAGGAGAAAGGCATCAGAGTAAACACAGCATAGGATGGCTCATAGGGTGCCACTTGGGGTCAGAAAGAAGATATGATTATAGAGAAATGAACCCAAGGTTCTTGTGTGACTTAGAAGCTGTTTCTGAAGCCAGAACAGTCAGTGCCTGTCTAATGCTCATGTCAGGTTTTATTGCTTGTTGTCAAATGCTGTTGTACAATACACAGGGCAAAAACCAGGGACTGCATGATTCTCGTAGCAACGTTCAGAATAAATGTGAGTCTCTCCCCGACAAGTGATATTGCAGAGCAAGTTACATAAATGGAATTATCCATCTGATAGATCTCACCACAAATTGATCAAGGTATCTAAAATCAGCTTAGCACCAATGTTTAAAGTGGTCAGAGATGTTTAAAGTTACCAAACCTAAATACATGTTTCACCTCATTGTGCCAGCATGTCATTTTCTCCCTCTTTAATCACTTGTTTTATTTTTGTCACCAGAATGTATCTTTTCAAGTATCCTTAAATCCTTTCTGAAAAAAAGAAAAATATATACATAGGTAGCCGCATACATACATGCAGCAGAAACAGTCCATCTTTTCACAGCATCCCTGATATATACCAAACTGTCGTATACACTTAAGTCTGTTTCAAGCCCATTTCTTCTATTCCAATAGTCCAATTTTTTCCTGGCCCTATACCACACTGGTATTATTTACTATGGTTACTTCCCTTTATTTTTTTAATTTTTTTATTTTTAACATCTTTATTTGGGTATAATTGCTTTACAATGGTGTGTTAGTTTCTGCTTTACAACAAAGTGAATCAGTTATACATATACATATGTTCCCATATGTCTTCCCTCTCGTGTCTCCCTCCCTCCCACCCTCCCTATCCCACCCCTCCAGGCTGTCACAAAGCACCGAGCCAATATCCCTGTGCCATGCGGCTGCTTCCCTCTAGCTATCTACCTTACTACGTTTGTTAGTGTGTATATGCCCATGACTCTCTCTCGCCCTGTCACAGCTCACCCTTCCCCCTCCCCATATCCTCAAGTCCGTTCTCCAGTAGGTCTGCGTCTTTATTCCTGTCTTACCCCTAGGTTCTTCATGACATTTTTTTTTTCTTAAATTCCATATATATGTGTTAGCATACGGTATTTGTCTTTTTCTTTCTGACTTCACTCTGTATGACAGACTCTAGGTCTATCCACCTCATTACAAATAGCTCAATTTCATTCCTTTTATAGCTGAATAATATTCCATTGTGTTATATAAACCATATTTTGTTTATCTATTTATCTGTCGATGGACACTTGAGTTTCCACCTTTTGGCTATTGTGAATAATGTTGCTATGAACACAGGTATGCAAATGTCTTCTCATGTCTGTACTTTCAATTCTTTCTGTAATACACCTAAGAGTGGAATTGTTGGGTCATATGGTAGTTCAATGTTTAATCTTCTGACAAGTCACCAAACTATTTTCAAAAGTGGCTGCACAATTTTATACTCCCACCAGCAATGAACCAGGGTTCCACTGTCTTCACATCCTCACCAACACTTGTCATTTTCCATTTTTTCTGGCCATCCTAGTGCATGTGTTGTGTTATTTAATAATATTTTTAAATAAGAAAATCATACATGAATACAATCTTGTTTTAAGAAATTTAAATTCCACCTCTGAAATCTTACCCTATAGCTTATCCCACTGGTTATAATGTGGTCATTGATGTCCTGGAAGAGTAAGCTGCGTTGAGGAGTTTTGTCACTAGCAGCTGAATTTTAGTATCTTTCTCATGCAGAATGCATCACCTAGGAAGTGTCAGGCTTATTTTGGAATGACCTTCTCCTATCACATATACCAACAACTCTTTATAGTCCTTTCCCTCTCTGAAATTGCTTCCTTTGTCTGGGAAAAAAAAATAATTGGAAAGATTTTCTCCCTTTTGAAGAAAACAACTGTCCAACAGTTCCAAATGGGAAACAGGTAGTGTTTGACAAGACATTGCCCTCTGCTGGCTGTATTAGTCGAGGTTCTCCAGAATAGGAGATTTTATACATACATATATATATATAATTAAGCTCCTATTGGTTCTGTTTTGCATATATATATACATATATATGGAGAGAGAGAGAGAGAGAGAGATTATAAGGAATTGACTCAAGATCTGCAGGGTGAGTCAGCAAGCTGGAGACCCAAGAGAGCCAATGGCATAAGTTTCAGTCTGAGTGTAAAGGTCTGAGAATGGGGAGAGCCAGTGTTGTAGTTCCTGTCTGAAGGCTGGTAGACTCAAGACCCAGGAAGAGCCAATATCCCAGTTCAAAGGAGGAATTCTTTGTCTCTTACTCAGGGGAAGGGTCAGGCTTTTTGTTCTATTCATGTCTTCCACTGATTGAATGAGGCCCACCCACATTAGGGAGAGCAATCTGTTTTTCTCAGTCCATAGATGTAAATGTTAATCTCATTCAAAAACACCTTCACAGAAACACCCAGAATAATGTTTGACACATGACCCAGTTGAGTTGACACATAAAATTTACCATTGGACTGGTCATGTGAACTGCTTTGGAGACCAAACCCAGAGCAGGAAGCTGTGGTGTATTTAAGCAATTGCCCTGATGGGTGTTGCAAGCAATCAAAATTCTAAGTAAGAAATTAAGAATAGAAAACTTGTAAACCATCCCAGAGAGAAAAAGAATAGGCTCAACCATCTAGTTTTCAGTTAAAAGTATTAAAACCAATCGAAACAAGGAGCACGTTGTCTTAGAGAGCAGAGTGATAAAGTAGAAAGATCATGAACTTCAGAATCAGAAACTCTGAGCCTCAGCTACTTTATCTGTAAAATGGGGTAATAATAATCCTTGCCCAACGCTGATAATTCAAGGATCAATATTTCCCAAACTCTTTATGGTTTAGAAAGGACTAAGAATGATTGATTAAACCTGACCAGCAAGAGAGAAGAACTGGTTGTGGGTGAGGAAATGACCAGAATTTGGGAAAAAATAATAATGACATTTTGAGGTTCATAATAATGGCAGACAAGCTTGGGTGGAAATCAGACATGAACTTAGATTAGAGGATCTGAGAAGGCAGACTCCAGGGGGAAAAGGACAGAAAGCAAAATAGCACACAACACAATTTGCAGTCCTACTGCTAGAGACTCTAAGGGAAGTGGTTCCAAACGATGAGGATTCTAAAAACGGGAAATCTGCCTTCATTACTTCAAATTCCCAAAGTTCCCAATCTCAAGTCATCCAAATGAGATTTAAAAATAAAAAAAAGTCAGCCATGTGGCTATGCAGGGAGACCTCTAAGTGAGCTCATATTACGAAAAGATATATGCTTCCACCCTGGCTCCCGTAGGCCATTCACAACACAGCTGCCAGTGTGAGACTTTCCACTACAAGTCAGCTTACCTTCCTGATCAGCTCTCAGTGATGACAACCCATCGTCTGCAGAACATAACCATTACTTACGGGGTTTACGGGGCCTTATCTTACCTGACCCCTGCCTCCTTCTCCAACCTGACATTTTTCACTTTGTTCACTTTGCTGCAGCCACATGGACCTCATTTTTCCTCACTCACACCAACCCCACTGCTGCCTCAGGTCCTTTGTACTTGCTGTTCTCTCTGCTGGGGTACTCTTTCCCCAGATCTCCTCATGGCTTCAGGTCTTTGCTTGAATGTCATCCCCACAGAGGAGCCTTCCCTTACCATCTGTCTAAAATAGCACCCCTACATCCTTTTCTATCTCCTCTTCCTGCTTTACTTTCTTGAGATTTTTTTTCTGTCTCCTTCACCAGAATGTAAATCCCATGAGGCTAAGGTCTGTATTTTGTTTACTTCAGGGCCTGAATCAGAATAGATGCTCATTATTGCTGAATAAATGATAAATAAATGATAGAAGGAGAGAAAAGATCTAATGATTGATTCAAAACAAACAAACAAAAAGCAATGGTATGAATCCAAAACAACAATTTCAGGAAGGCTAGACCTCAAAATGGATTGAGGCTTTTGAAAACTGCTGAAGACGGATAAGTAAAAGGCCTTTTAAACAGTATAAGGAGGGGAAAGAACAACTTCTTAAAGAAAATAAGTCCTCTTTTGTTGGCATTTTACTTCAAGAAGATTGATCTTCAAACTGAAAAAGGCTAAAAGCGTTGGGAGAGGAGATGACCAGAAACCCAGGTGAGTGGTGATATTGTTGGAATCCAAAGGCTCCATGGAGTGGAGGGTCGCCAGGAGGTCTAGACAGGGACAGAAACAGCATTGTAGAGATTCCCAGAGCCCGAGTGGCAAGAAAGCAGCAGCCTCAGGTCCTCAGGCAGAGCCAGGAAACAGATCTCAGGGAATGCCTGGGTGGACAAATGACCACAAAACCAGGTCTCACACACTACTACTATTATTACTACTGCTGCTACCACTACACAATGCTGTGGGTTTGCGCATTTCTCTCCACGCCCCAGATGGCAATGCCCAATTCCAAGGCAGTGGGTCTGAATCTCTAGGCTCATGGTCTTTGAACAATTCTGATGAAAGTTGCCCACCTGCCTGTACCTTCAAATTGTGCATGTTATTTTAGGAGATTTAAGAACGTCCTTGGAGTAATTCGTGGACCTCTGAAGTGGAAGTGTCGCAGGTTAAGAATCCTTGTTCTAAAGGTATCTCCCTAAATTGTACCACTGGGATGAATGGTGTAACTCCCAAACCCTAGAGTTGAGGATTTTAGCCAAATTCTGAATTTTTTCATTCATCAAATGTTTATTGAATGCCTGCCATGTGCTAGGCTCTGTTCTAAGCTCTTTAGGTATATTGGATTATTTAATCCTTACAACTGCCCTTGAGGTGGGTTCTGTTAATAAACCCCCTTTGAACCCTCTTGCACTGTTGGTGGGAGTGTAAATTGGTACAACCACTATGGAGGACAGTATGGAAGTTCCTTAAAAAACTAAAAATAGAGTTACCATATGATCCTGCAATCCCGCTCCTGGGCATATATCCAGAGAAAACCATAATTTGAAAAGATACATGCACCCCAATGTTCATTGCCACACTATTTACAGTAGCAAGACATGGAAGCAACCTAAATGTCCACCAGCAAAGGAATGGATAAAGAAGATGTGGTACATATATACAAAGGAATATTACTCAGCCATTAAAAAGAATGAAATAATGCCATTTGCAGCAATATGGATGGACCTGGAGATGATCATACTAAGTGAAGTAAGTCAGACAGAGAAAGACAAATATCATATGATATCACTCATATGTGGAATCTAATTTTTAAAAATGATTTAAATGAACTTATTTACAAAATGGAAACAGACTCACAGATTTTGAAAATAAACTTATGGTTACCAAAGGGGAAAGGTGGGGGGAGGGATAAATTAGGAGTTTGGGATTGACATATACACACTACTATATCTAAAATAGATAAACAACACGTACCTAGTTTATAGCACAGGGAACTCTACTCAGTATTCTGTAATAACCTATATGGGAAAAGAATCTAAAATGAGTGGATATATGTATATGTATAAATGATTCACTTTGCTGTACACCTGAAACTAACACAACATTGTAAATCAACTATACTCCAATAAATTTTTTTAAAGGAACCTTTGACAAATGAAACCAATGAAGTACTGAGGCTTTAGGTAACTTGCCAGAGGTCACATAATGGGATTTCACCTGTCTAGCTCCAGAGACATTTCACCACTGCTCCACGGTGCCCCTCAAGAGGTTGGTGTCTGTTCTTCAGAGAGCCAGGTTCATCCACCAACAACAACCTCAGAAATTCTGTCACACTGCCTCTGGTTACTGATCTTTCCAATGCTTTTCAGACTCAGTTTGCCATCATTGGACCTATTTGTATGAGGGATTGCACAAATATTCACCCACATACAACATCTCACAAGGAGATGGCCGCAATCCATGTACAAGGTTACACTCTAAATTGAGAAAAAATGTTTCGGGGGGGCGGGTTCAAGGCTGCAGACCCCCACGTCCAAGTTTTGTTTCCTTGACATCACCATGTGCACTTCTGGTCTGGACACTTGGTGGAATAAAGGAAGTTTTTCAGTAAAAGAGACATGTATGAGTTTGCTGGGGCTGCCAAGACAAAGTCCCACAGATCTGGGGGCTTAAACAACAGACATGTATTGTCTCCCAGTTCTGGAAGCTAGAAGTGCAAAATCAAGGTGTTGGCAGAATTGGTTCCTTCCGAGGCTGTGAGGAAAGGACCTGCTCCAGGCTTCTCTCCTTGCCTCATAGATGACTGTCTCTCTCGGTCTCCTCACTGTCTTCCCTCTACGCATGCGTGCATCCAAATTTCCCTTTTTTCTGAGAACCCCAGTCAGATTGGATCGGGGCCCACCTTAATGAACTCATTATAACTTGGTAAAGACCCTATCTCCAAATATAGTCACATTCTGAGGTCCTGGGGGCTAGGACTGCAACGTATCTTTTAAGTGAACACAATTCAAGCCATAAGAAGGCACAGTGGTCAGAAAAAAAGCCACAGAATGCTGGAATTTTTAATGAGTTAATAAACCCTTGCTACAGGATCAACAAAGCTGGCAAATGAGGAGGCGTGACTGTGAACAGAGCATTTTACTCGGTACAAAGCATGGCTACGAAGAAATCAAAAGCACATCTGTGCCCTTCCCTTGATAAATGTTCGGTGTAGTTGGGGAATCTCAATGAGGCCATGTAGCAGGTAAACAATTTTCCCTGCAAACACTCAGAAATGCAAACATGTCATTTTATTCTCTTTTAATTAGACTTAATCAAGCTTCCAACCAGACAAGCCATCCTTCCATTAGTCTCCGCACCTGGTAGCTTTTCTGAGGGGTTCACAGCTCTGCCAGGATTCTCGACACTGTGGCATCCTCTCCATCACACTCCAAGGCTGTTTGGGACCACAGCCCTCTCAGGGCACCTGAGAAGATCCAGCTTGAACCACTGGACTCCAAGTGACTCGGTGCCTTGGAGCCTCTCTGTCCTGGCACTCCACCTAGTGGCAAGGGACATATCTGCAAGGCTGCTGTCTCAATTCTCAATTCCAGCTAGGAAGGAGACCACAAATACTCCTACCGTCAAACAAAAGTTTTTCTGGAAGGAGGGGACTCCTAGGTCGAGTTTCACAACATGAGAAGAATACAGATTTGGGCGGAAATGGGGGCTATATTTCAATAGGGACGATGGCAGGGACATAAGTACGTATATAGAAATTAACCGTATACCAAGGATAACATATATAGGCACTGATTAAGGACAAAACAGTCCAAGTTAAGGAGGAAACTGAGGCTCAAGACAGTTAAGTCACGGACTTCCCTGGTGGCGCAGTGGTTAAGAATCCACCTGCCAATGCAGGGGACACAGGTCCGAGCCCTGGTCCGGGAAGATCCCACATGCTGCGGAACAACAAAGCCCGTGCACCACAACTACTGAGCCTGCGCTCTAGAGCCTGCGAACTACAGCTACTGAAGCCTGCATGCCTAGAGCCCATGCTCTACAACGAGAAGCCACCGCAATGAGAAGCCCGCGCACCACAACGAAGAGTGGCCCCTGCTCACCACAACTAGAGAAAGCCCGTGCGCAGCAATGAAGACCCAACGCAGCCAAAAATAAATATATATTAAAAAAAACACAGGGGATTCCCTGGTGGTGCAGTGGTTGAGAGTCCGCCTGCCAGTGCAGGGGACACGGGTTCATGCCCCGGTCCGGGAAGTTCCCACATGCCGCGGAGCGGCTGGGCCCGTGAGCCATGGCCGCTGAGCCTGCGCGTCCGGAGCCTGTGGTCCGCAACGGGAGAGGCCACAGCAGTGAGAGGCCCGCGTACCGCAAAATAAATAAATAAATAAATAAATAAATAAATAAATAAATAAAATTAAAATAAAAATTAAATAAATAAAATTTAAAAACACAGTTAAGTCATGTCCCCCGGGGCCACAGCTGCTGTGTAGAAGAGTTGAGATCTGAAGCAGGTATGAGTCAGTCTAAATGCCAGGCTCCTTTCCTAAGCAAGATAGTGGCACAAGGAAGATGGTACCACAGATCATCTTGGGAAAAGACAGGACAGAAAAAGCAACTAGGAGGACATTACTGCATTCCAAATTTGGGTTGAGGTGGTGGCTTCAGAAATGAAAAAGGAAGAGGAGGATCAGAGTGGCTACTGTAGGGAAATCTTGGTGACATAATAGATGTTCAGTGCAAAGAGGAGAAAGGCGATGAAAATGACAAGCCTCTACACCATGGCACTCACAAAGAAAAAGGGGAAAGGCTTAGAAGACTGAGGGTCAGCAGGGAAAAGCACAAGAGGCGACTTGGCTCCCAGATACATCAAGTCCTGATGGTGATGTTTTCAGAATTGGGCTCAGAGCCCCTGTGAGAGTTTGGGGCACTGGCGATAGGGATTTGGGTCACTAAATATGTCCCGTATGTCACAGCATGGCACACCAGGATGGCGTCATTGCTCCACAGCTGTAATCAATGAAGACTGATAACTTTTGCTACAAGTGAAGATGCACAATATTCCAGTGACTTCAAGAATATAGGATGTTGAGGGCTTCCCTGGTGGCGCAGTGGTTGAGAGTCCGCCTGCCGATGCAGGGGACGAGGGTTCCTGCCCCGGTCCGGGAAGATCCCACGTGCCGCGGAGTGGCTGGGCCCGTGAGCCATGGCCGCTGGGCCTGCGCGTCCGGAGCCTGTGCTCCGCAGCGGGAGAGGCCACAACAGTGAGAGGCCCGCGTACCGCAAAAAAGAAAAAAGAATATAGGATGTTGAGCTGAGCGGGTCATGAGACATGGAATGGAGGAGGGAGCCACTTGCTGCAAGACACTTATCATGAAGGCCGTGGAGGGCTCATAAAAGGGTATTTCCTGGCCTGTGGCAGAACTTCCCTTCGTGGAGTGAGCTATCAGGGAGTAAGCAGGTCTAGGCAAACAAAAGGGTGATTAAGTGTGTAGTGAAATGACTACCGGCTGTTTTTTACAGAAATGTGAGTGAGCTGTAATTGTAGGTAAAGTGTTGTTTTCAGTGTATTCTCCCTTTGAATGTGCTTCCAAAATTCCTACTATTTGAAAGTGTGACAAAAACAAGAATTTAAAATCTGATAGAGGGTGAAAGGACTTCAAAAGGGCCCCCTAGGGCACCCAATGTGCATTTTCACCCTTCGATGCCTGGTCAACATTCTGGGTCCAGGAGCTCTTCCATGTTGAAAAGGACAGGAACTGAGATTCCTCCTTTTTTTTTTTTTTTGGCGGTATCTCCCCATCTCTCCACGGCATCCTCATGGGAACTGATGGCGGCTCCCTCTCCATCCCCGGCCCTCCATCTCCCCACACCCCTCTGCTCCAGCCCCATGTGAAGGCACTTCCGCTCCCTCTCCATCCACATCCCTGCCACCTCACTATGGTCGTCTCTGGTCCATCTTACATCAACTAACTTCAGCTCCCGCTGCTTCCCAATGCCCAGCCCAACGCGGAATGCCCTCTCTCACTCACCATCCTCCCACACCCATATGCTTCTCTACTCCACCCTCAAATGAACCAACCTCTGTTTCCCTTCCCCCCAACTCCACCTGCATATCTCTGGTCAAGCCCCACATGTAGGAACCCCTGGTCCCTCCTCCCCCTTCCCCCAACTCCCATAGAGCTCTCTGGTTTATGCTAACGCAAACCAGTCAAAATCTTGTATCATCAAAATCCCGCCCCCACTCTCCCACAACTCTCTGGTCCAGCCCAACATGAACTGAACTATGTATCCTTTCCCTCCCCATCACCCCAAACCCACTATAGTTCTCTGTTCCAGCTGAACATGACCTAACACCTGCTGCCTTCCCCTCCTCGTCACCCCCAAGCCCATATAGCCCTGATCCGTCTGCACAGAAACCAACCCTTTCTCCCTCTCCCTCTCCTTTCCCCACCCATCACTTTTTCCTACTCACATGGATGGACCTCAGTCCCTCACTTCCCAGTCCCCAATTATCTTTCTGCTCCATCACCAGTTGACCTGACCTCTGCTACGTCTCCCAGTCCACGCTGCCATACTCCCCCAACATCTCTGGTCCACCCACAGGGGCTGACCCGTTCCCGCTCTCTCCCTGCCCATCCCCCACCATCCCCCTCCAGCTCTGTAGACCATCCATCCTCAGGAACTGACCTACCTTGTCTCTCCTTCCCTATCCACCCCCACACCGCCCAGAGTTTACCCAACCACTCTGCCTACATCTCTTGGTCCAGCCCCACATGAACCAACCTCTACTCCTCTCCCTTTTCATGACCCTACTCACCCTACACTCTCTGCATCAACTGCACCTGCGCTAGCCTCGCCTACCATTGCCTCCCCCCATCGTTCCCATCCCATCAGTCTATCTGACCCAGCCGCACATGAACTGACCGCAGCCTCCTCTCCATCCAAATCTCCCCACTCCCTTGCAGCTCTTTTCTGCCTCCACATGAACTGGCTCCAGATCCTCCTGCATCCCCATCTTCCCGACCCTCCTGTGACTCTGCTCCAGTGCCACAGCCACGGATTCGTGCAAACCTATCTTAGAATGAGAGTCATGTACCACAATGTTCATTGCAGCTCTACTTACAATAGTCCGGAGATGGAAACAACCTAAGTGTCCGTCATCGGATGAATGGATAAAGAAGATGTGGCACATATATACAATGGAGTATTACTCAGCCATAAAAAGAGACGAAATTGAGCTATTTGTAATGAGGTGGATAGACCTAGAGTCTGTCATACAGAGTGAAGTAAGTCAGAAAGAGGAAAACAAATACCGTATGCTAACACATATATATGGAATTTAAGAAAAAAAAATGTCATGAAGAACCTAGGGGTAAGATGGGAATAAAGACACAGACCTACTGGAGAACGGACTTGAGGATATGGGGAGGGGGAAGGGTAAGCTGGGATAAGTGAGAGAGTGGCATGGACATATATACACTACCAAACGTAAAACAGATACCTAGTGGGAAGCTGCCGCATAGCACAGGGAGATCAGCTCGGTGCTTTGTGACCGCCTAGAGGGGTGGGATAGGGAGGGTTGGGAGGGAGGGAGGGAGACGCAAGAGGGAAGAGATGTGGGAACATATGTATATGTATAACTGATTCACTTTGTTATAAAGCAGAAACTAACACACCATTGTAAAGCAATTATACTCCAATAAAGATGTAAAAAAAAAACCCAAAAAACCTATCTTAGAATGGCTGCCAGACATACATATGGCAAGCACATTATGTCTGTCCTGATCCTTAGGGATAACACATTACTTGCCACTCTCCCTCCCTCCAAGAGAGTCTGACTCTATTTCATTGAGGAGAACATTAAGCAGGAGGGGATAAGAATGTTTCCAGGGTGACAGCTAACAGTGAAATGGGAAGTAGGGCCCAGTTTTTTCACTCGTTTCCAATATTGTACGTCTTTTATCAGATCATATGCCTCTTATTAAAAACCAGCAATATGACAAAGGTCAAATCCTCACAGGAAATGCTGTCAACTCGACTTTGGGGACAGTAATCATAAAAGCTTCATGGACCCACATTTAACCAAAAGCTTATGTGACAACCATACCAAAGGAATGAGTGAGAACAAATACTTCTGAAATGCCTCCTTCTCGGCACTATAAATCCAGGCCCTTTCTGTTAAGTTTTCATTGGCCCCACCAGCGATTCTGAGTTAAGCACCACTCTTCTCCCTATTCACAAACAAGGAGACTGGGGTGCCTAGAGAAGCAGCTTGCCCCAAATTACACAGCCAGAAAGTGGTGGAGCCCCTGTGAGAACCCAGGTCTGAAGCTACTCTGGGCTCCCCCCACATACCTCAGTGTTTCTCAAGGAGAAGTCCCTCTGCAGGAGAGTTGTCCAGGGGACCCCCAAGTCCTCCAGGATGCCAGTGTCCAGAGATGAGGCCCATGGTCACACCTCTTTAACATGCACCCCACATAGGGTTGCTAGTTGAAATACAAGACACCCAGGTAAAGTTGAACTTCAGATCAACAATGAATAAACAACAAAATGTCCAAATGGGATACACTTGCACTAAAAAAAAATTGATGTGAAATTCAAATTAACCTAGGTGTTCTGTTTTTATCAGCTTAATCGGCTTTCCATTCCTCCTCATCCCTTCTTGCTTCTCACCCTCAGCCTGGGGCAGAGACTTTAATGCCATCTGCCGGGATTTCTCTTATAGGTCATCCCATATGGGGCCAGGAGGGCGGTAGACAAGGTCACTGGACCCGAACCACACAGAGATTCTGAGACACCATCCAGCAAATAAACTGACCACCAGAGGTTGGCTAAGCTCAACCTACTGTCATAATCACCTGGCTTTCCCCAATTTGTCCCAAGCACAAATTACCAATAAGACTCTTTTCCAGCTGTACACTTTGCCAAAACTATTTTTTTGGGCATCATTTAGGCTTATGCAAAACAGTCAACTAATTTTAGAAACTGATGGGTTCCCAGGGCAAAAAGCAATTCGCATCCATAGTAAAGGATCATTTTGTTTTCTGTTCACGGGCTGGCAAGGAGTTTGGGATCTACCAGGCTACGTTCAATGAAATGGTTTAGAAGCTGAACGCATAGTCAAGGCTAAAGAAGTCATCCTTAGAGAACAAGAGCTCAAAATAAGAAAGGTTTTATTTGAAGACAAAACAAATAGCGCGCGTGCGCGCACACACACACACACACATCCAAATGCAAGTAAGAGAGTTCACTGGGTTTTATAAAAGAGAAAGCTGCAGGCTTCCCTGGTGGCGCAGTGGTTGAGAGTCCGCCCGCCGATGCAGGGGACACGGGTTCGTGCCCCGGTCCGGGAAGATCCCACATGCCGCGGAGCGGCTGGGCCCGTGAGCCATGGCCGCTGAGCCTGCGCGTCCGGAGCCTGTGCTCCGCAACGGGAGAGGCCACAACAGTGAGAGGCCCGCGTACCGCAAAAAAAGAGAGAGAGAGAAAGCTGCACTCAGGTGCCAATTAAAATTGGAACCACTGAAGAGATGCCCCCTGCTTGTGGTGACACAAGTACAACGTGTGCCTGTGAAGAAGTTGCTCTGCGGTGGCATAAATGTGGGAATGCGGGACAAGAGTTAAGCGACACAAGGCAGAACAGCAGGTGTGCAAAAGCTCAAAGACCCTCTTCTCCACTCTAACGTGCTCTCGTGCTGTCCTGGGGAATTAAAGCAGTCAGTAGGTCACCTTGCAAAGAACCTCAGTTTCAAAGAACACTTTCAAAAGTTGAAAATAGATTCAGAGTTAGTACTAAAGTCATACAGAGAGGTCAGTGGGGGAAAAATAATTTACGTTCTCAAAAACCAGGCTTCAGACAACAGCAGGCACGAAATCGAGTTCTACGTGCTCGCGTTATAACAGATGACACTGATCTTAATAAAGGCTGGTCTTCTTCATGATGCGCAGGAACTCGTGCTCATTGACTTCTCCATCTCCATCTCTATCGGCCTCATCAATCATTTCCTTCAGCACAGAAAAGATTCCGGTTAGATTAATTCATAAATGAAACGAAAATGTGACTAAGTAACAGGCTTTTAAAATGCTACATGAATAGACAATTGTGGTCCACCTGATGCAAATGTGCTGCTTTTTATAACGGTTTGGGTCCTGAAAAGTCATTTGAAAACCAAGCCATACTTTGCCACATGTGTATCACCTAGAAGGAAGCTCAACGATCATGTTGACTAGGGAGATTCCTAAAACCTAAAATAGTAAGTAAAATTGTTCACGTGTGTATTTTTTTGGGAGCAGCGTCCATAGGTTTGTCACACTATCAAAAGAGAAATTAAGTGGTCAACAGAGCGACGAGAGAACACTAGTTTTCCTTCATATGTAACCAGAGAAAATGTAAGTCAGAAAAGTCACACAGGGCTCCAGGCTGATGCATCACAAACCTGCAGTTCCTCATCGGTGAGGTTTTCACCCAACTCCTTGGCCACACGTTTTAGATTCTTGAACGATATCTTCCCGGTTTCATCATCATCGAAGAGCTTGAAAGCTTTCAGGATTTCTTCTTTGGTATCTTTCTCAGACTTAACAAGTAGAACATAAAACACATGAATACGGAGACAGTCATGACTCATACTTACTTGGCTCCTGCAGCCCCACCACCGCCCATCCCCCCTGCCCTGCACAGACATCTTGGTAACAGCCTTCATGACCACAGGGGCTAGATCACAGAAGATCACACATCAACCAGGGTAGAAAAAGGGGACAAACGATGAAATTATTAGAAACCCAGAGGCTAAAAAGGAAATATAAAGGATTGTACTTAAAACACTTTCGGTATAAACCAAAGAGAAAGTAGATTTGTTTTTAAGATATACAAGCAGACGGTGGAGTTAACTTTAGGGGAAATATACTGCTTAAGCTGGTGGAGGGGGGAGGGGGAGGGAGGAAAGAGAAGACTATTTCACTTGTTACGAGATCACAAAGCGTTACTGGGATCCCAAGTACTCTAACAGAGGAAAAGAGTAAGATCTCCAAGAGCTCCAAGTCCAAATATTCCTGAAACGTAGCTAAAGATAGAGTGAGCCTCTACTAAGACCAATCTGGGAATCAACCTTGAATGTGGGACAGCTTTACTAGGTTTTTACAGAATGTTAAACTTCCTGAACTCTTAAACTAGTCTCTGAAGAAAAATATAGGTGTGATTAGATCATTTCAAAGCAACAGGATTATCAGAGTAGGAACGGGCCTGTGCCCTGGGAAGCACACTTGAAACACTGATGGAGTTACTTTTCCACAGGCCAATAGAACATAGCTGAGCCACATTAAGGAGGAGCCAGGAGGTCAACGAAAGAGAAATGGACCAATGTGAACATCTTTCCTGGGTGGGACACTCAGGGGACTGAGGTAGACTGGTGAGGTGTCATCTTGGAGTCTCTCTGGACCATTTGGACCCTTTAAAAGGGTGACACCCAAGAGACTAGAAAATGGGTGAATTCAACCTTGGAAGTGGTGAAAGACCAAATCCTCAGTGCGATAAAAACACAGCCTCAGGCTGAGGCTGCCCAGAATAACGACAAATAGGAGAGAAAAGAATTTCAAACTTTAAATACATGGACTTTGTCTTGTCAAAATGCAAGACACTGTAATATTGTTGGTGTTATGAAAAGTTTTACTGCTTGTGGGTATCACACTGACATACCAGTTGGAGAAAGGTAATAGCAAAAAACATGAGAGCAGGAAGACTTTTACTTCCTTTCAGAGGGTAAAATGACTTTCCCTGTGACTCTGTGGCCTTGAAGAAAGCCAAGTAGAACCTAAACATCGTAATTCTCAGTCACAAATACTCTCCTTTATCTGAACTCTCCAGTTTGTGTTAACTTTTCTTCAGTGAAGACATTTCCATATCGAGATTCAAATTTGTCCACCATTATTGGTGGAAAATATGCTGATCATCTTAGCTAACTTACCATTTTCTGAGTCATCACAGTCAAAAAGTCGCTAAAGTTCATTTTTCCTGTCCCTTCCTTATCGATTTCACTTATCATTTTCTTGATCTCTTCTTTCTTGGGTTCAAAGCCCAGTGCCCTCATTGCCACCTACAACAAAAAGAGGATCATCTCAATAGGCACATCTAAGCCCAGGCGCGAAACAATGACAGTGCTGAGGGTGTTAAGCCAGCATCTGCCACAATCCTGTTAAAATGACTAAGAAGCACTATAACATTAAGCAAATTGATATGTGCGCTCAATTTTATTTAATAATTCTCGAGGTAAGTAAAGACAGGAAAACACAGCACAGAAGACAAAGAGGCAGAGAAAAGATAAGTCAGCAGAGCAGGAATGTATAGCGCTTGCCTTAAGTTCCTTAACATCAATTGTCCCAGTTCCGTCAGCATCAAAGAGATCAAAGGCTTCTCGAATTTCCTGTTTCTGCTCTTCAGTAAGCTCCGGTTTAGGACTCATCCTTTTCCGCTGGGCAGTTGATGCCATGTTTGCCTTCTTAAAGTTAGAGGCCTTTATATGTTTTACAAACACAGAAGCACAATATTAAGTAAGAGTCCACATTTTACATAAAATAGTTACAACCACACGTATTTTAAGATAGCTTATACCAACGAATTCCAAAACTTTGCTTAACAAACTATTGTTTGTAGAAGCAAGGAAATGCCTTGTTCTTTTGGACGTCTCTTATGGAAAAATCATCCCAAAAGAGAGCTAGCCAAGGAGCTGACTGGGGAGAACTGTACAGATAACCAGTTCTCCCTGAATCTGGGAATCCTAATTATAAAAATGTCCTTAGAACGCTACTCTGCTTCACTCTAAGTTCTCCGATTTTCTGATTACTTCTAGATTTAGGCCAAATATTACTAAGGTAAGATACATGTTCTGTCAATATCGAATAATAAAATTCAATCCCCTTGGTACCTCTGAGCCTTCTCCAAGAAGCTCAAAGCGTTTCCCTAAGTCCCTATATTTAACATTTTAAATGCATTAATCATCAAACATAATAAACTGCCCCCCAGCTCTGTGTGGAAACTTTGGTAGAGGCGGCCAGAAGGCCAGAGTCAGAGAGGGGTCGGGGCCTGGGGGGAACCCGAGTCTTTTTTGCCCAGGGACGGTCACCGAAGGGGCTGGAGAAGGCCAGGGGAACCCGAGGGGCGGGTAGGGGGCGGCTGTGGCTGAAGGGGACACAGCGACGAAGCACAGGCCCAGCAGGGCAGCCGGCATCTCTACCCTACCCTTCCGGGAAAGCTCTCAGAGGAAGAAGGAGTGCGCCAAGGCCGAGAACCGCGCAGGAGAGGCGGCGGGGCCTTGCCAAGGCCTGGGAAGGGCTCAGCCTCTGGACACGGGGTTCCAGACGGCGGCACGCACTCACCATCGCGGATGGACTCCACTTCCCGTTGTTACGGCAACCGACGTACACAGTGACTCGACTCCGTTCCCACCGCCCCGCGCGCGCGGCGTCGCTCCCCATTGGCGGACCGCTCGCTGCCGCTCCCCATTGGCACAGGGCTGGAGTGGGTGGGGCTAATCTGAAGAACTCCCGGCGCAGGGCCGGGGGCTGTGCGCTCGCGGCCTGGCCTCATTGGGCAGGATCACGCCGCGAGCGCCGACTGGCTGAGCCAGCACCGAACAGAGCCAATTCCCTTGGTGGAAGAGCCTCGGCAGATTCTCGGCTCACGCGGGCGGGGAGAAAAGGGTGGCTGCAGGCCGCTGGAGCGCTGAGGATGAAGGCTGCGGACGCGCTGGGGACAGCCAGGGGGCCGCCTACGGACGGGTAAGGGTTGCGACCTCGCCCTTGTGTCGGCGACAGGACTGGAAGGGTTGGGTGGGGCGATCCGGCTCGGGGACTCTCTGGTCCGGCCTGAGATTGAGTTAGGGTCAGAGAGGCCAGAGAAGAGCGTCACCTTTCGTGTTGGAGCAGACACTGTACTCACTGGGCAACTGAGACCCGGAGAAGGGAAGGGACGTGCCAAGCCTTGTCGCAGAGGTTCGGACGTCTGGGAGTTAGCGGCCAAATGCAGCTGAGGCTCTTTCTTTGAGCGTGTCCCTTCAAGAGCACCCCCTGCCTCTCAAGTAGGTTCCAAGACAGGATCACTGTAGTTCTCGCCTGGCTTAAAGCAGCCCAGGGAAGTGAGCTGGAGGCCTGGGAGCGGACTTGGAAGGGAGTGAAGCAGATATGAGCGTGAGAGGGAGCAGGTCATCAAAATATATTCTTTTTGGCACCCAAACACTCCAGGTGGATAGCGAGGGGCATTGCAGGCGGAGACACCTCCTAAGCAAAGTCACAGGAGTTTTGCAAGTGTGAGACCTGCCTGGAGAATTACAACGGGACGTGTGCTCTCAGCCCTTACCTGCTTCCCCTCTGGGCAGGGGACAGAGCATAAGTTTCTCAGGCTGAGAAAGCCTGAGGTTTACTGACATTGATTAAACGACAGTGTTCACCGACCTTCTGCCCTTTACCCTCTTCCTCTTTGAGCATAAACCAGGTCCAAAACCTTGCAGTCATATTTGACTCTTTTCGTGCCCCCTTCCCATTAACCAGCCTCCAAGTTCTATCCATTTTCCCCCTTAAATGCCGTTTCTTTTCTCTTTCCCACCTCTGCTGCTCGCTCCTCTCCCACTTCAGGCCTTCAGCAGCAGCCTCCCTATGAGTACAAGCCAGACAGCCAGCCCCTCTGTTTGACTCACGCCTCCAGGGCCTTAGAACTTGGCTTAGGGATCTCCTCCCCGCCTGGGTTTACCCTCATCGGAAGTCAAAGGCACTTCTGCAATGTTATGCTAAGCCTGACTCCCACCCCAGATGCTGGACTCCCTGAATGTCTGTGCTGTGCAAGGTTCTGTTTGGCAATGGCCTTGTGAATGAGGGAATGTATGAGTGAGTGAGCTGACACCAGGGTGCTTTTTCACAACTTTTTGACAAGTTACAGCTCCCCTTTTACCCCTGGGGCTTCTTTCAGCCCTACAGCAACTCTGAAGTCTGTGGGAAGGATCGCTGCTCTACAGATGAGGCCTCTTACACCAGCCGCAGCAGCACAGTTCAACCCATACTCTCCATTCCAGGGTCCTTGCTGGCCCTCCAGGGGCTCACAGCCTGGCGGGCCAGGACAGATGTGGCGGGGAGAAAGCCTAAAGCTGTGTGCTATGTTAGAATGAGAACAGAAACCTGTTCTGAGGAAGCTGCTAACCTTGCCCGGGGAGGAGGAGGAGGTTTCGCAGAGGGGACAGCTGAGCAGAGCAGCTCACCATGGAGAGGACAGGGAGAATATTCCAGGTGGAGGGAACAGCATAAGCTAAAGCTCTCAGGCTGGCTTTGTCAGTGGCCACCACAAATTCAAAATCAGGGCCTTTCTGTGTCCTAAAAGTCAGTAGACCAGCAGAGAGATGAATGACTGACAGAAGCACAGAGACACCTCAGATCCATGAAAGGACAAGACTGAGCTGATTGAGACTTCTGGGGAAGTGGTGGGAAGCCTTGGATGTTGTTGGCGTCGTTCTCCCACAGACTAGGGTATCGAGCTCGCGGTGGCCCCAGTTTAGCTTCCTGCACTGAGTCTGTGGACAGCAGCAGGCCAGGCCCCAACTACCCCAACACACCCCTCTGAGCTGCTCTGGATTTCCGCTTCACAAAGAGCCTGGTCTCCCACGTTCGCAAAGGAAGGAACACTTGTCTCTATCTGGTTCGAAATGGACAGACTATCCCGTCCTTTTGTCCCCAGGACTCACTAGCTGGAGACTCTCCCCAGCAGGAAGGCGGCGATGGGCTCACTCCCTTCTCTCGGTATCTAATCCTATCAGTGACCTTCCCCCCTCTTGCCCAGAAGTGGAGCCGGGCGCTTGGGTTTCCCTAATAGAAGATGGTTCTCTTCCTAGATTCTTTTTAGCCTAAGGCCTTGTCCCAGTGTGTATAGAGGAACAAGGGCATACGTACTGGTTTTAATTCAGACACCTATCATTTTAAAGGAAGAAGACTTGAGGCTTCTGATGTGTGAACCTTAGAACGTTGCTCTTTGGGGTCTTATTTTCTCACTTACAGCTGTTCGTGTGCGTGCATGTGTGGTACAATAGACAGAACTGAAAATTTACCATTTTAACCATTTTGAGTGTACAGTTCAGTGGCATTAAGTGCGTTCACACTGTCGTGCAACCATCACCACCATCCGTCTCCAGAACTCTTTTCATCTCGTAGAACTGAAACTCTATATGTACTAAGCATCACTTCCCGATTCTCCCACTTCTCCCAGCCCCTGGCACCCTCCCTTCTACTTTCTGTGTCTATGAATTTGACTACTCTAGGGACCTCATGTAAGTAGAATCATATAGTATTTGTCCTTTTGTGTCTGGCTTCTTTCACTTAGTATAATGTCTCCAAGGTTCTTATTTCACTTAGCTTACGTTCATCCATGTTGTAGCATGTGTCAGAATGTCCCTTCTTTTCATTTTTATTTTATTGTTGTAAGAACACTTAAGATGAGATCCACCATATTAATAAATGTTTGAATGTACAATAGGTACAACACACCTCTAGAGCTTACTCATCTTGCTTAACTGAAACTTTCTGCCCGTTGATCAGTAACTCCCCCTTTCCCCCTCCCCCAGTCCCTGGCAACCACCGTTCCACTCTTTGATTCTGTGAGTTTGATTACTTTAGGTCCCTCATATAAGTGGAATCATGCAGTATTTGTCCTTCTGTGACTGGCTTATTTCACTTAGCATAATGTTCTCAAAGTTCATCCATGTCTCATATAGTGGAATCTCCTTTTTTAAGGCTTAATAGTATTCCGTTGTGTGTATATACCACATTTTTTTTATCTATTCATCCATCAATGAACACTTAGGTTGTTTGCATGTTGGCTGTTGTGAATAGTGCTGCAATGAGCTTAGGAGTACCCATGTCTCTTCAAGATTCTGGCTTCAACTCTTTTGAATATATACCCAGAATTGGAATTGCTGGATCATATGGTGGTTTGGTGGTTCTATTTGAATTTTTAAGGAACCTCCATACTGTTTTCTACAGTAGCTGTATCGTTTTTCCATTCCCGCCAACGGTATACAAAGTTTCCAGTTTCTCCACATCCTTGCCAACACTTATCTTTTGACTTTTTGATAACAGCCATCCTGACAGGGGTGAAGTGGTATCTCATTGAAGTTTTGTTTTACATTTCCCTGATGATTAATGACATTGAGCATTTTTTCATGTACCTGTTGGCCATCTGTATGTCTTCTCTGGAGAGATGTCTATTCAAGTCCTAAGCTCATTTTCTAATCAGGTTATTAGTTTGGGTTGGATTTTTTTTTCTTTTCTTTTTTAGCTATTGATTTGAAGTTCCTAATACAGTCTGGAGATTAACTCCTTATTAGATACAAGTTTTGCAGATATTTTCTCCCATTCCATAGTTGCCAGAATTTCCTTCGTTTTTAAGGCTGAATAATATTCCATTTTATCTGTTTATCCATCAACGGACACTTGACTTGCTTCCACCTTTTGGCTGCGGTTCATAGTGCTGCCATGAACATGCGTGTACAAATATCTGTTCAAATCCCTGCTTTCAGTTTTTTGGAGTATGTACCCAGACGTGGAATTGCTTGATCCTACGGTCATTCTATGTTTAATATTTTTAGGAACCACCATACTGTTTCCCACAGCAGCTGCGCCATTTTACGTTCCCACCAACAGTGAACAAGGGTTCCAGTTTCTTTACATCCTTGTCAACACTTGTTATTTTCTGTTTTCTGGGTTTTTTTGATAATAGCCATCCTAACAGGTATGAGGTGATTGCCCACTGTGGTTTTGATTTGCATTTCCCTGACGATTAGGGAGGTTGAGCATACTTGCATGTGCTCATTGGTCATCTGTAAAGTATATCTTTTTTAGAGAAATGTCTGTTAAATCACAACTCTTCTTGGTGTTCATTTGGACGTGAACATATATCACATGGGGGATTTAGGTTGCAGGGGAGGGGGGCTGCCAGTGGGATCTGATTCATTCCCTAGGCTAGACCTGGGTACCCAGCCTCTACAGACCACTAAAGTATCAGCAAAATTCTTATCTGGCTTAAAGTATTTACAAACTTTAAAATAATTTGTATATAATTTGAGACAAATTAGATTTGATTTTGTTTTTGTTTTTAAAGAGGCTGGTTTGCTGAGAATTGTATATGCATTACTTGAAAGTTATGTTATGGATCCAGGCTCCCTCCGCAAGCCCTAGGGGAGGATCCTTCCTGCCTCTGCCAGCTTCTGAGGGTTCCAGGTGTCCCTGGGCTTGTGACCACAGCACTCCAAATGCTGTCTGCCCTCTCATTTCCTCATGCTTCCCTGAGTATCAGGAGAGATTGAGTAAGAAACCAGCAGTGGGTATTGGTGAGTGTAACACCACCAGAAAAATAACAAACCCATTTGCCCCCAGTGAAGCTCCTGCATCTTAGATGCGGGTGTCTGTGTGTACGCGGTTGAAAGCAGAAAGCATGGGTGCGTACACACACCATGTATTCATGAGTCCAGTGGACGTGTGAGGGCCAAGATGTAGTGGTGAGCAAGACAGACAGGACCTCTAGGCACACTGTTTGCTAGGCCTTGGTGCAAGTGCCCAGATCCTTGTTCCCTGGCAGATGCACATTGAACCAAATGGACAAAATGTTCGCCAGCCACATCTGTTTAGGGAGAACAGATGACAGGGCCATCTGCCGACACAAAGAGGATTATGGTGTACAAGGCAGACGGGATAGGCCTAGAGCTACAGGTGAACTTCGCTTATTCGTTGGCGTGCTTTCTAAAAAGTTCTGTGAAAAATGAAGTTTTGAAATATATTTCCTAATAACTTCCATTGTGGTCGCAGAAATATGTGTCCCCAAAATGGCTCCATCAGACATTGAGGATCCTAACATCCATTTCCAGGCCACAAAATCAGCTCCTACAGGGACACGTGACAGAGAGAGAGTGTGTGTGTGTGTGTGTGTGTGTGTGTGTGTGTGTGTGTGTGTGTGTGTGATTGGGCTGCCTGCCTGCCACCTCCTCACTGAAGAGTATTCTCTGAATCTAGCCTTTTGCAAGCAGTTAGACTTTCTTTGTCATGGATTTTGCCACCCGCCGGTGTTAGGGGATCTGTGACTTAGGTAGATTGACCACTGCCAAGAAAGCAGATCAAGACCTAATGCACTGTAACCCCAAAGTGAACGGCTTCTCTTTGTTTGCGGTTCAGTGGTTTGGTCTTGTTGTGGGACTTTATCACCTGACATGCTTTGCTACTGTCTCCTGGTTATGAACTGCTGGGTCCCCACCACACTCTGGCCACTTCCCGAGGGTTTCCGGTGGCCCCAGACACTCTGAGTTCTATATGTGGTCAGGGTGGCTTTAATTCCACCAACAAGGAGAGCTCTGTCTCTTCTTACTCTTCCTCCTCACAGCATCCCATGCCCTGGCACCATGGGGATGAGCACTGAGTCTGCTTTATCGAGCTGCAGCAAAGAGACATGGCTTAAGCAGATTGATACACTTTCCGACAGTGCCAGGACTGCAACCTGGGCCTCCCCGGGTCTGTGCGTTTTCCCACCGCGCTGCCACAGTCTACTAGTCTACTGATCGACTCGAGAGAAATAGACAATAATTGAAGTGCTGTGGGAAAAGCTGTGATGTTAGACATATTCTTTTCATTGTAACTGATGGATGAGATTATTTAACTGGCTTCCTGTTCTGCCTGGAGCCAAATATACAGTGAGTTATGGGCCCAGTCAGGCCCTTCTCTGAGGGCAGCCTGCATCACAGGAATGTTCGCTGAGTGCTTCATCCAGCAGCTGAAGCTGTGGTTGAGCTCTTTGTGAAAACTCCATGTGTGCGTGTGCGGGGGGGCATCCACACAGAACACTAATAACTAAAAGATGGTTCAGTTTATATAACATGTCTGTCTCTAAATATGTCTTTAAGGACCGAAAAGTTGACTGCAGACAGGGCCAAATTTGCAGCTGAAATGGAACAAGCAGCTGGTGAGCCAGTGCGAGACCAGGGCACATGGACACATTTGACAGAAGACATTCCAAAAGTGAGTACGAAAAGGGTTAACCAAAACCAGGTAAGGGGAAAGTCGAACACATACATACCAACAAGACATTGATACATAGCTATGGGTTAAAAATCGTATTTGGTTCATTTATTAAATCAATCAATGTTGAGTATTGTTTCTTTATAGAAGATATATATCTTTATTTAAGGCACCAGTTACTTACTGCTGTGTAACAAACTCTGTCAGAATGTAGTGGTTTAAAACAACACCCATTTCTTTGTTCACGATTCTACAGGTTGGGCTCGGCCCAGCAGGGGGCAGGGGTTCCTTGGTGGGTCTCCCCTGGGCTTGCTGTCACAGCCGCTATCATGGGGACCCTGAGGTGTATGTTCCAGGCAGCCTCACACACATGGCAGTAACTGCTGGCTGTCAGCTGGGTGCCTCGGTTTGCCTTCACGTGGCCTCCAGCAGGTTAGACTGTGCTTCTGGGTAGAATGGCAGAAGCCTTTCCAGGGCCAACAAGGGCGGTAGCAAGGCCTCCTAAAGTCTAGCGTCGCAAGTGTCAGAAGGGACTTGAAGAAATTGTCAGGCCTCTTGGAGATTTTTCCACAAAGATCTGCAAAGAGTGGGTTGGATTCACTTTTGCTGAACGAACACTTCAGAAATGAAATCACACCAAGGTAAAAAATGTGTTTATATCAAATGTTAGTAAATTAGGGATTCCCAGGAGGTTGCCAGAGGTCAGCAGATCGCCCTGGTTTTACTGTACAGCTCGGAGTAAGGTCTTCTCTCTGCCTCTGTGGTTGAGCGTAAATCTGAGATTCCAGCGCTCAGACAAACCACCAGAGCTCCTTGCCGTCTGTAGCTCATTATTTGTGTGAACCAGGACTTTACTCAGCAACCAGAAACAATCCGGATTCGGATGGTTGTTCGTTCTCATTGATTGACTTTATAGGGAGTAAAAGTTACACAAAGTACTACAATAGAAAGAACACTTTCACCCTAACTTATATATACATTCTGTGTAAGACTTCTCTGAGAAAATGGCCCACGGCTAAAGACAAGGGAAAACAGAAAAGGATGGAATAAACCCAGTGACCTGGAGCATTCTCTTTTCTCAAGATCATATTGCAATGAAATAGTATGTCTAGATGGCTTTCTTTCCTATTCTTTTTTTTTTTTTGCGGTACGCGGGCCTCTCACTGTTGTGGCCTCTCCCGTTGCGGAGCACAGGCTCCGGACGCGCAGGCTCAGCGGCCATGGCTCACGGGCCCAGCCGCTCCGCGGCACGTGGGATCTTCCCGGACCGGGGCACGAACCCGTGTCCCCTGCCTCGGCAGGCGGACTCTCAACCACTGCGCCACCAGGGAAGCCCCTCTTTCCTTTTCCTATTCTTAAAACTGTCTCCAAGATGTCAATTTTATAACTCCCGGCAGTACCCCATTCTTGAGTCTCGCTACCTGTTTCCAGCCTGGAGTCTCATTCTTACTTGTTAGTGCATATTCCTTCTGTCTGCTGGGCCCACTTGCCCCGTGCCATCTTTCATGGCCATGAAAAGTTAAGTGGTTATTTCACATGATCTCCTGTAACCAAATACCATGGTTCCATCCCACATCTGACTTCTCTGGGGTAAATGCCAGCTCTGTTCTCATCATTACAAAACTCTCTGTGGCACAGCTGCTGACCCACGCTTCCCAGGCAATATTGGTGCAACATTTCAATATAATAAAAAAATCCACGTCACTGTCAAAGAGAGGAGTACGGATTGCTCACATTTAAAATCGTGAAACGAGATTGCACTAGACATAGTAGCAAGGTTATTTGATTTGTTTTTAATTAGACCATATCAGCCTTTTGAAACAACTGTAACTAGAGATTGCAGATAATATAAACAAGAGACTCTGAAATCCTTTGGGATGCCCTTAGACATGTCTAGTTCAGACCCTCTTTGGGCTCAGGCAGATTTTTACTAAACCAAGAAAAAATAGCTTGGGAAGCAAGGATGCTCAGAGTTATTCTAAAAAACTGCATTTGCCTGTGCAGCTGACTTGGGGGGAACGGGAGGATAAGGGGTTGCCGAAAGGGGGATCGAGTGGGATTTGTGTAATTTCATTTGCCTATGCCCTGGGGGTATGTTAGAAATTTTAGTAAAGGTACAAATAATGTAGCGTGCTGTGATTACATGTACATGGCAGTAACCGAAGCATAGACGAGAATCTGGTGCGGGGGGGGGGCACAGTGAGGCTGACTCTGTCAGGAGATTACGAATGCCTGAACAAATGATGCTAACGCTACAGAGCCGTCTACAGAGGGCCTGGTGGACTCCACTAACAATACCACTCCAGATGGGACGACAGGTTGAGAGGGGCAGAGCCGTAGAAGAGGCTCTGGCACCCTGCAGTCTCCTGCATGTCTCAGTTATACAGGCATTTAGGGCATACATAGCAGGTTGGTTGGTTGGTTTTTTAATCAGGAGCAGAATTTCTTTACGATCTCTACTTCATCCCCAACTTTGATTTACTGTACATGAGCTCAGGGAAGAATGGGGGTTTGTCATCTTAAGGAAGCCCAGATATGGTTTTACAAAGACCCCAGGGAGGAGGGATATACCAGGGCCTCCATCTGGGCCCCTTGTAGCCAGCTTCATCAGCATACACCAGCTACAGTTTTGCATCGACTCCCTGGAGTCAGAATATTCAAGTGCCTGCATGTGGTGCACTGTCCTTCCTTTATCCCCAATTACCAGAGTTGGACTTTAGCCAAGAGTGCATGTGTTGCAGAAACTGAAATGTAAACACCATAGCTCTCCCCTAATTTTTCAACAACTTCCTCAGAGCTCAGAGAAGGGGAAGCAAAGCCCTGGGCCTGGCTGATGAACAGCTCACCCATCCTCCCTGCAACCCCACCAGGAGATCCCATCAGACAAAAGCACAGTCTTACATGGATGTGCTAAGGCGAGAAGGGGTTAGGTGACGAGTCCTAAGCCACACAGCCAGCCCTATAGTGGTTGGGGAGCAAAGGGGGCTGACTTTGCCCTGTAAGTAGAAGTAAGAAGACTCTGTAAGAAGTAAGAAGACTCTGCTTTCTCCTTTCTGATATTTTAAGTGCACACTGTCAATTGAGTGGGTGGCACGTTTTGATTTGTTCTGTTTTTCCATTCATGTGTGTGGTTGGTCGGTTGGTTGGTTTGCTTTTTGCCTTAGAAGTGCCCATGGATCAGCTATTGGGAACAAGAAGGTGTCACTTTTTTTTTTTTTTTTTTGCCACACTGTGCAGCTTGTGAGATCTTAGATCCCCGACCAGGGATTGAACCTGGGCCGCGGCAGTGAAAGCACCGAGTCATAAGCACTGGACCGCCAGGGAACTCCCCTCAGGTCATCCAGTCTCACCAAAGTCGGCCTCAGTATCATTTGCTATCCCGCCTCTCCTGATCCCAGGAGAGAAGGTTGGCATTGGTGATAGGACACCAGAATTATATGAAGCTTCCAACTTGGCTCAAGAACAGTTTCAAACTAAGAGATGGACCTGCCATCGCAGTGGCTCATGGTCTGTGAGTCCAGACTCTTAATAGTTCTCAGCACACCCGTACCCCACTGCCATCCCTCCCTTTCTGCAGGCCATGAAATGCACAGTGATCGGAGGCTCTGGGTTCCTGGGGCAGCACATGGTGGAGCAGCTGCTGGCAAGAGGCTACGCTGTCAACGTATTTGACATTCGGCAAGGGTTCGACGATCCCCGCGTGCAGTTCTTCCTGGGCGACCTCTGCAGCCAACAGGTAACAGACCACCCAGCCTTGCCGATTGCCCCAGGCCCCTGAAGGGAGACTACCAGACTTACGCTGCTCAGAGGCCAGCCAAGTTGTTGTTTCTAAAACAAAAGTTTTTTTGAAAAATTGTGAAGTTATAGGAAAGAATTTAACACACACCCACATTGTTACTAGTGAGAATGAGTAACTGTCATCTCTGTCACTACTACTCCACTCTGCCCTGGTAGTTCGAAGGCAAGTGTGGCCAATACATAAATGAGTGGGTGTAGCTGAGTAGCAATAAAACTTTATTTACAAAAAGTTGTCCGCAGGCCATAGTGTGCCGACTGTGGCCCCAGAGTGTATATCCAAAAGTGCAATTGCTGGAGTTTTTTTTTTTAATTGAGATATAATTCACATTCCAGAAATTTCACATTTCTAAAGTGTACAATTCAGTGGTTGTTCGTCTGTTCACAAAGTGATGCGTCCCTCACCGCTATGTAATTCCAGAACATTGTCACCACCCAAAAAGGAAACCCCAGGCCTGCTAGCAGTCATTCCCCGTTTCCTGTCCTCCCCACCGCCGCCAGCCCTTGGCAACCATACATCTCCCATCTCTATTCTGGACACTTCACATAAGTGGAATCATAATATTTGTCGTTTTGTGACTGACTTCTTTCCCTTAATGTTTTCAGGATTTAGCCGAGTTATAAGGGTGTTAATATTTTGAATTTTAAGATGTTGCCAAATTGCTCAGCAAGGCTGCTTTGTCACTTAAGCTCACAGCAGCCGTGTGGTAGGATCCCCATTGCTCATGTCCTTGCCAGCACTTGGTATTCTTAGACGTTTTGGTATTGCCCTTCTGGAGAGTGTGAAGTGCTACCTCAGTGACGCTTAGTGTCACATGTGCCCCCTGCACGGGTGGCTAGGCGCCACGCCTTTTCCTGACCCTCCTCTGTGAAATGCGTGTCGCTGACCTTCGCTCATTAGTCTTTGGCTTTACCTTGTTCTTCCTAGGGATGTGTAATTCCTTTCTATTTGAGACAGTCCTTCGCATGTTGTATGTATCACAGTGGCTTCCTTCAGCCTGTCACTGGGCTCTTCTTCTCGGCTTTGGCATCGTTGGCTATAGTTCGTTTATTTGTTTGTTTTGGATTTTAAGGCCATGGCTTCCCCTGCAGCCCTGTCAAATTCCAGGCTGTCTTCCTTACCCAACCCTCCCCACCTGTGGGCCTGGAGATGGGGTAGAAGTCTTCCTTGTTCATCATCACTGCTTCTCTCACCCTGACTCGAGCTCCCTCCAGCTTTGAAGGTAATACCAGCAGGCTGTACATACCCTCGTACCCTTCCTTGTGGCCACGATCCACAGCCACCCTCTCCCTTTCCCAGGTGACCCCATCTCATTTCTCAGTGGTTTTAGCTCCTGGCCAAGGTCAACCTCATCGTAATTGTTGGCAAGTTCAGTATTCACACCTATGATCCTGCCAGTACCCTCGCCTTGGCCGCCACTCCCATTGTCATTCCCTAGACCCGGACCTCGGTCGTCCCCAGTAAGTGTGTCCTCTCCGTGATCTCACTTACAGGTGTTGCACTGTGAGCCCCAGCTCCTATCTTTCCAGTTCACAGCCTCTAAGACCTCCACTCTACCAGGTCTGTGACCCACCCAGGCATCTGGCCGTTTCCCACTATCCCGCACCCCATTCAGAGCCTCCCTGCTGTCAAGTCTATGGCTGACTTCCTCCTGCATGATTCTCAGCCCTCATTGTATGTATCAGTCAGAGTTGTCCAGAGAAATAACCAGGGAGACATGGATCGTGGGGGCTGGCAAGTCTGAACTTTGCAGGACAGGCCGGCAGGCTGCAAGCCCAGGCAGTCCTGAGGCAGGTTTTCTTCTTCCCGAAACCGCAGCTTTTACTCTTAGGCCTTTCGACTGATTGAATGAAGCCCACCCAGATTATCAAGGACAGTCTCCTTTGATTTCAAGTCAACTGATTGTAGATGTTAACCACAGCTACAGAATATCTCCAGAGCAGCCCCTGGACTAGTGTCTGCTGGAAAAATGGACACATAAACCTCCCCATCGTGTTGTACTTCCTGGGTTAAACCCCAGCCCTGGTTAAATCCAGTTCTACCTCCGTGGGGTGTCTATGCAGCCAGACGGGGCTGGAGAAGAAAACACAAGCTTGTTGCCTCTTTCTTCACGGTCGTGCTCTTCAAGCGACCCATGTACCTTCCGGCACCATATCCACAGACCTACACGCTTCACGTGCTTAGCCCTGGAAATGGCCCAGGCACCAGCTAGAGCCCGTGTCTTCTTCCCTGCTTGGTGATTCCTCTAGGGATTCTCCACCCTCTCTCCTTGATCAGCAAGTTGTCCTACCAGATCGCAGCCCTCAGCACAGCGTCACCATCTTAAGGAAACAGAACGCCCTGATGCGGCTTTAGCTACTGTGCCACTTTCCCCTTGTGGCAATTTGTTCTCAGCACCTCTGACTGCTTCCCTCCATTGTCTCATAGCAGCACTCCAGCTAGGTCTTCACCTAACAGCCACTGATACAGCCACCAGGGACCTGGAAGCGACCAGATCTGGTGGCCACACCGTGCTTCTCATCTGCCCGGACCCTTCCGCGGCACCTGATAGTTTCTTCACTCACCACCCGCTCACTTCTCCTCCTGCCTCACCAATTGCCCCTCCTCAGTCTCCTTATCTCTGTAATGTCTAAACTTGGCAGGATCCAGGGCTTACTCCTTAGATCTCTTTTCTCCAAGCACACTTAGTGTCCTGGTGAATCCACTCCGGCTCACAGATTAAATAGTCTAGAAGCTACTAAGCTCCAAGCTTGAGATCTCCAGCCTCGTGTCTGTCCAGCTGCCTGCTGGCTATCTCTCTTTGTGCTGTATCTAAATTCAGCTCCTGGCTCCCTGCTACAAGCCGGCCCCCTCCCCCAGCACAGCCAACCTGCTGCTAGTAAAGTCCTCACCATCTTGATAAATGCCCACTCTGTCTTTCGGATTGCTTTGGCCAGAAACTTTAGATTTATCCTTGATTCCTTTCTCTTCCGTACCCTCGATCCCATCCATCACCAAATCTTGTTGACTCCACTCTCAAAGTAGATCTCCGATCCATCAGCTCCTCACCCCTTCCATTACCACCCTGGTCCAAGCCACCACCCTTTTAATGCATAAATCAGACTTCAGGGCTCCTCTGTTCAGAAGCCTCCAGGAGTGTCCAGTCCTATTTATAGCAAACATACAGACCTGAATAATCACCCACAAGGCCCTGCGTGATCCGACCTCACCCGCTCCCACACTCCCCCTCATTGCTCCTGTCCAGGTGCACTGGCCTCCTTACTGCTTCTCAAACTCACCAACTGAGTTCTTGCCTCAGGACCTTTGCACTCGCTGCTCCTTCTGTCAGGAGTGCTCTTTGTGAACTACAGAGCTTGTTCGGGAAATTCCTGTAAGTCTTTGAGCACCTTATGCTAAGCATCCAGCCCCTCTGGATCTCCCTTACTCCGCTTTGTTTCTGTGTAACACTTGGCACTAGCTGATATACTCTGTGTAAACTTAGGTATCTGTGCCCCCCACCCAGAGAATGGACCCTCCGTGATGGCAGGGATATGGTCTCATTTGATCACTGACGTGTCCCCTCAAAGGAGACAGGCTCCTTAGCAAACTTCAGCTCCCCTCCAAACCGCTCCCCCCACAACTCCCACGCCATCGTTGCCAGTATTTCGCTTCCAGATTTTCTTCACCCTGAAGACGGGGAAGGACGAGGGAGGGATCGACTGAAGTCTCCACCCATCAGCACCTCTCCTATCCCATGTCTCTCTCCCAGGTTCCTTCCTCTTCCTGCTGAAGCATTTCCTGTAGCATCCCCCCAGCGCATATCTGTGCACAGTAAACTCGCTGAGTCCTTTCATGCCCGAAACTGTCTCTGTTTGTCTAGTTTGGCTGCAGGTGGAGTTCTCGTTTCACAATTTTCCCCCCATCGCTCAATCTCAGCATCGTTCCTCTGTAGGTCAGCTGCGTTTTCCTCATGACTTTTAGGATTTTCTTTTTTGTCCTTTATGGTCTGTAGAGAGTATCTCTAGGTCTGAATTTTAGTTTTCTTTTTGAATCCCACTCAGCACCTAGTGGGCCTCATTTTGAGAAAATTCTTCAAATATTGACTCTCCCCGCATTCTTTCTGGAAGCCTTACTGGACATACAGTAAAGTCTTTCGTTATATTCCACACGTCTCTTAGTCTCTCCTCCATGTGTTCTTTCTCCTTCTGTCTTTATAATATTTTATAGATTCTCTCTATTCCATATACACTCACAGCCAGGCCTGTTTCATCTGTATTCCCTCCCCACCCTCAGATTATTTTAAAGCCAAACCTAGACATCTTGTCTTTTTTTTTTTGTAAATATTTCAGTTATTTGTTACTAAAAGATAAGAATCCTTTGAAAAAACACAACTCCATGACCACACCTAAAACATATTGACAATTGCTTAATTTCTAACCAGTGTTGAGATATCTCTGAATGTCTCACAATGTTTTTGTATAGTTGTCTTTCCAAATAAGGAAGCAAAAAGGTTGAGGAATATTGCAGTCAACTGAAGGGGCAGGACGGGACTGAAATGTTTAAGTCTCTCTTCATTTAGAAGTTCCCTTTCGCATTTTAAAGCTTTAGATTGTTCATTGAATGATGGACGTTTATCATAAACCATGGTCTGGATCTTGCAGATTTCATCCCCGTGGTGTTGTTGAACATGTCCGTGTAGGTTATATTAAATACATTAAAATTATTTTCACCTGTTTCTTTTTACTTTTTTATGTTTTTTTATTTTTTTACTTCTATTTATTTAATTTTTTTGGCCGTGCCACACAGCTCGCGGGATCCTAGTTCCCCGAACAGGGATTGAACCCAGGCCTCCCCGCCGCCCCGCAGCGGAAGCGCAGAGTCGCAACCACTGGACCGCCAGGGAATTCCCACTTTTTCCTTTTTTAATGTGGCTACTACAAAGTGTGAAGTCATATCTATGCTTTGTATTATATTTCTAGTGGAGTAAAGACTGCATCTGGTTCTGGTTTGGTTTTTTTCCGTTGGGGCATCATGGATTGATACCCAACAGCCATAAGCACACCTGGTGCTCAGATTTTGCTTTCTACACACCACCGCCCATAATAGGAACCCGGGCTTCTTGGGAAAATAGCCTATGCAGGACTCTGGGGCAGGGTAGGTAGCACAAGGTGAGCCTGGAATATTTTCTTAGGACAAAATTAAGGACGTACTCAAAAACTAATGAGAATATGTCAAAAAGACACAGGAACCAATTTGAAGAGCCTCCACTGGCCAAATCTGGGACATTTTGAGCCTCACCAAATATAATAGTAGTGGATTACACAGAGGGAAAGGTACCTTTTTGATGGCCAGAATCGGGCAGCCATCCCGCTAAGCAAATGATTGGATCAACATCACCAACAATGGGACAGACTGGGTGATGCCCTGAGAAGGTCATAATGTCACTGGTGTGATGTTCTTGCCAAAAGTATTAAATCTAAAAGACTAATCCAAATTGAGGGGGCATTATTGGGACAGTTGGGGAAGCTTGGATAGAGACTAATGATTGCGTAGGAGTATCCTATCTGTTACATTTCTTGCATACGATGAATGTTTTGTGGTTATTTAGGGGATGTCTTTGTTCTTAGGAGGTGCCTGGTGAAGACTTGAGAGGCTAAGTGGCATGATGTCTACAGCTTACTCTCAAATGGTTTCAAGGAAAAACATCATGTCTACATAGAGAAAATTGTGGCAAAATGCTAATAATCGGTGGATCTAGGCACATAATTCATGGTTGTCTTTCTTTTGGTGATGTTAGTATCTATTGATCATTCCTAGATCTTATTACTCAGTTAAGGTTTCACAAAATGGTGACATGCTATTATTCTCTCTTTATTTCTTAGCTCAAATCTTTGTACCTTGTGCAGATTAAATGCTTGACTCTTTCCCTTTATTTGCCACTTTGCAAAAGGAATTCTTACTCACACTGGGGATCAAATTGTCCCTTCCTTTTTGGCCAGTGGGAGCGTCTTCAAGTTGGCTCTCGAGTCCTTTTAACAGGAATTATTTTCTGGTGCGACAAGGTGTTCCTGGCTCATCTTGTCTGTTTCCTGCCCCAGATCTGCAATCAGCCGTCGATCTCAGGAGCTCTGCTTCCCTGTAGCAATAAATTAAACGTACATGCTTTTGTCTCAGGTTACTGTTTTATGTCTAGTTTCACGGAAAGGAATGCTGCTGTGTATTGGGTATTTACACTGTCTTTTCATATGATTCATAATGTGTATCTATGGGCTCATCTTCCCCAGGAGCTTTAACTGCAGGTGCCCTGAATTGTACCCCACCCACCCACCACCCATGAGGCGCAAAGGCAAAGATGCTGCCTTTCTCTGGATCCCACAGGCTTCTCATGCCCCAAACCAGTTTTTATTTGGGCCCAGGTAATGGGGAGGGGGGTGGTTAAAGGGACAATATGGTTTCTGTGCCGTGTACTTACGTGTTGTTTGACTCTTTTACAGTGAGAATGTATTTCTGTGTTGATTGTAGAATTATTAAAGGGCAAGACACCTACATGCCCCAGATTGGAGAGTGGTAATGTGAGGAGGATGTTTACTTGTCTAAAGCAGGAGGGATTTTTTTTTTGTCTTTGTTTGCTTCTCCAGGATCTGTACCCAGCTCTGAAAGGTGTAAGCACAGTTTTCCACTGCGCATCGCCCCCACCATCCAGTAACAACAAGGAACTCTTTTACAGAGTGAATTACGTTGGCACCAAGAATGTCATTGAAACTTGCAAAGAGGCTGGGGTTCAGGTAAGGGGAAAGCTGGAACGAGTGCTGTCGGGAGCGTGTGATGGCCCTTTCCAAGTGTGTGGGGACCAGGGCTCTTGTTCTCTTCCTGTGCCTCGCCAGGCTTGCTTCCTAAAGTGTTGTGAAGAGCCTAGAAATTCAGCCCTAGGACCTGCTGAGCATCTGAACAGACCATCTGAGGACCCTAAGCTTTATTAGTCTTGGTTAAAGAGCTACACAATTTAGAAATTGCTTGTATTTTTTTTATTGTGGCTTAAATATACATATATATATAATGTAAATATATATAAAACATAAAATTTACCATTTTAACCATTTTTCAGTGTACAGCTCACTGGCATTAAGCACATTCACATTGCTGTGCAAGCACCGCCATCGTCCGTCTCCAGCTGAAATCTGTGCCAATTAAACACAACTCTCTCCTCCCCTCGCCCCTGGCGCCCGCCATTCTGCTTCCTGTCACTGTGAATTTGACTCTAGGGGCCTCATAGAAGTGGCATCAAACAACATGTGGCCGTTCGTGTCTGACTTACTTTACTTAGTGTAACATCTGCAGGGTTCGTCTGTGCTGTAGCAGGTGTCAGAACACCAGAGCTGTTTCCAGGTTTTGACACGGGGAGGGGGAAGGGTAAACTGGGACGAAGCGAGAGAGTGGCATGGACATATATACATATATATATATACACATATATACTCTACCAAACGTGAAATAGATAGCCGGTGGGAAGCAGCCACATAGCGCAGGGAGCTCAGCTCGGTGCTTTGTGACCACCTAGAGGGGTGGGATAGGGAGCGTGGTAGGGAGGGAGACGCAAGAGGGAAGAGATATGGGGACATATGTATAACTGATTCACTTTGTTATAAAGCAGAAACCAACACACCATTGTAAAGCAATTATACTCCAATAAAAACGTTAAAAAATAAAAGTTTGTAGGGGACTTCCCTGGCAGTCCAGTGGTTAAGACTCTGTGTATCCACTGCAGGGGTGTGGGTTCAATCCCTGGTTGGGAACTAAGATCCCGCATTCTGTGCAGCGTGGCCAAAAGAAAAGAAGGAAAACCTAAAACTTTGTAAAAATAATATCATGTTGAATATATCTTCCTGCAACTTGCTTTTTTTTTTTTTTGCAGTACGCAGGCCTCTCACTGTTGTGGCCTCTCCCGTTGCGGAGCACAGGCTCCGGACGCGCAGGCTCAGCGGCCATGGCTCACGGGCCCAGCCGCTCCGCGGCATGTGGGATCTTCCTGGACCGGGACACGAACCCGTGTCCCCTGCATCGGCAGGCGGACTCTCAACCACTGCGCCTCCAGGGAAGCCCAGCAGACAGATTCTTAACAACTGTGCCACCAGGGAAGCCCCCAACTTGCTTTTTTTCCCCAACATTATGTTTTTGAGATTTCTCCGTCTTGATATACATAGCTCTGGTATATGCACTGAAGTGGCAGGATTGCTCAGTGGGTAACAGTGCAGGAAGTGTTTTTTTTAATGTAGTATTTAGGGAATGTCTCTCAATAGAGCAATCAAAAGATTGGTTACTGTGCTTTTCTTTTCAGAGATTTAAAGTGTTACTTCCCACATTTAAATCCTTAATCCACCAGGAATTTATGTCCGTATATGTTCTGAAGTAGACAGAGGATGTTTTGGTGCTCAGCAGCATGTGTTATACGATCCATCCTTTCTCCGCTGTTCAGCGCCCTATGCAGCCCATCTGTGCGGGCCTGTTCCCGGCTCTCAAACTCTCTCGGCCCCTGTGCCCTGCCTTAGGATGAACCTCAGTATCTAGTGTAGGACAAGTCACTCCCCCAACCATGTTCTTCAGAACTTGCTTGTCTACCCTCAGAATGGGAGAAAATATTTGCAAATGAAGCAACTGACAAAGGATTCATCTCCAAAATTTACAAGCAGCTCATGCAGCTCAATGTCAAAAAAACAAACAACCCAATCCAAAAATGGGCAGAAGACCTAAACAGACATTTCTCCAAAGAAGATACACAGATTGCCAACAAACACAGGAAAGGATGCTCAACATCATTAATCATTAGAGAAATGCAAATCAAAACTACAGTGAGATTTCACCTCACACCAGGCAGAATGGCCATCATCAAAAAATCTAGAAACAATAAATGCTGGAGAGGGTGTGGAGAAAAGGGAACACTCTTGCACTGCTGGTGGGAATGTAAATTGATACAACCACTATGGAGAACAGTATGGAGGTTCCTTAAAACACTAAAAATAGAACTACCATATGACCCAGGAATCCCACTACTGGGCATATACCCTGAGAAAACCATAATTCAAAAAGAGTCATGGGGCTTCCCTGGTGGCACAGTGGTTGAGAATCCGCCTGCCAATGCAGGGGACATGGGTTCGAGCCCTGGTTCTGGGAAGATCCCACATGCCACGGAGCACCTAAGCCCGTGTGCCGCAACTACTGAGTCTGCATGCTGCAACTACTGAAACCTGCGCGCCTAGAGCCTGTGCTCCACAACAGGAGAAGCCACTGCAGAGAAGCCTGCGCACCACAGTGAAGAGTAGCCCCTGCTCGCCGCAACTAGAGAAAGCCCGCACACAGCAACGAAGACCCAATACAGCCAAAAATAAATAAATAAAATGAAAAAAAAAAGAGTCATGTACCACAATGTTCATAGCAGCTCTATTTACAATAGCCAGGACATGGAAGCAACCTAAGTGTCCGTTGACAGATGAATGGATAAAGAAGATGTGGCACATATGTACAATGGAATATTACTCAGCCATAAAAAGAAAGGAAATTGAGTTATTTGTAGTGAGGTGGATGGACCTAGAGTCTGTCATACAGAGTGAATTAAGTCAGAAAGAGAAAGACAAATACCGTATGCTAACACATATATATGGAATTTTTTAAAAAAATGGTTGTGAAGAACCTAGGGGTGGGACAGGAATAAAGACGCAGACGTAGAGAATGGACTTGAGGACATGGGGAGGAGGAAGGGTGAGCTGGGACAAAGTGAGAGAGTGGCATGGACATATATACACTACCAAACGTAAAACAGATAGCTAGTGGGAAGCAGTCACATAGCACAGGGAGATCAGCTCGGTGCTTTGTGACCACCTAGAGGGTTGGGACAGGGAGGGTGGGAGGGAGGGAGATGCACAAGGGAGGAGGTATGGGGACATATGTATATGTATAGCTGATTCACTTTGTTATAAAGCAGAAACTAACACACCATTGTAAAGCAATTATACCCCAATAAAGATGTTTAAAAATTGAAAATATTTTATAAAATTTTAAAAAAAAGAATATGTGTATTCTTAGCCCTTTGCTCGTATACATTTTAGAACCAGCTTGTCAAGTTCCTTGATAAAGCCTGTTGGAAATGTTACTGTAATTGCCTCAAACCTAAAGGTAATTTGGGAGAGAATTGATATCTTTCAAATATTGAGTCTCCGTATCCATAAATATATACATGTCTATTTATCTCTCTCTTTAATGTCTTTCAATAGAGCTTTATACTTCATAAAGGTTTTGTACATCTTTTGTTAAATTTATTCCATGTACCTTGCTTTTAGTGGTTGAAATATCTTTCACATTACATTTTCAACTGCTACTGCGTAGGGGCACAGTTAATTTTTGTATACCGATTTTGTACTCAGCAACTTTGCTGAACTCTAATATTTTCTGTATATTCGTAGTGCTTTGTATGTAGACATTTGCAACACCTGTAAGTGGCAATAGTTTTGTTTCTTCTTTTCAAATCATTATACTTTGTTGTTTCCCTTATCCTACCATGCTGGCTAGAACTTCCAGGACCTTGTTGAATAAAAGTGATAAAGATGTGATTCGAGCTAATGGTGTTCAGTTTAGGATGGGCTGCCCTTAACCAGATAGCTGGAAGCTACGAACCCTCGTAAGAAAGCAACTTCCTTTCAAATAGCATTTCGCCAGTGGACATGCGCACGTGCCCATTCGTGTGTGCTGACGTGCCAAGGTTGGGATCAGAATCACCAGGGTCTTTTGCAGACAGGCATCTCCCTCGAAGTTTGTGGGCTATCCTTCCCCCATGGAGAATCGCTCCCATAGTGAGATACCATGAATAATGGAAGTCTGTTCTATCCCTTGGTTGTGATAAGAGGGGGGGAAATGTGAAATTCACTGTTTTAGAGCGTGATACCATAATGTGTCTCAAACCCCCATACCTGCAAAAGATGGTGATCTTTGCATTATTTTAAGAAGGCCTGAAAAGGGAAGGCGTCACAGTAAGGAATCTGTATGGGGCGAGGGTTGTGAGCACGTGCCATTTGATTCTCTTTCCTACCTGACCATCGTGGTGTTTAAACAGCGATCGTTCCTGACTCATTTGTTTTAAATCTTCTGTTCTCCTCTGCCAGAAACTCATTTTAACCAGCAGTGCCAGTGTCATCTTTGAGGGTGTCGACATCAAAAATGGAACCGAAGACCTCCCTTATGCCAGGAAACCCATTGACTACTACACGGAGACGAAGATCTTACAGGAGAGAGTACGTACCTGAGAACTGGTTGAGTGAGTGACAAACGAGGTCCATGAACGTCTACAGAATTTAGATTCTTAAGAAGAATGTTTATGAACATAGGAAGTTAGTATTCTGATGCCTAATATGTAAATTGGGCAGTAAAACCTGTGGATGGAATTCAATTTCAAGGATAATAACAGAAAAAATAATAACATAATAGCTTAATGTGGCCAGACGCTACTCTGTATTTTACGAGGAGCTGCCTCATTTAAACTTCGCAATGACCCCATAAGGCAGGTACTGTTACCGTCACCAGGTTACAGAGGAGGACAGTTGGTGCAGAGAGATTCGGAAGCTTCCTGAGGTCGCGCAGCTCTAGAGCCTGCACTCAACATGTATACCATGCAAGTTTACTCAACTGCTCCAGCAATCAGACAATTTATGACGACCCAAAGTGGGAGGCAGAACTCAGGCTAAACACTCAAGTGTGTTTTGATTTGAACACACCTTCCTAGTGGCACTCTTGCACCTCTGTCCTTTTTTTTTTTTGAAATTAAACAATGGAAGGCTCTTACTTTATTTTAAGGAAAAGTACTTTTCCACTTGGCAAGCCAGCTTCACCAGGGAGCACCTGGTTGTAGCAGCAGTCTGGGCCAAGTAGCAGAGACTGTGACAGTAGCCAGCTCCGGGACTAACGTCCAGGAGAATATTACCCTGAGGACACCCGATACTGTAGGCCATAGATGCTCATCGGCCACAGGCAGCTCACCTTAGCCAGGCAGCTGTGAGTTTGCCTCTCCCAGCTGTTGGCAGCGGGCCACGCCTACTGAGGTTTTCTTTCGCAGCCGGTATGTATGGAACCAGAGCTTAACGCCAGATTGGCCAGAGTCCCCCTGCGTGGCCTGAGTGTCAGCCGCCTCCCATCTGTTTGCTATTACTCCAACCCAGAAAGTCCCCAAAGACCTCATCTGCCGGGAGACCCAAGGGCTTCCCGGTGCAGCGCATGGAGGCCTAGCTTTTGCAAGCTCCAGTCCTGGGTCTGCCCGCCTGCTCCTTGGAGCACAGAGAGCCTCACGTAGCTCCCACCTGCTCAGACTTGACCCGAGGAGCGCTAAAGCTTCCACTGGGCCCCGTGCACCCTCCGCCAGCGCTCCTGGGTCTCCCGCCCCCTGGGCTCAGGTGCTGCAAGTGGCAGCTGTGGTTCAGACCATCGTCGTGTCACTTGCACTGACTCTTGGGTGCTCTGCTGGAAATGAGCTCAGCCTGTAAACGCCTCTGGCAGTAACTGTGCTGGAGCCTCCAGTTGGCGGCAGCTGTCAAGCTGCTGCCGGCTTTCAAACGTGCTGACAGATAATAGATGGAGTGTGGTGTTATCTAGGACTCCCAGAGCTTTCTCCTCTTTAGTAACAGAGATGAGCCTCGGCTAGAGGGCATTTGAAGGCTTATTTAGTCATTTCCTCTGCCCCTGTGGGGACCAGGGCCTGGTGGGGGGAGGGGAGAGGCAGCTCCACCTTTGGGTAACTCCGATCATTGTGAACACAGTCAACAAGTGGCTTAAGCTCACTGGACCGAAACGTGAATGAGGATTTTGCCACCACGGAGTAGAAATCCTAGGTGAGGTGGGCCATCTCGTTTCAGCAGCACACAGCCTTGGCAGTAGTACCATCGTGGTCCCCATTTTTAACAACCACCTATCTGATCCTTTGGGAAGTTTTGTTCCCTTTGAGACAAAACTTGTTTCTCTGTACTTGAAGCCCTTAAGTTCTAGCTTGTACATTAAGCCACACAGAACATGGCTCTGAGGATTCACCCGACATGTTGGTCCATCTGTTTAGCTACTGAGTTGCTGCCCTGTTTCTCCCAGACCTTCTCCCTTCTCAGCCCCTTCTTCCAGCCCAGTTGGCTTCATCAGAGTCCCTTCCTAGGAGGTGGTACTCAGTTCTGAGCACAACAGCCCAGGACTGGTGGAAACATACATGGAGCTCAAGTCAGGAGCCGGTTTGGTGGCAGCAGCCTTACTCATTAACTGGATCTCTCAGATATTTTCCACAAACTGCTGCATTCATGCATTTTAGTGTTTAAACCCCAACCCAGGCCTTTCTGTTAGATTCTACTGGTTTCGACCCAGCTGTCTCCTGTGTTTTCAGATTTGGGTGTTGGAGTGGGGAAAGGGATACAGAAGTAGTCCCGAATTGTAAGTGTCACTGACGTGAGTCTGTAGCCCGGGGCGGTGGGCGGCATCCATGCCCCTGTGCAAGGTCCTGTCCCCTGGGGAGCATGTCTGCAGCCCACATGGTCCCTCTGCTCTCCCGCAGGCGGTACTGGGTGCCAACGATCCTGGCCAGAACTTCATAACCACAGCCATCCGCCCTCATGGCATCTTTGGCCCAAGGGACCCCCAGTTGGTCCCCATTCTCATCGAGGCGGCCAGGAAAGGCAAGATGAAGTTCATGATCGGGTAAGTTGCTGCTCTCCTCCCCGCACCCCCCGCCCTGGACACAGTCGGCTCTTGCCTTACGTGGCCTTCTCTGCTGCCCGCTGCTCATTTCCTGGGGCTGCCACAACAAATGAGGCTTCGAACGACAGAAATGGATTCACTCCCAGTGATGGAGGCCAGGACTCCAAAATCCAGGTGTGGGCAGGGTTGGCCCCACTGGAGGCTCTGAGGGAGAGTCTGTTCCAGGCCTCTCTCCCAGTCTCAGGTGGCTGCCAGCAGCCCTTGGCGTCCCTGGGCTTGTAGACCCGTCACTTCAGTCTCTGCCTACATCTTCATGTGACGTTCTTTCCTCTGTGTGTCTGTACCCGAACGTCCCTCCTCTTATAAGGACACCAGTCATTGGGTTTAAGGCCCACCCTACACCAGTGTGACATTGTCTAAAGTAATTACATATTCAAAGACCTTATCTCCAGATAAGGCCAGAGTCACGAGTTCCAGGGAGACGCGGATTGTGGCAGGACACTCTTGTGCCCCATGAACCCTCTCAGGTAGGCTGCGAAAACAGGCTCAGAGGGGAAACAATTGGCCCAGGGTTAAGGGCCAAGCCCTCCGCTCTCCTTGCATCTAGGAAGGCGGGGGTAGGTGTTCACATTCCTCCTCTGGGCAAGTGCAAGTGGGAGGGCTGCTGCAGGTGATGAGACTGGGACTGTGTCCCCAGTATACCTTTCCTTCCCCCCTCCTCCCTCCCTCCCTTCCTCCCTTCCTCCCTTCCTTTCTTCCTTCTCTTTTCTCCCTTTCTTTCCCCATTTATCCCTGTGCCTTGCCACTTTGCCTCCCTGCCTTTCACTTGGCTTTCCTGCTGTGGGATTTGAAAGAGACAGTAGAAAACTCTGAGGCCAGAGAAAGGCATTAGCCCAGAGTGCCCTGGAGGGAGTTCAGAGCTGCTGCCCTAGTTAGAGCCCAGAGCCGACAATACCAGTGTTGGCCACACTGGGACGGGGCAGGCGGGGCATGGGACTTGCAGATTCATTGGTGGGCCCTTAAATATCCCACTGGCCCTGAGGGCCTAGGAGCCCTGGCCTCCTGCCCATCTTCAACTGTTATGGATGCCCAGGTGTGCCAGGGGCTGGCATTGCCAAGGCGGGTCCTGGCCCTGGGTCCACGTGCAGGGGCTCTACCAGGTTCTCCCCCGGCGCAGGGAACCCATTCCTTGTGCACATGCAGGAACGGGGAGAACTTGGTGGACTTCACCTTCGTGGAAAACGTGGTCCACGGACACATCCTGGCTGCAGAGCACCTCTCCAGAGACACAGCCTTGGGTGGGAAGGTAAGGCACCTGCTTCTTCCTGCTTCTACCTGCTCGGCAGCAGCTGGCCCACCATTTCCTGCCCCTGTGTGTCCGCCTGCCTTCACAATTCTCCTCCCAGTGATTGGACCCACTGGCAAGTGGCTTCTGTGACCCTGCATCCTGGCAAAGCTGCTCTAGGATCCCACTGGGCCACGGTTGAGCCCCTCTGGTGGGGTGAGGTCAGCTCTCACGCAGAGATGAGAGAGCGCACGCGGGCTCCTTTCACTCCCACTCCTAGGGCCCCCGTCTTCTTTGTTTCTCACTCCGACCTTTGGAATCCCCCGTATTTGGGCTCATTTTTTTCTCCATTTTCCCCCTCCCGTAACTCTCAGTGTGGCGGCACGTTTCAGAAATGTCATATGGCCCGTTCGTTGCATCTGAAGATAAGATGATTTACTGCAGTTACCGTGATTAACACAATTAGTAAATTAACAAACGTACCTTCCCAAGTGCAATCTAAGCTTCCCTTGAAGTCCTGTCATCGCCTGAAAGCTGCCTGCAGCCTGCGGCCTGTGTAGGCTTAATAACCGCCTCACTTTCGAGCTGCCTTGCAAAGGAACTGGGGCGGGCAGGCAGGGAGTGGCCACTGGTTTCTCAAAATATTGGTCCTGGCTGAGCTCCAAGCTCCAAGCATGGCCTGCCGCCCCATCCTGCTGGAGAGCAGTTCCTAACTTCTCCTTCCCCCCTGCAGGCTTTTCACATCACCAACGATGAGCCCATCCCTTTCTGGACTTTCCTGTCCCGCATCCTGACAGGCCTCAATTACGAGGCCCCCAAGTACCACATCCCCTACTGGGTGGCCTACTACCTGGCCCTCCTGCTGTCCCTCCTGGTGACGGTAATCAGTCCCATAGCCCAGCTTCAGCCCACTTTCACGCCCATGCGGGTCGCGCTGGCTGGCACGTTCCATTACTACAGCTGTGAGAAAGCCAAAAAGGTCATGGGCTACCGGCCGCTGGTCAGCATGGATGACGCCGTGGACAGGACGGTGCGGAGCTTTCGCCACCTGCGGAAGGTCGAGTGAGGCGGCCTGGAGCCCGGGCCCTTCCACGCACTCCCCAGCCGATAACTCTCTCCTTGCAGTGCGTTTCTTCTGAGCTTAGGTCTCCTCCGGCTGGTTCTGTGAGAGCACACCCACCCTTCTGTGACTCCGAGGGTGGCGAAATCAGCAGACGTTTCTTCTTCGTAGGACTGGATTTAGATTTCTTAAAATAGGGCAGCTTCCTGGTTTTCTGTTTTGTATTCTCTCCCTCTCCCCCACCCGCTTCCTCCTGGGTCCCTTATCATTCCAGTGGCCTTGTAAACAGTCAAAGAAGCCTAGGGAAGAAACAAGCCATTTGCTGATCGAGGAGGGGGTCCTAGACTTATTTCCATGCAGACTGTTCAAGGAGCCACAGATGACAGATACCCTAGAGAAAAGCAGAAGTTCTAAACACATGGTGAGGCTTCAAGTGTACGTTTTAAATAGACACAGAGTTTAGAGCAAAAACTTTTAAAAAGCTTGAATAACCGTAAACCCCCCAAATCCCTGGGGAGAAGAGCTACCAGTTGCTCATCTCCTTGCATGCTCCCAAGTTCTCTCTCAGGTGCAGCTGGTGTGCCTGCCTGCAGTATTTTTTCATACAGCATTCTTTGATGGGCACCTTTCTCTTTATCCACAGAGCCCTGTGCCCTTTTAATGGCAAGGTGGTGGTCTGCCCGAGTGGCATGCCGTTTGAAGCTGTTTAGCACCTCTCCTAACATGGGACATTGGGCAGGTTGACAGTAAGCCGTGGAAAAGGTCAGAGAGAAGAGTACCCCCTTTATCTGCTTGGAGTTTGGGCAGAAACAGCACGAGATGATGCCGAAAGGGCTACTTCCCTGCGGCTCACGCCCATAGAACCCTTCAGGCCAGTTCCTGACAGTCATCGCACATATAGTGATTCAGCATTCTTTATTTTCTGGTGCTCTGCTTACAGAATCTGGTTTCTTCTCAGACTCATTGAAATGTAACCTTAAAGACTTCTGTTTGCTTCTCTGCCTTTGTGCAAGGGTTGGGAGACAGCTGGGGAGACTGGAATAAAGTGAAGGTATTGTACATGCTGTGCAGTTTGTGTGATTTGAACTTGACCCCCACCTGGGGGGAAACAGCTACTGGGGTGGGGGGACACAAACAGAAATAAAACAGGGTTTTTGCCCCTAAGGCAGTTAGAACAGAGGAGTTAAGATACGTTCACAAGCCCCTATAATAGCAGGTAGGAAATGATAGACACACTTGAGACGAGGTGGTGTAAGTTCAGAGGAAGGATACGTGGCTTCCAGCAAAGGCCTTGAAGGATGGCTAAAGAGTAAGGAGGTGCAGGCCCCTAGATGGCGTTTCAAGGTAAAAGGTAAGGTTCACAGGCATTGGCTTGTCATAGTTTCATTAGCAATGTGTTGTCTCTCAGATTCAATGAAGTACAGAAATGTCCAGCTGGCCTTGGAGGTTAGTTGAGCTGAACTTTATCTTGTAGGCCTGGGAAACCATTGACAGTTCCAGCAATGGGGAGCAAAAACCCACAAGCTCATTCCAGCCACCCTGTGTGGAGCCTGAGAGACCAGATAGGAAGTAACAAAACTCTGAGCAATGTTGCAGCTGTCCATGGAACTAGAAATGGAGCCTTAGTGGAAGGGCCTGGAAAGGAGTCAGGATTCCTCTGGGGGGTGAGAGGCAGGAGGAGGCCAGGGCAGTGAAGGGAAGACTCCGCTTTTGGAGCTACTGGAAGGAGGGGTCTCAGGCCGGGAAGACTGAAGCTGGCGGGTCTCGCTGAGGAGCACCGAGGACCAAAATGCTCTCGGCCCCCCACCCGTTTGTAGAAAGTGTGACAGCCAGGAAAACAGACTCTGCACAGCCCTGGGAAGTTGTTAGAAACTGGCGCCCCACTGCACACCTGAACTGAGACTTGGAGGGCAGGCCTGGCACTCTGTTTCACAAGCCCCCCCGGTGGTTCAGAGCAACTGAAGTGGGCTCCCACCAGGTCACTGAGTACAGCTAGAACCTCGCGTCAGCCCCCGAAAGACTGAACTTGCCCAGATCCCTGGACCACCGCCTTCCCTCCGCTTTCCCACCCCGTCCCTCTCCTGCCAACCAGAGCCTGGCAGTGCAGTGCACGTCCCTAAAATGACACACTGGATGACCGACCCGGCCTGTGGCTCACCCCTGTGCAGCCTCAGGCCTGAGGGAAGGCCGTTGTCTCCCAGCTTGGGGACAGCTACAAGTCCAGGCCCGGTTCTGCATGTTCATTGGGGAGCTCTCTTGTTTCAGGCCCTCTCCCCTCCCCATCCGTGCTGACCTAGTTCCACACGTGGCCCCGTGCGCACCTGGGTCAGGTGTACTGGGACGGCTGAGCTGATCTGTGTCCCCTCCAATGCAGACTCTACGCCCATACAGGTGTCCTTCCTAAACCACAACTAGATCCTGCCTCTCCTCTGCCGGAAACACTTCAGTGGGTCCCAGTTTTCTCCTGAGCACATTCTGCAGCCAGTCCCTAACGGCCCAGTGCACCTTGCCAGCTTCTTCCCCTGGGCTTCCCACCTGCTGTGCCCTAGGCAGACTGCTCTGGCCGTGTCATCCATCCCCTTGCCCAGGCTGCCCCCGCCGCCTGCAGTGTCCTCTCCCCCAGGTGGTCCCAAGTCCAGAATGGCCAGCCCCCTTTCCCCGCCGATGCCTGCCCTGAGCCTCCCGACTGGAAACCATCTCTTTCCTCTGGGCTCCCAGCCCGAGGCTCTCGATCTTTACGTCGTTTACTGTGTTCCCTCTGTGTGCTTCCTCCTACCCACACCAGGCAGGAGCTCCTTGGAGGTAGAGGCAACCAGTGTCCCCACAGCACAGAGGGGAGGTCAGGAAGCGTGGGTAAGCACCTGCCTGGCCTATAATCCTGGAGTAACAGCTGCGAGCAGAGGAAACAGTCCAAGGAATGGGGAACAGCAGCCAGCGGGCCTAGTTGGAGCAGAGGTTCCAGGCCTGGCATTCGTGCGTGGACTCGGGAGGTCTGTGAACCCCATAAATTGGACATGGCCTTTGGGGCATCTGTGAGTGTGTGTCTTTTGGCAGGAGAGGCACAGAGCTGTCATCAGCTTTTCACAGATGACTGTGGCCCAACACAAAATTCGAGCCAGTGGGCTGGGGGCCAGCAGCTGCAGAGAAGCCTGCCCTGGACGGAGGGTCCAAGAGAGACAAGCCGAGGGGGCAGAGCCCAGACTGGGGCTCCCAGGCCTCATGGGCACCCCCATCTGCATGTGTTCCTGGGACAGGGGGTGCCTGTGGCCAGCTGTTCCATCTGTGGGGTCCATGACTCCAAACCGGGGAAGGACTGGAACCAAGGCAGACGCTGGCTCAGCAGACAGGACAGGAACGGTTGAGGCCTCTGGCCACAGCCCTCTAAACTCTGGTGTGCGTTTCTCCTCACTGACAAGGAGCTCTAGGCTTCCCCTCTACTTGCTGGGTGAGACAGCCTTGGTGCTGGAAAGTTCTCCCTTCTACTGAACTGAAATGCCTCTTGATGTGACTTCCCTCGCCTTCCCTCCCTCCGCACAACCCCAGCAAGTTAGCCTCTAAGCTCCTCGTGGCTTCTCCGCGGCACTCTCCTCTGCACAGCTGGGCCCGCATCCTCTTCTTTCAAACCTCACCTGTAGCAGCATTTCCTCCTCGCAGCTCCCCCCCATGAAGACCTCTCTCTTCTGGCTTTTCCTACAAATCCTGGCCTGCCGTCTGAGCACTTCCTCGATCATACGGTAATCACTGGCTCAGCTGCCCAGATCTCCGGTGAGCCGCTACACTGCTCAAGGGCCAGGGGCTTTTCATTCATTTCTCTGTCCCTGGAGTCCTGTGTAGTGCTTACTCCCGAGAAGGTGATCAATAAGTGTCACCAGACTGGAAGGGCACTGAGAGGAGAAAGCCAGTAACACCCACACTGACCAGCTGGGGGAGCCCCAGAGAGAAGCAGCCAGGGCTGGACCACGGGCTCCCGATTCCCCAGGCCAGTGCACCCCATGTCACCATCTAGATTCAGGCAGCTTAACACACCACCAAGGGACACAGGCTCTCATCTGAGGCTTTCCAAAGTGAAGAGCACAAAAGAGGCATATTGGGAGACACTAGAACCTTCCATCACCAGCATTCACGTCTTTCCATAAGCACTACCTAGTTGTTGATCTCGAAAGACTCCAAATTACGGTGGCCACAAAGTAGACTCCCCTTTGTTGTGTCTGCCTCGCACCTACTCAGCCCCAGCAGTTTTGTTCACATTAGCTGCTTCAGCCCAGAGAACTTTCTAGAGTGACCTGGGTAAGGGAGAAAAGGAGGGAAAAGTGTCCCTTCTTTTGTCCTCTACTGCAGCCTGTCTCCCAACTAACTCTTGCAATATGCCTCGTCTAGCAGGTACTAGGAGACACAGGCGCCGTTGGCTGTGGCGGGGGAAGTCGGGGACCATCAACGCAGAAAATATTAACTGACCACGCTAAGTCCAAAGGGATACAGAAGTGACCAAGATAGAGCCCTTACTCTCAGTGAGTCCCACAGAGAAAGTAACAACTCAAGTGCTCCTTGCCTCAAGAGCAGAGGTCTGCAAACCGTGAAGTCAGGGTCACATCCTGCTTGTTGCCTCGTTCTTTTACATATTGTCAATGGCTGTGTTTGTGCTACCACGGCGGAGTTGACCAGTTATGACAGAGGTCATGTGACCCACAAGCCTAAAATAGTTCGTCTTTACAGAAAAATTTTGCCAACGTCTGCTTAAGAGTGACCGATACGCCAACAGGCACATGAAAAGCTGCTCGACATCACTGATCGTTAGGGAAATGCACATCAAAACCACAATGAGATATCACCTCACACGCATTAGGATGGCTACTATCAAAAAAACAAAACAAAACAAAATAGAATGAGACCGATTTGGCCAACTTGAGGAAGAATAGCATTCCACCTTCCAGGCTAAGGGAACCACCGTGGGCTCTGGCTAGAAATGGTAGGAGACGAGGTTGCAGGGGTCAAGGAGCTTTGACTTTCTTGCCCCCTGGAGAGTGACATGGAGCTCACGGTCTGGTGAGGGAGGAAGAGGTAGTTATTAATGACAGAATCACAGTTCATTACAACTGGGCTCAGTGGTCACAGAGAAGCTGCAGCCTGAGGCAGCAAGCATTGTCAGTCAGTGGTACTCTTGTACCCAAGGCAGATTTCCATGTCCTGCTCGGGCAACTCGAATCCGTCCTCCATCTTCCCCTCCGTATTCTTCTTTGATGGTCGTCTTCTCAAGGGCAGATTTTCTTTGACTTTAAAGAACCCTCCAGCTCCTGACCCAGATGATGCTATTCACACCAATGACACTCCAGATTTGTTAAATGATTTTGATAGGAGGGGACTGGAGAAAAGGCCAAAGAGGAATGCAGAGCAGGATGACAGGAGCAGGGTCTTAGGGAGCGGGGCAGAGGGCTGGCTTTTGTTCAGCACCTCCTCAGCCAGCACATTCCCAAATATACGGATGAACAGACACACGGGTCAGTGTTCTCTTCTTTGATCCTCACAACAGTCCTGTTTATTCTAATCCCCACTTTGTACAGGGAAGCCCAAAGCCTTGGGCGGGGGAGAGGGGTTCTCTCAAGACACACAGCTGATTGAGTCACAGTTGTGCCTTAACCCCAGGCTGGCTGCCCTCTGGCCCAACTTTCTTTTCCCCAGTGGCTTTCCACTCTCCCAGGATAATCCTGAGTGGCCTGAGCCCCTAACCCCTGCACTGGATGGGAATACTAGACGTATGAGTTTCCTGTGGCTGCTGTAACAAATTACCGCAAACTTAGTGGCTTAAAACGATGGAAACTTACTCTCTTACAGTTCTAGAAGTTCAAAATCAGTTACACTGACAGAAAGTCAAAGTGTCAACAGGGTGGTTGCTTTTGGAGGCTCTGGGGGGAAAAATCCATTTTCTTGCCTATTTCACTCCAGTCTCTGTTTTCCATTGCCACATCTCCTTCTCCTCAAGATGTAGACATCTCTGGGAGCCATTAATCAACCTACCACAGTGGCTAATGAGGTACATGGGATCTCGAAAGGGATTCCTCTGGGCTGGTGATCAGTGGGGTAGGAGTGTCCTGGTCCTCTAACATTCGTCTGGAAAAACCAGTCAAGCATGAGGTTCTGTCTGAACCCAAGTGCAAGGCAGTGAGACAACTAGCTTAGGCGGTGGCCAGGTAGAGTTGCAACACTATGGATAGATGCACACGGAGGGTGCTGAGCAGGCCATTGAGGCATGGGAGGGGCCCAGGTACGTGGCAGGCCCAGCTGGAAGAGGGAGCCAAAGGGCAGACAAGTCCCGACAGGCTCAACAGCCATGAATCCAGTGTGGGGCAGCTCCTGCAGAGCTGGCTGGAAGAGACGAGGCCCTGAGTAAAGCGCCAAAGGGCTGCCTACCTAACGGTCTAACCTGCCTCTGCTGGGCCAAGGGCTTTGAGCAAACTGCTACATCCCTGGAGCCCTGTCTGCCAAATATTATTCAGATCATTCACCGGGCTAGTTTGGCACAAGTGATGATTGTAAAACCTGTACGGAGGTCACTAATAGGATGGCACTGGCTTAGAAGGTGCTGAGAAATGTGGGTGGATCTGTAGGGTGGGCTCAGAAAGGCCTGAGAATCCAGTGGCCCGGGTGAGCAAGCGTTTGCTCCAACACTGCCTCCAGGCCCGGGACCTGGGCCCCTGATCCTGGACTGGGCCTTGGGTCCCAGTAGGGGAGGGACTGGGATTTGGACATGCTCTTTTGCCCTGTTTGGGGCTGGGATTAGCATTCAGAGGAAGGAAGCTCAGAGGCTAAGCGAAGGCCAACCAGCCAAAGGCCATCTAGCCAGAGCCAACTAAAGGGGCTCCCAGTATGGGCCCATGTGGTGCTGATAACAAACCCGTAGAGACTGGGCCCTGCCAGAGAGGCAGGGGCAAGACCCAAGGCTCGACGGCACTGCAGGCTGTGCAGGAGAGGGTGCCCCACGCCGCTGCAGCGCCAAGGGCTCCAGAGGTCCCTGTCCTGTTAACATGACTGTCTGATCGCTCAATTTTCCAAAGCCAGTTCTGGCTCAGACCACTGGATGTTGAGAGGCTGTTTTCGGTGTGGAGGGGCCCAAGGTAACCTTTGACATCTATGGCCGGGGGGTTCCACGCGCACTCTCCCTGGAATGCCTCCTGTCCCCTTTGCCTGGGCTGGCAGCCTGGCCAGTTGAAGGTCCCGCTGTGCCCTCCCCCAAGCTCCCACTGTGCCTGCTTCCTCTACCACTGGCCCTGACCCAAGATTCCTGGCTCTTATGCCTGCATCCGTCTAGACTAAGGAGTCCTCCAAGACAGGGCCCACTCAGAACCTCCCTGTGACCCTTGAATTGCCAGTACAGGCATTGGCCCCCTGGAGCCTACCTCTCCCCACCTCAGCATGAGCGTTCCACAGAGCTGAACTAAATGGAATTGAAGAGCAATACAGTAATGAGAAAGCAGTAATTACCCAGGGCTGAAGGGATTCTCCAGGACCCAAGTTCCATGAGTCCAAGTTGGCCTAAGACTGCCTGGGAACAGCCAGGCTCTGCCTAGCGGTCTTCAGGGGCCAGAGTCCAGCACCCAGTCAGCTGAGCTTCCTACTCTAGGGTCTGGAACTGAGTGAGGGCACCTAGGTCAGCCCCTTCATCGTTCAGATAAGGGGCCAAGACTCAGGAAGGGCTGAGATTAGTCTAAGAAGAAAAGCCTATTCATGAAAGAATAGCTATTACAATGATAATCCCATCCTAGAGTCTTCTGTCCAGCTCCTTCTAGAAGTCTGTGCTGAGGAAAGTAGTGAGGGAGGGTAAGTCACAGGAATAAAGCTCTCACTGACCACTGGAAACCAGATGGGCACTGTTACCAGTTGCCTTGTGTTCCTCCAAAAGACACGTTGAAGCCCTAACCCTCAGTACCTGTGAACGGGACGTGATATGGAAATGGGGTCTTAGTAGACAAGCAAGTTGAGACGAGGGCATTCAGGGGGACCCTCATGCGATAAGATGATGTCCTAATGAGGAGAGGAAAGAGAGACATGGATTGCCATGTCGAGATGGAGGCAGAGCTGGGAGTGATGCGGCCACAAGCCAAGGAAAGCCTAGGGCCACCAGAAGCTGGAAGAGGCAGGAAGTATTTTCTCCTAGAGGTTTCTGAAGGAGCACGGCCCTGCACATACCTTGATTTCAGATGTCTGGCCTCCGGAACTTTGAGAAGATAAATGGCTGTTGTTTAAAGCTCCCCCGCACCCTGCCCTGCATACGGCACTTTATTGTAGCAGGCCCAGGACACTCCTATACGCGCTTTGACACTTATCTCCTAGTAGCCTCACAGCAAGTCAGGGACAGAAGCCTTGCTTACCTTCCCATTCCAAAGTCACTGCTGCGCCCCAACCATGAGTAAACAGCGCTCCTCGGCTTCGAAGCACTCCGGACATACTAATTAACTCTCGGTTAATTTGGAAGAAACAATGTGAAGCTCTAATGACATCATCTCCATTCTGTGCCCAGATCTAGCCACAAGTGAAGTCTGGTGACTGCTGGGCTGTGAGCTTCATCTTGTGGTAACATGTTGTGCCTTTCACAACCATCCCTGGAACAGCAGTCTGGGAGGCCCCTCTACCCCTCAGCTCCACGGGCTTCAGAAAACCGCCAGCTGTGGGCACTCTTGGTCAATCAAGCACATGTGACCCAAATGGTTTCTGTGATTAAGCGTGTGTGTGTGTGTGTGTGTGTGTGTGTGTGAGAGAGAGAGAGAGAGAGAGAGAGAGGAAGAACCACACAGCCCTGCACTGTTCCATGTCACTGAAATGGTCTTACTGGAGGTTCTAAACAGCAGCCTACAAAACTTCAGGTGTATCTTCAAGTATTCCACCACAGGAGGGCCTTCTGTTGTTCTGCGACCCTCAGGGTCTGGCCACCCCCTGCCTTGTAGAACCAAAGGGAAGAATCCCTCCACCCTTTATGTTCAGGACCTCAGTGGGTGATCAGTACTTGAGCTGGGCAAGTAGCTGCTTGCAAGGCCTGGAGGCAGGAGCCTGCCCTAAGTCAGTGGGGAGAAACTCAGACCAAGGCCCGCTGGGCATAGCAGGGAGGGGCAGGGCTGCGGCTGTCCCCACAGCACTGGGGGCCCCAATAGATTAGACAGTGGGCACACCACTGATTAACCTGGGGGAGGGAAGCAGCCCTGGCCCAGGTCTCCCTGACTCCGCACAGGCTCCCCTTTGTCCCCCACCCAACAACCAGGGGCTCCGTGCACCAGGCGGGTCTGGTCCTGCCAATCCCCACCAAACACTAGGCAAAGGCTTCCGGCTGCCCTCACCAGTATGTCCCAGTGGGTGCCCTGGGATACCATCGGTGGTACAAAACCATCGTTGTCCAATAACAAAGGAAGGAAGGCCATCCCTGCACAATTGTTCTGCCAATCCTTCAGATTATTTTTTTAAAAAAACAAAAACTCCAAGTTTGGTGCCCTTGTGTTTTTTTTTACTTTGTACTGAAGCAAAATAGACACTAAAAAGAGTGCAGCTTGATGCCGGCTCACAAAGAGGACACTGTCTGTACGAAAGCACGCAGATCAAGAAACAGAATATTACCAGCACCCCGCAAGTCCATCTGCCAGGTCCCCTCCCTGAGGGGAACCGCTCTCTTGATATCTAGTAGCAGACATTAGCTTTGCACATTTTTACGTATTACATAAATGAAACCACACAGTATGTGCTCTTATATGTCTGGCTTCTCTCACTCAGCATTATGTTTGAGGGCCTCGTCCATACGTTTGTGGTTCTGTGGAAATGCTCTGATGGGCATTGGGTTCTTTTGACTATTATAAATCATGCTGCTATGGCTATTCCTCGTGTGTGCCTTTTGTTGAACATATATATGCAATTGTGCTACATGTGTACTGTGTTAGTCTGCTCAGGCTGCCATGACAAAGTACTACAAGCTGAGTGGCTTAAATGACAGAAATTTATTTCCTCCCAGTTCTGGAGACTAGAAGTCTGAGATCAAGGTGTGCACAGGGCTGGTTCCTCCTGAGGCCTCTTTCCTTGGCGCTTAGACAGCTGTCTTCTCCTTGTGTCCTCACATGGGCTTCCCTCTGTGTGTGTCTGGGTCCTCCTTTTCTCTTCTTATAAGAAGTCATATTGGACTAGAGCCCTCCCTAGTGACCTCATTTTTACTTAATTACCTCTGTAAAGACCCTGTCTCCAAATACTACAGTCACATTCTGAGGTATGGTGAGTGAAAACGTCAAGATAGGAATTTGGGAGGAACGCTATTCAACCCATAACACTTCAGAGTGTTTGGGATATACTTTTACCTCCTCTTTCCCTGGCCCCCACTCCCAGCTTCTATAACGGTCAGAGAACATGCATATTAAACTTTAGTAGACAAGGTCAAACAGTCTTTTAAAGTTCTTGTACCCATTTACCCTCCCTCCAGACATGCATGAGCGTTCTAGTTGCCCTCACATCCTTGCTAACGCTTGGTATTCTCTGTCTTTTTGTTTTTTGTTTTTGTTTTTGTTTTTTGTTTTGTGGTACGCGGGTCTCTCACTGCTGTGGCCTCTCCCGTTGCGGAGCACAGGCTCCGGACGCGCAGGCTCAGCGGCCATGGCTCACGGGCCCAGCCGCTCCGCGGCATGCGGGATCTTCCCGGACCGGGGCACGAACCCGCGTCCCCCGCATCGGCAGGCGGACTCTCAACCACTGCGCCACCAGGGAAGCCCTCTCTGTCTTTTTTAATTTTAGATCTCGTGGTTTTAATTTTCATTTCCTGCGAACTAATGAGACTGACCACCTTTCCATATGTTGAACCATTTGCAGTGGGGATTCATCAGCAATTTTTCCATATGAATACACAACTAGGTGACCTTGTGTCCTTGTAAGTGTGTCATCTAGATGTTATTAATTTTGATTGCCCAATCAAAGTGATAGCCAATTTCTCCCCTGTGTAGTTACACTTTCCCCCCTTACAACTAATAAGCAATCTGCAAGAGACACTTCAGGACCATATGCAAATAATTTTCATGAAACTTGCCCCCCTCCCCCATATTTAGCATCCATTGATGATTTTTGCAATGGTGATTTTGCAAAATGATGAGAAAAGTGTTTTTAATGTCATGTTACAGATAATATTTATTGGCAAATCCATCCTTTTCATACTGCCTTGCACTGTGCTGCTAGTGTTTCACTAGGTCCTCAAACACTTGTTAAATCTTCTATCTTTAACAATAAGAGAGCAGACCTCAGCCTCAAAGCATTCATCAGATAATAATATTTTAGACGATTTGTCATATTATTTCCTTTTTATTGTAATGTTTCTTTTTATGGCAAAAATTGGTGAAAATAGCATGCAAGTGACTAAAGAGTGGGCAATACTGACCTCCAATAAATGTTCTAGCTCGTAGTGAGATATGCAATACCCTAAGCTCCCCTGTGGCAGGTACCCCTCAAACACCATTATTTATCAGACACATACTATAAAAGAACTACATTTATTATGTTTAAGGAAATGAATGAAAAACTTGAAAAATATCTACAGGAAACAGGATTGAAATCATATGAAGTATATACCCTGTGACAAGAATGCAATTAAGCTACAAATTGGTAACAAAAAATAGCTGGAAAAATTGTGGCATGTTTGGAAATTAAGCAACATGCTTCTAAATAACTGTAGGTCAAAATTTCATAATAGAAAGTTGAAAATATTTTGAATGTTTTGATAGGGAAAATACTACATACCAAAATTTGTGGGATACAGTCAAGGTCGTGCTTAGAGGGAAATTTTAGCCACAAATGTGTGTGGTTCAAAAAGAAAGAAGGCTAAAATTAATGAGCTAAGTATTCCTCTCAAGAAATTAGCAAAAGTAGAATGAATGCATGAAGATAAGGACAGAAATTAATTAAAAAGAAAAAAACCTCAATGCAGAGGGTTAACAAAACCAAAACTTACTCTTTGAAAAGACTAATAAAATTAGCAAAACTTTGGTGAGATTAATCAAGAAAAAAGACAGAAAGCCCAAGAATAGAAAAGAGGCTGTAATTTTAAATGCTATGGACTTTAAATGATAATAAGAGGAAATTATGAGCAAAAACAGAAAGTTTGAAATAGAATACAATTCGTAGAAAAAAATGCAACTTAGAAAAGTCCAAATAGTCTTGTAACCATTTAAAAATTGAATCAGCAATTAGAAGTCCCCCAACCCCGTGATGGCCAATTTTACGTGCCAACTTGACTAGGCTACAGTCCCCAGTTACTCAATCACGCTTCTAGGTGTTGCTGTGAGGGTATTTTATAGATGTGATTAAAACCCATAATCAATAGACTTTAAGGGAGATTATCCTGGATAATCTGGGTGGGCCTGATTCAATCCATTGAAAAGCTCTAAGAGCAGAGAGTTCTAGCCTGTCCTTCCTCACAGCCTGCCCTACAGGTTTCAGGCTTCCTAGCCAGCCCTCAATTCCTGACAATACATATCTTCATATATCTCCTACTGACTCTGTTTCTCTGGTTGAACCCTGACTGATACACTCCCCGCCCAAACACAACTTCCAGGCAAAGATGGTTTCAGTAGTGAATTCTATCAACCATCCAAGGAAAAAATTCCAGTCTGACAAAAACAATACTTTCCAGAGACTAGGAAAAGAAGGAAGTCTCCCTAATAGGAACAGAATGGAAAAGAAAAATGACAGACCAATCCCACTCACCATAAATACACACACACACACACACACACACACACACACGCACACACACACACGCACGCACACGCACACACAAACCCTCAACGAAATATTAGCCAAGTGGCCACAGTCAAAGGATGTTACATCATGACCAAGTGTGTTGGCACCACAGTGCAGTTGCACACTGGGTCTCGCAGGGCCGATTCATATTGATGTAAATAATGAAATTCAATTTGGGAAGTAAATAGCACACCAACAGTTAAACTTTCTAATGAAATGCGTTTGAAGTCAACGCACGTCCTTCAATTACCTTCATATCCTTGGTATCCTTTCCAACTTCCTGAAACTCCACACGCAGTCCTCCAGGGTTATTTGTTTGAAGCCGGTGAGGTGATAGATGTGGAAGTTAGGAGTCCAGGCTCTGGAGACAGCCCAGGCTCAAATACCACCTCTACCATGCGCTAGCTGTGTAAGCTTGGGCCCACCTCCTCAACTGTAAAATGGGGATAATCACAGAATTGCCCTCAGAGGCGAGGTTTCAGAAGTTTCTCCTTTTTGGTTACTGAAGTTCAGAGGAGACTAAAATGTCAATCTCAGACTGGGTTTAACTCTCCCCTCCCCACCTCCCGCCCAGGGCAGCCTCCCTGAGACCCTCCTGCTGGGACGTTCATGGGCGGGGGGAGGTGTTGTGAGTTCTTTTAAGGGTTCTTTGGGAGCATCTCCACTGTCAGTCCCCTGTTGTGGTCAAGCCAGCCCTGCTCTTTTATCTCCCCTGGTGGGGAGAGGCATGGGGGTGGGGAGGGGCTGTGGCAGTGGCTGGTGACAATGAAGGCCTGTATTGCTGCCTTTTGAACATCTCAGTGGAAGGTATCTGGCTGCCACTGTTGGTGGATGCCTTTAGACGGTGAGGACACTTAATGCCGCACGTTTCATTTTCAGCGTGGGGCTAGAAGAGTGCCCGGGTCTTAGTGGGAACAAATCAGTCATTTGCGATTAGCCCCTGGGAGCAAGCAGGTCAGAGCTGCAGGCGTCCTGTTCCCCTCTGCTCAGGCTTCCTGGCAACTGGATGAGTCTTGACAAAAGTGACTGCTCATGCCTGATCTCTGACCCCTGCTTCAAAGGCTCTTTCCTCATGGGGGCTCCCTTTCAGTTTAGCTGGGCGGGGCTCCTCCCTGGCCTTCCTTATCATTCTACACACTCAACCCTCCCATACTGCCCAGCGGCCATCGCAAGCTACCTCTGCCCGCACGCACTTGGCCTCCACCCTGGACAGTGCCTCCGAGCCCCAGCCCTGTAATATCTGAGTGTCAGTCTTCTCCACCTGGTTGTTGCACAGGCCCCTCAGTCTCACTCCCTTCCTCAGTTATTTCACGAGGCTTCTCTAAGTCCCGAATAAAAGATTTGGGCAAGCAACTGAAGCAAGCCCATTTCTTGTTCTAATGCCCCCAAACACCTGCCTCTCTCTTTGTGGATGGGCCAAACGGTTCAGCTCCTCTGAACCTAGGGAGGACAGGGCTGGTGGCGGTCTCCCTTGTCGACGCTGGGAGTGGGGGCCAGGGAAAGAGGAGATGAAAGTCTATCCCAGCCACATAGGAATGATCCTGCTGCTGCAAGAAACCTGCACCAGAGTGGCCACAAGATGAGCTAATTGAAGACAGACAAATGTGACTCCACGTTTACTTAGTTTTACATGGAGTCTTGATTTCATAGTGAGGGGGGCCTTGGAAAAGCTGCTGTGAGTCCAACTTTTACATGTAGGGAATGAACAGCAAAGAACCTTGATGCTGGTGGCATTTCATCGACAGGAGACTTCCCACTTCCTTCCCTTTCTCCCTCTCTCCATCTTTTTGCAAACATCGACCGAGCAGCCCATGTCCCCTGTGGTGTAGCCAGGGGCCAAGACCTATGACCTGAAGGAGCTCTCTGCCACCCCAGGAGGACGTGATTTCACCTGCCATCTCTGTCTCCTCCTTCCCTGAGGCCTGAGGCTAAAGGGAGCTTGGAAGTTCTTTGCAAATGGGTCTCTGCCGTGGCCAGGCTCCCCTGAAGTCCACTCTTCCCACGACCATCTCTTTCACTTTTCCCCCAACAGCCCTCTGCCCGCTCCCAACTGGCACTAGTTCTTGCCTCAGGACTCAGTGACTTGTTGCAGTTTTGTCTCCCGTACGAGACAAACGTGCAGGCCACCCGAAGCCTGCCTTCCAATGTCATTTCCCTCTGTCCTGTGTCATGGGGAGAGGGCAGGGGCGGAAGCTCCAGGAGCACTTTCTGGGGTGACATCATACAATCCTATGCAATTTTGATATTTTAGAGCAAGTATGTATGACGTTTAAGACGTAACTTGCAAAAGCACAATTTAACCTGTTTTAATAAACATACCAAGTATTTACTGGGCTCCTCCAAATATTATCCTCACGCGAGTGTTAAGAGTGGCCAAACTCAGTAATCATGCAAGGACAGCTGAAGGCTGCTTCTGCCTGCCGCCCACAGTGGGGGAGGGGAGGGAGGTGGGCACTGTGAAGTCCCATACACTTTGTGTTCTGTGTGGCTGTTCTATTAAAGGGAAAGTATATGTTCAAGAGAGTGTCACCTCCTCCAAGCCACTCCCTGGGGGGGGCCTGCTGGACCACTGCAGATTGGACAGTGATGCTGGGACACCTCCAGCTGTGACTACCTTGACTTTTGAAAATGAGCATTTGCAAAATGGCATCTCCATTTTCTTTCCATACTGGAGATGATTCCACTCCGTTGACCCAACACTCACTGAGCACTGAGCGTGTGCCAGACCCCGGGCCTGTCGCGAAGAGGGGGGGTATGAATGGGAGCCGGTTTCTGCCTTCTAGAGCTCACGGGCTGTGGGGGAAACAGAGGCAAACCACACGACCACCACGTGACGTGCTCTGTGAAGGGACTGAGCCATGTATGTTGACAAGGCAGTGGCCAGCAGCTCAGAGGGGCTACTGTGAGGAGGAAGTAGCCCCTTCTCGTGGCCCTCAAGAAATGACAAAGTACCTTCCCATCGGCCCACACAAACCCACTGCCTAGACGCAGCCGCTCTGATCATTTTCATGTGAAACCTTCCAGAAATATAATGATGTCGTTTCTGAAAATCACTTTTTTAAACAAAAAAGAGATACGCACATTTTTCTAAAAAATCAAACGTCGCACAAAAACAAAAAAAGAAAGTAAAGGTAACTCAAAATCCATCTCCTATAGATACCAAGTGTTAATATTCTCCAAGGTGTTTCTCAATGCCTCAGACAATGTTACAGAAATGAAATCACGCTATACATGCTGTCACGTATCTCATGGAAACTGCTTTTTCCCTCTTGTTCAACAATATGTTTTATAGGCATTTTCCATGGGGTTGAGAGAGAGAACATGTAGTTGCCACCTGAAGATAAATGCCAGTAACTCAAAACCCACAATGAGCTAACACTTCGTATCCTTTACATTGGCAACCGTAACACCTCTGACAGCACAAAATATTGGTGAGGATGTGGAACGCTGAGCGCTCTCGGGCACTGCTGATCGAAAGGAAGAGCAGTGTTCCGTTGTGCGGTTGAATATGTACGTATTCTATGACCCAGCGTTTCCACTCCTGGGCATAATACACCCTAGAGCTGTGGATCTCCAAGTGTGATTTCCCCACCAGTAGCATCAACATCGCCTGGGATCTTGTTAGAAATGCAAATACATTCCTAACCAAATTGGCATTTCTGGGGGTGAGGCCCAGCACTCTGGGTTTTAACAAGCCCTCCAGGGGATTCTGAAGCCCCCAAAGCATGAGAACCACTCAGCTAAAGAATCTCTTTCCCATGTGGTCAGATGTGTACAAGAATTCCAGAGCAGCCTTGTTCTTAACAGAAAAACCACCAGATAGTAGAGACGGGGAGAAGGGGCCAGATTTCTGTATCCCCAACTTCAGTGGGGACAACTGTAGAAGGAACAGGTTTGGAGGGGCCGATAAGGAGTTTCATCTGGGACACCAAGTACAGTGCCTAATAGGTATGCATAGAATAGGCCTTGGGATATAGGAATCTGAAATTAAGGGGAAAGGCCTGAGTTGGAGATATAAATTTGGGAGCTGCCAGTCTTCAGATGGTGTTTAAAGACACGAGATGGATAGAAAACACCATAAAAATGAATATCATTGAGAAGAGTTCCAAGGACTGAGTCCTGGGACCCTCCGAAGTGAAGAGGTTGGACAGGGTGGGGAAAATGAGAAGGGGTCAAGTGAAAAGTGTTTCCAGAAGGAGTGTTTCCTGTGTCCAATGCAGCTGACATATCTAGTAAAATGAGAACTGAAAGCTGACCATTGGATTTCGCAAGATGGAGAGCACCGGTGGCCTTGACAAGAGCCAGTTCTGTGAAGTGCTGGCCACGAGATAGAGGAGTCAGAGACAGGAAGTGTAGATAGTTGTCTCCAGGATTGCTACGGAGAAACGGACAAGGGAAATAAATGGAGAGTAGTTGGAGGGGAAGATGCAAACAAGGAAAAGCTTTTTGATGGCAGGAAGAATGACAGCATGCTTGCATGTTGATCAGAATGATCCAGCCAAGAAGAAATAATTGATGATCCAGGAGAAAAGGAAAAAAATGTTAGCGGGCCGTCCCCGACTAGGTGGCAGGAGATGGACTCAAGGGCCCAAGCCAGGACAGGCCATCCCAAGTACTAGGACAGAGGGCAGAAGGTGTAGGGAATGGCACTGGCTGGTGGGTAGACGTTTAGATGCATCACATTTTATATAATATACATATATGTCATTTCATATATATATCAGATAATAAAAAGATTTTTTTTAATTTTTATTTTTTTAATTTAATTTTATTGAAGTATAGTTGATTTACAATGTCGTGTTAGTTTCAGATGTACAGCACAATTAAGCAGTTTTATTTTGTTTTGTTCTTTTGGCCGTGCCGCACGGCATGCGGGATGCGGGATCTTAGTTCCCGGACCAGGGATCGAACCTTTGCCCACTGCAGTGGAAGCGCGGAGTCTTAACCACTGGACCGCCAAGGAAGTCCCAGAAGGAATTTTTTTTTAATTAATTAATTTATTTATTTATTTTTGGCTGTGTTGGGTCTTTGTTTCTGTGCGTGGGCTTTCTCTAGTTGCGGCGAGCGGGGGCCACTCTTCATCGCGGTGCGCGGGCCTCTCGCTGCCACGGCCTCTCTTGCTGCGGAGCACAAGCTCCAGATGCGCAGGCTCAGCAGTTGTGGCTCACGGGCCCAGATGCTCCGCAGCACGTGGGATCTTCCCAGACCAGGGCTCGAACCCGTGTCCCCTGCATCGGCAGGCAGACTCTCAACCACTGCGCCACCAGGGAAGCCCCCCAGAAGGAATTTTTGAACGTTGCCATTGCTAGGTCAAAGGGAGTCTTCAACGTTCTTTTTGTTACGTATTTCTAGAAAGGTCACAACAATGAATCCTCCCACCTCTAGGGCCCCTGGGGCCTGAGGGTGACCATTTCCCCACACCTCAGGTAACCCCGGGTTTTGCAGATCTAATTCAACTTTGACTTCTCTGAGTCTGTACTTGTATTTCCTTCACATGAGGTTAATGCTGGCCCATTTTCCTATTGCTCGCTTTGAAAGGAGCCCTTTTTTATTTTAGGAAAATTAAGTCTTTCACTGTCACATGCAGTGCAAATAACTCTTCTTTGTTTGTCATCTGTCTAACTACAGTTACGATGGGTTTTGCCATACAGAAGTTTTTAATTTCTCTGTCTTTTCTTTTACGGTTTCTGGTTTTCATGACATACTTAGAAAGGCCGTCCCCACCCCAGGATTCCTTCTAGTACTTTTATGGTTTCATTTTTCTTTACATGAAATTTCTGAGCCATCTGGAGTTTATTTCGGTGTGGAGTATGAGGTAGGAAATCCATCTACTGAGTGGTACACTTTTAGTTCACTGATTTGAAAAGCCAGTGTATTATTTGATAATACACTACATTTGACATGAACATTTATCCCTTCTTTCATTCATCTGGCAAATATTTCTTGTGTGCCCGCTCAGGAGCCCTACCAGGTGCTTGGGTGAGCAGGTGAGCATGAGACATGTTTCCTACATCCAAGTGGAAGGGAGGAGAGAGACAGGAGACAGGGACGCTGCAGGGTAATGAGTGCCGGGTCTTGGTGGTTAGGGATGACTTCGTGCTAGAGGTTTGCACATAGTGGGAGTTAACCAGGGCAGGGAGACCTCAGTCAACACTAAGGTTTGGAGACAGAGAACAAGGCTTATGTGGGGATCAGCAAGAAGTCCAGTGTGACGGGACCTTGGAGTTTGAGAGTTGGGAGAAGAGGCTGGAGGAAGAGAGGGAAAGAGGAGTGTCAGATGGTACCCCAATTCCCAGCTTGGAGAACTGGGTGAATTAAGTCACCGCATCGCTCAGACTGAGAGCACAGGGGGAGATTGCTCTGACTGATTGGAGGAGAGTAGATGCAGCAGGACAAGAGTGGAAGCCAGAAGACCAGGGAGGAGGTGAGCGAGAGCGGTGGCTTGGAGTAAGATGGTGGTGGCAGTGGAAGCGGGCAAAAGTGGTCAAGCTCTGGGTATATTTTGAAGGTGGAGCCGTGATCAGGACTTGCTGATTGATTGGCTGTAGGAGATGAGGGAAGGAAAGAAAATCAAGTTTGCCACCTGGGCCTTTGGACGTGCACATCTGGGAGGTGCCACTGATGGAGATGAGGAAGACCTAGGGAAGAGAGGTTTGAGGGTGTGGAATAGGGCACAAGAGCTCTATTTGTATGTCTTCAGTTTGAGTCAACCCTTGGACATTGTAGGGAAGGAAAAAGGTTTCCTCGACTTTCTCAGGGTCCCGGGCTAGGTCTGAAAATTAGACCGACAAAGAAAGATTGACAGGAGGAAAGCACACACGTCTATTTCACGTAAGCTTGGGAGCCTTCATAAGGACATGCAGACCTGGAGGAACGGTCAGTCCTGAGTGTTTTGATGCTAGGTTTGATGAAGAGTTTGAGCAAAGTGTAGTAAACTGGGGGGAGTTCAGCAAGGCCTGTTCGTGTGGATTTTTCTTGGCATTACCCCTGTCTCAGAGATAAGGATACTCCTTCTCTCCAGGCATGGGGAGGGCACCTCTTACGTGAGGGGCTTATGACCTGCTTCCAGGGAGAAGGGCAGGAGTGTGGGGAAGGTCAGAGAGACCTTCTTGCTTCTGCCATTTTTTCAACCTCCTTCATCTTAAAATATTCAACATGCCAAGGTGCCATGTTTGGGGGTAGTGTGTCTTGAACCCCATCAACGCCCATGTGGTGATTTCATTGAGCATCTCTCCATGTAACAAGCTCTATTGTTAGTACTTTTATCTGTTACCAGTATAACCTTCACAACAACCCCAGGAGGTAGATGCTGGTATTCTCACCTCCTTTGTACAGGTGAGAAATGGAAACCTAGAGAGGGAAAGTAACTTGCCCAAGGTCACACAGCTATTAATTGGCACAGCCAGGATTTGCACCCAGACAGCCCCGTTCCAGAGTTTGTGCTCCTAACCTTCAATACCTTGGGGGAAGTGGAGTGTCAGGGAAGCCAAGAGAAGTATGTTTTTCCAGAACAAAGGAGTGATCAACTGTGGTTTAGAGGTTAAGCGAAGACAGAGGTGTGAGCACCAGGTTTGGCAACATGGAGATCACTGGTAACCTTGACAAGAACGATTTTAAGGGAGCAGTAGAGTTGAAATCCTGATGGGAATGGGTTTATGAGAGAATGAGAAGAAGCAGGGACAGAGAGTGTAGACAACTCTTTCATGGAGTTTTGCTCCATAGAGGAGCAGAGAAATGGGACACTGACTGGAGGTGGGAGTGGGGTCAAGTGAGACTCTTCTTTTTTTAACTTTGAAGGGAATGCTCCAAATAAAATGAACCTTCTTATGTTGCAGAAGAGAAAGGGATAATTACAAAGACAAAGTCATTGTGGAGGTGAGAAGGGGTGGGATCCAGGAATTTACATTGGCACCATTCTGCATGATTGTGTGAACTTTGCCAGCACCTTCATCACCTTGGGGCAGGCAGGAGGAAAGCAGATGGTTAGATGTGTCCAGATTTGAGGTAGTGTCAGGTGGAGGTGACAGAGGGACAGCAAAGCAAGGGAAATTCAGATGTTAGCAAAAGAGGTGTTGAAGTGATGGGCCATTGACTCTATGCTGGATAGGGAGAGAAAGCAAGGGAAGTAAGGGCTAATGGTGGGAAGAAAGCAGACCAGCGGACAGGAGGTCCCCACAAGCTGGAAAGATAGTTGGTGGTGTCTTTCATCAGGAGGTAGCTGAACAAGCCCAGTAGAAAGAGAGGAGACAGGGGTCAGAAAGTGGGAGCCCCGCATAGAGTGTCCAGAGGTGGCAACAAGATGTAGGCTGCCCCTGTGGGAAGAGGCAGCTGCAGTGGACTCGACAGCGTCTTCAGAGATGTCAGGTTCGAAGAACTGGGAGGCCTGAGGGTTGAGGATCGATGGCCACAGGCAGGCATGCTGAAGTCTCACACTCACTACTCCATGTCACTACTGTCCTGTCCCATTCTCGCAATCCCTTTCTCACATGCAGTGACGTCTGGGTGGGAAAGAAGAATGAGCCCACCGCAAAGACTTGACTGAACGTTGGAGAGTGCGTTAGCCAGTTGGCCTGAGCCTCGAAGGAGGAGAGGTGCTCATCCAAGGACAGACTAGTCTACCCCAAGGTAGGTGGGGTGTGGGAGAAGGAAACGCCTCCTTTGGGTCAGGTTACGGGGGCACCCCACTTAGTGGAGGGACCTCGGCTTCAGTTAAGGAGGAAGTTGAGACCTTCCCTCTAAGAAGTGAAGCAGCTAGAGTGGTGATGTCCATGGGGCTAGATGTGGCTATTGTGACTGAAGAACTGAAGGTTCAATTTTATTCCATTGTAATTCATTTAAATTTAAATAGCCACGTGTGGCCAGTGGAGCTCTACAGAGGTGTGCTGGGGAGGGAGCTGCAGTCTTCAAGGTCACAAAGGGGGCAAGCGGGGGAGAAAGGGGAGCGGTAGAGGGCACAATGCCAGGGAGCCTAGAGCCATGTGGTCAAGTTCCTAGTCCCCAAGTACAGGATACTGTCTACGCACACAGGGAGGTTTCTGGAAAAACTAAGGTGAGTCTCAGTAACCTGGCGCTCCCGTGTGAAGGAGTTTCAAGGACCCACTGCATTTCCCCTTCCCAGGTGGGCATTGCCCAAGTGCGAGGTCAATGCTTGACCCAAAGGAACAAATCAGCAACTCTTGGAGCTGGACAGACCTTCAGGTGGCCGTAGCCTCGGCTCCTCCCACGAGTGGTTTAGCCAGCCCAGGCTTAGCAGGGCCCCTGAGCGAGAGAGTCCTCCCTCTCCAGACAGATCTAGCTGTTCAGAAGTCAGTTTCCCCATGCACCCTGCATCCTCGGCTAGGTCTCCCAGCCCAGGGCCCCAGTCAGGTCTGGGGGCACCTTCCTGTTTGTTGAGCAGGTGGTTGCTTCCACACCTTTCCTCTTCTTGGCCCGTGATCACAATGCCCAGGGGGCATCGGTCCTGCCAGAGGGGCCTGGGGGCCTGGGCGGCTTCTGGGGCCACAGTGGGGTCCTTGGGGGACAGGGCTCGGGCCCGGCTCGGGGGAGGGCCTCCCAGCAGGACCAGACAGCCTCCAGATTCCCCAGGCCGCTGAGCTCAGGGGACGAGGGGGCGCTGGGCAGCCAGCCCACTTTCTCCTCCTCATGATTTCCCTTCCTCTTCATCCCAGGAGCCTCCTTGCCGGCCAACTGTACTAAAACTCCGGAAAACCATGGCGGGGAGGTTTTCCAATTAGAACATTCTTTTTCCGATCTGTGGATGATTCTTAAAGCAGCAAAAAGCCATTCTTCAGGGCATGTGGGGATTATCCGCCAGCGAGGCCTTGGCTCGGCTCGCGCACTCGTGCTCCGGAGGCCTGGCCTGGGGCTGCTTCAGAGCCAGAGACAAAAGGCAGTCTGCGTTCCGGGGGCATCAGGTCACACAGGCCAAGACTGACGGCTGAGCGTTTCCTGGGCTTCTCCAAAGTAGTAGATTCAAAAGGGAGTGGGGAGTCCAGGCTGCAGGGGTGGGAGATGTCCATGTGGCTGGGGAGGTCTGCCTGTACAGCCTTCCTGCTCCTGGTGGGGCCACTGTCCACAGAGCAAGAGATCCTCGGGTGTGCATTCTGCCCCTTGGAGCTGAACTGGTCTGCCTTCCCTACCAGACTGGGAGCTACTCCAAGCCAGGACTGGGTCTGACTGGTCTCTGGGTGCAGTGGGGCTTGCAGTGCGGTGGGGGACAGGAGGTCCTAAACGGGGCATTTGGTGAGCGAGAGTATGTATGTTTGCCAGGGAGGGGCGGTGCAGGTTGAGGGTAGGGCTGGGGCCCCAAAGGCAAGACTGGGCAGGCGGGGTCTCAGGCCACGCACTGCAGGGTTGGACCACCTCCCAGCAACACAGAGAGCTGCTTACAGACTCAGAGGTCTGGCCTGCAGGTTCGGGGCTCCGCAGGGGCCCCTGTGGTTTACAACCATGCCTGGGGACCCCTGCCCCGAGGGGACCCACCCTGCTCGGAGCCAATGGAGTCACCCAGCAAGTGGAGACTGGTTGAAGAGCTTAGGAGGATGAGGTGTCAGGGCGGGCCCTAGCAGAAGGGAAGGAAGGAGGGGATTAGGGTGCAAACAGAAGCCCGGCCCTCCCTACACGTGAACCTGAGCACCCTAGCTGGGTGAGGGATCCATCCGCAGCAAATGGAGCCCTGGTTTTAGTCCCGGCTCTGCCTCAGACTGGCTGTGTGGCCGCTGCTGCATGCCGTCCCTCTCTGGACCTGTTTCCCCCTGTGCACCATGGCAGGGTTTGGGTCAGCTGTTGGTCTCCAGTGCCCTCCAATGTGGGGACACTCTGCCTGTGTTGGCTTTGGGGCCTGACAGTCTTCAGGGCCCCACCCACGGTCCTCCTCCCTAACCTGGGAACTCTTCGGCTAGACTGGCTTGCCTACATTCTGTTCCCAGCCCTGGAGATCTGAATGGGGCCATCCTGGGGCTGAGGAGCACTGGTGGCCGCTTCTTTCCAGACAGTCACCTGTCCCCATGTCATCTGCTTGCTTCCCGAAGAATCTGCCTCCATTGCCGGCTCAAGGCTCATGGCTCCCCTCAGCATATAGGGGGTCAACACCTGCCCGGTCCTGCCTCTACCTTCCAGGCAGCCCAGCCTGACCCTACCCTCCAGCCCACCCTACTTAGAGGCAGCACCTGTAGCCTCAGAGCAGGGCCTTGCTGAGGGCCTGCCTGTCGTGGGGAGACTGCTCGAGCTGGGGGCCTTCGGGAGGACTCCACCAGAGCCTGGGCGGCTGGCCAGCCTTGGAGCTAGAGATGGGTGTCGAGGCACAAGAGGAGCTGAGAGTAGAAAAGGACAGGGCCAAGCTCAAGCCAGTCAGGGGTAGAGCCCAGTCTGGGGGCAGCCAGCAGCCACAAGGGTCTTGGCCCTCGAGCTCTGGGAGAAGGGGAAGTCCATGGCGGAGCCAGTGTTATGGGTGGGAGGTCATCACCAAGGGGACATCTCGTGCAGGGGCCTGCTAGGACGAGAGCACTTGCTATGTCTGGGTCCACGTGCCCGAGGGCAAGGAGTCAAAGAGGAGGCTGACGGACTCTGGCTGACGTGACTTCGGGTGGCCCTGGCAGGGGCGGTGGGGGCTGTGTTGGGGCAGTGAACAGGTGCGCAGGGCAGGGCAGGGCAGGGCAGGGCAAGGCGCTTACCATTCGAGTCAAACCCGTTTGCAGGCAAGATCAGATGCAGGGCCTGGAAGCCTGGCAGGGAGGGAAGAGTTAAGGAAAGGCTGACTGGCACTGTCATGGCAGATCTGACCTGGCAGGGGCTGAATCACCCGGTATATGGGAAGAGCTTGAGACCCCAGAGCAGCCCAGCCCAGGGCAGCCCTCGCTCACTGGCCGTTGGCGGTTTTGAACAGCACCCTTGCTTGTAGTCTCCAGCTGGCGAACCCAGACTCAGGGCTCGGGGGTGAGCTTGCCATTTCCTACTGGTGGCCTTAGAGAGAAGGGCCACCCTCTGTCTCGTCCTGCCCTTTACCCCTTCACCTCTTGTCCTCTCCATTCTACCTCTCGAAGCTAGGGGCTCTGGAAGGGTAAGGGGGCCCAGAGAGGGGGGAAACACACGCTAGGTCATATGGTGAGTACGTTTCGGAGCGAGGATGGCAAGCCAAGTCCATGGCCACCAGCAGCCTGGGGTCAAGGGGCTGGAAGGCGTTAGACACTGGCCGCCAGACTGGAAGCAGAGAAACGTTTGCTGGCAAGAGGCACAGATGAACTGAGGTGACGTTATACTTTATATACGATCCCCACCCTCACACCACACACACGTATTCACACAGACACAGGGCAGTCTCCTCCCTACGTGATAAAGCCCGAGAATAACAAGGACAGCTTCCTGAGTTTCAATCGCCTCTCAATCCCCTCCAACCTGCCATGTTGGTTTCCACGTCCCAGTGATGACTCAGACAGGGCCTTACCCTCCCCAAGCTCATCATCTAGAACAATAAAAGGTGACAGCCGCTATGCTAGATTGATGTAATCAGAGGGAACTGGGGGAGCACACAGAAGGAAGTGATCTTCCCCCCCACCCCGAAACCCGGGTGGCCTGTAGAGTCAGGAGAGGATTTACAGACACTTGAGTAAAGTTTTGAAGAATGACTATGAGTTCACTAACCAGACAAGGGGACAAAGGACATTCTAGGGAGTCTGCCTCAGGGAGACAGGATGTATTCGGAAGGCGGAAGGAGCTGAGTGCGGCTGGAGTGCACTGAACCGAGGGAGAGCGTGGCTGGGTCTGCAGAGAGAGGTCGGCACAGCCGAATCCTCGAGCCCCTTAGAGAGTTTCGTTTCATCTCGAGAGCAGTGGGCATCAAAGAGCTGCAGGCAGTGGAGCCACGTGTAAAGTCTTCAAGTGACTTCCGTGTGGAGACTGGACGGGGACAAGGCAAGACCGGAGGCAGGGAAACCACCGAGGAAGCTGATCCTGGAGCCCAGGCCTGGACCAGGGTGATGGCAGTGGGCATGCAGGGAAGTGGATGGATTGGAGGGCCCTCTAGGACATCGATTTGGCAGGGATCGATGAAGAACCCGTTGCTCCATCGTTTCGATCCTGTCATCCCCATAGGCCAACTCTGTGCGGTCTCTTGGACAAGCCCCACGGGTAGGATTAGGGGCTTCTTCTGACGCTCCCTCCATCCTAGCCCCCAGCCCAGTGCCTTAACCATCACAAGTACTCCGCAAGCATGACAATGACACAAGTACTCCAAAAGCAGGACTGAATGACACTTATCAAACTGCACTGGCCCTCGGGGTCTGCCTGCGTCTCCCCACCCAGCTTGTGGGGGTGGCCTGGCTGGCTGACAGGGTGTTCACTGCAGTGTCTTGGGAACCCCAAGTCCCCCCAGGATGGTTTTCCAGGGTGAGAACTTCTCAGGCGCGGCCGGGGAGCAGGCTTTTCCACTTTTTTCTCCTTCCCGGCCTCCGGGACTTCCTGCATGATCTCAGCCGACAGCCCCCAGCCCCCCTCCCCGCCCCTGTCTGGGATCTCCATCTGTAAAATGGATCTAGGAACAGTAGTTCTCGACAGAATTAACCCGCAGCATCTGTGCAAGTCATCGCCCCGAGCGGGGGCCAGATCGCGTCGGGCGCGGGCAGGGGCGCAACTGGGCAGCCCGGGCTCTTCACGTGGCGGAGGCCTCCCAGCCCGGGGCCGCGAGCCCGGAGGAATTTGCCTGGAAGTTTTCCACCGCGGCAGAGCCTTCCGGAGCTCGCTTTGGGCTCGGTGCGGGGAACCCGGGCCTTGATTTCTCCAGCAGCCCCGCGGGGCGGGGCCGGGAAGGGGCGGGCGGGCCGAGGACACTGGCGGGAGAATGCGCGGAATGTGCCAGGCGCATCTACCTACCCCGGGAGAGGGCAGAGGAAGGGGGCCGGCCGAGGGGAGGGGCGAGGGGCGAGGCTCGGGCGCAGGAGAAAACCTGTTTGTTCTCCTGCGGGCGGAGTCCAGTCCGCTCCTCCTCGCCGCCCTGCGCGCTCCACGCCGCGCCTCGCACCCCGCGTCCGCTGCCCGGCCCGGCCGGCGCTGCCCACCTGAGGGAGCCCGCGCCCCGCGCCCGCCCGACCCTCCGCCCGCCCCGCGAGCTGGGCACCTGTGCCAGGTAGGACTGTCGAGTCGCCGTTGGCGCGGCCGGCGGAGTCAGCGCGGGGAACCCGGCCAGTGTTGAGCCGGGTGACAGGGACAACTCAGGACCTCAGTTTCCCCATCCATAACCTTCACCCTCTCTAAGCATCCCTCCCGGGCTTCCGCCGGCTGAGGCAGGGTACTTAGTTTTCTGGTTTTCACTTTGAGCAAAGAGACTAAGGAGAGAGGCACCTAAGGCTGGCCTGGTCCCGGCGTCCTCACTCTTTCTGGAAGAGAGGGTTTGATGGTTAGTAAATGGCCTGGACCCAGGGTGCTGTCTCACATCAGCTAGTTCTCCCTGTGTCCATTTTGTAGATGAGAAAACTGAGACCCAGAGTCCAGCTCACCCTGGAGCCCAGAGCAGGAGGCTCACCGGTTGCTTGTGATGAGCATGTGCTGGGCACAGGGCAGTCCCTGAAGGGCCACTGGGAAGGTAGCTTCTCAGACAGAAGGCGCCGAATCAAGCGCCGCTGGGTGTTATCGACGGGATCTGCAGTGAGCAGGCTCTGTGGCTGGATTGTTTCATGGGGGCAGGGGAGCCAAGAGCCTTGTCCTCTTTGGAAAGGCAGAGTGATACCTCTGCCTTGGAAAGAGACTGAAAGCTCAGCTGCTCTGTCCACTCTGCTGCTTCTGAGCCGGGGGCACCCAGGCAGCAGCTCCACGGTCCAAGGGGGTAAGACACTAGGTCGCTTCCCGCCGGGGGCTGCTGGGGTCTCAGATGAGGTCGGTGGTGGTTGTGCCTGGGGTTTGGGACATCTGAGGCGCGATAGGAATTGTGTTCGCACTGAGCCATTTGCACTTAGTCTTGACATCGTGGAAGGCCGCATCTCAGGACCACTCAGCGAACCCTGAGAGAGAGCCCCTCACAACCCACCTAGCGGTGGTTCAGGCCTCTGGCACCTGGACCCAGTCGTGCCTGGGCCTCATGGCCTTTTGGACTTCTGATCGTGGTACCTGGCTGGGGACAGGGGGCAGGGCCCCACGGGCCAATAGGCCTGGACAGTGGGGAGGGGCTCTGGGTTCCCACTCCCTCCTCACCAGGTCACTTAGAGCTGTGGTGGAAGGCGGCAGGGGGCGGCGGAGGAGTGTCCTACCTTCCCAGGGCCTCCACTACCTCACCCATAAAACCAGGGGCAGCTCAGAGGCCCTGCTCAGCACTTAGAAGCGAGTGGCCGGGAGGTGGATGCACAGACCAGGGGCCAGCTTGCAGGTAGGCCTCGGTACTTGGCCTGTTCACCTCATCACCCCTGGGCCACCCCAGGATGAGAAGGAGAGGATCCACCTCACCTGCCCTCCCCCCACTTTCCATCAATTCCCAGCCCCAGCCCGTGTGCCTTCCTGGCCTGGCCTTGAGAAGCCGGGGCCGGGCTGGGGGCTCTGTACTCAAGTGTGGGGATCTGTTCATCTCCACCCTCTGGACACGCACAAGTCAGCGACAGAGGAGGCATAAGCCCGAGGGGCTGTGGGAGTCTGGGGTAGGGGAGGATCAGAAAAAACTCCCTAAGCCCTCGATGTTCCACCCGGAGCTAGGCAGCGGGGCCTGGAGAGAAAGCAGGGGCAAGCCTTGCCCCAAGGAGACAGGCGCTCAGTAAAGAAACTGTCCAACCTCCTTTCCTCGCCAACTCGAGTCCAGATTCCAGACGGAGTGCAGTGACCCCAGGAGCAGCCAGTGCTTCACCTCAGCCTCCTTCAGCCTGCCTTGCGTTTCTGCTTAGCGCCCCTGTGGCCTTCTAAGACCAAGCAGGACACAGACTCTGGGCCCCCAGCAGCGGGCCTGGGACCTGGCTACATAGACATTGGCACCCGGTCCCCAAACTGCCCTCAGCTGCATGCCCAAAAAAGTTTCAGATCTGGCCCAGTGCGCTCTGGGAGCCTGCCGTCTCCCATCCCCACTCAGCCTCCACGGCTGACTGATCCCTTTGGTCTGGATCTTGCTTCAAGCCACAGCTCATAAGGTGCCAGCTCATGCGTCACACCAGCTTGCTTTCTGCTTGCTGACAGCCAGGCCCCCTGGCATTGGACAGGACCGTGAGCAGCAACCCGGGTGTTCGGGCCCCTAAGGTTGGGGTCCATCAGGGCTTCTGCGTCCATTCCTGCTGCGCCCACAGAGAGCTGGCCGATGCCAGGACAAGAGCAGCCATGCAGGGACCCATGCGCCTGAAGTGACACTCAGGAGAGGCTGGCATCTTTGCTGCTGAGGGTTGTGAAGTGGCGACGGGAGATGGCTGGTCGTAGGGTGTGTGATGGGACACAGAGGCGCCTTTACAGCCTAGCGGTAAGAACGCAGCTCGGAGGTCAGACTGCGTTAAGACACCAGCTCGGCCACTGTCTAGTTGTGCAAACCTGAGTGCGTCACGAAAGCTCTGGAGGCCCCAGGTTGTCACCCGTATGCTGTCAGAGCTGTCCTCCTGCAGGAGCCGTGGTCGCCAGGAGTGGGGTTGAGGCCGGATTGGGAGGGTTGTGGCCTCCCCACCTGAGGAGAAACTGTTTTAAAATCCCTGCTAGTCTATGCCGACGATGCATATCGTGTCTACCCACAGTTCAGTGATTTGCTACAGAACACTTAATTCTTGGGTCATTTCTGGATGCCTACTAACATCTGATTTGCTTTCTTTGACAATTTTCAATGTTTTTCTTTTTAACTTTTATCTTGGATTAATCAAAAGCTCACAGAAAAGTGGTAAAAATGGTACCAAGAACTCCCTTATCTGCATCCCCCAGTGTGAACATTTCTGATCGTTTTCTTCGGGAAGGGGGAAGTTGACGTGGGAGTACTTGTGTGACTGTCACCTTCCAGTGGTCATGGCAGGGTCAGGAGGCGGGCAGGGCTGGTGTCAGTTCATTTTTCCAAAGGGAAACTGAGGCACAGGGAGGAACTCAATACTCATTTGAGGATTAGGAACAGAGCCAGGCTACCTTAGCTCACAGATACGCATGTCCGTATTTGGCGCTGGGGCCCAGGGCGGACTGAGGGCTGAGGAGGACAGGGGTAGGGAAGCAGGAGGGGCAGGGCTGCGTGGAGAAGGGACTGGAAAATGAAAGGACGAGAGGCCCTGTGGGTGTCATTCTCAAAGTCTAATGGGGGTTGGGAGAACAGGAATTTGCAACTTAAGCCCACGTCCCCGGTGACCTGGATGCCAGAGGGACCCAGGGGCCACTTTCAGAAACACTGCCTAGGCTTTTCCTGTGGGGAGGGTGCTCACTTCCCATTTCAAGAGGGAGCCGGGCACTGGGGCTGCTGGTGGTGGCAGCCGAGGTGGCTGTGGGGCTGTGTGGCACACCCTGGGTCCAAGAGGAGGCCTGGCCTCCAGGGCCACTGGTGCGCAGGCCCCACGCTGCTGCTGGTTGTCTCTGGCAGCCCCTGGCCCTGGCCACGTCTGTGGGCACACCTCGGGTGCTCGGTCCAGCAGCCTTGATCTGGTCCCCGTGATCACTGGCTCAGCTCGCCACTTTCTGATGACTAGGTCAGTTTCCCACGGAGCTTGATGGTGCAGAGAGCAGGCCCGAGGATTCCCAGCAGCAGAACGGGTATCCCTGGTGTAAATGCTTACCTCAGGCAGCGCCCGCTTTCAGACTGAAAGAAGCAAAACAAAACAAAACAAAAAACCAGGACTTGCCTTATCGCTTCTGCCCAGTGAGCTCCTACTCATTCTTTCATTCCTTCAGACGGCCCGAGCCAAGGGCACCTTCCTGGGAAACGCGGTGCCGCTCTAGGCTCCTGTCTGCCTGTCTGCCCAGCACCTAGCCTGGCTTCCACTTTCTCTAAAGGCTTATGGAATCAATGAATATGTGGCCTTGGGCAAACACTTTCTCCTCCCCGGGTCTCCATATTCTCACCCAGAAGTGCGGACAGCGATAAGAGGTCGGGGTGGAGCTCAGGGAACTCTGGGTCTGGGCTGGACAGGAAGGTGAGGGAGGAGGGGACTGGGAAGGGAGAGGGCAGCGCCACTCGTGATCACCTGTGACTAGGACAGAAGGCATCAGCCTTGGCCAGTGTCAGTCAGGGGAAGATGGAAGGGACTTCCCTGTCACCAGGCCTGCTCTGGCAAAGGCTGAATGGGTGGCAGTAGAGAGGGTGCAGGGGTATTCCTGGGGTGGGAAGAGTTGTGTGGGGTGGAAGTGGGCTCCAATGACCCCTGGGTCCCTTTCAACCCCCTTGACTGTCTGTGTGCAGATGTGGACAGCATCTCTGCCCCACTGGGATGAGCTTAAGACCACCTTGGTTCCGGGCTGCAGAGACAACTGGGGTGTGTGGTGGGAGGGACAGAGCCGGCCCAGGCCCCACAAGACGGCTCCTGGGCTTTGTCTGGGCCCCTTCTCCTGGCACGGCAGGGGAGGTCGCGGCCCCGGGAATAGCTCATGTGCGTGGCTCCGGCAAAGGGTCCTGCGTGGGGTGAGGCCCATGCATGGGCCCTGCTGTCCCCAGCACGTCGGCCCCGCCCAGCCCCCTGGCCTCCACAGAGACATCTCAGAGGGTCCTGCCGGAAACCCTTGCTGGCCCTCGTATCTGGCCGGCTGAGCGCTAGCAAATGGGCACAGGAGTGGCGTGTGGCTGGGTGGCCGTGGCTCCTTTTGTCCTCTTGGGGCTCCAGCTCCCCACCGCCCGGAGGGAGCTGACCAGCCTCAGGTGTCTGCCTCCCAGGGCCCCTCTGGTGCTGACGCCGAGAAGTCTAGATTCTGGGTGTTGGGCGTGGGATGAGGGGAGGTGAAATTCCAGACCTTCATTTACCTGTAAAGCACATTTACAAATACTCCCGCCCGGTCAATGCATTTTGTTTCCATATTACATTTTCCCTCTCTGGAACCCAAGTCTCCTCCAGCTCTTTTTTCCATGCGGTACGCCTCCTTCCTGCCACCCCTTGGCTTCCGGGCAGGAGGCCTGGGACTGGAGCATCACGGGCCGGCGAGATGCTCCACTCTGTCGCTCGCACAGGCCAGAGAGGCCAGCCAGGGCTCCCGGGAGCTGTGTGCTGTGCAGCCAGCTGAGGGGCTTGGACATAACCCAGCTGCTCAGCCATGGATCTGGAAGGCCTCTGAAGGGCCCCTGCCCCCTGGACCGCTGCTGAGCATCTCCGGATCCCAGGAACCCCTGGAGGAAAGCAGCCCGTCTGCTGGCTGTCCTCTTGCCGGCTGCTGCGACTGGGAACCAGGATGTCCTCATTCATGAGACGTGCTCTCAGGAGACTCCTCATAAAATGGGACGTTTGATCGTTCCAGCCCTTTTGGCCTGGGGAATCAGGTCAGCTGACCCAGTGCTGGCGTAAGTCAGCCTGGGTCCAGACTTTGACACCCAGCCAAGTGTGTGCCTTGAGAAAGGACTGGACGAGGACACCCAAACAGGGGTCCCCAGCCCCCTCATACGTCCTGCCTGGGGCCTCAGCGTCGCTCATCTGGGTCCAGGCCTTCCTTAGCCCAGCGCAACCTGGGCCCTCCCTACGGCACTAGACCTTTGACCTCCGGGGATGTTGCAGAGGAAGGACAGGAGGCTGTGGCCCTGGTGATGAGCCGCACTGAAGCCTGTGCCTTACCCCCACGGCCAGGGGCAGGGGTCAGGGAGCGCTTTGAAGCTGGGGCTTCATCTTCAGCCAGAGGGGGTAAGTGACATGTCCGGTGACCTTTTCTGACAGAACAGGACTGGGACTCCGTGTCTCTTGCTCTTTCCTTTGCACCTGAGTTGGAAGAAACACCATGTGTGCCCCTCCTGTGAAGGGACAGATGATGGGCCTGGCCAGCTCATCTCTGAGCAGGCAGTGTCCCCACTGCCCCATCAGCTTTTGTTTCTGCTGCCCCCTTCAGGCTCAAGGGGCTGCCAGGCCAACTGTAGAGGGAAGCTCTCTAAGGACGGACAGGGTGGGTGAAGGCACCTGCTGCCCGTTGGGTAGAGCCAGGGCTCTCCAGCGGGTGGGCTTTGACTACCTTGGTGTCACCCGTCCCCTGGTGATGCAGACTGCCCCAATTCTGGGACACCTCATTACCCTGAAGGACCTTGAGAGGGGCCTCTCACGGGCACTTACACGCTAGGGGGACCCTTATGTTGAAGCTTCAAGGCATTTGCTTGAAACACACCCAAAGAGGGCCCAGGTGTCTCTTCTGGGAGGTAGCCACCGTCAGCGGGGCAAGTCTTCCGGTGGGTAGAGCTGTTGGACAGGTGAGGAGGGGCACGGCCTGGGAGGTCATGCACAGGTGTCCTCACTCCCTCCCTCCCACCCCCTTCTCGCTGCCAGTGGCAGCCCCCAGGTTGAATTGGGCCAGGAGGGAGGCGTGGAGGGACTCTGGCCAGGCTGTTTGTCGTAGAGGGCCAGAGGGGACAGGTGTGACAGCTGAGGTCCCCCTGGCAGGTTTTGTTTCTTCATGGTTTAGTCATGACACCCCATCGGGAGCCAAGGCCCCATGGAAGGAAGGAGTCTCCTTCCTCCCAGGCCAGCTGTCTTCTCTGAGACCCCCCGACAGCACCCAGCTGAAGGCATCAGAACTGGCTGGGTCCGCCCGTCTCAGGAACAAGCTGCTGGGAAACAAGGGACTTTTCGCCACTTCACCTCTTCCCTCCCGCCCCAGATAGGAGTGCTGTGTCTCTGCTGAAGTGACGGGGGAGGCCATATTCGGGGCCCTGCCGCTGTTAGCAGTCCCTGCCCCCGAGCCGCATAAAAATGCTCGCAGACAGAGCTTTACTGAAATACGGCCTAAAGTTGGCCCAGCAACCAGCCCCCGGGGGGCCCGAAGCCTCAATGACATCTTCCAGATGTCCTCGTCACATCTGTATTTGGTCACTGGGCTTGGCTGCGTGGGTCACACTGTGACCACACCTAACGAGTCTGCCCGGAGCTGAGCCGTGGGCTCTGGTGCCAAGAGACAGAATCGCGTCTGATCCCTGCCAGCCAGAGATGGGGTCCCGCAGAAGGTCGATACATGTGAGGAAACACAGCCGGGCTTCCTGTCAGCTCCCTGGGTGCAGAGCGTCACAGCTCACCTCTGGGGAAGAAGCCCTGCCCCTCGCTCTTCTGCCAGTGGCGCACCCACGCCTGCCTGTTCACAGTGGCCAGCGCCCAGCATACGCACCTGCAGACAAGCCCCAACAGCCGCGCCCTCTGGCTGCAGCTCCTGTGTGTGAAACGGTGTCCTGTGCTCCTGGAAAGCACGGCTAAAGGTGTTTTGTTCCTCTTCCGTCGCAGTTTACCTAGGAGGTCCCTGCCTGGCATCCAGCGCTGCCCCCCACTCATCTCACTGCCATCCAGGGTGGGGCAAGAGCAGTCACTCAGCCGCCATCTCCTTTCACACAAGGATCCTGGGCAGGAACCGGGGGGCGGGGCTGCCTGCGTTCTCAGGCCCGTCCTTGGTGTCCTTCCTGTTGTCCGGAAGAAGCCAGCCCGTCCCAGCTGTGCCGCGGGGAGCCGGGAAAGGTGTGGGGAGAGCAGCCCCAGGGGAACTTGAGGGCGCCTCTGGGAGATGCCTCCTGGGCTGAAGCTCGGGGCCATTTGCCAAGTTGGTAGCTGCCAGGGGAGACGCACAGAGGCCTGCTTGGGAAAGTGGATGTGCACGACATGGGGTGTCAGGCAGGCCGGCGATTCTAGAAAACTTTCTCTGAGTTAGTTTTCTCATTTTAGAGGCACAGCACGTCCTTGTGGGGTGACAGGGTGACCCCTCCTCGCTGTCTCCCTCTCCATCTCTGTCTCCTCACACATCAGCCAAGCTAGTCTGCCTGCATCAGCTCTGTTGGCCTCTGATGCCACCAGGCTCGCTGTGGCCGGGACCACAGGCTCCGTGCACGCCCCTCATTGGCTCCTTGCTTCTGTCTATCCAATCAGGGCTGGAAGCCCTTTCCCTGGGAGTTAGCACGGGAAGGGGTCCTGCCGAGTGAGGCTACATGTAGTGAGGATCCAGGGCTGTGCCATGAGGGACAGCTGCGGCAGAAGGTGGCACATAAGCCACCCGTTCCTTTGGTGGCCCAGGCCGGGCCCTTGGGCAAGGCGACGTGAGAATTCCTAAAGAGTCGGAAGACTTCTCCCTCTCAAGGTAGAAGTGGGGCCATCGTCCTGAAACGGCGCACAGAGCGGCTGCCCTGACTAGACCGGGGCTCGCATGGGCCATTTGGGAGGTTAGGACACCCACCAGCATCCAGACACCAAGCCATGGCATGGGGCAGAACTGGCTCCAAATTCCAGCAGTGGCACACGCTCTGGCTTGGAGGCGTCCTGCCAAGAGGAGAGCCGGCGAGTAGGTTCACGGGCTTGGCGGCTCCGCACCACTTCACAGATGGGGCTCAGAGAGTGGGACAACATTGCAGCCCTGTGAGGCCCCTTAGGGACGAGGAACAGAGCCGTGAGCCTGCTGGGCGGGGCTTGCTGTCAGGCTGGGGGGCCCTTCCTGATGGCAGGCCTCGTGCGCCAGGAGGGCCTAGGACGGTTTGGGAGAAGCCCAAGTGCCCAGACGAAGAGGAAGACTGGAAGGCCTGGGCAGCTGGGAGGACTCCTGCCCCACTTTATTATTATTTTTTTTTGCGGTACGCGGGCCTCTCACTGCTGTGGCCTCTCCCGTTGCGGAGCACAGGCTCCGGACGCGCAGGCTCAGCGGCCATGGCTCACGGGCCCAGCCACTCCGCGGCATGTGGAATCATCCCAGACCCGGGCATGAACCCGCGTCCCCTGCATCAGCAGGCGGACCCTCAACCACTGCGCCACCAGGGAAGCCCTCCTGCCCCACTTTTGAAGGCCGCTGGAGATGGAACATTCCAGTGATGTAGCGTCCATCTTGCCTCTTTCTCCACCTTCTGCGTGGGGTGAGTGGGGAGGTGCAGAACAGTTTCTCTCTTCCCAGGTCTTCTTGAATTTTGCATCCTGCGTCTCAGGTGCAAGCCCTGGGCATAAGAGACCTTGGCACGTTGGACATGGAGAGGGTAGAGTCCGGGGCTGCAGGGCGAGGGCTGCCCAGCTCAGAGAGGATGCTGGAGTCAGGAGCTCGGAGTTGGTAGTGAGGCTGAGAGTCCAGGCAGGCACCGTGTGCATGGCTGGCCTGAGTCCAAGAGTCTCCTCCCTGCCGCAGGTGTGAGCCAGCTGCTGGGACCATGTGCCGTGCTTTGCAGGAATCATACTGGTGGTGAGCTGCCTGGACCCCAGGATTTTGCTCCAAGGAGCACTCCGTGATGTCGTGTGTGGGGTCAGCAGGGCTACTGTGCAGCCACAGCTGGGGCCCAGATTCTAGCTGGGCCCGCCACCCTCTGAAAGTGTTGGAAGTGTGGCCTGGGGCCAGTTGCCCAACCTCCCCGATCCCAGTTTGCTCACAGTGAAGCAGGACGATGGTATACTTACTGCTGGCGGGTTGCCCTGGTGCCTGGACTAGATGCTGGGACCCCACATCCCAAGGCCCCATGGACGGGCAGGACCAAGGCTCCAGTCAGCCAGGCTGGAGGGGGTGGTGTGGGTCCTCGATGCTTGGTCAGTTCTCCCCAAGTGAGGGAGGGAGCGGAGAGCCTCTGCACGTGCAAAGCGCCTTCATTCTCTGCTGCTGTGTCTCCTGTGTTTTTGAGCCTGCTCCCAAGGGTGCTTCTGCAAACTATTTCTGTATATGTCCTTTCAGTTGTTTCTTTTCCTGGGCATTTTTATGTAACTGTATTTTTAAGGAAATGGAAGCATCCCAGTAGTGGGATTGCCGGGTCGTATGGTAGTTCTATCTGTAGAATATCGCATATATCAATATCATTTGTGATGGGCACATATCATCTGCTTGAACAGTAGATCATAATATGTTTAAATACAACTGTTGGGAATTCAGATTATTGCCAAATTTTCACCATCATATTCTACACTGGAATGACACCCTCTTGTATACTGTGTTGTACTTATGCACTTGAATCCTTAGGAGAGGTTACTGTGAGGGGAACTGTTGGATCAATGAGCTTGCTTTTGACACACGTGGAGACCTGTCCTCCAGAAAGATGCCCTGACTGACCTGCCCACCAGCAGTGTTTGAGAGCCGCCAGGAAATGCCCTCCTGAGTGGTCCACCCCCCATCCTCCAAAGCTGCTCGTGTCTGCAGTGAGGGTTTTCTGGTTGCCCACGGATTGGGCGGCTACTTTGCCCTGCTTTCTGAGAAGGGTCAGAGGAGGGGAATGGATGGTGGGTCTGAGAGGAGACCTGGCTCAAAGGAGCGGTGGCGCTATCGGATAAGTTAGGAGCACGGCCCCCGCCAGCCTCCAGCCCAGCGGCATAAGCAAAGGCGCGGGGACTGACTTCGCAGGGCCACGTTCCAGGGATGCTGAGGCATGTGGTCCGCTTGGAGCGCACTGTTGACATGGAGGTGTGAGAAGTGGCTGGGTCGGAGGACTGGGGAGTTTGCCCCCAGTCTTGGAGACAGTGGGGGACCAGCAGGAGGGATCAGGGGCCGATGAGTGCTGCCAGAAGGAGGCACAGATGGAAACCAGTGGACCAAGGAGGAAGGCAGAAGTCACTGCGGCCTGAACCAGCGCTGTTGTGGGGAGGGAAGGCAGGCAGTGAGGTGGAGGGAGAAGCCAGCTGTCCAGCCGGGACATAGGTTCAAATGTCATGTCCATCTGGCTGGGACTCATCACCTTAAAGTCTCCTTGTCCTGAAGCGCTGCGTTCTTCTTCAGTCCCATGAGGAGACTCTACTTCCTGACTCAGATTTCTTGTTCCATGAAAAAAGACACTTGACTTCTGAGATGAGGCGTCGGTCCTGGTCTTTGTCTGGTGAGGTGGGACAGGAAGCTGTAAAGCCAGCCCTTGCTGTGGGCTCTCGGGCGCGTCCCTGCCCCTTTGGCTTGGGGGTCCCCAGTGGCCCCTCTGCCTCTGTCATTCTGCATGTTCATGCATCTGCCCTGATTTTGGAAGTAAGTGGCTTATTTGCTTCTGATTTGACAGAAAATTTCTAGGCAACGTGGCCAACAGGCTTGTTGAGGGGAAACTGATGAGCTAAGGTCCAGAGGAGGTGAGGGACTCCCCCAAGGCCACGCGGTCAGTCAGCAGCCTCAGGAGACGGAGGGGCCGAGATCTCAGGCGGCCCAGTGGGGCCGTTCCAGGGGCTGCTGGGATGGGGCAGCTGGGCAGTGTGGTCCGACGGTCACCTATCGAGTGAGCTCTGCTCAACAGAACTCTGACGTGGCAGCCTTGGTGCAGGGCTAGGCACGCGGGGCTCCCGTTCGCAGTGATGAGGTGCCGTTCCTGGCACTCAGAGGGCTCGGGCCTGCTGGGCTGCTCGTTCGGTGCAGTTTATGGGAAATCCAGCTCTTGCTGACGGGGCAAATTTGGTTTCCTCTTGGCCCTCTGCCCTGCCCGTTTTAGTATGCCCGTGACCTCCGTGAAAACATTCCCGGGACTCTGCCAGCTGGCAGCATGGCCCGGCTGCTCAGGGCCTGGCCCTGGAGGGGCCCAGAGGGTGGCAGGCCCCTAAGAGGGAGGTCGCTGTGCCTTAGGACTGTGTGGGCAGAGCCAGGGCCCCTGCTTCCTGTCACGCCCACTCGCTTGAGGCCCAAGGGTCACTGCCTTGACTAAACCCGTGCTGGGCCAGTCCCATTCTGGAGAGCCGACTTCCTCACCCCAGCGCCTCCTGGAGCTGGAAGGTGTCGGGGACCATGACGGCCCCCCCTTCACGGGCCGCAGAAGGGCAGCGCCTGGCTCAAGGGCAGAGAGGAGACAATGGGGGAGGGCAGGGCGAAAAGACAGAGAGAGGAAGAGAAAGCAGAGCACAGGACGTTCCCTTCTTCCCCAACATGACCTCGTGCCCGAGGGTCACTAGGAGTTGGCAGTGGGGCCCCAGGCTTTCCCCACCGGAGATGGACCCAACCCCCGAACCACACGGGGCTGACACCTCCAGGCTGTGCTTGTGCTGATTAAGGACCCGCGAGGGTCTCTCCCAACGAGGATAGGTTGAGAGTCACGGCGATCTTTGCTGTCCTGGGGAGTGTTGGGCAGTTGCAAGAACAGTGGTGCCTTCTGTCCTCCCAGCAGTCCTGAAGGGTAGACACTGGGTCAGGCTGGAGAGGTCAGATGACCCGTTCAAGGTCTGCCAGATGACGACTAAGGAGTGAGAGAGACGGTCCCCCAAAGCGACCGTCCCCCAGCCTGTACCCTTCCTTCCCCCATCCCTCCTCCTGGGTCCACCAGTGTCGGCCACTGCTTCCACCCCTCCCCTACACTCGCTGGGCGGGAGTCTGGCCATCAGAGGTCTCTAAGAGAGTTGGTGGTCTGCCTGTCTCAGCCATCTCTCCAACAGAGAGCCCCTGGCAGGCCATGCCATGCTTCCCAGTGTGCAGCCCAGCGGCGGCCTCTGCCCAGACTCCACCCAAAGGACAGTCTGCATGGTCTCAATTTGCCAAGGACCGTACGGTGACCCACGAGCCATTATAAATGCATGAAGTGACAAGCCATGTGCTTGCCTTTGCCCCCAGGAGCCCTGCTGAATCCACTGAGAAGGGACGTTCAGAGCAAACACCATGAGTATCTCAGCTCTCGGAGGAGGCAGCAAAGGTGAGGCCTGGGTGCCCTCTTGTCCTGGGCTTGGTACGTGGCTGCCTCCTTCCAGGCCTGCCCTGCAAGGCACAGCACTGCCTGGGCAGCCGAGTGACAGCAACGTATTGGGAGGGCTGGAAAGGAGGCCTCGGGGTCCTGGGGCTGGGCTCCACTTCTGATGCTGCCTGGCCTTGCCGCCACCAGGGAAGCCTCTCCCACCGGGTGAGGAGGAACGCAATAATGTCCTCAAGCAGATGAAGGTTCGGACCACGCTGAAGGGGGACAAGAGCTGGATCACCAAGCAGGATGAATCGGAGAGCCACACCCTGTAAGTCCAGGAGGCCAGGAGGGCCGGCAGCGACAGGCTGGGCGTGGGGTGGCACTCCATGGGCCACACTCAGTCTAAGTCACAGGGTGAGAAAGGCGCGGCTGCCAGGGCGTGCGTGGACACACACGCCTCTGCAGTGTGGACGCAGGCCCGGGAAGGAGAAGGTGAGACGGGAACGGTGGGCCAAGTTCCTGGGGTACATGTAGTGGCCGCCCGCTTTTGTGTCCCCTCTTTCCTCAGCGAGCTGCCCTCGGGCCGGAGTCGTGCCATATCTTTCTCTTCAGCTGGGGAGGTCCCGAAGGCCAGGTAAGAAGTGGTGCCCAGGTGGCCGGTGGGTGGGCCCTGCGCTGCAGCCTTTGGCGGACGCTGAGTCATTTGAACTCCACAGGAAGGATGGCTTTTCCACTCTGCTCCTTCCTGGGGAAAGGAGTGCAGGAGTCGCTGGGTCCAGGTCCATGGCTTCAGCTGTCAACTGGGATCAAAACTGTCACTGAGCATAATAATAAAGTCTTAGCTCCAAAATGCGAAGCTCTGCCAGAGCGTATGGGATTATAAAAGCAAATGCACATTATCAGGCACAGGGCCCCTCACCGCCGCGGCCCCTCCCGCTGCGGAGCACAGGCTCCGGACGCGCAGGCCCAGCGGCCATGGCTCACGGGCCCAGCCGCTCCGCGGCATGTGGGATCCTCCCGAACCGGGGCACGAACCCGCGTCCCCTGCATCGGCAGGCGGACCCCCAACCACTGCGCCACCAGGGAAGCCCAGGCACATTTTTAAAAAGGCAATACCCACAGGTCTGGACAACTTCAGTTTTATGCAAATTCTGCAAGCTCTAAGACGTGCTTACTTGTCACGTTTTTGTTGTATCAGCACAGCGTCCCAAGTGCCAGGGGAGACTCACACACTTGCCCCAACTCTCTCCCAAGTTCAAGATGACATATCTTGACAGCTGGCCGAGGGGAACCAGCTCTTCTCTCTGTTTCAAGGACTTTTGCATAATGGCATCCAGGGAGGCTCTGAAGGGTGGGCACATCCTGCCCGTATGGGGAGGAACTACTCCTGAGAAGTGCGGGGTTAGGGTTAGGGGGACCCCTCAATTCAGGCTTGATCCTTGCTTCAAAGAGCCAGCAGTTAGCAGTTGAGTGCAGGGCCAGTGCCTTCCTGGGGTGGTGGTACAGGCAGTGGCAGCAGCTGGAAGGCAGGCGTCCAAGTTCACTGCTAGCCACAGGGGCTCCCTCCGGCAACTATGCGCTTGCCCGTAATCTCTCAATGACTCAGCACCTGTTACCTGCCAGGTCCTGTGTTGGGCACAGAGTACACAACCCTCTCCTCAGGGAACTGACATCCTCACCAGGAACACGGGCACGTCCTGAGTAGAGAGATGAGCGTGAAAGAGAGAATTGCGGACTGTGATAGCGGCAGTTGGCCAGAGCCTGAGCACAGTTCAAAGATAATCCATTCGTTGGAGAGTATGTTTACTTTGGGGGTGCAGTTCTCAGCCTGGGCTTTGGTTTGGGAGTATATTTGGAAAACACGTGGGATAAGTGACCTTTCTTTCTCGGGTTCCACTCCAAGCGTTCCTGTAACTTGGTCACCTCCAGGAGGCCATGCCCTGTTAGGGACAGGGTCCATGGGGATGGAGAACACTGGGGCTCTGCACTGCCCTCCCAGCTGCTCCAGCCCCAAGCTCCCCTATTCCTGGACAGAAGAGCCATCTGCCGAGTCTTTGTCTCCTGCCTCTGATCCCAGAACTCACAGCCCTGCTTCCCCAGCACTACCAGCTCTTGCCTGCCCACACCCCTCACCCGAGTCCTCTGAGCCCCCGCCCAGGCGGAAAGTGCCCAGCACATGGAGGCTAATGTTTTCCAGGCACTGACCAAGCCCTGGCCGTGCCTTCCGGTCCTAAACTTCCATCAAGCCTTGTGACGTGGGCATCGCACGGGCTGGGGGAGGGGGGCTCAAGCGGAGCGGGAAGGAAAGGGCGGCTGGCTCCTGCCTGGCTCTGCCCCTTGGGCCCTCATGAGTCTTCCTGGAGGGGGCTGGGCAGAGTAGGGGGTCAGATCAGGTTAGGGGCTCTGCCTGATGTCGCCTCAGCCCCAGACCTCTGAGCACAGAGCCTCCAGCCTGAGCTGGGTCAGCTCTGAGAGGGGAGGGGAGGAGGGCTGTCAGAACAGGGAGAAACCGGACTTTGGAGGGGACGCCTCTGTATAAATGCCCTTCCTGGGCACGTGCTGTGAGCCAGGGCCCCGAAGAATCGGCCTGGGGTACCTTTCTTGGGGGGCATGAGGGAGACAGGCAGAGCAGGACAGGTAGCCCAGCTAGGGGTGCAGGCGTGGCTGGATTTCTTGCGAAGCAGCTGGCCACTGTCGCTCCCCTCATTCTGCCTGCACTGGGACACCCAGCAGCCAACCCGCTTTGCCGTCACTGGGCAGCCTGGCTTCACACCATCCTTCTTCTCTCTTGGCAGGCCCCCGAGCGCGAGGGCTCCCACCGGCTATATCATCCGGTAGGTGACCACAGGACCCTGCCCACCTCCCCATGCCCACCCGCACTGCCCCCAGCTTCTCCCAGGGGTCTCACGGTGCTGCTTCTCCCGGGCTCTCTTTCAGGGGAGTGTTCACCAAGCCTGTAGACAGCTCGTCTCAGCCCCAGCAGCACTTACCCAAGGCCAACGGAGCTCCAAAACGGTGTGTTCACAGGGTGCTGGCCAGTTGGCCCGTGAGAGGTGTGAGGGCCCAGGCCACGCTCAGGCCAGAGAGAGTCCTCTGCCTGTCGCTGAGGGGGTGGGGGGGGGTGGCAGGTGTCTTCCTGTGTAAGGCAAGGCCCTGGACCACTACCAGTGCCCTTGTCCTTGAGACAAGGTCACTGAGACAGAGGCACCGGGAGGAGGCTGGGTGGGAGCCCTGACTCGCTGGTAACTGCCCTGAGCTGTGTGCTTTAGGCCACCTTCTTCCCGACGGGCTGAGCTGGCACCGGGCTGAACCTGGGCTTCATCAGAAAAGCAGGACCAAGGTGGCTGAGGGGTCTGTGGCAAGAGGGCTGCTCTGCACAGCTGTTCTGGGTATCTGGCAGGGCTGAGAGCAGAGAGGAAAGGGCGCCAGCACCCCCTGTCCACCTGCCACATGCCCGCTGGGCCACGTAGGCAAATCTGGAAGCAAGAGGGCCCTGCGGGTGGACTCACAGAAATTCCTTGCCTCTGCAGCGCTGCCGGGCCTCCCCGCCCCTCCTCCTCTGGCTACAGGATGACCACAGAGGATTACAAGAAGCTGTGAGTATGCAATCACAGGCTCAGCTTGGTGCCCTCCTCCAAGGACGAGCCCGAACCCTGGGCCCGCTGCGGGCAGCTGGCTGCTTGCCTCTGGGCACAGCCAGGTCTGAGCACAGCCCAGGAGCGCAAGTCCTGCCGGCCTGACATCCCTGCCAGCTGCCACTGTGGCCTGGAACCCACCAGAGGTTGACAAGCTCCAGAAAATTGGACAGTGTGCACATTGTACTTCTGATCTGAAGCAAAGCAGGGGCTGTAGGAAGCTTGTAGAAGGAGCTAGTGGGTCTGGAGAAAGTGTCATGGGTCATGGCCCTAGCTGTTTCCTGGGCTGGGCCGAACTGGGCGGGCACCTGGTGAGCCCAAGCATTCTGCTGGCCCTGGCAGCCAGTCACCTATGGGCACTTGGTGCCTAACTCTGGCCTGCTTCTTGGATATAAATCTTTGGGATTCCCTCTGGAGCTCCCCTTGTGGCCCCCGTCCAAGCCCCTCTCCTGTGTGCCCAGGGCCCGCATTCCCAGGGCCCCACGTCTTTATATACTGTTTGTCCCTTGTCACCATCATCCAGTGACACAGAGCAGCTAGGGAAACTTTCTGGAGAACAGATGAGGCTTGAACTGGGTCCTGGGGTACAGCAAGGGTTGGAACAGGGACAGATAGCAAGTGTAGCTTTCGAAGAGAAAGAAGCGGCGCGAGCAGAGTCCAGGGGCAACCAAGCCGCTGAGGGTGGCGGCCTGTGACAGGGAGCAGGGGCAGACGTAGAGGGACGAGCGGCCATAACTGCCAGCTTCTTCACCCCCCAGGGCACCCTACAACGTCAGGCGCAGCTCAGCGGCAGGGGCTGCTGAAGACGAGGAGGTGCCCTTCTCTTCTGATGAGCAGAAACGGAGGTAGCGGTGCCTGCTGGGCGTCCCGTGGGCCGGGCGGGGCTCAGGTCTCTGAAGCCTGGTGCACCACATGCGGAGCATCGGTGCTGGTCTGTTGGCTGGAGGGTCGCTGCCAGCACAGGTGGCACTCCTGGAACCCCAGAACTACCCACTCAGTGCTGGGCCAGCCCAGGGGACCCTCTTATGAACCTTCGAAGAGGGCAGAACCTAGGTAATGAGGAATTTCTATAGTTTGTTAAAAAGGTTCCTGAGCAAATTGGACCAAAACAGGCAGTGCGTGGTGCCCTGGTAGAAGCCTCCTGTATGTGCCTGGGGGCAGCGCCAGGCTCCAGAGGTGGCCACGCCCCTTGCCCCAAAGTGAGGGTTGGATGCTTGGGCAGCAGCTCGGCTCCGAGCTCAGCCCGCCCTCACTCCCAACATCTGCTGGCCCCTCCGTGACTTAGGAAACACGCCAAAGCCCCCCACGCTGAAGGCCCAGCAGACAGGCAGTCCTAAGGGCAGAGTCAACAGTAGCAGGGGTCCCCAGGCCTCGGAGGTACCGGGGAAGAGCCGAGAGCTCCAGAGCCAGGCTGCCGGGCATCGACGGCCCACTCTGCCGCCCTCTAGGTGTGGGGTCTCGGGCAGCTCCCTAAAGCGCCCCCTGCCTCCCGAGTAGCTGCCTGGCTAGGCTGGCAGAGCAAGCCCCTCCTCATGCCATCAGATGCCCCCTCCCTGTGCCACCCCAGGTCAGAGGCTGCCAGCAGTGTGGTGAGGAAGACAGCTCCCCGGGAGCATTCCTACGTCCTGTCGGCGGCCAAGAAGAGTGCCAGGTGAGCTGTGGCTCAGCTACCAACCCGCTCCCTGCTCCGGGCCACTTCCCTTCCCTTCAGGGCTCTGGTCTTCCTCTGGCTGGTGACGGGCGGGTTGAGAGGGCCCTCCTAACCAGACCTTCTGGGACTCTCAGATCTACTTTCTGGAAACCTGAGAGGTCTGGCTGCCGCCATCAGGGTAGGCAAGGTGCTGGGAGTGATGTCACCTGGCTGTGGGTTCTGCCCAACTTGTCACCTCTCTGCCTTCTTCCAGCAGCCTCGCCCAGGAGACACAGGCCCCGTTCATCGCAAAGAGGTAAGTGTCGGCAAAGGGAAGGTCTTCCATTGGCAGGGGTGGAGTGTGGGGAGAGCAGGCGCAGGGTGGGATGCGGTCACTGTCCCTGAGTAGAGGGAGCTGTGAGGGGCTGGTGGCTTCTGTTTGGAAGCCAAGGAAGCACGTGGGTGGCAGCCAACGCTGCGCAGGCAGGAGCTTGGCTGAGAGAACCCGGCCCCCGACCCAAGACGGAGCTTTAGGTGTTTCCAAGGCCCTGGGCTGCAGAAAAGTCGTCCCTTTGCCCTGTTGCCCACCCTACCAGGGGTGGGCCGGACAGTGCCTTGGTGGGACGGATCATTGGGCTGGAGTCCAGAGGCTTGTCATTGGGGGCGCCTGCCTGACCAGGCCCTCGGAAGTGACCATGACACTGGAGATGGACCCTAAAGGGTGAACAGGGTTCAATGGGCCATGATCGGGATATCAAGACACTCCAGCTGAATGAGGGAGGGATGGTGCCATCCGTTGACAGGACATCTTCTGGGAAACGGGAGTATTTGGGGAGGAGAGGGAAGAAACTTCTGGCCAGTTGAAATTTAGGGGTATTCTACTGGGTAGAGAGGGAAGATATCCATGACGAGCTGAGGACTGAAAAACAAGGAGGACTCGGCATACCAGGTGTTCCAGGCAGAGAGTGGTGGCAGCATGACGGGAGTGACAGATAATGCTGTCCTCCTCCTGGCTGCATGAGGTTCCTGGGACTGTGATATCAGAGTACCACAAACCGGCACTTTGCGGGAACTGGCACAAGGTCCAGGAACAGATTGTCTCCCAGTTCTGGAGGCTACAAGTCCGAGATCAATGTGTGGGCAGGCTTGGTTCCTTCTGGGAGCTGTGAGGGAGAAGCCGTCTCAGGCCTCTCTCTCGGCATCTGCTGTTGCCGGCAGTCCTTGACTTGTAGACACATCACTCCTATCTCTGCCCCCATCATCACATGACCTTCTTTTCTCTGTGTGTCTGTGTCCAAATTTCCCTCTTATAAGGACAACAGTCATGGATTTAGGGCTCACCCTACCCCAGTGTGACCTCATTGTAACTTGATGACAAATTGGTTGCGAAGACTCTATTTCCAAATAAGATCACATTCCCAGGTTCCAGAAAGACATGAGTTCTGGTGGGATGCTGTTCAACCCAGTGTTCTGCCCTTAGCCCAAGCCGGAGTTGCTAAGCCATAAACACCACTGAAAGAACGCATGTCCCTCAGGGTCTGCGAGCTCCGGGGCAGCTTCGCAGGCCAAGAGTGCCCTGAGGATAGCGGTGCATCTGTTTCTCTTCTTGCCCAAAGGATTGAGGTGGTGGATGAGGACGGGCCTTCCAAGAAAAGCCAGGACCCACCTGCTCTGGCGCGATCCCCTCCCGGCTCGAGCAGGTAATCAATTGCTCATCTCCGCCCAGGGCTGGTGACTGCCAGGTCACCTCCCTACAGGACCTCAGGGTCAGTGTCCCTGTATGCCCAGTGACAGGATGGGGCCCAGAAATCAGTAAGGGCCTCTCTGGCTGGATGTCCTGGGGTTGAAAGGCGCAAAACAGCCTGGTCTCCTGGGAGACAGTGCTTCGGTCTTGTCTGTTTCGTGCTTATCTGTGTCAACTTAACCCTTCCACCACTGAGTCCAGTGGCATCCCGAGGAAAAGTACCAGCTGTGGGATGTGAGGGGGTCTGTGGCCAGGGCACTAGCCCTGCTATTCTCAGGTGGGTGCCAAGAACTGGCTCTGGCCTCTGAGGCCCTCAGGTGGGAGGGTCTGGCAGCGGGGTGACAGGGCAGGGACAGGCTGAGCGTGGGTAATCTCACTCCACGTGGGGCTCTGATTTGCCCTGATTTCTGAGCCCCAGAGTCTCCGGGCAGATAATGGCTCTCTCTTGTCTGCAGGCCAAAGGCAATCAATACCTCCTTGTACTTTGAGCTGAATCATGCTAAGTCCTGCCGACAGTGCCACTGCCTCTGGGGCTGTTACAGGTCTTGGAATTGCCACTGCATGTCCCACACGCCCCTCCCCGACTCAAGCCCCACAACCATTTGTATGTGACCTCGGTCCTTGGGGCCACCTCTTCTGTGCCGGGAGGGAGACAGGACACCCTAAGAACTTTTGAACAAGTAGGAAAATTTGAGAGCTCTTCTCGAGGTAGCACTGATGGGACATGGTGATTGATGGAACCTGGGGGCTTAGTTTGCCAGAGCTGCTGTAACAAAGTACCACAAACTGGGTGACTCAGGTAACCCAGTTATTGTCTCCCAGTTATGGAGGCTGCAAGTCCAAGGTCAAGGTGTTGTCAGGGTTTCTCCTTAAGACCTCTCTCCTTGGCGTGTAGACACCTGTCTTCTCCCTGCGTCTCTTACAAGGTCTTCCTCTGTGTGTCTGTGTTCTGACCTCCTCTTCTTATGAGGATATTAGTCGTATTAGATTAGGGGCCACCCTACTCAAGTATGACGTCATCTTTATTATATCTGCAACGACCTTATTCCAAATAAGCTCACGTTCTGAGGCACTGGGGATTAGGACTTAAATATATAAATTTTGGAGGGGACATAATCCAGCAAAAACAATGCACATCTCTGAATTCTCCTTAATTTCTCTTTTGAATAAAAGAAAGCGATTAATGTTGGTTTCAGATGCCTTCTGAAAGAACATAGGAGGAGGAAGTAGGTTGTGCTATATTCTCATTTGAGAGGCATTTTAACATTTATTCCAGAATATTCCTTTGGATGTTCCCTACCCGTCACCTGCTGTCATAGCAAGATGGCTGTCTGTCCTGCTCAGGCTGCCATAACGAAGTCCCCCAAACTGGTGGCTCAGACGATGGAAATGTATTGTCTCACAGTTCTGGAGGCTGGTTTATGGCAAAGTAGGAAAGGAGAGTTTCACAGCCTGGTCCCCAGGCCCCTCCGCAAGCGTGTCCCTGCCCCATCCCCCTTGGCTTGGGTCTGAAGGTCAGCTTCTCAGCCACCTAGGAGGGGCTCCCCTGTCTAGGCACCAAACCCTTCAGGGACCTCAGAGGGGAGCAGAAGGAGTGCCGCACAAGGATGCCCTGTCTTCCTCCGGACCCCTGACCTGCCTGGGTGCCTCAAAGGCTTCTCAGCACCAAGTGTACAAATCTGAGCTCCTGTCTCCACTATCAGCCCCCTCCCCTCCCCCCTCCACCGCTCACCTGTGGCAATGGCCCTCCCTCCAGGCACCATGGGGCTGGTTTCTTGGGTTCAGCTCATTTCCCCACCTTCCAAACTGAGCTCACTCAGATACCTTCTGTCAGAGAAACTGGCCTGTGTGAGAGCCCCAGGCCTGGCTGCTGCCCCATCACAGCGCCGCTCAGGCTTTCTTGGCTCTCTGCCCCACCTGATCAAGGTGGGGCCTGGAGGCTGGGCCCCAACATGCTGCCTGGCAGAGGGGCTGGGGAGCAGTGAGTAAGAGCACAGCTTCTGGCACAAGGCAAAACCCTGGCATTGCCCTGTACTGTACTGTGTGACCTTGAGTAAGTCACTTTACCTCTCTGTGCCCCAGTGCCCTCATGTGTGAAATAGGGAGCAGTGATGCGTACCTCCAGAGGCCGTCCCAAATCCCATATGGGATAGTACACATAAAGCCCTTTGCACATTGCCTGGGTGCTGGTGTGGTCGGGCGCTTCCTGATTTGCTGGGCCCTTCAACAAATGGAGAGACCAACATCGGCACCTGCTGGTCTCAGAGGGAAATGCCGCTGTGGGTGCCTGAGAAGGATCTACTGCCTCTGTACGAATTTGCTGGGGCTTCCGTGACAAGGTACCAGAAACTGGGTGGATTAAACAACAGAGAGTTGTCCTTCCGCAGCTCTAGAGGCCAGAAGTTAAATGAAGGAAGGTGTCAGCAGGGCTGTGTGCTCCTCCGAAGGCTCTGGGGTAGAATCTGTTCCAGGCCTTTCTCTCAGCTTCTGGTAGTGCAGTCAGCCCTTGGCGCCTCTTAGCTTGTAGGTGCATCCCTCCACCCTCTGCTTCTATCATCACGTGGCTGTCTTCCCTCTGTGTGTCTGTGTTCAAATGTCCCCTTTCTGTAAGGACGCCAGTCATATTGGATTAGGATGCATCCTACTGCAGTACAACCTTATCTTAACTAATTACCTCCGCAGAGACCCTATTTCCAAATAGGGTCACGTTCACGCAGATACCTGGGTTACAACTTCAGCATCCCTTTTAGCGAGGACACAATGCAACCTGTAACAGGACCCCTGGAAGAGGTACCATTTGAGCTGGGCCTTTGAGAAGAAATCGCCCAGGAGCAGGGTACTGAGGGACAGGCGCCAGCTGGCGTCCCCATTTCCCCTCTGACATAGCTAGAAACGCCAGGGAGAAGGTATGCTTTACTTGCCTGTGACGTCCCCAAGTGGGACGTGTCCTTGTTCCCTGGCACCATGTGCTTTAGATGGGACAGAGTAGCGACAGCAGCCCGGGGCTTTACGCTGTCTTCGTGGCTATCATGGAGCCAGGCGCAGGTCAGAGCTACCTGCGTGCACCAGGCCCTCGCTGGTCTTTCATGTGCAGAGAGGCCCTGTCTCTGGCAGCCCTTCCATTTCCTCTGGTCATCTGCAGTGTCCAGGAGGGGCAGAGATGAGCATCCCACCGACCTGGCCTCCACGAGCTCCTAGTCTAGGTTGGAGCCAGATGCCACGGTCAACTCCAGGGGGACTACTCGGACGACTCAAGTCCCTGTCTCCACCCTGTACCCCCCACCCCTCCTCCTCTTGGGACCCCGGAGTGTCCTTTCTAACGTGCCAGGCTGATCATCTCAAGACCCACCCCGAATCCCCACTTCAAGCCCATCTTGTGGCTTCCCTTCGCCGCACTCAATCTGGTCTCTGCTTTTAAGTCCCCCGCCAGCCTCCACCTCCTACCCGTATATGCCCACAGTTGGCCTGGGCTGGCCTACTCCTCCGTGGAGCTTTTCGGGTGCACAGCCCATGCCACTCAGCCCTCATCTTGCCCCCTGCTGGGCTGGGGCTTCACCAAGGCAGACCTGGGGCTCACCCCCATCTGTAGCCCAGTGGCCAGGTACAACCAAAGGAAAGAGTGAGTGTCTGCGATGTGGACCTGGGTAGGTGTGGTTTGGAGTGAGGGGGAACCCCGGAAAGCCAGGGAGTTCTAGATTCTCTCCAGCCCTAGCCATCACCACGGCCCGATCCTGCTGGGCGTCAGGAGCTGCAGTGGGGGCCCAAAAACACTGGAACTGGACGGCTGTGTGCAGTCACCCTCGGACCAGCCTCTGAGTGCAGGAACCCTCAAAGGGACCCTCTGAGGGCTGAGAGTGTCTGATCCTCCCTGGTCTCGAGCTCACCGGCACCTTCTCTCTGACCTTCATCCCCCGAGTCTCCCACATGCCCCTTCCACTGGCTCTCGCTCCAAATTCGGTCTGTAGGTTTCCTGGGCATTTTGTTCATCACCCGTTCCCGTCAGCCCCTGAACTCACAAATAGCCACTTTGGATGCTGCAGTGCGGCCACGGGCAGGGCACACCTCTGCAACCGCTCAGCAGCACGGTCTGAAGGGGGCTGGGGTCGAGGATGGGAGACTGGTGAGGGGGTCCTCCAATGCCTTTCCTCTGGGGCCTGGAGGTCAGTGGCTCGAGCTCAGCCCAAAGAGGAGACAAGAGAGAAAAAACAAGGGGGAGGGGGGAAGGCAATGGGTCTGGGTGTCCCACTGCGCTAGCCAGGAGGCTCCTCAGAGAGGACACCCTTGGATCCCCAGCACAGATGGAGAAGCGGAGGCCTTTCTTACCACCGACTCTCTGACGCTCTCCTTTGGTCACAGCGCAAGAGGTGAGGAGACTGTCCGCCTGCAGATCACAACACCCGGGGCGGGACTCCGCCTGGTGGCCCCAGACCTGGAAGAAATGAGGTACAGGGGCCCTGCTGCTGCCTGGGCTCCTTACACACGATTCTAGAGTTGGGGGCAGCAGGGTCAGGGTGCAAGCGATGAGGCCTGGGGGCTGGTTGGTGAGAGACATGAGCCACCTGGGTTCTCTGCCCCCATCCCATTTCACTCCACAAGTCCTGGGGAGCGAGCACTTGGTCCATGGGAGACCAGACCCGGCCCCGGGGACCCGCTGAAGTTGCTGACTGTCTGCCTGTTGCGGGGAGCAGATGCGGACACAAGTGAGATGCTGAGCGTGTGCCAGGAGCCCCTGGAAGTGATGGTTCACCCTCTGGGCCCTGTGGATGGGAGCAGCCAGCCGTACTGGGTGGGGATGTGGGCTTTGCAGAGCCCCGTGAAGCCACTGAAGCAGCTGTGGCGGGGGGAGGCACCAGGAACAGGGCAGGGTCACTAGGTCAGCCTTGACAGTTCAAGGGACAGGGGAGGGGGTCGGGGGGGCACAACCAGCAGGGAGCACGGCAGGCCCAGCCCCTGCCCCAAGATAGGGGGCAGACAGTCAGGTAACATGCAGGCAGGGTTCGGGGGGCTGGGAGCTGGGTCCCAGGGAAGCTTGGGTGGGGGCAAAGGGAGATGCGAGCAGGGAGGGGCCGCTTGTTCCCGGAGGGGCTCTGACTCCTGATCATTTAGCTACTCACCCAGCTCACAGCAGTGAAGCCAACAGACTGGGACCCCACCTCGTGAAGCCAGCGTCTGGGGAGGGAGGCCAGAGCATAAGCCCAGGCTAATCCTTGGGGCGGTGGGAGCTCCGATCTCTGGGGCCGTTGACTGTCTTCACTGGCCCCTCCCTCTCTACACCCTCGCCACAGTCGGGCACTGAGTCCTGTCCATTCTATTTTAGAGATATTTCTGTCCCTAGTGCCTTTCCCCTGGGGCCAGGCCTCCTTCATCACTCGCTCCATCCCAGAATCTCCTTCATATTTCTACCTGGGTGCCATTTCTAAAGGGCAGCAGTAGTCCTATGCCAGTCCCTGGGGAAAAACCCTGCAATGCCCCCTCCCCTTTAGGCTCCGCAGCCTGAACTCTCTACCTTGCCCGGCGGGGCTCATCCACCCGCTCCCCAGGTTCCCCTCGTACACCCTTCCTCCCTGGGCCCTCCCCACCAGCCTCCCCCAGCGCCATTCGTCTGCGCAGGCTGTAGGATGCCCTTTCCCATCTGCACTTTTCAGTCTCACCTCCTTTGCTTGTGTTTCTTTCTGAGGCAGCGCCTGTGAGGGGCTTTCCGCGCTGAGCTCACACAGCGCTGTGTTCATCCCTCCACCAGAGAGTGTTCCACACGGAGTCACAGCTGTCCACTCACAGATGGCTCTGCCCCAAGGACTCCAAGCTCCCGGAGAGCTCAAGGCCTGGCTGGCCCAGAACAGGACTGCAGGAGCATTTATTGCTGGAATGATTGAGAATCACCCAGTGTGACAACGTCTTTAATAAGGCAACACTGGAAGCTGCTTCACTGGTTTCCCTAAGGTGACCAGTCCCTGAGAAACAGGGGCAAAGTGACCCTGAGAGATGCAGCAGGAAGCCAGGCTGTCTCTCAGGAAGGTCTGTGCTGTGTGCCCCATAAGGCCTCCACAACCCATAAGGCCTCTGGCATTTTGTCTGGGAGTGACAAAGCTATAACAGCCCTTGGAGATCCTCTGGAGCACCCCTCCCCCACTTTCCAACAGGAAAGTCATGTTGGAGAAAAGGAAGAAAGAGGGAAAGCTAGAATTCACTAAGCCCTGCCCTGTCCCAAACAGCCTAACACGTGTCCCCATGCAGGATGTAGATGCAATCACTATGCCCATTTTACAGATGAGGAAACTGAGACCATGAATGCTTAAGTAACTTCCTCAAAGCCACACGGCCAAGAGTAGGCAGATCCATGACTCCCACCCCACTGCCTGACTCCCTCCCTGCGCTTTTTGCTCCATAAGTCACTACAGTAGTGGGAGCTAAGGGGAGGGGGCAGGAAGGGGTGCTATAAATACTTAGTACTTTCAAATGACTATATGATGAGTTTATTTGTAGGCATCCAAATGCAAATTACCAGGAGGCTTTTGAGGGTTTCTGGTGGAGCTTTGGCAGAGAGATCAGGGCTCGGGAGATTTCCATGTTCTGTGCAGAGGGATGAGAGCAGAAATAATGGGGTTCAACGTCGATATTTACATGGGGTACAACGTCAAGGGACTCGAGGAGAGAGGAGCCGGCAAACTGAGCACAGATAGTATCGTGGAGGTGGCAGCTGCCTGGTCATTCCCCTGAGGGCAGCTGGTGAGGGTGGTCAGTTCTGGCCATGTTGAGGGTGAGGTGCCTGAGGGCCAGTCCCGGAAGCAGTGAGGGTACGGGTCAGAGCACAGAGGAGAGGTGGGAACAGGCAGACGTCATTGGCTGAAGAATGACAGTTGACGCCATGGGAGCAGAGGAGGTGACCAAGGTAGGTGGCAGAGCATGCAGATGGAGAGGGACGCCAGGAACACCATTTAAGCCAGTGACACAGAGTCATGATGGACGGATGGGGGACAGAAGGCGGGAGTGGCCCACTGGGTCAGTGGTCCTGAATGGTGAGAATGATGGGAGTGTCTCTGTTGGGTTTGACACCATGAGGCTCCCTGATGACCTCAGAGAGAATAGAGGGAGGTTGAATCAGGAGTTAGGATCAGTCTTGCACCATAGAAGATTATAGTCTGGAACTCTGAAGTCAGACTGCTTGGGTTCAAATCTCAGCTTTTCCCCTTGTTACTTGCGGAACTCGGGGCAAGTCACTCCAGGCTCTCTGTGCCTCAGTTTGCTCATCTGGAAAGTGGGCATGGATAAGAACAGTGACCATGTTGTGGGGTTGATGCGGAGAGCTAATGCATTCAGAGTCATGAGAGTAGGGTCTGACCCTCAGTCAACAGCAGCTGTTGGTAGATTTTGATAATTAGCCAATCCTACAATGTCAGGCTTTGCGCTCTTTGGAGAAAGCTGGCATTTGGGGATGAGGTAACTGCCCCCACCTAAGTATGGTTGGCTGATGGGTAGTTAACTTATGTTTCTTTCCACCATAGGTCTTCCCCAGGCTCCAAGGACAACGAAGCCCCCAACCCCAGAGAGCCCAAGAGAGACTTGACTGGTGAAAGGGCCTTCAAGGGCCTTGGTGCAGACTCTGAAAGGTAACTCAGTGCAGGGACACGGAGCCCATGTGGCCCCCCCATCCAAGGCCAGTGGATGGAGCTGGGACCAGGACTGTCCCATTCTTCACTGTGTCCCCAGTGTCGGGGGCAGTGCAGGTCCTCAATGAATATCTGCTGAAAGAATGAATGAAGGAATGCATGAGGCCTGGAGAAGGGCAGGCCCCTGCCAAGATTCCTCAGGGAGCCAGCTGCAGAGGAGGACAAAACTCTAGGCCAGCAAGGCCGCCAAGCTGGAGGTTTCAGGAAGTCAGTGACCAAAGGATTCGTGGACGCCAGCAGAGCATCTAACAGGGCCTTCCAGGGTGGCCTGTAGGCGAAGGGAGACGCGGAGGGGGTGCAGGGATAGGAGGCAGAATGATAGCAGGGGATGCTGAGTCCAGAGGGGCTGCTTGTGCGCCAGCCACCCCACAGCCATCCCACTGACCTGTCCTTCAAGCCAGACCAGGGGAGCCTGGGGATGGTGACCAGTCGCTCAGTTGGGCACTTCCTGAACAGGAAGTAATGGCTAAGAGCCCACAGCCTTGTCTGCCGGCCACTGTCTTCTTAGTGCGCAGCCCTGGGCCCTGTGGAGCCCCAGCACTGGAATGAGGGAAGGGGACCCAGGATTGTTCGGGGAGCCTGTCTCAGCCCTGGGCTCTGTTTCTTGGCTCCACTTTTGCTCCCAGCCCATCAAGTTCGGAAAAAAGGCAGAAATATTGCTGATATCAGCTTGGCTTCAGTTGGAGCGGTGCAGGGTGGCCGCTGAAGGCGCCCACTCTCAGGACATATGAGTTACATCCAATGGAAACCCAATCAGCCAGCAAATGTTTCTCTCCCCATAGCAGATCAAGTGATGGCAACGTGGGATCCGGAGCCACGGGCTCCACACCTGAAGGCTTGGCTGGAGCAGACATCAGCTCTGGGAGAGGAGGGTGAGCTACCTGGGGGAGGCCCGTGGCCCCAAGTTGTTGATTCTCTCCTGTTCCTGGTCAAGTCGCCACAGCTGCTTGGGCTGCTGGGGGCGGGGCACTGGTCATTTCCCATAGTCCCGTCTACTGCTTCTCCCATCTCCGGCACTCCCGCCGCCAGCACCTCCTTTGTCCCCAGACTTTCCACTTCTGAGATTTACCTCTGCTTCAGTCTCGCTCCTTCTCCTACCCTCTTCCACTGGCTCTCAAGCTCCTCCCAGGTAGGCACGAGGGCGGGCCTGGGCGGGCAGGATGCACATGTGGGGAAGGAGGGAATGATGGATGAATCGCTGCCTTCCTGCTTCTTGGCTGAGCTGTGAGGGCAAGCTGGAAGGCGGTCCATCATCCCTTCCAGAAGCCCCAGAGCCTCCTCCACCTTCCTCCTCTGGCCAGCTCTGCTCTCAAGTTCAGTGAGCGGAAAAGCAGTGGCCCCAGTGAGACAAAGTAGGAGGCAAGCATGTCTAGCTGGGCTCTGACTTCTTGGACCTGGGTAGAGTCAGGGGCCATTTTCTCAGGTGATATGCGGAGTGGCAAGGTCCCACTTGTCCCCAAGTGGTTCCAAACCAAGCATGACTTATCCCTGGGGACAAAGGTTAGGTGTACAGATGTTGGCACAGATAGTTCAGCTGCAAGCTGTGCTACAGCCCTTATGGTTCAGAACAGATGGCCAGGGAGGAATGGTCAAGCCGGTGTCTACAGAGAGCCACCAAGGCACGCTGCCAGCCGGCACCCCTGCCCTACAGCAGTCTGGCCGAGGAGAGAATCTCCGCTTTCCCAACTGGCCCTCTCAGCTGCCCCTGCTCGCCCAAGCCCACCGGGAGCCCCTTGCCCTGACTAACTTTACTAGTTTGCAACTGATGCCTGGACCCCCAAGGCCCGACTTCCAAATCGGTAGCACAAGCCAACACGGGAAGAGGATGACAGGCCCCAGCGTCTGCCCACTGTGCCTCGGCTGGTGCCCGGAAACGCCACGGGGCCGGGGCCTCGGTTCTCTGAGCTCCCGCTAGTGGGGAGGACTGTGGAAGAGCCCAACACCCGCGGCCTGCATCACGGTGCCGGCCAGCACGGTCCTGCAGGTCGACTCCATTCTCCGGTCCAACGTGACTGGGCCAGAACATCCTTCTTGCCTCTACCCCCTCGCAAAAATGAAGTCTTTGCTTTCTGCATTGTTTCCTTAAAATGAAGCCAAAGCTCATATTAACTTGCAAAATTATCTTAATATCTTCTAGACTTTTATGACTTTTAACAGTCTTTTACATTGTCTCTTCTGTAGACAATGATTTTCAAGAGACTTGCTTTTATGGTCTTTGCAAAAAAAAGGTTGTTTGTCATGAAAAAAAATACCCACTCTCCTTTTCCATTCATTTTTATGAGTTTCCTTAATAATTGAACTCAGTGATTATGGTTGCAAGTGCAACTGGTGTAAGTGGGTGTGGAAACAAACACGAGGAACTCTTAGTACGCATGCTATTCAAGTGGAGGGTGCAGGCTCGCACAGGTAAGTGCTCGGCATGCTGTGAGTCACAGAGAGACATGGAGCTCAGCCGATACCTGGGAAGGCTGCGTAACACAGCACCCACCGAATCTGTGTCAAGCTGACGGGCACAGACGGACTGCAAAGGGTTGCTGCTTCTACAAATGGCCACAGGGCCGAGTGATAATCTTCTCAGAAAATGTGTGAGGCAGACACAGTTGTCTCCCCATTTCACTGATGATCCAACTGAGGCCCAGAGAGGTCACTTGATGTGCCCAAGGTCACATAGCCAGAAGCTTAATAAAGCTGTGATTTGAATCAGAGTAATGTGCCCCCCCAGGGAGTGTGCACTTCACCACGAGGCCACGCTGTCCTGGTGTCAGTCAGCTGTAGGATGTGAGTGAGTACCGTACTCCAAGCAACCACTTGAGGACCTCCTTAGTGCCCAGCATCTGTTGGGAACAGAAGCCACCCTCTCGGGGGGTGTAGACATAAGGACGCAAAGTCCTGAACCAAGACCGGGCTTGGCCTCCTTCCACAGGCTGTGCTCACCTGCTGTCTTTACCCCTCTGCTGGATGACCAGGAGGTGCCCAGTGCCAACTCGCAGCCTCATAAGCCTGGACCAGCAGCCACCAGGTAAGGGTGGGGCAACTGCTCAATGACCAATCCCATTGCCAGACGGCCTTAGGCTTCATCCTCACGTCCAGCACCCCAGGGTCCCCCTTGAACCTCTCAGCTCCATGGCATCTTCACATCAGGTGATCACTGCAGGACAGAGAAGGCTGGGCGGCGAACCCACCCACCAGGGGCAGTGGAGGAGTGGGTACAGGTGATAAGTCAGGGGACCCAGACAACTCAGCACCTACCCAGAGGGACCCAAGCTGAGGAGGCAGAGAAGAGGGCATTGAGAAGTGTAGCTTGGGAAGAGACCCTGCTAGGAGAAGTCGGTGGGAAGAATCCCACGGACAGCCAGCCGGCAGCAGAGGGCCCAGCCCCAGGGAGCATGTGGAGGTGGCTGGGGAGGTGCAAAGGTGCAATGGGAGGAGGTTGTGCATTCCCGGGCTGCAGGCTTCTGCCCTATTTCCTCTACCAATCCACCAGTGGGAAGTGGCCATTTTGCTGTGGGTGTGTGCAACATTTAGTAAGGAACGATCGTTCTAGATTCCCACAGAGCCCCGGGAGGTGTAGGTCATGCAAGGACACTGGAACCGCAAACTAGGAGGACACTTCCCCAGGAATTCCAAGCTGGTCACGGCCAGATGTAGGTCCTCCTTTCCTGTGAGAATGCAGCTGGGAAGGGGAAGACCTGGGCTCCAAGTCTCCTTTGGTCTGAGGCTTCAGAAGGTCTGTGTGCTTCCTCCTTCAGCTCTGGTGCCACTTCTCCCTCTGCTGTCCTGGCTGGCAGGAAGAGCAACAGCCCGGCACACCTGGAGGACATGGAGACAGACCCAAAGGGGTAAGGCATCAGCTAACAGTGCTGAGCTCGTGCGGTGGAGAGAGGCGGCTCAAGTGTACATTAGCCTTTGGCTGGGAAGGTGAGGCCAGTGAGGCCCAAGGAACGTGGCGAGGGCTGAAGCCCCAGCTGGAAACCTCTGGCCTCTGCCAGGAAGTCCTCCATAGTCAGGAAGTCAACCACTCTGTCAGTCAGCAACTACTTGGAAGGCACCTGCTCTGTGCTGGAGACGAGTACACAGACAAATCGGACAGGGCTAATGGGGGCAAAACCTGGTCCAGACTGGAACAGGGGAAGGGGGCCCCAGGACAGCCTCATGGGAGAGGTGACTTTTGAGCTGAATCTTGACAGGTGAATAGGAGTTCTCCAAGCAAAGGGTACGGGATGTACAAAGGACTCCAAATAACCTGGTGTTTACTGGGCACTGTAAGTAGCTAAGCGTGGAACATGAGGTTTCTCAAGGTAGGCAGGGGCTATGCCAAAGCATAAAGTAGCCTACCCGGTGAGGGGGACCATAGATGGAACCGTGCCCTGGTAAAAGCCATGAGAGGGAGATTGGATCTTCTTTCAAGTTTTAAGCCAGAGAGGAACACAGTCTGATTTAGGTGTTTAAGAAGTGAGTGAATGTTTGCAATTTCACACCTCATTACAGCTACGTTTTTACATTTGTCACCCCTACATAAACCGTGATGCTGGGGGTGGGGTGGGTAATGGATCTCTAAGGTATGAGGCCCTATTATGTGACTTTTTTGTTTCAAACTGCCCTGACAATTAACAGAGTGAAAACAAAAACTGACACCTATAGTGCACTCTGCCAGGTGCTTTACTCTTGCCAGCAACCCTGTGAAATTGATAAGATGGGGAAACTGAGGCATAGAAATGTTAACTGACTTGTCAAGGGATTCCAAATGGCAGAGCTGAGTCGCAACTGAAGAGGTTCTAAGAAAAACCCCAGGAAAAACTTTGAAAAGCTAGTTTATGAACTCTGTTCTTTGGAGCCTATTCTCAAGACCCAGAACCAGTAACTGTCAGATGGTTAATGTGTACAGCATGCCATCTGCACAATCGCGTGTAACATTCCCCAAACTTGGGGAAGGATCTGGCTTCTTATTACGCAGTTTGACAGTGGAGGAAACGGTGGGCTCCTATGAAGAGCAAAGGTAGGAATAGAGCTCAGATCTGGCTAACTGTAGAGCCCAGGCTTAGAACTAATTTTCTCTGATTAAAAGTTCACAAAATCAAAACAAACTTTCTTGATCAGTGTTTCACAACTCTGGCTGCACTTGATAATCACCGGAGAAGTGGTTTGTTTTTTTTTTAAGTATCCTGTGACCCACACGGAGAGATTTAGATTCAATTGTTCTAGGGTAGTGGTTCTGCAACAGGGGCATCTCCCCCACCTCCAACCCCCCAGGAGTCACTTGGCAATGTCTGAAGACACTGTTGATTGCCACAACTGGGAAGAGGGTACTACTGGCAAATAGTGGATGGAGACCAGGGATGCTGCCCAGCGTCCTACAGTGCAGAGGACAGCTCCCACCACAGTTATCGAGTCCAAAATGTCAATAATGGTGAGGCTGACAAACTCTGTCCTAGAGCTGTCACGATGTCATGGGAGGCCAGGAGATTCTGAAATGGGAAGAAAAAAAGGTGGACAGAGTCCCCACCTGCTCTGCATGGAACTGCGCAGGCGGCACAGAACGTGTGCGCTTGCGCACGAGCGCCTGCACGAACTTGTACGCCTGAGCACGCGCGCCGGCACGCACGTGTGCGCCTGCGCACGCGCGCCAGCACGCAATGTGAGCGCCTGCGCACGAGCGCCGGCACGCACCGCACGCGCGCCAGCACGCAATGTGATTGTCCACGCGCGCCGGCACACACTGTACGCCTGTGCACGCGCACCGGCACAGAAGTGTGCGCCTGCGCACGCGCGCCGTCACAGAACGTGTGCGTCTGTGCGTGCGTCCCCGACTCGCGCATGCCTGCACGCTTTTGGGTCTAGACCAGCGTGAGATCGTCCTGTGTGCGCCTGCGCGTGCGTGCCCCGGGAGGGTGCGCGTTTGCGTTCAGCGAGTGTGCGCCTGCGCTCGCCGCCATTTCCTGCAGCCGCGAGCTTGGTCCGGTGTGCGTCGGGAAACGGGACCGTCAACACAGCGAAATGGCTACCATGGGCGTGAGCGGCCTCGGCGGCGCTTCTCCCGCGGTCGTGCCCGCGCCTGCCGCTAGATGGCGCGCGAGGATCACAATTGGGCCGGGCCGCCCGTCTCGGGCACCCTGGGCTCTCCCTGCCCTTCCCCCGATGGCCTGGAGGACGTGGGTGGTTCCACCGGCCCTGGGGCTGAAGCAGTCCCCCCCCGCCCCCGACCACGTGTGCACCCTCGCCGCAGTGCCGGCAGAGGCGGGAGAGAGGAAGGGAGCTCGGTGCCCGGAAGGAGCCCAGGGGGCTGTTTGGCGGGGTGCCCTGGTGTCGGTGGTCTCTGGGCGCTGGCCTTCAGAGCTGGCCGGGGCCAGGAGCTGTGGACACGCGGGGAGGGCGGCTCGACCCTCCAACCACGAGGGACCTCGGGCGGAGATGCTGCTCTGGGCGCTGGGGCTCCGTGGGGAAGGGGCTTGTTCCTAAGAGGTGGGGGAAGGAGGGGAATGGGGTGGGCAGGGACCTCCTGCAGAGCAGTGGAGCTGTCCCAAAGTTGAGGAAGTCTACCCTAGTCTAACTTGGTTTGCTTCATCACGGTACAGGTACAGGAAGAGGTGGTATAGTATAGTGAGCACGGACTCCTGTGCCTGGGCTCAAACCTAAGCTCTGTCAGTTACTTGCTACGTGGTTTTGGGTGTCGTGCTCATCTATGTGCTTCAGTTTCCTTACTTGTAGAATAGCGGCCGTAATGGATCCTACCACGCAGGGTTGTTGTGAGGGTTAAATGCGTTTGCATGTAGGACATTTCCTGGCACAAAGTACTATATAAATGTTGGATTCTCCTTTTATAAGACGTTACAGCCAAATAAAGCAGTCCCAGAGGACTGTCTCTTTCCGCCAGAACTATTTAAAGACACTCAGAAAGCTGGCCTCTGGTCCCCTTTACCAGCCGTATTGGCCTGACTTCATTTAATAAGATAGATTAGCTCACCTTCTTCCCACTAAATTTGTGTTATTAGACTTTACATCTAAAGCATCTGCTGTTTTCCTCTGTGTTGCAAGTCTGGGATTTTCAGGTTTCTATTCTCTCTGCATCAGGAACAGGTGAACTTTAACCACATTTGTTTACCGCGGACAACTGTCAACCATTGGAGGAGTGTGATGGAGGTAGCACAAGAGTCGAAGGGGCTGTGTTCTTCCACGTAGAGAGTGTGATTGTGTCCAGAATTGTCAGTGGCTGTGTTAGGTTTCTGGATCTTTGGTCTGGTCACAGCCACAAGTATTACCTTCCCTATCTCTAATTGACTTCCAGGCAATTCATTAGGGGCCTGGAAGACCTCTGGGTTGCTACACTGCTCAGCAAGACTTCCTGTGACTGTTCTACTAAGATTTCCTTGTTATGGGTTAGGTGGGTTATACCGCCTAGAATTGTAGTGAGTCTGCTCTGAGGCCTAGGGTGAAGGAGCCTTATTCATCCACTTGTCCATGTGTCGCAGTGGACATCCAAATTGCTCTTTGCTGAGAATCTTGGCTTTATTCACAGACTTGGTGAGGATAACTTCTGTTACCGTAATTCTGTAGGGGATATGGGTTGATACAGGACTCCGATTAAGTCCATGGTAAAGCTAGCTCAGGGCTTCCAGAATTGGGAAGCAAACTCTTAAGGCCTTCTTGGTTTGCCTTTAGCTCCAGCCTGTATGTCCCAGGCAGGGTGGGGTGGGTGTGTCCGGGCACTCTGGGGTAAGGGGCTGGCACTATCTGAGGAGAGCGTACCCTCCGAAAGGTGTGAGCTCCACTCCCCTTGTTATTCCAGCTTGAAGGCAGCGAGCCTGCCTGCCTACTAGGGGATTCACTTCCATGAATAGAGCCCCGGGGCTGGAGGTGGCTGGTGGTGTGATCTTGTGCTAAGATGCTGTTAGGAGGGTTGAGTTCGGGCTGGGCCAGGATCGAGGTGATGGTGAACTAGATCCTCATCATGTTCTCGATAATCTCACTGAGTCTTGGCCCCGGCCAGTGGGCATATGACATCTTGGGTGCTTGAGGCCACCAGGCAGCAGCGCCGTCCCACGGGACGTGGAGAAGGCGGCAGCACTGAGAACAAGGCCCTCCAAAGCACCTCAGGGTGGGGATGGTGATGGCAGGGATGTGCAGGGGTAGCTGTGATGTGAGGCCAGGAAGGAAGGAAGAGCTCCCAAAGAGCTTGATGCCAAGGACAGCAGGGAAGGCGCTCCCCGCTTGCTGGACTGAGGGCGTGACAAATGCATCTGGGCTCAGGCTTCGTGTAATACACGTGGGGACAGCCGTTGTTGGTGGGAGGGGAGCAGCGGCGCTGGGGTCCCCCTGAGGAAGACACGAGCTCTCCCCGAGGTGGGGGCCATGCCGGGCTCCTGTCTGCCCCACCTCCTGGGAGAGGAGCCTGCTATGGCCACGGGAGGGGATATCGGTGTGTAGTCGGTAACCAAAGGCTTATTCTCCCTCAGTACCTCGGCTGATTTTGAGGAGGAGAATGTGGTCACCCAGGTGGGAGACGCCTGGCAGGGGAGGCCTGGAGCCCAGCAAGATGACCGGGGAGACCCAGCTGCACCCACCCATAAGCCGGCAGACCCCAGCAGCCCCGAGCAGCAGAACAGCCCCAGGAATCCTGACCAGCACCTGGAAGTGGACAACCAGGCCAGCAGGTAAGGGCCACTCTGTGCTGGACTCCTAGCTGCCTGAACCTGACTTTTGTCAGGGCCCGTAGGCCAGAGCAAACCCTAACACGCCAGGCATGCCAGCTACCTTCTGCAGGTGTGGTGGGCTAGGAGCCCATGGGAGGCTGACAGCACCAAATCTGTTACACCAAACCTGCCGGAGAGAAGGCGCCCAGAGAACCTGCTATCTGGTAGCCACAAGGAGCGTGAAGACCTGGCTTGGCAGAAGGATACGGGGTGCTTTGCCGTTCGTGGGGCTGGAGGATTTCTAAGCTGTGCCTTGTATGGTACCATTTCAGTGTTCTCTTAGCTCTACGGAGATCTTTGCCCAAAGTGGTCATGAGTTTGGGAATAACCCAGAGACGATATACAAGTACTTCGTATGAACCAGTTGTAGGTAGCGGCCATACACACACTGAACGCGATGGCCAGGCCCCCAAGCACGCCCTCAGGAAGCAGACAAATACCACAGCAGTAACACCACGGAAGGAACCATTAGTATTTGCTGCGTGCTGAGAACGTGCAGGCCTCCTTCTCATGCCTTATGTGTCCTCACTCATTTAGTTCTCACACCAACCCTATGAGAGAGGTGCTGTTACTATATCTGTTCTATGGTTGGGAGGCTGAGGCGGAGGGACGTTGAATAGCTGGCCAGTAGCCACCCAGCCAGGCAGTGGCCTAACAGGGATTAGAACCCCGGCAGTCAGCCCAGAGCCTGTATTGCTAATCACTGTGCTATATCCGCTGCCTCTCCATTTTTTTTTCTTTTTATTTTATTTTTTTGCGGTACGCGGGCCTCTCACTGTTGTGGCCTCTCCCGTTGCGGAGCACAGGCTCCGGACGCGCAGGCTCAGCGGCCATGGCTCACGGGCCCAGCCGCTCCGCGGCACGTGGGATCCTCCCAGACTGGGGCACGAACCCGCGTCCCCTGCATCGGCAGGCGGACTCTCAACCACTGCGCCACCAGGGAAGCCCATCCGCTGCCCCTCCAGTTTTGATAAGCCGGCTTCTCCTTGTGCTTCAGGCCTCCTTGCCCCCTCAGCTCTTCTGTCCCCTCGACCATCATGCTGTGTATGGGTCAGAGGATGCCAGACACTTGCTATAGCTGTTCAGTCAGAAGTGGATGCTGTTTCCTTCCCCTTGTACTCAGTCGTCTTCTGACTGTCTGGTCCTGTACTTTATCCCCCGTCTGTCTCTCCACGTTCCCATTGGGCCTCCCCTCCCAGCCCGTCCACCTCCTTCAGTCTGCATGGTGCATTCCTGTGTCCTAGAGTGACATAGGACTAGGCACAGGGTGACTGGGCACATTGAGGCAGGGTACCTCACCCAGCCTGGGGTGACAGGGCAGGTACTCTGGGAATGGCTTCCCCGAGGAGAAAGTAGTGTCACGTGCAAAGGTACGAGAGCGATCAGGTCCGCGTGACGTGGTCTGGGAAGATGAGGCTGGGAAGCTGGGCAGGTGCTGTCATGATTGTTCTCTACCCTCCCTCAGCCTTGTGCTCTCCAGAAACTTCACTGGAGGTTGGGGGCAGGGAGCTCATTCCAGGAAGGGGCTGCCCCACCCACTGAGGAGGTGAGCGAGGCTGTGTCTGTCAAGCCCTTGCTAGCCCCATAGCTCTGCTGTAACCAAGTGAGTCATGGGCCAAGGCCCTTGGCTGCAGGGATAGTTCTGGGCACACACTGGAAGGCTGGGGTTTTGCCACCAACTTACAATGTAACCTGGGTCACATAGCCTGGGTTTTCTCATCTATAAAATGAGTACTTCTACCCATTGATCTCAGGAGCCTCAAGGAACAAACAGCTGAGTGATTTTCAAGGGTTATTTGAAAAGTGTCAGTGTTCTTTTAAACTCTTTGAAGTGGCCGTCTCGGCATTAGCCCCTGATAACCCTGCTGGACCCTGGAAGGCACCAGCTCTCAGTGTCGACACCCTTGCTGCTCCCTCCACTTCTTTCAGGGCGAGGAACCCCTCAAGCTGTATGGTCACCGTTACTGTCACTGCCACCTCTGAGCAGCCTCAGGTTTACGTGCCAGGCTCCCCAAGTGAATTGGAGTCTAACTCAACCAGGTAAGAAGGGACAATCTGGGAGATGTTCTGTGGGCTATTTCCTCCCTGGAGCTAAAGGACTCGGCTTTTGACCCACGTTACTTCCCTGATATTAGCTCTAGTACCTACTCCAATTCTCAGCAGCCCATTGGTCGAGGGGCCACAGAGCGTAGCCCAAGTTCCCCTAATATAAACTCCTGTGTGTGGGCCTGAACAGTCTCCCAATGAGAAGCTGAGGTAGCACTTCCTAGGGCTCTGCCATCCTTTGGACCTTGCTAATGTTTCTTGGGGAACATGCTTGTGAAGTCCAAAGAAATCCCTTTGAGGTCAGGGCCTATGTCTGTCTCTCTCACGTTATCTGTTGTGAGAAGAGGCGCATAACCACTGCCTCACCTGAGCTTCTGTCCTCACCTGCCATCTTAGAGTGCAGGAAGGGAGCCATTACAAGGAGGCTGAGTGAACTGTGTGTGTGTGTGTGTGTGTGTGTGTGTGTGTGTGTGTGTGTGTAGGAGAGATCAGAGGAGCGCCTACTGCCATCAAGCCAGCAGGCTGGAGTGCAGAGCATGAAAATGGGGCCAAATTTGGTGTCATGGTGAGCCCATCGAGAGGTAGACCTTGTTCCCAAAGTTGCCAGGGGCTTGTCCAGGGTGAGGCAACTTCCTGAGCTCACCCTGGAGCTCCAAGAGTGGGAAGGGAGAGGTTGGACTGCTGCTGGATCTTTGACAGTGTAAGATGAGGCTTAGAGGTGATCTCGGTCCCAGGCAGAAGGGAAACAAAATGAGGTCAGAGAGGAGAATGGAAAGTCCACTGGACTGAGGTCTCAGGAGGGTAGCGTCCCACCACTGGCTGCGGGGAGCGTCTTTCTAGCGCTCTCACATCCACACACAGCAGGCTGTAGTCATGGGCTTTGAGTTCAGCCCGAGTCCACAGTGGGCTCAGCAGCCTAGCAGCTCCTGTTCCCTGCTTCTGCTGCCCGCCGGGGGCTACAGCACCAGCGCCTCTGCGCCCAGGCATTCCCATGAGCTCCTGCACTTCCTTCAAACAAAATGGGGGTCCTTCCTGTCCTGGACCCCTGCTTTGGGTCAGGCCCAGTCCCCTGGAATCTTCCAGTATACCTCTTTCAGTTCTGCTGTGGTTTTTTTCTACAGCAAAGGGATTCTCTTTATGAAGGAGTACGTGAATGCTGGTGAGGTATCTTCCGGGAAGCCACTGTCTTCATTCTACAGCAGGTGAGAAGTCCCAGATCTTTCCATGTCACGGCCTTCTCCTGCCAGGCCCTGTGTTGTCCTCATTCCTGCATCCCCAGTACCTCATTAAGTACTTCACCCAGAGTACTTTCTGTGTAATCATTTATTGAATAGGTAGATGATTTAATTGCTCACGGACAAGATTTATGCGTTTCCAGACGTTCTGCCTGACTCGGTGCCTTTGCACTCCCCTTTTGTCATTAACTCATCCTACACTCCACCTCCAGCAGCAGCCGTTTCTGCCTGTATTTGTTTCTCGGTAGACTACAGGCTTTCTTTTGTGAAATCCTGAGAGCATCACTCATGACAGAGCTGGTGAGGCCCCTAAGAACCATCTAGTTAATTCCATCCTGTTCCAGAACTCAGGGCTCCTCTCTTCAGCTCGCACGCTCCTTCCAGCATGCCAGGTTGCCTCATCTGAACACACATTGCTTGCTTCCGGATGCCACCTCAGCTGAAAACTAACCCACACTGAGACAGTGTATTCCTGGGATTTTTTTTTTATGACACGTCCATCACCCCACTGCTAGGGCGAGGATTTTAGTAACAGAGAGGTGCATCCTGGCCTTATTTCAGGATTGGGCCTCTGGGGACTCCAGACCAGCTTTCACTGCTGCTGCGGAATGATGATCATGGGCGTAGGGGTCAAATTCAAGTGTCTGCTCAGCCCCCATTTGTTGGGTCATTTTGGAGAAGACACTCAACCTTTATGAGCCTCAGCTTCTTCACTTGTAACTCCTTAGAGTGATTTTTCCTAGTAGCTTTATTGAGATATAATTAATATATCATAAAATTCACTCTTTAAAGTGTACAGTCCAGTGGTTTTTGGTATATTTACAATGTTGTGCAATCATCACCACCATCCAATAGGACGTTTTTATCACACAAAAAGGGAACCCCAGACCCATTAGCAGCGCCCCCAGCACCACAAGCCACAGCCCCTGGCCACCACTATTTTCTGTCTCTGTAGCTTTTTTCAGGGAGGTGGTTTTTTGTTTTTGGTTGTTTGTTTGGGGTTTTTTTTTGACATGCCACGCAGCATGTGGGCTCTTATTAGTTCCCTAGCCAAGGATCGAACCTGTGCCCCCTGCAGTGGAAGCTCGGAGTCTTAACCACTGGACCGCCAGGGAAGTCCCCTTGCTGTGGCGCCATCTAGCGTTTGCCCCTATGAACTCTGTCCATCTCCTGGTTTTTCTTCTTCCAGTCCCACCAGTATTTTGTTTAATGGGGCACTTAGAGTTGTGTAGTCCAGCGTGTTTTCGCCTTTTGCTTTACCTTCCAGGAGGCTTAGAGGTAAGCTTAAATCTCAAAAGAAATCAGAAGCTGGGCTGAAATTCTGGCTCACCCCTTACTCCAAGCATGACCTTAGGCAGGTCACTTAACCTCAGAAGGTCATCACACAGCTCCTGTTAGCATGACAGCTTCACTAAGCCATATCCCAGAGCTTGTAGCTAGTTGCCCTTCCCTGGAAATAGTTTTTTTGATCATTATTTTTTATTATAAAAAGTCATATTATTGAAAAATGAAGATGCGAAAAGGAGAAAAACAAATTAAAAATCACCCCTAATTCCACTGTGTAACCCAGCACAGTATTATGTTGGAATGTTTCCTTGTTTTTTTTGTTCCCATTCTTAGTTGATTCCTGCAGTGAGTGGGCCCCTGGCGATTGTCACATTATAACCGAGGGCCGTATGTGGGGAGAAAAGCCATGGTCCTTTCCCACTGGTCCGTGAAACTGACAGTTCTCCAGAACCCTAGCCACCCCCTTCTCATCTCCTCACCACAGCAGGTCTTCTTTGCCCCCAGAGAATTATGCCTCGTTGGCACCAAGTTCATTTGGCATAACAGATGATGGCTGGTCATGCAGAGTCATGTGTTAATCAGAAAAGCATTCTCCACTCATGACTGCTCTCCTCTCTCCCATCACACTCCCTGCAGCGTCAGCAGCATTGAGGACTCACACAACATGGAGAAGAAACTCCCACATGACAGTACTCCATACTCTGAGAGGTAAGTCTGCTGTGTTACCAGGGAGCTCACAGGTCTCCAGAAGGAGAAGCAGGTGAGGGAGATTTACACGCTGAAAGTCCATTTGCTTTTGTCTGCCGCTTTGCTACTTCTGGTCCACTTCCAGATGGGATGTGTCACACCACAGCATAGGGCACTGCTTCCCTCATCAGGCTGTCACACTTGTGGCAATGAAAGCCTTTGAATCCAGCTAAGACCAAAGGGCAAAAACAGTGAGTTAGTGGCAGAGCTAGGGCTAAACCCCAGGGCCCTGAGTACTCCCAGGTAAGGGGTGTTTCCACTCTGCCATCTGACTAACTGTGGGCTGGGACTGGTGGTCGCAAAATAGGAGGGAGGAACAGGGCTGTGACGAGGGCAACACTGTCAAGAGCCCGAGCCCTGGACCAGCAGCAAGGCAGGCAGGGACTTTTGACAGGTTCTGTCTGAGGAGGAAAACCAGGGGGTGACTTGAGGAACAAAGTCAGGGATCCTGGAACTGGGGAGATACTCAATCTACAAGTCGGTGTCTAGGACTTCAGTATGAGATCCCAGCAGGCTCTACAGCCGCACTGATTTTGTGATAGTCCTTGGACCCATGCTGCCTCTGTGGTACTCCAGGTAGGACTCAGTGCTCCCAGGCATGAAGAGAAGGGCCATCAAGACAAGGGGCCAGGTGGAGCATACAGAGACGTGTCTCCTGTAGGAGAAGACGTATGTCTTCCTATTCTAGGTGGGAACAGCCCCCCAAGCAGATATGCTAGGCAGAGGGACAGAAGCAAGCAAGCTGCCTGGAATAAGAATCAGATCGTGGTGTCCAAACATACGATAGAGAGTAGGGTGAAGACACAGGACTGGTTTCTGGAAACAGTGTGACGGTCTACAGTGGGCTGCGGTCCAGTCTGGCCCAAGGCTATGTGGCCAGTTCACAGCACAGGAAAAGATGGCAGGCTGGGAATCCTGGCAGCAGCCTAAGCCTGGCTACGTCAGACCACAGGACCTGGCTGCGTCACAGCAATAGTCTGCGTACCAGCCTGACCGCGGATTCTTGTTTTTCATTTCCCAGAACAAGTGGAGGGGTCTGTACTTACTGCAACCAGGAGATCGGAGACTGTCCAAAGATTACCTTGGAACATCTCGGCCTTTGCTGCCATGACTATTGCTTTAAGGTAAGGAAGACAGGTGGTGTTGCTGAGAACGTCATCCAGAGCTGGGGAGCCTTTATGGGTGCAGAGAGTGTGGAGAAGGCTTTATCTCTGTATGAATGTGCTCCATCTCAAAGGCTGTGCAGAACTGGGAGCTGAATGGGCTCCCAAGTCAAAAGGAGTACTATGTGCTTAATACTTTGAGGGAAACAAAAGCATTCTTCTGGGGAAAGACTGTTCCCAGCAGACAGCCAACAAGTGCATAGGCCCTGGGGCAGCAGCATGGAGTAGTTTAGCTCGCGTGGCTGGAATGACATGAGTGAGGGGTGAGTGGTAGGAGATAAAGTCTAAAGGATGGCTAAGAACTGGATCATGCAGGCCTTTCAGGACACAGAGAGACTTTGGGTTTTATTCTGAACGCAGTTGGAACCTACTGGATGGTTTGGGTCGTGGAGAGACAGGGTCTGACTCATGCTTTTCAAAGGATCCCTCTGACTGCTAGGTGAAGGAGCGAATGTAGAGGGGCAGGAATGGGAAAAGGGAGATCAGTTAGGAAACTGCTGCAGTAGATCAAGCTAGAGAAAGCAGTCACTTGATTAGGGAGTTGGCAGGGGACATGTCAGGATGGTGCCTGGATCGGGGATACTGTTTGAAAATAGAGCTGGTAGGTTGTGGCTATGAGAAAATGAGAGGAGTCAAAGGAGATTGCAAAGTTTGGGGCCCAGGCCATTAGCTGAAAGGATGGTGGCACCTTTTACCGAGAAGGGAAGGACTAGAGGGGAGCAGGTTTGAGCAGAGGGAAGGCAGAGATGAGTGAAATTGAAGATGCCTCAGTGAGAGCTATGTGAGGAGCTCACATGGTCGTTTGGATATGTGAGTTTGTGTTCCAGGGTAAGGCTGGAGCTGGGAGTCCGCAGGGCATGCTTTTTCCCTGAGCCGTCCCTGACCTGATGAAATCACCTAAGGTGTGAGTGGGTGGAGAGGGGGGCTGACGCTGAGCCTTGTGGCTTTCTAGCATTTAGAGGTTGGGAAGAGGAGGGGGTCCACAGAGGAGGGTGAGAAGTAACACAGAGTGCAATGCCCCAAGTGACACAGTTTCTCCGAAGACTGCATTGGTCACCCTGTCAGTGGTTGCCGAGAGATCAAATGGGATGAAGCCTGAGAACTGACCTTGAATGTTGCAGCATGGTGGTCATCTGTGACCTCAGTTGGAGCAGTTTTGCTGGAGTGAGGGGGATAGAAGGTTGACTGGAGTGGGCTCATGTGGAAATGGACAGAGTGAGCCTGGAAGACTCTCCTGATGGGTTGGCTTTGTAAGGGAGCAGTGCAAGCAGACAGTGGGGCAGAGGTGCCAGGCATGGGTTGGTGCAGATGGGAGCGATACAGTAGTGAGCAGACACTGATGACACAGGAGAAAGAGATGTTGATGGTGATCATGATGTACGTCTGTAGGAGAGAAAGATGGGTACCAGTTGACACATGGCAGGAATAGGAAAGGCCAAATCTCTGCGTCACATACAGAGAGGTTCCCAAGTTGGCTGGTGGAAGAATGAAGAACTTCAGTACTTGCTTCTGTTTTCTCAGTCGATTAGAAAACATGATCATCTATGAGTGAGGGTGGGCAAGGGGTGTTGGACACTCGAGAAGAAAGGGGAGTCTGTGAAATGTTGTCTCAGAGACAGGGAGGGTGGATGGGCTGTGCAGAGCCCGCTTGAAGGGAGGGCTCGTTCGTTCCTATGGAGACCGGTCAGCATGTACTGTGTTGTTCCCTAGCCAGGCTCAGCCACAAGGGTGAAGCAGGGGCAGTTGCATTTACTGGGGCGGAGATTATGCCAGGTGAGTTGGCAGGGTTTGGTCTGTGTGCAACGGAACAGTAACAGTGAGGCGGTGAGCTGGTCCAGTAATGGAGGCTCCAGCGGTGGCAGAGGCCAGCCAAATAAGCCGGAGGACATGGAAGTCAAGCTGGAGTTGTAACGAGATCTAGAGCAGCAGTTCTCACTCTGGAGTGTGCATCTCACACTTGACCAGCCCCTGAAGGGCTTGTTAAGACACAGAGTGCTGGGCCCCAGCCCAGTATCTAACTCAGTACGTCTGGGTGGGACCTGAGAATTGGCCTCTCTAACAAGTTTCCAGGCAATGCTGAGGCTGCTTGTCCACATGGAGTCTGGCCAGAGCAGTGGCCGAGGTAGAGAGGGGCCCAGAACATTGGAGGAAGGGAACAAGAGGCCACGTGGTGGGAAGCTCTTCCATCTGCGTGGATCCAGAATTGACTCAGGAGTGCTGCAGGGAGAGACTGTGACATGTCGTTTGGCAAAGAACATTCTGTTTCCCTGATTCCTGGACTTACATGAAAACTTATTAGAAACTATTATGAACAATTACATACCAATAAATTGGACACCCTAGAAGAGGTGGATAAATCCTTAGAAACATACAACCTACCAAGACAGAACCAAGAAGAAATTGGAAGCTTGAACAGACGAATAATAAATAAGAAGATTGACTCAGTAACCAAACACCTCTCAACAAAGAAAAACTCAAGGCTGGGTCTTCACAGGCAAGTCTACCAAACATTTAAAGAAAAATTAATACCAATCCTTTTTATACCCTTCCAGAAATGGAAGAAAGAACACTTCCAAACTCATTTTATGAAGTTAGCATTATCCTGACACCAAAGCCAGGCAAAAAATTAGAAATAGAGCTACCAGATGATCCAGCAATCCCACTTCTGTGTATATACACAAAGGAATTGAAATCAGGATCTCAAAGAGGTGTCTGTATTCTCTGTTCATTGCAGCATTGTTAACAATAGCCAAAACATGGAAGCAACCTGATTGTGCGTTGCCTGATGAATGGCTGAAGAAAATGTGGTATATAGGGACTTCCCTGGTGGCACAGTGGTTAAGAATCCGCCTGCCAATGCAGGGGACACGGGTTCGAGCCCTGGTCCGGGAAGGTCCCACATGCCACGGAACCACTAAGCCCGTGCACCACAACTACTGAGCCTGTGCCCTAGAGCCCCACGAGCCACAACTACTGAGCCCACGTGCCACAACTACTGAAGCCCGTGCACCTAGGGCCTGTGCTCCGCGACAAGATAAGCCACTGCAATGAGAAGCCCATGCACTGCAATGAAGAGCAGCCCCCACCTGCACAACTAGAGAAAGCCCATGCGCAGCAACGAAGACCCGACGCAGCCAAAAATACATTAAAAAAATAAAATGTGGTATATGCACAAAAGGGGATATTATTCAGCCTTTAAAGAAAGAAGGAAATCCTGCCATGTGCAACAACATGGATGAACGTGGAGGACACTGTGCTAAGTGAAGGAAGCCAGACACAGAAGGACAAATACTACCTAGTACCACTTATGTGAGGAATCTAGAACAGCCAAACCCATAGAAGAGAGTAGAAGGGTGGTTGCCAGGGGCTGGGGAGGGGGAAATGGGGAGGTGCTGGTCAAAGGGTACAACGTGTCAGGTACCCAAGATAAGTAACTTCTAGAGATCTAGAATATTTTGTCAATTTTTGGTTATATACATTAATTACAGGGCACCCCGTTAAACAGAGAGCAAAATTACGGGAGTCTCAGACCTAAGCAACTCTGGGCACATTTGGTCTCACAGAGCCAAGTGTTGGGTTAAGGGTGCAGTTGGAGTGGGTTGGGGTCTCAGGAAGGCTTTGTGAGGGAGGTGGGTCCAGAGTCAGAGGTGAAGAGGCGTCCAAGGGTATTTTCCAGGTGGCTAAACAGGTCTCCATCGTGCGTACAGAGGGAATAGGGATGAAGAGGCAGGCAGGAGGCTGGCAGGCCTGGGAGGACGAGGCACAGAACGGCAGGGATTTTATTTTAAACTTGCCTGATTGGAGCTCACACAGGGCTGGGGAACTTGGAGTTGTGGCAAAATAGGCCTGATATTCTTGGGGAATTCTTGGAATGTGGGCAGGGTGCCTGAGAGCCACCCCTGGGGTCCATGAGCACAGAGGTGAAGAGGATATTGTTTTCGTAAGATCACACAGCTGCTCAGAACCGAGGGTGGAAATCCCGGTTCCGATATCAGAGCCAGTGTTGTCTCAGCTACACCCTGCAGCCTCCCAGGATATGCCATTCCATTGCTCAAGTTCATTTGTATAAACTAATCTGTCACTATCCTTAACTGTAGGTTTATCTTACCTTTGTTAGATTGACATAACATTTTAAAATACTAGTTTGTAGGGGACTTCCCTGCTGGTCCAGTGGGTAAGCCTCCGCGCTCCCAATGCAGGGGGCCCCAGTTCAATCCCTGGTCAGGGAACTAGATCCCTCATGCATGCCTTAGCTAAGAGTCCGCATGCCACAACTAAGAGTCCGCATGCCGCAACTAAAGATCCTGCGTGCCACAACTAAGACCTGGTGCAGCCAAAATAAATAAATAAATGAACATTAAAATAAATAAATACTAAAATAAATAAATAAAATGGAATACTAGTTTGTTTTGTTATATTTAGGAAGAAAGAGCAGACATTTATGGCCACAGCATCACAACAACCTTTTAGGGTCCCTGTTCTCCGCAGTGTGAGGAATGTTGCAAGCCCAGATTGTTGATTTTTTTCCTGTGTTCCCAGAGGTGACCCCCTAAATGGATCAGCACCATTAGCTGGCTAAGTTGAGGTTCAAGTCCTGGTCTACAGTAACTAGAATCACAGAGGGCTGATAAATTTACAGTGAAAAAATGGCCAGGAGGATAGCCTCATCCACCAGAGGGCAGACAGCAGAAGCAAGAAGAACTACAGTCCTGCAGCCTGTGGGACAGAAACCACATTCACGGAAAGACAGACAAGATGAAAAGGCTGAGGGCTATGTACCAGATGAAGGAACAAGATAAAACCCCAGAAAAGCAACTGAATGAAGTGGAGATAGGCAACCTTCCAGAAAAAGAATTCAGAATAATGATAGGGAAGATGATCCAGGACCTCGGAAAAAGAATGGAGGCAAAGATCAAGAAGATGCAAGAAATGTTTAACAAAGACCTAGAAGAATTAAAGGACAAACAAACAGAGATGAACATTACAGTAACGGAAATGAAAACTACACTAGAAGGAATCAATAGCAGAATAACTGAGGCAGAAGAATGGATAAGTGACCTGGAAGACAGAATGGTGGAATTCACTGCCACGGAAGAAAATAAAGAAAAAAGAATGAAAAGAAATGAAGACAGCCTAAGAGACCTCTGGGACAACACTAAACGCAACAACATTCGCATTATAGGGGTCCCAAAAGGACAAGAGAGAGAGAAAGGACCGGAGAAAATACTTGAAGAAATTATAGTCAAAAACTTCCCGGCGTCCGTGCCCGAGGCTCGTGGGTCTGCGGCCGCAGTGCGTGGCGCCGGAGCTTGAGGGGGTGGGGGTTGGGGGTGGGCTGGCTGCCACCATGGCCGGGAGTCAGGACATGTTCGACGCCATCGTGATGGCGGATGAGAGGTTATGATGGTGCCAATTACACAGCTGGGCCTTCAAAGTTAGAGCCACAGTCACGGTACATTTTGTGATCATCTGATGACGTTTCTCCTTGCTAGTCTCCTGAGATGTGATGGAAAGCCCAGTTTCATGGGGAAGGTTATCAGGAAGGCTATGAAGAAGGAAGTATTTTGGGTATGATTGAAGGAAGACAGTATGGCATGTTACATGGAGCTAAAATCGGATCTGAGATCGGGTGCTACCAAGGTTTTGCTTTTGCGTGGAGATGTCTCCTAAACGGCCGGGCCACTGAGAAAGACAGCAAAGAGATGAAGGTCTTAGAATCGTTGATTGGAATGATTCAGAAATTCCCTTATGATGACCCTACTTATGATAAACTTCATGAAGACTTAGACAGAATTAGAGGGAAATTTAAGCAGCTTTGTTCATTACTAAACATCCAGCCCGACTTTAAAATTAGTGCAGAAGGTTCCAGACTTTCATCTTGAGGATGACAGACGCACAAAGATGAAACGTCAGGGAACAGATGTTCATATGTTAAGTGTTTAAAAATGTGATTAAGGGCAAAACAATGATGGGGGATTCATTGTTTTGCAGGGAGGGTTCCAGCTTGGCCGCTGAAAGGGCTTCCTTCCCCCGAGGTCTGCCGGGTGGCCTCGATGCCCCCCACGGGGCCCCTCCGCATAGGCCCGTCCTTTGTTGGGCCCTGTCTGCTCTGCAGCATGAACGTGGCCCTGGCAGAGTCCTCACCGGGCTGCTCTTCTCTGGTCCAGGGTCCAGGCCCCAGGCTCACGGGTTCTCGTCATCTGGCAGGCCTGGCTGGATCTAGACTTGGGTTGGCTCTGGATATGATAAACCTCGCCTTTACCCCCCCGGGCTTTGGTCAGCGCTCAGAGGGACGGTTTTTTAAAAAATGAGAGCCACAGGGTTGACACAAAGCAGGTTAATGGGAAGGAGTGATGGGTACTGGACATTTATTGACCCTTGAGATGTACCAGTGCTGTGACCTGCTTCTCATGTTTTATTTAGTCCCTTCAGGAGCCCATGAGGTAGGCGTTATTCCCATTTTATAGACAAGGAAACTGAGGCCCAAGAGACTGCCTGGTCCAAGGGCAGTGGGCGGCAGAACTGGGACTCCAGCCCTGTCTCCTGGTGCCCGCTCTGGAATGCACAGTCGCACCCACAGTCTCGGGGTCCCTACCCGCAGGTCCTCGCTATGCCCCGTGGAGCCCTGGGGCATCTCATGTCACCATGGACATGGGCGTCTGGCTGAGAGGAGCAGAGGCCAGCCTTGTCCCCAGGAAGCCGGGACGAGCTCTTCCTGTGTCCCCAGGTGGGTGGGGCTCTGCAGCATCAAAAATGGTCAAGGGGAGGAGACTTTAAGGCCACCATTCTACGTGCAGAAACTTTGGAGCCTTACTGCATGCAGCTTCCTTCTAGTGTGAGTTCTTCTGTCTTCTGCCCGGACTTAAAAGGCATCATCTGTACACGGTGCACGGCCTCAGGTGCGCCTTCGTCACAGACACCAGCAGCGCTTATCTCGGGCTGGTGGGATGGAGGGGCTTTTGTTGTCGTTTACCTGGGTGGATTTTTGTGCTTCCTAAGCTATCTGTTTAGATAATGTATTATTTTTATAATTGAAAAAAATAAAGAGTGTATTTTAAAGCAGAAAAAAAAAATTCCCTAACATGGGAAAGGAAATAGCCACCCAAGTCCAGGAAATGCAGAGAGTCCCATACAGGTTAAACCCAATGAGAAACATGCCGAGAAAAAGACAAAGAAGAATTATTGAAAGCAGCAAGGGAAAAACGACAAATAACATACAGAGGAACTCCCACAAGGTTAACAGCTGATTTCTCAGCAGAAACTCTACAAGCCAGAAGGGAGTGGCATGATATACTTAAAGTGATGAAAGGGAAGAACCTACAACCAAGATTACTCTGCCCGGCAAGTATATCATCAGATTCGATGGAGAAATCAAAAGCTTTACAGACAAGCAAAAGCTAAGAGAAGTCAGCACCACCAAACCAGCTCTACAACAAATGCTAAAGGAACTTCTCTAAGTGGGAAACACAAGAGGAGAAAAGGACCTGTAAGAACAAACCCAAAACAATTAAGAAAATGGTAATAGGAACATACATATCGATAATTACCTTAAATGTGAATGGATTAAATGTTCCAGCCAAAAGACACGGGCTTGCTGAATGGATACAAAAACAAGACCCAGATATATGCTGTCTACAAGAGACCCACTTCAGACCTAGGGACACATTCAGACTGAAAGTGAGGGGATGGAAAAAGATATTCTATGCAAGTGGAAATCAAAAGAAAGCTGGAGTAGCCATTCTCATATCAGATAAAATAGACTTTAAAATAAAGAATGTTACAAGAGACAAAGAAGGACACGACATAATGATCAAGGGATCAATCCAAGAAGAAGATATAACAATTATAAATATATATGCACCCAACATAGCACCTCCGTACATAAGGCAACTGCTAACAGCTCTAAAAGAGGAAATCGACAGTAACACCATAATAGTGGGGGCTTTAACACCTCACTTAACATCAGTGGACAGATCATCCAAACAGAAAATTAATAAGGAAACACAAGCTTTAAATGACACAACAGACCAGATAGATTTAATTGATATTTATAAGACATTCCATCCAAAAACCGCAGATTACACTTTCTTCTCAAGTGCACATGGAACATTCTCCAGGGTAGATCACATGTTGGGTCACAAATCAAGCCTCAGTAAATTTAAGAAAACTGAAATCATATCAAGCATGTTTTCTGACCACAACGCTATGTGATTAGAAATCAGTTACAGGGAAAACAACGTAAAAAGCACAAACACATGGAGGCTAAACAATACATTACTAAATAACCAAGAGATCACTAAAGAAGTCAAAGAGGAAATCAAAAAATACCTAGAGACAAATGATAATGAAAACACGATGGTCCAAAACCTATGGGATGCAGCAAAAGCAGTTCTAAGAGGGAAGTTTATAGCTATACAAGCCTCCCTCAAGAAACAAGAAAAATCTCAAATAAACAATCTAATGTTACACCTAAAGGAACTAGGGAAAGGAGAACAAACAAAACCCAAAGTTGGTAGAAAGAGAGAAATCATAAAGATCAGAGCAGAAATAAATGAAATAGAAACAAAGAAAACATTAGCAAAGATTGATAAAAGTAAAAGCTGGTTCTTTGAGAAGATAAACAAAATTATTAAACCATTAGCCAGACTCATCAAGAAAAAGAGGGAGAGGACTCAAATCAATAAAATTAGAAATGAAGAAGGAGAAATCACAACCAACAGTGCAGAAATACAAAGGATTATAAGAGATTACTACAGACAACTATATGCCAATAAAATGGACAACCTGGAAGAAATGGACAAATTCTTAGAAAGGTATAACCTTCCAAGGCTGAACCAGGAAGAAATAGGAAATATGAACAGACCACTCACAAGTAATGAAACTGTGATTAAAAATCTTCCAACAAACAAAAGCCCAGGACCAGATGGCTTCACAGGTGAATTCTATCAAACAATTAGAGAAGAGCTGACACCCATCTTTCTCAAACTCTTCCAAAAAATTGCAGGTGAAAGAAAACTCCCAAACTCATTCTATGAGGCCACCATCACCCTGATACCAAAACAAGACAAAGATACTCCAAAAAAAAATTACAGACCAATATCACTGATGAATATAGATGCAAAAATCCTCAACAAAATACTAGCAAACAGAATCCAACAACAGACTAAAAGGATCATACACCATGATCAAGTGGGATTTATCCCAGGGATGCAAGGATTGTTCAGTATACACAAATCAACCAAAGTGATACACCATATCAACAAATTGAAGAAGAAAAACCATATGATCATCTCAATAGATGCAGAAAAAGCTTTTGACAAAATTCAACACCCATTTATGATAAGAAACTCTCCAGAAAGTGAGCATAGAGGGGGAACCTACCTCAACATAATAAAGGCCATATATGACAAACCCACAGCAAACATTTTTCTCAATGGTGAAAAACTGAAAGCATTTCCTCTTGAGATCAGGAACAAGACAAGGATGTCCACTCTCGCCACTATTATTCAACATAGTTTTGGAAGTCCTAGCCATGGCAGTCAGAGAAGAAAAAGAAAGAAAACGAATCCAAATTGGAAAAGAAGAAGTAAAACTGTCACTGTTCACAGATGACATGATACTATACATAGAGAATCCTAAAGATGCCACCAGAAAACTGCTAGAGCTAATCAATGAATTTGGTAAAGTTGCAGGAGACAAAATTAATGCACAGAAATCTCTTGCATTCCTATATACTAATGATGAAAAATCTGAAAGAGAAATGAAGGAAACACTCCCATTTACCATTGCAACAAAAAGAATAAAATACCTAGGAATAAACCTACCTAAGGAGACAAAAGTCCTGTATGCAGAAAACTGTAAGACACTGATGAAAGAAACCAAAGATGACACAAACAAATGGAGAAATATACCGTGTCCTTGGATTGGAAGAATTAATATTGTGAAGATGACTATATTACCCAAAGCAATCTACAGATTCAATGCAATTCCTATCAAATTACCAATGGCATTTTTTACAGAACTAGAACAAAAAATCTTAAAATTTGTATGGAGACACAAAAGACCCCGAATAGCCAAAGCAGTCTTGAGGGAAAAAAACGGAGCTGGAGGAATCAGACTCCCTGACTTCCTACTGTGCTACAAAGCTACAGTAATCAAGACAGTATGGTACTGGCACAGAAACAGAAATACGGATTAATAGAACAGGATAGAAGGCCCAGAGATAAACCTATGCACCTATGGTCAGCTAATCTATGACAAAGGAGGCAAGGATATTCAATGGAGAAAAGACAGTCTCTTAAGTAAGTGGTGCTGGGAAAACTGGACAGCTACATGTAAAAGAATGAAATTAGAACACTCCCTAACACCATACACAAAAATAGCCTCAAAATGGATTAGAGACCTAAATGTAAGACCAGACACTATAAAACTCTTAGAGGAAAACATAGGAAGAACACTCTTTGACATAAATCACAGCAAGATCTTTTTTGAGCCGCCTCCTAGAGAAATGGAAGTAAAAACAAAAATAAACAAATGGGACCTAATGAAACTTAAAAGCTTTTGCAAAGCAAAGGAAACTACAAACAAGACGAAAAGACAACCCTCAGAATGGGAGAAAATATTTGCAAACGAATCAACGGATGAAGGATTAATCTCCAAAATATATAAACAGCTCATGCAGCTCAATATTGAGAAAAACAAACAACCCAATCCAAAAATGGGCAGAAGACCTAAATAGACATTTCTCCAAAGAAGACATACAGATGGCCAAGAAGCCCATGAAAAGCTGCTCAACATCACTAATTATTACAGAAATGCAAATCAAAACTACAATGAGGTATCATCTCACACCAGTCAGAATGACCATCATAAAAAATCTATAAACAGGGCTTCCCTGGTGGCGCAGTGGTTGAGAGTCCGCCTGCCAGTGCAGGGGACACGGGTTCGTGCCCCAGTCCGGGAAGATCCCACATGCCGTGGAGCGGCTGGGCCCGTGAGCCATGGCCGCTGAGCCTGCATGTCCGGAGCCTGTGCTCTGCAGCGGGAGAGGCCACAGCAGTGAGAGGCCCGCGTACCGAGAAAAAAAAAATCTATAAACAATAAATGCTGGAGAGGGTGTGGAGAAAAGGGAACCCTCTTCCACTATTGGTGACGATGTAAATTGATAGAGCCACTATGGAGACCAGTATGGAGGTTCCTTAAAAAACTAAAAATAGAATTACCATATGACCCAGCAATCCCACTACTGGGCATATACCCAGAGAAAACCATAATTCAAAAAGACACATGCACCCCTGTGTTCATTGCAGCTCTATTTATAATAGCCAGGTCATGGAAGCAACCTAAATGCCCATTGACAGACGAATGGATAAAGAAAAAGTGGTACATAGATACAATGGAATATTACTCAGCCGTCAAAAGGAACGAAATTGGGTCATTTGTAGAGACGTGGATGAATCTAGAGACTGTCATACAGAGTGAAGTAAGTCAGAAAGAGAAAAACAAATATCGTATATTAACGCATATATGTGGAACCTAGAAAAATGGTACAGATGAACCGGTGTGCAGGGAAGAAATAGAGACACAGATGTAGAGCACAAACGTATGGATCCCAAGCGGGGAAAGCAGTGGGGGGTGGTCGTGTGATGAATTGGGAGATTGGGATTGACATGTATACACCGAAGTGTGTAAAATGCATGACTAATAAGAGCCTGTTGTATAAAAATGTACATAAAATAAAATTCAAAAAATAAATGGCCAGGAGACAGGAACTGAAAAACGGAAGAAAGAGCCACTAGAGAGGTGCTTGGTGAGAACCCGCAGAGGGACTTGGGGACCCTTGCGGCCGCTCTCCGCTGCTCTCAGCTGGAAGCCAGCAGCCTTAGCCAGGCTGGGCCTGGAGACAGCTGGAGTCTCAGAAACATGGGGACTCTTGGTCTCCTCTTAGTTGAGACTGTCTGCAGGCCACCCTGCTCTGACTCCTCGTACCAGGAGGGTCTGCTGCAGATGACTGACTGTTCTCATCCTTTAGACGTTCGCTGGAGAGACGCCGGAGCGGCTGGACTGCTGAAATAGCTTTACCTTTCAGTGGGCCTTCATGTCACCTTCTTTTGGACTTTCAATGTCACAATTAAAGCCCTCCTGTAGCTGAGGAAATGGAGGCTCAGGGAGCCTCCGTAACTTACCCAAGCCCACCTGGCTAATAAGTAGTGGATTTAGGGCTCAAACCCAGGCCCAATTCTGAAACGTGGGCTCCTAACCGCTGTGTGATCATTCTGCCTGTTAGGTTCTTTTTGTTTGGGTTTGGGTTTTGTCTCTGTTAGCCATTTTTAAATCGTCTGCTTCGAAGTCCAGGATGTGCGATCAGCTTGGAGCCTGCCCGCTCCACTCGCTTATGTTGCTTCGCTTGTGTGCCAACCTCTAGCTTGTTCTCTCTTCCAGTGTGGGATCTGCAGTAAACCGATGGGTGAGCTTCTGGATCAGATCTTCATTCACCGCGACACCATCCACTGTGGGAAATGCTATGAGAAGCTCTTCTAGGTGGGTGCTGGGAACTTACTAGAGGGCAGAAATGGGCTCTGGTCTCTCCCTGAGTCTTGACCTGGGACAATGCTATCTCTCTTAGCCTTTATGTTCAGGGGACCCCGAGTCCTTGTGTCCCTATGCCTTGTGATACTTTGAAGTCTTAGGTGGCGCAGATAAAGACCCTCCCCGTGGACATTTCCAAGTTGCAGGAGTCATTGTCTCTTCCTGTCAAGAAGCACCTTCCATGCAGCACCTCAGCTAAGCCCCCTAGCTGCCCTGAAATGCTGGCCAGGCCTGTGTTGTTAGCCTCATTTGGGAACAAGGAAGTAAAGACCTAGAAAGGAAAAGGACACGGGGAAACGCCTGGCTTGTAGATGGCAGAGTCAGGACCTCAACCCAGGACTTCAGATTCAGGTCCGGGGCTCTCTACCACATTCCCTCGAGGCGCCTCCAGCATTGCTCATATAGCAGCAGATCAGGCCTCAGCCGAGGCATTCAGTGAAACAGACGCACAGCTGGGTAGCAGCAGCAGGTAAAGGCCAGGATACGCAGGCGTGTGTGGGAGATGATGGTGCTGTCCCGGCGCCTGGGCGGCCTCTGGGCCACATTGTGAACTCTGCCTGAAGTCAGGTTTGCATGCTGAAAGCCCGTGGGATCGACCCCGGTGTCTGAGCTTCACGGGGCCCAGTGACCCTCCTCAGCCAGAAGCACAGAGCAGAATATCTCCCTTGAAGGCAGTGGGGATCGGTACCAACCGGGCCCTCCACCAGCCACAAGCTGTTCCGCCTTTTCTCCAGAAGACATTGACCCGGCCTGTCCCTCCCGGTGCCTGGAGCAGTCCCCCTCGCCAGGGGCTTCTGACTGCTCGCTGGATCGGCTGTGTGTTTCCAGTCTCATGGATACTTCTATTTCCTTTTAGCTCCTCCAGGCTAAGAAGAAGCTGATAACTCCTGGACAAGTTTGACTGTCCCCACGAGCCCCAAGTTGCTGACTCCTCTTCCCTCACTTCCTCTCTCCTCCATGTGATTGCTTCACGTTTTTGCTCTTCTTAAGTTGAACTTGCTTACATCCAGTAGCATATCTTAATGATGTTATGATAATTACTTGTGTGTGTGGCTTTTTAGAGCTTAGAAAGCACTTCCCATCCATTATGTTACTTCCGGCTCAAGCAAAGAGGATTGAACAGTAATTCCATTTTGGCTTCCCTCAGACTGGTCGGCTTCCTGATGCGTTTAGGTGGCCTGGTACGATAGTCACGGACAAGAGCGTGGGGTGCGGTGCATCCTGACTCTTGGGACAGAGAGCAAATCACATTCTGGTTCACAGCTCTGAGTGTACCTTTGGAACTTGACAGAAGAAGCAGACCTCCTGAAGCTTCTGAGGGGTTAAAGACTGTTGACGATCCCTGGTGGGTAAATTGCAGACGCTGAATGCTAGGGATTGACATAGGCTAAAGTTCAGCTTGTCTATTTGCCATATATATTTTTTAAACTTTCCGTATACGTTTACAACTAGTTAGTTGCTTTTGATTGAGTTATATAGCAGATTTTAATGACCTCCTACCTACCTACCTTTCAGTGTAGTTGCGTTTTGTGCTGCAGGCATGTGGACGTGTATTAGAAAGTTTACACGTTAGGTTTAAATTCTATAGGATGTGATTCTTAAGAGGCTACTGACCAAAGGGGCATCTGTGTCTGAACCTTGCTGATTAATACCTTTGCCCTCAGTGTCCGATCCCTAAACTTTACACAGAAATCCCCTAAAGCAAGTTGTAGGGTCTATAGACTCCAGCAGGATTATGAAGGGAGAAAATCAGCTAACATCTCTTGAGGCCTTACTGCGTACCAGGCATTATCACAAGGTGGTGGCATTAATCCCCATGCTAATCGTGTACAGAGGGTGTTCTTCTCCGCAGTTTGCAAGTGAGGACATTGAGGCTCGGGGAGGCGGTCATTGCGTTGTGCACAGCGCACCCATGTAACGCTCTCTAGCACCCATGCCCTCTCCAGTAACAGTAATGCTGAGTATATGTGAAGCACTGTGTGGAGGTGACACCCGGACGCACACTTTTACAAAGAGGGGAAGGTGGGGAATTGCACCCCTCCTCTGGGCATCCTGGGTCCCCATAAAATACCAGAAGGGCCAAACTGGCCCTCTCACCTCCCTTTTCCATGAAAACACTTCTGAACTGAAATACTCTCAGCTGGGAACAGATCTGACTCACAGACCTTCCCAAAGACGAGCTTGTCAACCCAGGGGAAGCTCCAGTAGGCTAGCGGATCTGGGCACAGGGCCCTCAGTGACCTCCCATTTTCCAGTCCAGACTCTGTCCCATGCTAGTGGCAACTACTGAGACCCCAGGTACTTGGAACAGGGATACCTGTTGGCCAGCTGGACAGATGCAGGCCCATTCATGCAGTCAGCTGATGCTCTGCTCAGGTTCGACTGGGCCCCTCTGCCTTTGGGACCAGCATCGCTGTGTAAGTTCCTCGAAAGGACAACCTGACAGTTTTTATGATGACAAATGAGGGCGTTTTCTCTTGGTTTAATTAGAAAGTGCCTCTCCATCTCTCTCCAGTTTCTGAGCCCTGTGCACGTTGGCTGGTGGACTTCTTCTTCCTGCCAAATGATCAGAGAGGAATGTTCCATTTATTTCCATAGATGTGCGTCAGATTTGCTGTGGAGCGGAAAACTGGCCATGTACTCGCACAAAACATGAGCTGGTTTTCCTCAAGACGGTAGGGACTGACACGTAGGTGCTGAATGAATGAGTGAAAGGGAAAGAAAGGTCGTGCCTTTGGGTGGGAGGCAGCACCCCTGAGTCTTGGCAGGATCAAGAGGTGCAAGATAGGCTGGCTTCCCTGCCTTCTAGATACACTCTGCCTTTAAGAGAGTTTTAGAACCAACATGCAAGATATTGACTCCAATCTGAAAAAGTCTCTTTCATGTTTAAATGGCACAGAATTCTTTCGCTTCTTTTTATTTGCCTAGAATTTTTAATCATACTTGCTTAACTCATTAATGTACACAATTATAATAAATGGTAAGATATTTCATGTGTAAATGTTAAGGTTTCCTTTTATAGGTGTAATAACTTGGTGTATTTGGCTGTGTGATTTATTTTCTCCTATTACCTGAAGCCACTCCTTTTACAAAAGCAAATAAATACTTTAAGGAGTATCAAAGTTTTCTCTACAGAAGCAAATGCTTTTAAGAAGTATCAAATCTAAAGAGAAAACAACAGCATTATCTAGAAACTATGCCTGCACAGCGAGTGTGCAATTCTAGGCCTGTCAGATCGAATGAAGGAGATTTTATTCTTTCGGGCCCATCCTTCCTTTCATTGTCGACAGTCCTTATTGAACTCTTGCAGTGACCAAGAGCTCAGTCCCTTAAAAGCCCATTCTGTCTGGGGAAATGCATTCCTCAGCTGACTTACAACCTGTTCCCTTTAACTATCACCCACTGGTAATCTGTAATCCCTCTTTTATATGCCAGCCCCTAAAATCGGTAAATACACTTGTTGGGTTCTTCCTCTGTCAACTCTTCTCCCATTTAAACACCCCTGATCCCATCAACTCTGGCAGGAATTCTGCGTATGCATCTCTTAACCCTCAGAGGTGCCCCCAACCGCACGTCCGAACCCATTCCTCCAGATGTGTACCGACAGGCAGGACTTTCACCTTGCTCATTAAGGCTGGTGCCCAAGCGGTCAGAATCCTGTGGAACAGTCATTCTGCCTATCACGTGATCCATGCTTCCAGGTTTTGTTTCCGAAAATATAATTTGCATGTCATCGATGTCTTGATCCAGCCTGGGGCCAAAAAGGGTGGTCAGGAAGTCAGTCCAAAGATAGAAGACATGGCAGAGAAATCCCTCTACAACTGAGCAGGGGCGTTGGGACCCAGTATTCAGTAGGTATTGAACTAGTGTCCCTCTAGCTACTTTCTCACCCCAACCTCAGCCACCATCTTGGCTACGAGTACATTTGGGAAAGGAAGAAGAGGTTTTACCACTTCAAAGGCAAGAACTATAACAGTAGCTCCTAACCAGGACCTGGAGTCTCTGTTGGTGATAGCATGTGACACAAAGACCTAGAAAAAAAATAGGGTAGAGTTATTTTGAAAAATGGCTTAGCAGACCAGGTTCCCACCAAGCCGGTCGATCCCCAGTACCCAGCCTCCCCTATTCCTCCTTCCCCTTTATAGGTCCACACCTGTGAGGGCCCCCAACCCATACACCCCCACGTGGGGTCCTCTGGGGGACTCTGCTTATGAATGTATTCCGCCTGTGAATTTCCACACGCTCCATTTCTCTTGTGATGTTTCTCTGCACAATATCCTTTTCCCATGAACTTCCCAAGGGAGGAAAGCTTCCACCAGGGGACCCAACACTGGTTACATTGAATTCAAAGTTGGGATCACTACGTGGCCATTTGGGGCCCCTCTTGCCACTGAATCAACAAGAAGGGTGTTATTTACCTGCCGGCTGAGCGCTCCTGACAATCGAGGGGAAAAGGGTCGCTGCAAGGACCACATAGCAAACCCCGGAGGAGAGTCTTCTGGGGGTGTCTCTTAGTGCTCCCACGTCCAATAACGTAAGGTAACGGATGACTGATGACTCATGCAGGCAGGACCACTAAGGGATCAGATTGGTTAGGAATAAAGGTTTGTATCTTACTGCCTGGTAGACGACCACAGCCAGCTAGACGAGGTCATAGGGAACTGAAATGCTAGGGGAAAAGGAAGTTACAAATACTATGACCTCATGGCCAGTTGCAAAAATAACAGCTACGGAAGCTATGCATACTTCGTCTTGCTTTGCTATTATATATTTAAATCTGCCCCGTTACTTTTCTTTCTCCCGTTTCCAAATCTCGCGTTTAAATTGTGTGGGTGGTGCTTAATCATATAATTTAACCTGTAGATTACAGTATGTCAAAGTGGAATTATGACAGAACTAGAGAAGGAACAGACATCCCCCAGAGAATGAGAGTGTATCTACTGGGACTTCTGACGTCCCCCCTTCTTGAAGAAGGCAAAGGCATATTCGTGTATATGAGGTATGGTTGCATCATGCTAAGCAGAAGCATGGTGTCACTGTTATCATTTGTAAGAAAAATATGGGGTGTCAAAAAGAGGGTACACCTGGCTTTTTTCCCGGTGCTTTCTGGGAAACCTCCTGCAAATTATCCATGACAGTCCTGCGGGTGGAATTGCTGGGGGCTTTTTCCTCGTGTACCAGCAGCAGAGTCTCCCTGACCTTCACTGCTCCAGCCTTCTACTGCTTGTGTAAGCCACTGATTCCTTGTTCTCAACCCTTCCTGCTAGGGAAGGAGTGGCACTGCTTTCCTGATGGGCTTCCCTGTTAATGCTGTCTCCACCCAACCTTCTTCTGTACCGCATGTCCTGCCTGTGAATGGCTTCCGGAGCATGCACTCTACCTGTGAGTGTTTCCCACCATGCCATCTGTCCCATGAAGAATCCCTGCTCCAGCCCTTCCTCACTGTACACTCTGTCTCTGAACACCTTCTGCACAGTGCTGTCGCCCAAGGAGCACTTTGTGTGCCAGGCCCGTTATCTAATGCCATCTGCAGGATTCCTTTCCTTTTGAACATCCTCTGAACACTGAGCCCTGCTCATGAATGCTGCCCGTGTTCCCTCCCCATCCCACCCCCCACTGCCCAGGAACTCCTGTCTGCTGCACTCTTCATAACGTAATCAGCGTGACCTCCTCCTCTGGGTGCTTTCTGCGTCTAACTCTCTGCTTGGGAATGTGTGGGTCTCTTTCTTAAGTCCTCTGGCTGTGAGACATTGCTACAGGCCATTCTAGTGAAGATTGTCTGCACACTCATATTTTTAACAGCTTTATTGAGATATATTTAACACACAAGAAACTGCACACATTAAAATTGTTCACTGGGCTTCCCTGGTGGCGCAGTGACTGAGAGTCCGCCTGCCGATGCAGGGGACACGGGTTCGTGCCCCAGTCCGGGAGGATCCCACATGCCGCGGAGCGGCTGGGCCTGTGAGCCATGGCCACTGAGCCCGCGCGTCCAGAGCCTGTGCTCCACAGCGGGAGAGGCCGCAGCAGTGAGAGGCCCGCGTACCACAAAAAAAAAAAAAAGTGTTCACTTTTTAAAATTAGTTTTGACACATGTATGTATCTGTGGACTCATCACCCCATTAAAATAGTGAATATATACATCACTCTCAAGACTTTCCTCCTGCTTCTTTGTAATCCTTCTATCCTGCAGCCACCTATCTGCTTTCTGCTACTGTGCATTACTTTGTATTTTAAAGCATTTTACGTAAAAAGTTTTATATAAAGAGTTTTACATAAATGGAATCATACAGTGTGCACCCTTCGATGGAGGGATGGAAACATTCTAAACCTTGATTGGGATGGTGAGTATATACGAATGTATACATTTGTCAAAACTCATCATATGTACACTTAAAATGGATGTGTTTTATTGTCTGTTAAGTATTGTCAAATAAAAAACAAATACAGACTCATTAAGGAGAGACTTTTATTCAGAAGAATCGTTGAAAGAGGGGAAAGGGACTTCTGCAACAGAGGGAGGGGGACTTCTGCAATAGGGAGAATGCTGTGCTAGTAAATTCTGCGAGCATCTGAAAAGTTAGGAAAAAAGTTTTTCTTTTTTGAAGAGTAAGCAAGGTTAGAATTGGATGTGGGGAAGTGGGATGAAATGGTGGCATGATCGCATAGAGATCAGAGAGGCCAGTCTATTCTCAGGAGGCGCTGTCTGCTGACTCAGGCTGGGGGTGGGCCAAAGTTCAGGGGCCTGGAGGAAGGAGAGGAGCTGAACCAAACTTTGATTAACAAGCATTTTTTTTTTTCAATTCATCTATGCTTAAAGACAACTTAGAGTCTTCATAAGGATCTAGGCAGTCAGCTTTTAGGTCTGTGGGGCCAAATCAGGAGGGAGAGAGGAAAATGAGAAATGTTAGTTTGGAGGGTTGTAGGCAGATATTGAAAGAAATTGGAATAACTGAAAATTTCTTAAGTGTGGACAGTGTGCGCAAGATTGCAGGATTCAGTCCAATTTACAAATTCTTACATGGTAACAAAACCATGACGTTCTACAAAGAGGGGCAAAATAGCTCAGAGACAATGAACAGGACCAGAATGTCATAACCCACATCTCACAGTATTTTCTAATGAAATGCAAAATTTCTCTCAATGGTCACCCTCCTTTTGATCAAAGATCATCTCAAATAAGGTTATTCTCGATTGCAAACTAACTCTGGTCTTACTAGCTTTGACCTGATTATTTGCACAGGTGCAGCAAGGATGGTCATTGGCCATACAGGCCTTTTAAAGTTCGCTTTGCTGAAGTTTTTATAAAGAATTTCAGATTGGACTGTTAAAGCCTCTCGAGGCTGGTAGGCCAAGACAAGAACTCACCACCAGATATCACCCGTGCTTCCTATATATACTATTGGGGAATTCCTCTCTTCTCAAGGTACCCAAAGCCACCTGAGTTTCCTGGACTTGCCAAGGAGAGACCTTCCTTACTCACCTATAAGGCTGGGAACTCTGTAAGCCAGGTACCAGGTTCCCAAGGGAGTTTTCTAAGACTTGGCTTCATAAACTCAACCCGAGTTCCTTAGAATTGTCAGGTCACATGTGATTCTATGAACATCATTTACAGATATGACATTCCAGTCAAAGCCTTGGTTATATAACCAGTGTTTCCAATTATGTCCTGTTAATAAGAAAGGCAGGTTCTTATTGAACCTATAGGCATATAACTGTATGACCATGAAAATAAGAGCGCTCAAAAATAATTCCCAAATTCTAGAGGAATTGGGCAGGGAGGAAAAAATAAATGGTTTGTGTCCATTTATGAAAATATAGTCCACTAAATTGTTATCAGTTATGGATAGCTTAAGAGAAATGAGAAAGGGTTCCTTATATCCAGAATATAGAGCATGAAATCATTGGCAACATTCCAAACAAAACCCATAATCATCTTTCATGAGTTCATTAAGTCCTATGTCATGAATTCTTGTTCCACTCAGTCTCATGAACCCATCAGCTTCTTCACTAGAGTTCTGGGAATTCTGGCTTAGTCCAGTGACAGGATTTCAAAGTTATTTAAGTAATGGCATCAGAAGCTCGTGCCTCAGAGCATGTGGCGTAGTCCTTTCCATGGGGGTCTGAGACAATCCCTTTTTCTTGCAGGTGAAGCTTTCTGGCCTGTAGCTGATTGCAAGCTCTTTCAGGGAAGCCTTAGTGCATGACAAAAGATTTTAAATGCTCATGGTTAAAGATCTGATGAGGGTTCATCGCAAAAATAATGCAATTGACAAGGAAATTTTGTTGTTTCTGTGGCATGCAACATTTTAAAAGATAACTACAATTATGATCGATAACACTACACTCTTTAATATCAGGCAAAGCAATACCAGGACGTATCACGAACACTGAGGGCATTGACAAACCGCCAGGAAATTAATACGGTTTCTGAAACATTTATATTAATGACATTTCGCTCACACAAACGTAACCTAGAGAAGGTTAGGCATCTCTTATGATATGACAAAGCCTCCCATGAAACTCAATATATCAAATAAACCTAATTATTTCTGGCACCTCTGTTTTTACAAGGGAAGAGATACTTTGTGATTTTCCAGGCTCTATCTGGGAAAACTCAAATAAGCTTTGAGATCAGGAATATACCACTCAGGGGAATTCGCTGCCGTTCCAGTGGTTAGGACTCAGCACTCTCCCTGCCGAGGGCCAGGGTTCAATCCCTGGTCAGGGAAATAAGATCTCACAAGCCACCGGGTGCAGCGAAAAATAAAGAAGAGGAAAAAAAAAGAATATATCGCTTAGGATTTGAGCGTGGGGAAAGTAAGATAAAAAAGTTGTCAGAAGGTTTGAACACTTGGTTAAATAAGATCATGTGTCAGTAAGAAACACTACTTGTCTATTTAACCAAAGTGACAAAATATTTTAAAAGTAAATCTTTGGCAGTAATGCAATTATAAAGAACCTTAGTTCTTTCAAAAGTGACAAGACTTGGTTGAAGGCCATGATAAAGTCAACATAAAGCAAAGAAAATTATTCTGATAAGAAAGACTCTTTGGCCAGAGGTGCGCCCCGGGGCCGCGGGACAAGCGGGCGCAGAGGTCGCCTGTGTTGGGGGGCGGGGCTGCGGCGAGGTTCCAGCGGTTCTGCCGGAGCATCGGAGCATCGTGGGTCCGGGGCTGGGGGCGTCCGGGCTTGCGATGCTCTCTGCACTCTCCCGGCTCTGCAGCCTCGAGAACACGGCTAGGCAGCGGCAGTTTAGTGGGGAGTTGGCCTGCTGGGAACTAGGGGCCTGCTGGGGTCTCAGTTCTTGGCTGGCCCCGGAACATGAGGTTGCCAGGCGTGTGACGGCAGCAGGTAGGAGTGAGCCGCTGGTGCGGTGATGAGCAGGAAAAAAAGGACACTGGCTGTTGGCCTGTGAACCTAGGCAAGAACGAGCAGCCAACACAATCCAGACCCGGGTCCGAGGGCCCAGCTCGGTCCTGTGCGGCTGGTCGGTGGAATAGACCTGCAGGTGTGGCTCTTGTCACTCTAGGACTGGCTTCTGGACAGATCCTGCCGATGAGCCCAGGGCACTGTCCTCAGCTGTCCAGGAGAGTGCGCCGGAGTGGAGCCAAGGGGGGGTGCCTGACTCAGCACGGCGACCACGCACGTCCAGTCTGCTGGCAAGGGCAGTGGGGAGCCGGGGGAAGTCATGGCCTTGGGAGTGTCCTCTGATGAAAAAGAACCTGCAGGCTTATCGAATAACTTTTGTGTGGAACGTTGGTGTGCTGAAAGCAGTTCTGTGTGCTTTTCCCCCTTGGTGTGGATCAGCAGTGCTGAGGCAGCAGGTGTGATGCAGAAGTGTGAGCAGAGACTGTCTGGAACCCCCAGACTCCAGGGAAACTAGAGGTGACAGCCAGCCTAGTGAAGAGGACGGGCGGCGGGGCAAGAAGGCGCCCAACGGCAGCGTGGCCCATCTGTGGTGGCAGCAGCCCAGCAGGCGCCCCTCGTCTCAGGGCCCTAATCCTGGCTCCAGCCGGGTGGTCAGGGGAGCTGCAAGGTCTTCTGGGCGAGCAGAGCCCGCGGTCCTGAGCTGTTCTTCTCTGTGTTTGGGTCATCTCCCCCCATCCAAGGGGAGAAATCTAGATGAGGTTTAAGAATCAGTGCTTTAAGAATGTGGATCTCGTAGTTGAAACCTTGGAACACGTGTTTTCAGCACAAGGTGTTAAAGTGAATGGAAGGATTTAGCGCCTTTTCAAGGAGGCTGTCTCCATGTGGGCAGAACTAGAGAATAAATGGGTCTTGAATAAAAAAAAAAAGAAGAAAGAAAGAATCTTTGCTTTCTAGGCAGATTACTCAAAAAGTAAAGAAAAATCTACTACCTCTTATGAAGAGCAGACCAATAATCTAAGGAAATGTTTCCATTTTAACAGAGAAAATCAAATTCTAGTTTTGCATCAGTGTACTATTTGATATTATAGCTCATTTTTTTAAATCTTATAAACAAACCCACTGAACCTTAGCCAGCTTTGCCCACAAGAGATAAAATCTCCTCTGAGAACCATATCCATTCAGGTTTTGTCCTACACTTCCATCTTTTTCATTCTGGAACAACTAGTCATTTTACTTTAGTCTTTTATTTAACAAAAACACATCCTGCATAGTTAATTTAGTATAAGTGTAAGGTTTTAAGTGAGCAAAAGACCTTGGAAACTATCTTTAAGACTGACATACTACATATGAAACAATTACTGCTAAAATAAAGTTTTGTGAGAACAAATTCACTGTCACTAATTCCTGAGAATTTTGAGGATTCAATTTATAAAAGCACTTAAGTATCTCTAAACCAATAATAATGGAGCTCCTTGAAAGACTTTTATAATCTAATTTGGTAATACCATCAGGGTAGGAAACATTATATACACATACATACACACAAAAACAAAAAATAGATAAGTCCTGGGGATGTAATGCACAGCCTGGAGACTGTACTGTATATTTGAAATTGGCTGAGAGAGTAGACGTTTAAAATTCTCCTGATAAGAAAAAAAAAACTATGTGTGGTGATGTTTGCTAGACTTATCATGGTGATCATTTTGCAACATATACAAACACACCTGAAACTAATATAATGTTATATGTTTTCAAACATATTTCTTAACCTCCACTGTTTTCCAGCATGACGCTCAGAAGCCCGCTTCCCATGGTATCACCCTTTATGACACCTTCTCATACCTGTAATGCTACGTGGCTGAGTGGGGGATTCATGGAGCCACAGTGGGCTAGTGTTATGAGATCCCTCAAGTAAAATGTCCCACTTGGAGTCCATTACTTTCTGACACCAGCAGGCAACCCCTTTTTCTTGGCATGGAAGGAGAATGATTTAACAGCCTCTCAATAGTACGTTCTAATTAAGTAAGGCATGTTCAGGTCTGTGTTCTCCTTCTCTGATATAGGAAATATCTGGACTTAAAGGTAATCTTTAATTTAACATTTTTGTCTGCTTTTAATATTTTATTAAAACGTTATCGAAAAGCCTCTTCTTCTGTGTCCCGAATAAAGCAAAAGAAATCTATTCTGTCACCAGATGACCACAACTTCTGGTCCGAAAAGTGACCACAGGCTTCAGAGCCTTGGTACTCCAAGCGTAGTCAGGGATCTACAGCATGGAGTCACCTAGCTTTCGAGAAACGCAGAACCTCAGTCCCACCCCGGTCCTCCTGAATCAGAACTTTCATTTTTACCAAGATCTACCAGATTTGCAGACTTCCAGTGCGATAACCTGAGCTCCCCCCACGCCGTTCTCTGGAACAGCGAGTTAAGAGTCCCGCGGGCCCCAGGGAAAATATTCCAGTCTTCCTTCTGTGGAAGAAATTTTCTTTGGAAAAGGGCGGGAAGCAGTTTGGGTACTAGGTGGGCAGTACTAGGTGGGTAGTACTAGGCTGTGAAGTCAAGGGAATAATGGGAGAATGTAATCCTTTGAAAGTTTTCGGTCTCTTGGTGAATACGAAAAATTGTCCTGCCCTTGCATTTTTCCCGGAAGCAGCTGTATTTCTGCTGTCCGCCTCTAGAAAACAGAACAATTAAAAAAAAAAACGATCAGGATTTCATTTAGTAAGCACCCACCGGGCTTTTACTTTTGCACCCGGCCCTGCGCTGACCTCTTGTTATATTCAAATAGGGAGAGCGACTGGTGACTGTCACGCCACAGCTCCCGCTCAATGGGGAACAGACATGCTAAACAAGAGCCAAGATGGCTGCTGGGCCTGGCGTGGCACGTGGTGGGTCTGGCGGTCTCCTTCCAGGGACCAGCCTAGGAATTGCAGGGGACCCTATTCCACACCTAACCCCGCTCACAGTCCAAGGCTGGATTCTGTCCAGCTCTGCAGTTTAAGGTGCCCCAGTTTAATTCGAACTCCGTCCGCCTAGTTGCGCACACTGACGCAGGGCGGGGCGAGGTCTCCCCCTTCCGAGGGGAAATGGTGGGCGCCACGCTGCTAGGGCGCAGCCGCGAGTGGGCCGTGTGCAGCTCTGCTGGGCGGGAAGCGGGGGGCGGGGGCGGAGGGGCGGGGAGCAGGGGCGGGGGGGCGGGGAGTTTGTAGCCCGACAGCCCCTTTCCACGGGCTTCCGGCCCAGTGTGCACCGCGCGAGCCGTGGTTCCGGACGCGTGGTGGTCGTGGTGTACAGGCGCTTCGGCCTGTAGGCACCTCCAGCAGGTACTGATCGGGGCCCGGGTACAGAGAGCCATCCAGACCGCGTGGGGTTCTGCACAATGACCCTTGCCATCTCCCTTGGCGTCCCAGGGGTTGGTGGCTACAGGTTTCCCCTGAAAATGGGATCCCACTGCACCAGGCATTGGCACCGCATCCATTCCGTGCCATTTCCAGGCACCGCGACCAGCCTAGGAATTGCAGGGGACCCTATTCCACACCTAACCCTGCTCACAGCCATTGCGGTCAGGACTAGTGGCTCTGGGCCTTATCCTAGAGGGAAGGTGGCTTCAGCCCTTCCTCCCCTGGTCTCCACCAACTTCCACTGACCACGTGTATTCCTGCTCTGGAATGAGGGACGTTTGAGGTAGCGGGTGTGTGAGGGGTCGTGGGAACTTAGGGAGGAGGGCTTAGGTGTGGGTGGGGACAACAGGGGAATGAGGGCGGGAGGCTTGGGGACAGTAGTTGGACTTGAGTGAGGCCAGGGCTTGGGACAGGGATGATGCTTGGGAAGGGGGGGGGACACGCCTTGAGTGGGGGCAGGGATTTGGCTTGGGTGGGGGCAGGGCTTTGTTAGGGATCTGACTTGAGTGGGGGATGGGACATGGGAAGGGGTGGGGCTCGGTGGGGACAGGGATCGGACTTCCCTAAGCGTGGGGCTTGGCGTCAGGGGCTGGGCTTAGGTGGGGGTGGCGCTTGGGTGGGGGTGGGACTTGGAGGGGGGACAGGGATCAAACTTCCGTGAGGGGAGGCTTGGCGTCAGGGGTGGGGCTTAAGTCCTCCGTCGTGCGTCAGTGGGGGCAGAGTTTGAGGGAGGGGGTGGATTGAAGGGCGGGGCAATAATCATACTGTAGGATCCCTCCCCTACTAGCACTGTATACCAGTTGAGAAGTTTCTTTTCTTTTTTTTTTGAATTTTTGAATTTTATTTTATTTTTTTACAGCAGGTTCTTATTAGTCATCCATTTTATACACATCAGCGTATACATGTCAATCCCAATGGCCCAGTTCATCACACCACCACCCCCCGCCCCCTGAGCAGTTTCCTGTATCCCTGTACCAGAGTGCCTCTGTAGGCTCAGAATGGGCACAGCCTGAGCAGGGCCGTGTGGGGTGGAACCGTAGCAAAGCACCTCTGCCTCGCCTTGGACAGATGCAGTGAGGCAGTACCACCTCCCCAGCACCGGGAGCTGCCTCTGGGCAGAGCTAGAGGGCAGGCCTAGTGTTGCGTGTGGGTGGAATCCCCGTATCTGCACTGCCGGTGGGTCCCTAGTCAGCATGGTGAACGGCTGTGACGTAGACGTATGTCGGGAGAGGCTTCTGTAACTTCCTGGCAAAAAGCCGGAGGGGTGGGGTTGCCTGCCAGGGTTTCCAGGGTCTACAGGGTGGGGTCACACCTAGGGTGAGGGTTGTCTGTTTCAGCAGTGTGGCACTGTAGACCCTTTTTGGGTCCCTTTTCTGTCCCTGATTCTAGCTTCCACACAGTTTGAAACGGTAGGCTACTGTTTTTCAGCACGTGATCCTTGCCGCCCACCCCCATGTCCCCTCCCCTCCAGCGACAACAGGACACTTCTTTGGTTGGAGGCCAGTGACATCCCCTGTTGCTCCTTAACCTTTACCACATAGCACCCCTCTGCGATGGAAACCCATGGTCCCCGCCGTTCTCAGTATCCACGGCAACACTGCAGCTTGTCACACGTTCTCCACACCCACCAGTTTCATTGCCTTGTGCAGAGAGAGCTCCAACCATCTTTCTCATTTGTCAGACATTCTCTGAGAAAGGAGGGAACTCACATCTCCGTCCTCCGACCTTTGCCCCAGAGAAGTGGGTACCGGGTGCCCTGGGCCTGAACAGCCCTGAGGCAGGGAGTGGGACAGCCTGCTGTCCTCTCCCGTTTGGCGGGCTTTGTCAGGCCCCTCCTCCTGACGCTGACCTTTTCACCACAGGCACCTGCAGTACACACGGAGGAGTCCTTGGACTTTGAGGAGGAGTGCACGGCAAGCCGAGGTCAGCAGGGAGGGGCGCTTGGCCTCAAGACACCTCTCCAGCAAATGACTGGGGAAGCCCTGAAAAGCAGGGCCTGGATCTCTGTGACCAGAAGTGGGGGTAGTGCGTGGGCTTTGAGTCGGGGTGGGAGGGTGCGCGTGAACGATGCTGTCACCCCATTTGCATTATAGGCTGTGCAAACCCGGAGCGATTCTGCCTCCATACTCGGCGTTGGCTCAGAATTCCCTGAGTCCCGCTCAAACTCTGTGAGCTGACTACTGCCCCTAGTGTTAGATCAGTCCATAGATAGTGGGAGCAATGCCTGTGAATCTGTTGGAGGATTGGTGCAAGGGCATGGACCTGGACCCCAGGAAGGCCCTGCTGATCGTGGGCGTCCCTGTGGAGTGTAGTGAAGAGGAAATTAAAGAGACCCTGAAGGCGGGCTTACAGCCCCTGTGTGCCTACAGGGTGCTGGGCAGAATGTTCAGAAGGGAAGACAGCTCTAAGGCAGTTCTCATTGGATTGGCCGAGCAGGTCAATTACGCTACGGTGCCGAGTCAGATCCCAGGAAAGGGAGGTGCCTGGGAAGTGGTGGTGAAGCCCCGTAGCCCAGATGATGAACTTATCAACAGACTGAACCACTTCCTGCAAGCTGAGGGCCGGAGAATGGTAGATGTGGTCAAAACCCTGGGGTATAGCCCTCGCCCCGAGGAGGGACAGCCAAAAGGCTTGGCCCAAGTCAGGCCGCCAGACCCGCAGCCTCTGCGAGAAAGCATGTGGTACCGAAAACTGAAGGTGTTTTCGGGAAGCACTTCCCCAGGCCCGGGCGAAGAGAACTTTGAAGCCTGGCTGGAGCAGGTGACTCAGATGATGCAGATGTGGCGGGTGTCTGAGGTAGAGAAGCAGCGGCGTTTGCTGGAGAGCTTGCGCGGCCCCGCCCCGTCCATCGTGCGGATGCTCCGGGCCAACAGTGGCTCCATGACCGTGGCGCAGTGCCTGGACGCCCTGAAGCAGATCTTCGGGAATAAAGAGAACTATAGAACCGCACGCTTTCAGCTGCTCCAGACCTTGCAGAAGCCCGGAGAGAAAGTCTCTGCCTTCTTGCTGCGGCTAGAGCCCGTGCTGCAGAACGCTGTGCGGCACAGCCCCTTGCCAGTGAGAAGCGCAGACATGATTCGCCTGAAATACATCCTAGCCCAGGCCCACGTGAGCACCGGCCTCCGGGACAAGCTCATGATCTTGGATCAGCGAGGCTGTGCGCCCACCTTCCTGGAGTTGATGCAGCTCGTTCGAGACGTGGAGGAGTGGCAGACCGCCGCGGCAGTGACCAGGGAGAAGCAGAGGCAGGTAGGAGGGGGCCACAGGGCCTCTGGCACCCAGGTAGTGGCAGAAACCAGTGTCCCGGTCCGTCCGGTCATGGTGCGGGCAGGGCAGTTCCATGACAGCAGCACTCAGACCGTCCAGGAAGGGGCTACCCTGTCACTGAAGCGCAAGCAGGTGCCACGCTGCTGCGAGACTGGGGAGGAAGGCCACAGCCAGGCCGCGTGTCCTAGGGCCGAGGACCAGCCCCCGGCAAAGCAGGCGCCTCAGCCTGCAGCAGAAGAGCCGGGAAACGAGATGCGGGCTGGGGCCTGGAGCCACCCCAGGCCCCAGGAAGCATAGGCTGAAGGTATCCAGGCACCCCTTCCCCTAGCAGGCAACACAGATATTTCAACGAGGGGAAGGGGCAGCCCACAGAAACAGTGGGGGCCTTGACTGGGGCACAGGGGCAGGGCAGCCAGGCCGAGGCCCCGCCCCAGCCCCCGCAGCGTCCACCAGCTGTTAGGGACTCCACCAAGCAAGCCGAAATCAGCTCAGGGAGGCACCGGCGGCACAAGCGGGAAGCCACCATACGCAGCACGACGCGTACCCGAGCCTCAGACACAGACCCCAGCACAGCAGAGGCTGACAAAGGTATAGTCGGGGGCTCTGGCGTCAGCCCTGTCTTCTGGCCACCCTCAAACGCCCACCCTGGGGGCTCTGAGCTAAGGGTGTGACGGGCCCCCAGGCCACGCGGGGCCTAGAGGCGCCTCCCCCGGGGCCGCCCCTGCCAGGAGGAGCCGGCGCTGGCGAGGAAGGGCTGTGGGGCAGAGAGGAGATGCCCCGGAGGGACACCGCAGGGTCCAACTTCACGATCATCTACACCGCTCGAGGGGAGCCCCGGGAAGGCAGCACCCTGGAGCCTCTGCGCAGGTGAGGGCAGGAGCAAATCTCCTGCCCCTGCAGCCTGAAAGGGCAGTAGGGGCAAGGACAGCAGACACTGAGGAGACGACCCCACGCGAGAGCGTCAGGTCAGCTTGGCAGGCAGGGCGCTGAGTCCCTGGTTGCCCAGTACCCCACAACTGGCTTTGGTGTGAGTGGGGGTGCAGGGAAGCGTTTGTTCCAAAGGAGGAGGAGGAGGGAGGAGGAGGAGTCGGAGGAGGGAGGAGGAGACGGAGGAGGGAGACTTGGAGAGGAGCGGGAGGGGGAGGGGCGGGAGGGGGAGGGGGTCCGGGCAGGGTCCAAGAGAATGAGTTGGCGGGAGGAAGGAGTGTTTAGTTCTCCCTAGGTTTGTGCATGGCCACTGGAGACGTGGGACTGGCCTGGAGAACCACAGCTCACAGCTGCCAATGCCAAGGCCAGCCCCAAAGCCTGCCACCTGGGAGCAGCCCTGAGTGGCCAGCCCCGGCCTGGGTGAGGGGCACCTGCAGATGGCTGCCACCCACACTGGCCTGGGAGTCGTTAGGGGCCACTCCAGGTGCCTGGGCCTCCCTCCTGAGAGGGTCCCCTATTCATCATCCCCTGGGGCAGGTTGCTCCCTGTACTGGCAAGCCCAAATGTGTCCCTGTAGGCCCCAGAGGGACCCAGGTGTCAAGGAAACCCCCAGCCCCCGCTCCCCTCCCCCCAACACACACACCCTAGCCATCGTCCCCCGCAGAGCCCTGAGGTGCGCCACGTGCCAGCCAAGGCTCTGGTCTCTGTGGGCCAGTGTCGTGAGCTCAACGTGTGCTTTCTGGGCATAGATTCAGGCCCAGCGCTGCCTGTTGTTGTGGAAATGTGCATGTGTTCTCCTCTGAGCAGTGCACCCCGCCCCGGTCCCAGCGCCGAGACACGAAGCCCAGTCTCAGGAGCCGGCAGGAAGGACGGGATGGACGAGGTCACAGCCAGCGCCCACCCCAGGACCTGGGAGCCCACCCGGGACCTTTGGAAGGAAGACCTTGACCGGGGCTGCAGGAGGTCTGCGGGAGGCCCCCCAGGGCTTGTGTTCTGCTGGGCCACCCCGTTGTTCCTCGGGACTCCACGTCCCCGGCTTGGTGGCGCACGCCCTGCTGTGGGACTGTCCTGTGCCCGCCATAGGGCAGGGCCAGGCCCCGGGCATGTGGGCCAGAAATGGAGGGTCTGCCCTGGGGGGAGCGGGCATGGCCGGCGCCCATCTTCCTGGCGAGAGGCCACCCGCGGGGCCCTCAGGAAGGGAGACTGTGGGGAGATGGAGGGCCGCCGGGTGGGGTGTAACGGAGGCACCTTTTTGAGGACCCTGGGGGGGGCCGGGACCCGTGAGCTCCGGTGGCCGTTAGAAGTTCCTCTGTGTGTTGTTATGCCCTGTGTTCAATGGTTTCAGTCAATGTTTCTGTTTAATAAATTTCCCTGAACGTTTCATCTGAGTTTGGCCTCTGCTGTGGGCAATGGCGTGAAGGGGCTGCTGTGGTGGGGTCAGGGTTGGGGGCAGCAGCAGTGGCCTGGCACCCCGAGTCGGCACGGAGGTACGGTCCGGGCAGGGTCCAAGAGGGTCCATGTGGTCTCCTCGGCTGGATGGAGCCGGGCGGCAGGGCCTTGTGGGCACGGGCCATGGCTGGTTGGGTCCCCGGGAAACTCGGGGGGTCCCCGGGAACCAGTGGGTTCGGTGTCAGGGGGAGGGGGAGGGACGGCAGGCAGGACCGGAAGCTCCAGGATCCCTGGCAGCTCTGTGGGGGCTCGGGGCACCCAGAGAGTTCAGAGGCATCACGTGTGCCCTCCCAAGGACCAGCCGGCCACAGAAGGGTCCGGGCGTGAGGTCAGAGGCCCCTGCCAGGAACGCAGTGCAGGATTCCGGGGTGGGGGTTGTTTGCCCACCTGCCTGAGATCCGTCTACCCCTGCCGTCCCGCAGCGGCCTGCCCTGGTCTAGGCGCTGAGGGACGTTTGGGGACCTGGGGCTATGGGGTGGCCGAGGGAAGGAGGGCCGCCCAGCAGGAGTTGCAGAGCCCTCAGGCCCTGGGTGGGGGCACAGAAAGGCAGGGAGAGCTGTCCTCCACTTTAAGTCCCGGGCGGGGCGGCCCCCCGAGGGGCAGGGGCGCCCCCTCCCTGTCCCACTCCCTGCATCACTCCTGTGTCCTGGGAGCAGGCAGGAGGCGGGGGGGGGGGGGGGGGGGGGGGGGGGGGGGGGGGGGGGGGGGTGTCCTGTGAGTGGGAGGCTGTAGATGGGGCCCGGGGATGACCCCTTCCTGCCCAGAGGCTGGCTCTGGACCCCCGGGGCCCTCCGTGCCACCTGAAGAGGGCATCGGCCAGGGGTGGGGGCCCTAGTGATCCAGGAGAAGCCTCCCTGACCCTGAGACCGTGCCCTGTGGTCCTGCGCGTGCGTGCCCCGGGAGGGTGCGCGTTTGCGTTCGGCGAGTGTGCGCCTGCGCGCGCCGCCATTTCCTGCAGCCCCGAGCTTGTGTCCGGTGCCTATCGGGAAACAGGACCGTCCACACAGCGAAATGGCTACCGGGGGCGCGAGAGGCCTCGGCGTCGCTTCTCCCGCCGTCGTGCCCGATCCTGCCGCTAGATGGCGCGCAAGGATCACAATTGGGCCGGGCCGCCCGTCTCGGGCACCCTGGCCTCCTGCTGCCCTTCCCCCGTCGGCCTGGAGGACGTGGGTGGTCTCGCCGGCCTTGCGGCTGAAGCAGCCCCCACCCCCCCGGCCACGTGTGCACCCTCGCCGCAGTTCCGGCGGAGGCGGGAGAGAGGAAGGGAGCTGGGTGCCCGCAAGGAGCCAAAGGGGCTGTTTGGCGGGGTGCCCTGGTGTCGGTGGTCTCTGGGCGCTGGCCTTCAGAGCTGGCCGGGGCCAGGAGCTGTGGACACGCGGGGAGGGCGGCTCGACCCTCCAACCACGAAGGACCTCGGGCGGAGATGCTGCTCTGGGCGCTGGGGCTCCTTGGGGAAGGGGCTTGTTCCTAAGAGGTGGGGGAAGGAGGGGAATGGGGTGGGCAGGGACCTCCTGCAGAGCAGTGGAGCCTTTTCCTAGCTCAGAGTTCATGGAGCCTTTCCTTGTTCTGTGGTCGAAAGTGAGAAGAGGACTGAGGGGATTGTCCAGGTTACCGAGTTGCAGAGCTATAGGCTTCTTAAGTCTGGGACCTGTGCTGCTTTCATCACATTACGTATTGCTCCCAGTTCGTGGGTAGTTATTACCCCTAAGGCCTTGGTGAGCCTGGTGGACCCATACTGATAGCTCTGGCAGTCTGTCCAAAAGTGAGGGAGGGGTGCCTCTTAACCCGTCCTATTTGTCATCTAACCTCCTGCCTCCCAGATGCTAATGATGGTTCACCAACACCGCTATTCTATGTAGACATCTAGCATTACTATTCATGCCTGACAGACCCTCTGTGTCATTTAACTAAAACTCAACTGTTACACTCTGGGTGACATGACTGTGGCTCTCGTTGTCTCCCTTTCCACAGTCAGGTTCTGCCTTTCAGCCTTATTTGATTTTTATTCTTTCTAGCAAAACCTCTCCCTGAATTAAGGCCAGGCACAGCACAGGTAATTTTGAGGTTTATATTTCAAGTCCTAAGAGCCCCCATTTCCCATAGCACCAGCAGTTCAGGGAAGAGTACCGCCCCCATCCCTTATTCTCGGTAGAATCGGGCCTTTCCTTTTCAGCGAGCCCTCAGTCTTCCCCTTGTGCCCGATATCTGGGCAAGCTGGTAAGAAAGCCTGGGTGCTCCTTCCTTTGGCACCAGAGGGAGATTAGAACCATGTATGCCCCTGACCACATGTGAGAACTCTCCCCTCGGCCCCGCCCCCTCACATGGTAAGATCCCAGGCCACTCTCTATCCTTTGCTCGCACAAGTCACTTTACAACTGCTCTCTTGAGAACCCTTGATTCTGTAAGTAATGAACCATTTCTTGACTTCTTGGTGTGTGTGTGTGTGTGTGTGTGTGTGTGGTGTCATTGGTCTCCACATCCAAAGCAAATTTTGGGGTGGGGGTCTGTCTGTCTGTCAGGTTACGTTGGTGGAAATTATGTGCAAGTCTATGGAACTGCCCCCCCACCCCCCACACACAACCAAGAGAGTCAATTACAGACAATATCACAGGAAGCATGGCAGAGATTAGAGCTGCTCTGAAAGATGTAGGGGTGGTGGTCCCCATCATATCTCCATTTACTTTGCCAGTCTGTTCACTGCAGAAATTGGATGAATTCCATAGAGTGACTGTATACCCCAGGCTTCACCAACTATCAATTCCAGTTGTGGATGCTGTTGCTGGACGTGGCAGAATCGCTCAAGCAGATGAATAAGGCCTTAGGTCCATGTTACGTGGCCGTTGATTTGATGAGTGCATTCCTTTCTATTCCAACCAATCAAAGAAAGAGGATAAGAAGCAGTTCACAATTATGTGGACATCTTTATTTACAATTTGGTCCACTACCACGTTAACTCTCCTGCCCTATGTCATATCTGTACTCTCTTATAACATAGTACAAAGAGATGTGGATCATCAAGACAGCCCATAGAACATCAGTCAGATCAGTTACACTGACACCATCATACTGATTGGACAGGAAGAGTAAGAGGCCTCTCTAAGACACATGGCCTCTCGAGAGCATGGGAGCTAAACCCTATGAAGGTTCAGGGACCTGCCATTTCAGTGAAGTGTTTAGGAGTCCAGTAATCCGAGGCATGCCAGGATGCCCCCTCCAAAGCACAAGACAAATCATTGCGTCTTGGATCCTCCAGCACAAAGAAGAAAGGAGCACACCTGGCAGGCCCCAGGATCATTGCTGCGGTCCATATATCAGGTGACACAGAAGGCTGAGAGCTGGGCTGCAGGAGAGGAAGCTTCAGCAGAGCTGGGGTGCAGGAGAGGCGCCTGCGGCAGAGGTGGGGTGCGGGAGAGGAACCTGCAGCAGGTCCAGGCTGTGGTGCAAGTAGCCGCGTGGACCATCTTATACGACAGACCCCGTGGTGTCAGAGGTATCAGTAATGGGCAAGGATGCAGTGTCAAGTTCAAGGCCAGCCCCTGTAAGAGAATTGCCACTCAGTCCCCTGGGGTTCCGGAGGAGGGTCATGCCATCAGCATCAGAGATTCTATGTCTTTCTAGAAATAGCCTCTGGTGTGTTTCTGGGCCCCGGTAGAGACAGATGCTTGACTATGGGACACCAACTGACTCTGTGTCTGGAACTTCTCATCATGAGCTGGGTCCTGCCAAGTCAAAAGCAGATGGCAACTCACTGTAGGATGGCAGTGGTGCATCTGGAATGCAGGCTGGGCAGGGACAGAGGTGTGAGGAAGGTTTGTGAGCACAGGCCCTCATGTTACGCATCACAGTCATACCAGAGCTCCTCCCTCAGCTCACACTATGGCCACATGATCCCATACAGCCAGATGACGGAGGAGGAAAAGGTCTAAGCCTGGCTTTTGGACGGATTTGCTTGGTCTTTGGATACAAGTTGAAAATGGATGGCAGTTACACTCTAGCCACACCTAGGGACGTCCCTGAAAGACAAGGGGGAGGGAAGATCTAAACCCCTACGTGGGTTAGGGTGGAGGGACAAAGGGTGTTTTCTGGTTTTCTTTTGTGTGTGTCCTGGTTTTATCGTTTTGCAGCAGAATGCCCAACATTGAACATAACTGCAAATATGTGGTCGTGCCAAAGCTAATAGCGCTTAAGTACAAATGGGAGGCGTGGTTGCTCCTATGACCACCTGAAGCCTAGGTCTGGTAGGAGCGGCCTCACCTGTGGACCCATGAAGACATCACGATTCCACTCCCTCCCTAATCAATACATGGACACAGGATGCCAATGGTCGTGATCACAATGAGCCTTTCGCCAGAGCCACCTCCAGCTCTCCACAAACATGGTGAAATTTCTCGAAGGTCAATGGTCCATAAAAGTTAAGTATTCTATGTGGTTCTCTTGGGTCTGTGTGTCCAGCGGGGTGGGGCCTAGATGACCTCCTTCAGGTCATCGTACGGGACCAGCATGAAGGCACCACCCATGAGGCAGAGGACGTTGGACAGGCGCCCTTGAAGAAGGCTTTGCCCCTTTCGTCTTTGAAGAGGCCCCCTGTACGTGATGTTGGCTCCTTTGTGCCCTGACTGCATCATCATCTGCCGCCACTTGGTGTTGAAGGGGCAGGAGACCGTGCTGGCCACCACTGTCACGTTCTTGGAGTCAAGGAGCATGACTTTGCCGGAGTAGGTGGGCTGGTAGATGACGATGCTCCGCACGGAGAGGCTGAAGCCCTGGCATAGGCCCCGGATGCCATCAGACCTGGTGATCTTCACCAGTCTCCTAATCCTTTGAACTCGATGTCAGATTTCCCGAAGTCAGCCGCCAGGTGGGTTCTGGTGAAATCCAGGGGGTACACGAAGCAAGAGGGAGGTGGCTCTGGCCACCCCACCAGAGGCCAGATTGCCAGCAAAATACTTCCAGAGCTGCGTGTGCTTGTCCAAGGCCCCCAGGAAGATCTGCTTGTACTTATCCCTGAAGGCGGAGTTGAGGACTTGAGTGGGAAGGAGTGTATGACGCAGGCTGTCCGTCCAGAAGGACAGCACACCCTGCTCCTTGGGGCTGCGCACGGTGCAGTCCACGATGCCCTTGTCCTGCTCGTCGGCTGCGATCTGCTTGCTGGTGTATTGTACCCGCACAGCAGTTTTGCCCACTCCATCGGGGCCACAGCCACCTTGGAGATGGTGGCGGCAATGCCTCTGGCCAGGAAGTCCTTGGCAAAGGAGAGGGCCTGTTTCGTTGTGGTGGCAGAACGGGCAGCTCAGTGAGTGGGAAACAGAGTGGAGGCACAGAGGGCTGGAGGGTGGGCACTGCTGGTCAGCCCTGTTGCCGCTGGGACCGAAAATGCAGGCCTGGCATCCCATACAAGATGGTATACTGTCAGGGGATATACTTCAGACTGAAGGATGTGTCTGGGCGGGCGCATGAGCATGGATCCTCTGGTATCACACATTCCATCACCCAGAAGCTGCTAGCTTTGTAGCATGCCACAGTGTCCTGCTGAAGGTGCAGCTGAAGCACTGCAGTGATGGGGTGCCGTCCTCCAGAACGCAGTATATGCACTGCATCTGAGGCCTCCATGTGGCACTGTGTCCCCAGTAGGAAGAATACGTGGGACTGGGATCCGAGGGGTGGAAGCCAGAGTGGCCCCCTTTCCATCTTCCCTAGTGACCTACTCAGGTGGACATTGTGTGTCACATCTCCTTAGCTCTGGACTTTGCAGGAGAGGATATTCTGGTCCCTAAAGACAGTGCACTCTCACCAGGAGACACAGCCGGAGTCCTGTGGTGCTTATAGATATGACTGCTGCCCGGCATTTTTTTGTCCCCTGTGTCCAGAGACCAGCAGGCAGGAAGAGTCGCCATTTCAGCAGTAACCAACGCTTAATCAAGGAAGAGGGAGAACTGCTCTTACAGCTGGAATATGTGCGGAACACAGATGATGTGCTTAGGTGACTCTTGGTGCTCATTGGCCCAGTTGTGCCTGTGAATGGCCAAGTGCAGCGATTCTGCCCTGAGAAGGGCATGGATACCAGGGGCTCAGACCTCAGGGATGAAGGAAAGTGGCCAAGACTGCGGAGGTGAGAGCAGAGGGTGAGGGAGACCTAGAAGGGGCAGTGGAGGAGGGAGGTAATGAGCAGCTGTCACAGCTGCAAGACCAACTGCATCAATGGCGTTGTACTGTGTCCCACCAATTTCTCTCTTCTAAGTGGACACTCAAGAAGACAGGCACATGGGAACCACAGAGAAACTGCTCCCTGAACATATGTCTATGGAATAGTGGATCTGTGTGGCACGAGGGGTGGACCGGGGCAGCTATGGAAGTTCACCACTTACATGTCACTTTAAGACAGGAGTGCAGTCAGCTGACAGCACCCAGATGCAATGCTTTCAGGATCCACTGCAGCATTTGCACAGAGGTCATGCTACTCCCAGGCAGCACCCAGTCGACGACTTAGCACAGCAGGGCTACTAGAATTATTTCGGCTCAATGTGGGACTCCTCAATGGGCCGTCTTTGCACCAGAGCTCCCAGTGGGCTGGCCAAGACTTTCTCAAAGCTGCACCATCGTCTAAGGCGCTCCCTTCCAGCCCTTCTTCCATCTCCCTCCTTCCACAGGTGTCTTACATTCACTGTGGTCTGAAGGCTCTTCCTGCCTACCCCCCTTTATCTTTCTCAATAAATCTTTTGCACTTTCTAACTCCATATTGGCTTCCTGGCGGACCTGAACTGACACATTTCATTTGAGGCTAGAGAGTACTCCTCTTCTTTCATGGTGAAGGTAGGAGAAAAGCCAAAACACTCTTTCCTCCTAAAAATTTCCTTTAAAAATTACCTTCGAAATATTTTATCTTCTCTTAACTAGCATTGATGGGGTGGTGCTTGCGGGAGTGGCTTTGCCGTATTTTAGGAAATTCAGCGCTGTAGGGGGTTTGTTTGAGGGATTTGGGAGCTGCTCGCACGCAACAAGCTTTATTGCGTTGCGTGTGCTCCGTAGCGTGAGACCATCCAGAGGCTTATGGGTGGGCTAAGGAAGCGCCACCCAGAAGGAGAGGAGGGTAGGGTAACTGTTACGGCACTCAGCAGCACGGCAGGGGGTCTCCAGGCCAGAGAATTCTGAAGGGCAGCAGTGGCTTGGCGTCTTATCAATGACCAGCGGATGTGGGGTAAGGTGTCCTGGGAATTGCAAGGCAGGCAGGCCCTAATTGACTAATAATCTGCTGGCTTGGGCTATTTTAAAAATAATTTAATGTGTAAAAACTGGAGTTTGGCACCAGTGGGATTTTGAGCTAATGAATCTCAGCCCGCAATGAAGAAATAGAAAAGTGAGGGGCCAATACACAGAGGCCATCTGAGGCTGATTTATATAACAAGCATTTCGATGTATTTCTGTTGAGAACGGAGACCGTGCAGGGACTTGGCACCTCCCGTCCTCAGGTTTGGGCTAAAACCCTGAGGAGATGGGCAACATTCCATTTAACATCCTGTTATGTATTTAATAAATATGTATTCAATAAGTATGTATATAGCTGTGCTCTGTCATGCATTGCCCCAGGTGCTAGAGGTGCAATGGACAGCGAAACCACTCATGGTTCCTGTCATCATGGAGCTTTGAACTGCGGGAGGAATTGCACAAATACACATGTAATCATTATGTTAAGTGCTTGAGAAAGGCAAGTCCTGCGAGACTGCTACAAGAGTGTGTTAGGAACTCAAGTTAGATGAGGCAGGAGCGCCACTTGAGGTGCCCTTGGTGAAGGGACATGGATGCTGACACCTGAAGGATGAGTAGGAGTTGGCCAGGCAAAGAGTGAGGGAGGTTGTGCTCAGGCAAAAAGAACAGAGTACGCAGTGGGCACAAAAGTGACCTCTACCTCAGCCACCCACTTCTGCTGTCACTTTCCAGGCTTTGTCATCTCCTGTAACTGCCCCCACCTTGATAATCAGTGATTCAAGCATCCCCGCTGTGGTCATTTTCCAACCTCTTCAGGGCCTTCAGGCATTGCCTTTCTCTGTCTCTACCTGTCAGCCATCTCCTTTTTCACTTAATCTTTATTTAAATGACTTTACTCAGGTATAATTAAAATGCACATATTTAAAGTGTACAGTTTGATAAAGCTTTCTCATACCCTTTTTTTTTTCTTTCTTGCGGTACGCGGGCCTCTCACTGTTGCGGCCTCTCCCGTTGCGGAGCACAGGCTCCGGACACGCAGGCTCAGCGGCCATGGCTCACGGGCCCAGCCGCTCCGCGGCATGTGGGATCTTCCCGGACCGGGGCACGAACCCGCGTCCCCTGCATCGGCAGGCGGACTCTCAACCACTGTGCCACCCGGGAAGCCCTTCTCATACCCTTTTGAAGTCCCTCCCTCCTGTATCCTGCAACCTTGCTAAACTCACTTATTACTTCTAGCAGCTTTTTCTTGGTAGATTCTATGAGGTTTTTCTACACAGAAAATGTTGTCTTCAGATAACAGCGGTTTTCTTTTCTAATAATGAATACCTTTTATTTCTTTTTCTTAACATGAGACAAAACTCTTCTCTGTCTTAGAAAGGCTTTCTGCTTAGCTCCTTAGCTTCTGACTCAGTCCTCTATGTCTTCTTCGTCATTGCAATCTTGGCTCCTTAAATCTCCAATTTTGTGTCTCCAGGCCCGTGAGACCACTGAAAGCTGTGCTGGTTTTTTGGTCCCCAGATATATCCATCTACCTGGATGAAGCCTGAATTCTCAGCCTCCTTCACTGCCCTAGAATTGGCAAATGTCCCCAGAGGAGAAGCAGCTGCAAAATACCAGTGTACCTTTCCATGGTTCTCCTTCTCCTGCACGGTGGCCCCTTAAGTTCTGATCACTTCAGGAGGTCTCCAGTGGTTCAAACTGATCTTTTTCGTCATATTTTTAAAAATTGTTTTTGCTATTTAGAATGTTATTATTATTAAATATTGCATATATACAAAAGAAATATAATGTATCGTGTACATTAACAGTCCAAGGAATAGTAGAAAACCAAACGCCCATGAATCTGTAACAGAGAAGAACAAACCTAACTCCATATTCGATCTATTCCTTTAGCTCTAATCTCTGTGCTTAGTCATGCTGGCTCTGAACCTTTGTCTCTTCAATCAGTAAAAGAACATTGCCTATAGCCTGAAATATACAGTAGTCTTTTCTCAAGGCTCTGCCTCCCAGGCTTAACCTTTAAAGCCATAACACTTTCATTCATATAGACATAAAAAGTTATAGAACAGAAAATAAAATTTGTCTTATTGAAGGTTTACAGGAACTTCGTGACCTGACCTACCTGGACACCTGCGAGAACAAGGGACTATCACGTCCTCTCTGAGGTCTGGCCAGCACCGAGAGGTCTGCAACAGCCAGCCACACCCCCTCCCCTTTTAGTATAAAAGGAGCCTGAATTCTAACCTGGGTAAAATGGTTCTTTGGGATATGAATCTGCGATCTTCTCAGTCTGCTGGCCTTCTGAATAAAGTCGCTGTTCCTTGCCTCAGCGCCTTGTGTCTCCATTTATTGGCCTGTCACGTGCCGAATAGTACGGGTTTGGGCTCAGTAACAAACCCACCATGAAGGTAAGCTTTAGGACAGAGCCCCCGACCCTCCTCACTTATATTCAGTCCCGGTCCACCCTCACGCAACACTTCTACATTATTGTTATTTTTAAAAATTCATTTAAAATGAGATATAATTGATGTATAACTGTGTAAGTTTAAGGCGTACAATGTGTTGACTTCATACATTCATATGTTGCAATGTGTTACCACTTTAGGGTTAGCTAACATGTCTGTCACATCACATAATTTTCATTTATTTTTTGTGGTGGGGACACATGTCATGTTTTAATGGGATTTTCCTGTTGTTCTCTATAGGAACGTTTGTCTGCCAAAAACTACCCTGTCGTACCCATAAGCAGAAGTCAAATCAATAAAATCAAGACACCTTCAATGGTTCTCAAATTTTACCACCTGTTCTCATCTCTTCTACCACCATGTAGTCCAAGTTATGACCATATATCCCCTATACTAGTCCAATAGCCTCCTAAATTGATCTTGTATCCACTTTGCCTCCTTCTTATGCATTCCTCATATAGCAGCCAGAATTATTTTTAAAAAACAAATCATATTATGTTACTTCCATGCTCAAAACCCTTCAATTCTTCCTACTGCTTTCTTAGCATAAAATGAAAAACATTTTTAATCACAATAAATGGCATTGGCTGAGTTGTGATAATGCTCAATGTACCAGGCACAGTATCGTTTGATTTTCATAGTAATGCAAATGATTATTTCCCTTGTTTATACCAATGAGTAAGTAGAAATCTATAAAGCTGAATTTAATTGGTTAAGGACACAGTTAGAAGTGGTGAAGCTGGAATTCCAAGCCAGGCCTTTTCAGCTCTAATGTACGTGTTTGAAACAGTTTAGATATATAGATACCTGACTTCTTCAGGGCAGGCAGGTAGACTGGAGACCCAGGGAAGAGTTAATGTTACAGCTTGAGTCCGAACGCAGTCTGCAGGCAGAATTTCTTCCTCTTTGAGGGACTTCAGTCTTTTCTCTTAAGACCTTCAACTCTTTGGATGCAGTGCACTCAGATTATGGAAAATAATCAGCTTTATTTATAGCCACTGATTCAAATGTCAATCACATCTAAAAATACCTTCACAGCAACATCTAGAGACATGTGTAACCAAGCAACTGGGCAGTACAGCCCAGCCAAGTTGGCACATAAAATCGCCCACCATACTACCTGACTGTATTTTCATTGTAAAGAATTCAAACAGTGGAAAGTATAGAGAAGAAACACTGAGAGTCACACTCCCACCTCTGTCCCCTTTACCTCCACAGAGATGAACACTGTCAACCTCTCAGTGAACATCCTTCCGGAGAGCTGCCTATTCCTTTAACATTCATACATATAAATATATATATAAATATATATATATATATAATTTGGTTTACTTTATTTAAATGGGATCATTCTGTAAGTATTGTTTGTGTCTTGTTTTCCCTCTTGATTGGTAAGTCACATATATTTGTTTTATTTTTTTACTTAGACAAACAAAACATTTATTCAGTGCTTACAATATTAGGTGATACAATTGAGTGAAAAGCAAAAGTCCATCTTTGACCCCCTTCCTGAACCTCGCTCTCTTCCTCAAAGGTAAACGCTGTTATCGTTTGGTGTGTACACATGCAAACTTTGGACACAATATTACACACGGAGCTGAAGATGACAGAGTGTGACTCTGCATCCCCTTCATGTGCTCTATTCTTCTCCATCTTTACCCCTGCATAACTTATGTCAAGAATGGCATGTTATGACATTGAGATTATGTCATGAGACAAAGTCTATATTAATAAGAGAGAAGGCTGTTTGTCTTGCAAGTGTGACACTATGAAGCATATGAAAAGTTTAAGACTATTCCTATGGAGGACTGTCAGTGGCTGACGGCTGTAAGCATCACCCTTTCCCTTCAAACTTGGGGCCAGGAGCTATTAGCTCCCAGGTTGGGGGATGGGTATATAAAGGTCAAGAATAATTTTTCAACCAGAAAGCCAAGACTTTGTTTTACTGTGTGGATTTTTTACACAATTATCTGCAGGAAGTTTCCAACAGAAGATATCAGGGGAAGGGAGCATTTTGAGATGGGGAGTTTATCCTGGGTTATCAGGATGGGCCTTAAATCCAATCACAACTGTCCTTATAAGACAGAAGCAGAGGAGATCTCTCTCTCTCTCTCTCTCTCTCTCTCTCTCTCTGTCTCTCTGTCTCTGTCTCTGTCGCTCTCTCTCTGTCTCTCTCTCTCTCTCTCTCTCACACACACACACACACACACATACAGAAGAGGAGAAGGTGATGTGAAGCAGCACAAAGAGATTGGAAGATGCTGACCTTGAAGTGATGCAGACACAAGCCAAGGAATGCTGGCAGCCAACAGAAGCTGGAAGAGGCAAAGAAGAATTCTACTCTAGAGCCTCCAGAGGTAGCTCAGCCCTGTCAACCTTGGATTCAGCTCAGTGATAATAATTTTGAATTTCTGGCCTCCAGAACTGTGATAGAATAAATTTCTGTTGTTTTATACCAGCCAGATTGTGGTAATTTGTTAGAGCAGCCATAGAAAACTCATACGGGACCAAGTCTAACTGTTTGAGTGTCAGCCACAACTTCCACACACACCTAGTGTGCCAGTGCTAAATGTCAGATGGTCACAGAGGAGGCAGGAGCTTTGGAGAGGCAACTGCCAACATGCTTGGATGCCCAGGCTCCAGCGGTAGGAACAAGGCATAAAGATTTTGACCTTGGGGATCTCCCTGTGACTGAGGAATGGACAGAGAAATTAAAGGGGAATCTGAGGACTTGGATCAATGTTTACGCCCCTGTGAGTGGTTTGTGAGGTGGACAAACGCAGGCAACAGTGAATAGAGTTACAGGGTCCTCATTCTTTAAGCGAGCACTCTAGGGGAGAGGCTTGGTCAGAGGCCAATGATTCGAGGGACCATATTAATAAATTCTTAATTAATTAGTGGCACTTTGGCAGAATCTTAAAGCTGTAATGAATCTGCCATCACCGTGGTGCACAAGAAATCTAGGGGACATGGGATGGCTATGCATGGCAGGATGCTGGGAAAATGGAGACAGAGACTGACTGGAGATCAGGATGCCCTAGACCACGTCAGAGGCCGCCTATGGTTGTACGTAAGGTTCAGGGGAAAGGGGGAAGACATAGAAATAGTCACTGCTATTTGTACTCTGTTTAATGCCCTTTAAATCAATCTTATGAACTTTAAAGCAACCAGATAATAATAATACTTTAGAAAGACAAATGGCCAAGATTCCTCTGAATGAATATTCCCTTGTTAGTTCTGGATTTGACAAAGTAACTTTCCCCAAACCTTTAAACACTGGCTACAAAACTAATCAAACACTCCTAAGCATTTAAAGAAAATTACCTGTATATCGGACTGTCTTTACTGTTTCAAATACCCTTAAAAGCCTAGAGGAGAGAACTGTCAGGCTCACAGAGACAGGGGGCTAGATTCCAAGTCTGTGACCGCACTAGGACCTCCCACCAGCAGAGGGCAGTGGTCCAGACAGCGCGGCCTCTTGACTGGCCGAGGGGGGAAGGCTCTGAGAAGTGATGGGGATGCTGCTAAGCCTGCTGCAGCCCCTCACAAGCCTGAACGGCTCAGGAAGTGCTTTCCCCACAGTATGCTGGGGAACAGAAGGTGTTTCTCCTCGATTCCTGCAAGGAACACGTGTGTGCGGTACACATACCGTCCAAATGGGGGCGGATCACAAGCAGTCCGGATGTCCCAACCAGAGTTAACGTGGGCTGGCCGAGGCAGCTCTGGGGAGCTGCTCTGGGCGGCGATGGATTCAGCCAGGTTATAACGCTCTGGAACAGTTTTTTCCCATTGAGAACACTCAAGGAGGAAGGCAAGATCCGATGGAGCACTGCAGCTGGAGAGGCGTGGGGGCGGGAGGAGCGGAGACACGCAGTACAGGGAGCTCTCCACATCCCAAGGGAAGAAGTTGTATTCCTTTTTCCTTTGTTTCTCTTTTGGGAAATCCTGTTAGTGCTCTTTTCCTCACGGTTTCCACTTCTTTGTCTTCCTGGGAGAGTTACTCAGTGTTAACTTTCAGCTATCTAATTTAGTCATCAGTGGTATCATTCCTTCTATTGGAATATTTTATTTTATTTTATTTATTTTTGGCTGCATTGGGTCTTCATTGCTGCGCTGCACTTCCTCTAGTTGCCACTAGCGGGGGCTACTCTTCCTTGCGGTGCGCGGGCTTCTCCTTGCAGTGGCTTCTCTTGTTGTGAAGCGCGGGCTCTAGGCGCTCAGGCTTCAGTAGTAGCAACACGCGGGCTCAGTAGTTATGGCACGCGGGCCCTAGAGCATGCAGGCCTCAGTAGTTGTGGTGTGCAGACCCTAGAGTACGCAGGCTTAAGTAGTTGTGGCGTGCAGGCTCAGTAGTTATGGCACACGGTAGCTTAGTTGCTCCGCAGCATGTGGGATCTTCCTGGACCAGGGATTGAACCCGTGTCCCCTGCATTGGGAGGCAGATTATTAACCACTGAGCCACTAGGGAACCAGAATATTTTCTTAATTCAGGCAACAGAAGTTTTAAATTTCAAGAATTCCCATGACTTCTTTTCAAATTAGCCTCTAGTATTCTCCAGGTTAGTTAGATACGTCCCTAGTCTGTGGTTAGTGGCAACAAAGACACTGCACCCAGAAGGCTTCTGGAGTGAGCACTGACATTTGCAACAACCTGTAGGAGACTCCCTGATTTGACATTGCAACCCATGCAGGGATAGGGCACTAAAGCTGTCACTGCACAGAATGGACAGCTAATGGTGTTGGTGCGTTTAAGATTTTAGTTCTTTGACTAGCCTGTCCAGGGCCTAGAAGCTGTCTGGGCTGGCTACCTATTAGCTTCAAGGGCCCAAATACCTGTGGCCATAGAACCTCAATACTTAATTTGCAAAGTGAACAAACATGCTCAAAGTGAAATCTTTTGGAGGCTAACCAGGTCTGGAACTTTCAGACTTGCCTGAGGAAATACTGTTTTGTCCTCCCCCGAGCACACTCAGCGCCAGGGGCTCTCGCTTCTCGTACCCCAGACGCAGAGCCCACCCGTCTTGCCCCCGCCCACCCGGGAGCCGGAGCCCCCTAACTGCCACGAGCGTCCTCCCCCCCCACCCCACGCCCCGCCCCGCCGGGAGCTCCCCTAACGCCTACCGCACCCGCGCCCGGGAGTCCTCCCCATCGACCCCCGCCTCAGCCTTCCTCCCGCCACACGCAGCAGCCGTTAGCCCTCCCCTCCCGTCTCGGCCCCGGGGGTGGGGCCCGCCCGTCCGATCCTCCCCACCCCCGCAGCCAGTCGTCCTCTCCTCTGGCCCCCAAGGCCGGCCCCACCCGACCAGCAGGAAGCCCTCCGCTCAGGCCCCCCCCACGCTTAGCCATCAGCCCCACCCTCTGCACCCCGACTCCAGAACGCCCCCCACCAGCCACCCCGGAAGCCAGCGGTCCTCCCCTCTGACCCGCTCACTGGGGGACCCTTCCCTCAGCCCCCCTTCAGCCCGCTACCCTCCGCCGCCGCTCCCCCACTCCCAACCGAGCAGCCCGTAGCCCTCCCCCGACCTCCACTCCTTCCCAGGGCCCCCGGTACCTGCGGAGTCCAGCCCCCGGCAGAGCCCCCGCCTGTCTCCTGACTCGCTCTGACTCTGTGGATGGCTCCGGAGTCCCGCTCACGAGGGGCTGAAGAGCTCGTCTCAGCAGAGCAGCCAGGAACTGTGCCGCCGACTGTCCCAGGCACTCTGTGCGAACGCCACGTGGGCTTCCGGGTGCTCCCGGAAGCCCCAGGAAGATGAGGGAGAAAGTTCTAGACGTCTCTTTACCGAGAAACTGGTTGGATCAGAAGAGCACGTGAGGAGGCGCTCTGCTACGGAAGCAGCAGTAGCCATGCGCACTGAGGGCCTGAGGTCCCAAGGCTTGGCGCCTCCGGAAGCAAAAGACACGCCCATTGGCCTTCCACCAATAGGAAGGCCTCCTGCGAGGCTGCGGAGTTGGGGGAGCGAACTTGGCGATGCAGAGCCCATGGGGGCACATTGGTCAATCTGTCTTTACAGGTGGGTGTCTACTGTGATTCATAATGTCATCAAGTTATTCTTTTTTCTTTCTCTTTTTTTAATTTAATTTAATTTTTTTATACAACAGGTTATTTGTTATCCCTTTTATACATATTAGTGTACATATGTCAATCCCAATCTCCCAATTCATCACCCCCCCCGCCCGCCCCCACCATTTTCTCACCTTGGTGCCCATATGTTTGTGCTCTACGTCTGTGTCTCTATTTCTGCCCTGCAAACCGGTTCATCTGTACCATTTATCTAGGTTCCACATATGTGCATTAATACACGATATTTGTTTCTCTCTTTCTGACTTCCTTCACTCTGTATGACAGTCTCTACATCCATCCACATCTCTACAAATGACCCAATTTCGTTCCTTTGTACGGCTGAGTAATAAATAATAGTAATAAAGCTCTTCTTCACATGGACTGATTTCTTGTCTAGTTGTATCAACTAGCCATCTTCTCACATGGCACAAGAGGATGAGGCAGCCGTCTGGGGCCTCTTTTATAAGGGAGGTAATCTCATTCATGAGGGCTCCCCCCTCATGGGCTAATCACTTCCCAGGGCCCCACCTCCAAATGCCATCCCTTTGGGGGTTAGAATTTAACAGGTGAATGAGGGGGAGAGGTTTACAAATATTCAGTCCATAGCAGTGTCTGTCCATCTATTGCTGCTCCTATGTTCCCTTTTTCCTGCTGAGATAATCAAGGTTTTCATTTACATTTTAACTTCTCTACTGCCTTTTTAGGCAATTATCAGTTTTTGCTAAAACTTTACAATTCACCTATGAAATGGAAAAAAGCGCTCACCATCTCTGGGTCTGCAAAGTGCCTACCTTACCCTCTCCCTGGAGAGCTGTCCCATGGGTGCTGAGCAGGAATCGGACTCTGGACCCCCGCCCTCACCCGCAGCAGCCCTTTCCCTCCATTGCCCACAGCAGAGGCCAGACTCAGATGAAACGTTCAGGGAAATTTACTAAGAGAAACATTGACTGAAACCATTGAACAGAGGGCATGATAACACAGAGAGGAACGTGTAACAGCCACCAGAGTCTGGGGGTCACGGCCCCCCCCAGGGTCCTCAAAAAGGTGCCTCCGCTACACCCCACCCGGCGGCCCTCCATCCCCCCACTGCGTCACTTCCTGAGGGCCCTGCGGGTGGTGTCTCGCCAGGAAGGTGGGTGCCGGCAATGCCCGCTCCCCCAGGTCAGCCACTCCCCCTCTGGCCCACATGCTCGGGGCCTGGCCCTGCCCTATGGCTGGAACAGGAAAGTCCCACAGCAGGGGACCCACCACTGAGCGGACTACGGGGTGTCCCGAGGAACAACGCGGTGGCCTTCAGTTGTACTGCTAATTACTTTCACATTTCCAAGTAAACTCCTATTCCAATGCCATGTTATCTTGTTCACCACCACAAAATAATATGGGAATCTTACAATTTGTTTTACACAATTGCAAAACTCTCGTCGTTGAACTGAATTAGTGCAAATACATGTGGGATTAATGTCATTTCCAAACTTAGACACTGAAGCTTATTAAGCCTTCTCTTAAATGAGACAATATGTGAAAAATTCCTAAAGAAAACAGACATGGAAGTCCATGTCAACATACACAACAGGAACCCAAAATGCTGCACACTGGCTTCCCCCAACTCGCCCGGCTCTCACTGCTTAGAAGGCTGACCGCTCCCTCTTCAAACTCAGAGTGAAGGATCAGCCCCCCTTCCTGCCCCACGGGAGAAGCTGCTGGACGTGGGACTGGCTGCTGCACTGGCTCAGGCTCCCTCTTCCTCATCGCTCACACTCCCTGCAGACACGGATGGGAAGAACCTGGGATCCATGCTATTGCTCCTGAGCAGATGCTGCAGGACCTGCCACTTGCTGGTCTCCGCGTAGGCCCGGGGACCCCACAGGAACTCGTAGCGGGCAGGGTCGCTGTGGGGCACCTGCCGGTACTTCAGGTAACCCGTCTGCACCCACACTTCGGTGAGCAGCTCCCTCCCGCCACAAAACCCCAGGGTGTCTAGCATTCCCCACACCTCCTCCTCAGGGACGCGGTCACCGAACAGGGTGACCATGGTCAGGACCAGCAAAGGGAGACCGGCCTCGGGCGTGCACTGCCAGTCGCTCAGCACTGCATCCCAGGTGAGGCCCAGGGTGGGGACCAGGACGTAGGTGCGCTCGCGGGGGTCCACCTCCTCCACGTCCACGCCAAACACCAGACACAGGCACTCGCAAACGAGGCGGAAGACCACGGGGAAGTGGTCCCGATGCTCCCGGAGGACCGTACTCAGCATCTCCGCCTCGGAGGTCGGCTCCCCGGTACGAAACTTGACGAGCAGGAACCCCACCAGGTCAGCCATCAGCACAACAAGTGCCTCGCGGGGCAAGGGCTCGGCATAGGTGGAGAGGGAAGGGGCGCCAGGGGAGGCGGAGGACGAGGGGGATGCGGCCTCCTCCCCCGCAGCCCCCAGCAGCGGCGCCTCCACCGGACCCTGGGCCGGGACTGGGGCCTCAAGGTCGGCCTCAGGCTGGCGGAGCTCACTCATCTCGAGCGGGGGCCTGATCACTGGGGTCGGGCCGCCCACGGGAGTGTGGGCACGGGTGACAGGCGTGAACCTCATACCTGGGGAAGAGAGGGGGTGTGAGCGGCCTCGGCGGAGAAAGGCACCCTGGGCAGCCCTGACAAAGGCCACTTACAGGTCTCGTCTCAAGGGCTGCCCTCGGGCCTCACAGGGGCGCTCCTCCCGGGTGGCCTGTCCCCTGCCAACCTGAAGAAGGAAGTGAGGGGGCTCCTCAGGGTGCAGCCAGCACGGCCCCAGGTTCTGGGGCTGACAGGGCGGTGGGGTGACTTGGGTGTTGTGGGGTCCCCTCTGTTCTGGGAGGGGGAGCCCCTGGGTACACACTCAGGGCACGCACCTCCCCTTGGCTCCTGGCGCTGCCTGGGCCTCCTCTGCTCTGTGCCCTGAGGACACGGTCCTCAGACCTGGGCCTTCGCCTCCCGGTTCCTGGAGCCCCTGTAAGAGGAATGGAGGGCGCACCTCTTGTGTACACTGTGGCACAGCTCTGGGCCTCGGTGCTGGTAGGAGGATTGGGCCGGACTCTGTGAGGTCCCCCCAGTGCTGAGTTCTGGGGTGGGTGGTCCCCTCGGGGTCGCTCGTCGTGCTCACTGTTCCCCTTAAGGGCCTGGACCCTCCCCTTTGCAGGCCGGAGGGGAAACTCAGAACAGGACCCCGAATCTGAACAGAAAGCAGTGAGGGGGCCCCACAGGTGGCCGCACCTGCCCAGGGCCTCCCGAGGGTCCTAGGAAGGGGAGATGCTGGGTCCTCACCTCCTCCTCACATCCTGCCTGGCCTCCCAGCGCTGACCACAGGGGCAGGTTTCTGTTGAGGCCCCTGTTCCAGGGCTGGGGGTCTGCTCAGTCCTCCCTCGGGGTCCTGGGAGTCCACCCTCTGCGGACCTGAAGGCTCACCCCTCACACCAAACACCTGACCTCCTGAGGACCCCGACCCAGAGGTCAGGAAACATCTCATCTGCTGACCGTGCTCTGGCGCCTCCAAGGCCCCCGCGGAAGGGCAAAGGATCCCTCCCTGTGTTGGGGTCTATCGTCCTCAGTCCTTCCTTCCTCGCGTGCAGGCTGGACTCTGGGCAGGACCTGGGATTGTCCCGTCTGCCAGTGTGAGTCCCTGCTCCTTATACCAGGTCTCCAGTCTCTCCGAGACCCTGACGTCAGGACGTCAGGACAGGCCTACCGTGCTCATCCCACCCCGGGGCCTCCCACGGCCACCTGCAAGGGCGGTGATATGGTGGGTCCCTTTTGTCCTCCCTCAGGGTCCCCTCAGTCCTGCCTAAGGGCCGTAACCTTAGTCCACCAGGGACCTGACATTTTACCCTCTGCCCTCATGAGACCCCGCCCCTTATCCCAGGTCCCCAGCTTCTCTGAGACCCGGAATTCAGGAAGTGCTGATGTGCTCATCCCGTCCTATGACCTCAAGGGGCCAACTCTGTTCTGGGGTCCACGTTTTCCTCAGTCCTCCCTCAGGGCCCTCACCTTGACTCCACGCAGGACCTGGGATTCTAGCCATAGCACACCTGAGAGCGGACGCTTATACCTGTTCCGAAGCCTCTCTGAGACCCGGATACATAAGTGAGGACTCGCTGCCAAGTGCTCATTCCGCCCCAGGGCCTCCCAGGGCTGAAGGCAGGGAAGGGTATAAGGGTGAGGGTCTGACAGAGACTGTGGAGCGGGTATAAGGGGCGAGGTCTCAGGCGGGCACAGGAGAGAATCCAGGTCCTGCGTGGAGCCAAGGTGAGAGCCCTAAGGGAGGACTGAGGGGAGCCTGAACCCCAGAACAGAGTTGGCCCTGGGAGGCCATAGGGCGGGATGAACAAGTGCAGCACTTCCTGACATCCGGGTCTCAGAGACGCTGGGGAGGGGAGTACGGGGCGGAGTCTCAGAGAGGCTGCAGAGGGGGTATGAGCGGGCGGGGTGTCTGCTGGGCACTGCGGAGAATCCCAGGTCCTGTGTGGAGTCAAGGTGAGGGCCCTGAGGGAGCACTGAGGGCAGCCTGCAGCCCAGAACTGAGTTGGCCCTGGGAGGCCGTCACGTGCAGCACTTCCTGACATCCGGGTCTCAGAGACCCTGGGGAGGGGAGTACGGGGCAGGGTCTCAGAGAGGCTGGGGAGGGGGTATAAGGGGCGGGTCCCAGGCGGGCACAGGAGAGAATCCAGGTTCTGTGTGGAGCCAAGGTGAGAGCCCTAAGGGAGGACTAAGGGGAGCCTGGACCCCAGAACAGAGTTGGACCTGGGAGGCCAAAGGGCGGGATGAGCACGTGCAGCACTTCCTGACATCCGGGTCTCAGAGACGCTGGGGAGGGGAGTACGGGGCGGGGTCTCAGAGAGGCTAGGGAGGGGGTATAAGGGTCGGGGTGTCTGGTGGGCACGGGAGAGAATCCCAGGTCCTCCGTGGAGTCAAGGAGAGTGCCCTGAGGGAGGACTGAGGGGAGCCTGGACCCCAGAACACAGTTGGCCCTGGGAGGCCATAGGGCGGAATGAGCACGTGCAGCACTTCCTGACATCCGGGTCTCAGAGACGCTAAGGAGGGGGAGCACGGGGCGGAGTCTCAGAGAGGCTGGGGAGGCAGTATAAGGGTCGGGGTGTCTGGTGGGCACGGGAGAGAATCCCAGGTCCTCCGTGGAGTCAAGGTGAGTGCCCTGAGGGAGGACTGAGGGGAGCCTGGACCCCAGAACACAGTTGGCCCTGGGAGGCCATAGGGCGGAATGAGCACGTGCAGCACTTCCTGACATCCGGGTCTCAGAGACGCTAAGGAGGGGGAGCACGGGGCGGAGTCTCAGAGAGGCTGGGGAGGCAGTATAAGGGTCGGGGTGTCTCGTGGGCACGGGAGAGAATCCCAGGTCCTCCGTGGAGTCAAGGTGAGGGCCCTGCGGGAGGACTGAGGGGAGCCTGGACCCCAGAACACAGTTGGCCCTGGGAGGCCATAGGGCGGAATGAGCACGTGCAGCACTTCCTGACATCCGGGTCTCAGAGACGCTGGGGAGGGGAGTACGGGGCGGGGTCTCAGAGAGGCTGGGGAGGCAGTATAAGGGTCGGGGTGTCTGGTGGGCACGGGAGAGAATCCCAGGTCCTCCGTGGAGTCAAGGTGAGTGCCCTGAGGGAGGACTGAGGGGAGCCTGGACCCCAGAACAGAGTTGGCCCTGGGAGGCCATAGGGCGGAATGAGCACGTGCAGCACTTCCTGACATCCGGGTCTCAGAGACGCTGGGGAGGGGAGTACGGGGCGGGGTATCAGAGAGGCTAGGGAGGGGGTATAAGGGTCGGGGTGTCTGGTGAGCAAGGTAGAGATTCCCAGGTTCTCCGTGGAGTCAAGGTGAGGGCCCTGAGGGAAGACTTAACAGAGCCTGGACCCCAGAACAGAGTTGGCCCTGGGAGGCCATAGGGCGGGATGAGCACGTAGAGCAGTTCCTGACATCCGGGTCTCAGAGGCGCTGGGGTGGGGGAGCACGGGGCGGGGTCTCAGAGAGGCTGGGTAGGCGGTATAAAGGTCGGGGTGTCTGATGGGTACGGGAGAGAATCCCAGGTCCTGCGTGGAGTCAAGGTGAGTGCCCTGAGGGAGGACTGAGGGGAGCCTGGACCCCAGAACAGAGTTGGCCCTGGGAGGCCATAGGGCGGGATGAGCACGTGCAGCACTTCCTGACATCCGGGTCTCAGAGACGCTGAGGAGGGGGAGCACGGGGCGGGGTATCAGAGAGGCTGCAGAGGGGTATAAGGGGCGGGGTGTCTGCTGGGCACTGCGGAGAATCGCAGGTCCTGTGTGGAGTCAAGGTGAGGGCCCTGAGGGAGCACTGAGGGCAGCCTGCAACCCAGAACTCAGTTGGCCCTGGGAGGCCGTCACGTGCAGCACTTCCTGACATCCGGGTCTCAGAGACGCTGGGGAGGGGAGTACGGGGCGGGGTCTCAGAGAGGCTAGGGAGGGGGTATAAGGGTCGGGGTGTCTGGTGGGCACGGGAGAGAATCCCAGGTCCTCCGTGGAGTCAAGGTGAGGGCCTGAGGGAGGACTGAGGGGAGCCTGGACCCCAAAACAGAGTTGGCCCTGGGAGGCCATAGGGCGGAATGAGCACGTGCAGCACTTCCTGACATCCGGGTCTCAGAGACGCTGCGGAGGGGGAGCACGGGGCGGGGTCTCAGGCTGGGGAGGCAGTATAAGGGTCGGGGTGTCTGGTGGGCACGGGAGAGAATCCCAGGTCCTCCGTGGAGTCAAGGAGACGGGCCTGAGGGAGGACTGAGGGGAGCCTGGACCCCAGAACAGAGTTGGCCCTGGGAGGCCATAGGGCGGAATGAGCACGTACAGGACTTCCTGACATCCGGGTCTCAGAGACACTGGGGAGGGGGAGCACGGGGCGGAGTCTCAGAGAGGCTAGGGAGGGGGTATAAGGGGCGGGATCCTAGGCGGGCACAGGAGAGAATCCCAGTTCCTATGTGGAGTCCGGGTGAGAGCACTGAGTGTGGACTGAGGGGAACCTGGATCCCAGGACCGAGTTGGCCCTTCCAGCCATAGGGCGGGATGAACAGGTGCAGCACTTCCTAAGATCCGGGTCTCAGACACCCTGGAGAGGGGGAGCACGGGGCGGGGTCTCAGAGAGGCTAGGGAGGGGGTATAAGGGGCGGGGTGTCTGGTGGGCACTGCGGAGAATCCCAGGTCCTGTGTGGAGTCAAGGTGAGGGCCCTGAGGGAGCACTGAGGGCAGCCTGCAACCCAGAACTCAGTTGGCCCTGGGAGGCCGTCACGTGCAGCACTTCCTGACATCCGGGTGTCAGAGAAGCTGGGGACCTGGGATAAGGGGCGGGGTCTCATGAGGGCAGAGGGTAAAATGTCAGGTCCCTGGTGGACTAAGGTTAGGGCCCTTAGGCAGGACTGAGGAGACCCTGAGGGAGGACAAAAGGGACCCACCAGATCACCGCCCTTGCAGGTGGCCGTGGGAGGCCCCGGGGCGGGATGAGCACGGTAGGCCTGTCCTGACGTCCTGACGTCAGGGTCTCGGAGAGACTGGAGACCTGGTATAAGGAGCAGGGACTCACACTGGCAGACGGGACAATCCCAGGTCCTGCCCAGAGTCCAGCCTGCACGCGAGGAAGGAAGGACTGAGGACGATAGACCCCGACACAGGGAGAGATCCTTTGCCCTTCCGCGGGGGCCTTGGAGGCGCCAGATCGCGGTCAGCAGATGAGATGTTTCCTGACCTCTGGGTCGGGGTCCTCAGGAGGTCAGGTGTTTGGTGTGAGGGGTGAGCCTTCAGGTCCACAGAAGGTGGACTCCCAGGACCCCGAGGGAGGACTGAGCAGACCCCCAGCCCTGGAACAGGGGCCTCAACAGAAACCTGCCCCTGTGGTCAGCGCTGGGAGGCCAGGCAGGATGTGAGGAGGAGGTGAGGACCCAGCACCTCCCCATCCTAGGGCCCTCGGGAGGCCCTGGGCAGGTGCGGCCACCTGTGGGGCCCCCTCACTGCTTTCTGTTCAGATTCGGGGTCCTGTTCTGAGTTTCCCCTCCGGCCTGCAAAGGGGAGGGTCCAGGCCCTTAAGGGGAACAGTGAGCACGACGAGCGACCCCGAGGGGACCACCCACCCCAGAACTCAGCACTGGGGGGACCTCACAGAGTCCGGCCCAATCCTCCTACCAGCACCGAGGCCCAGAGCTGTGCCACAGTGTACACAAGAGGTGCGCCCTCCATTCCTCTTACAGGGGCTCCAGGAACCGGGAGGCGAAGGCCCAGGTCTGAGGACCGTGTCCTCAGGGCACAGAGCAGAGGAGGCCCAGGCAGCGCCAGGAGCCAAGGGGAGGTGCGTGCCCTGAGTGTGTACCCAGGGGCTCCCCCTCCCAGAACAGAGGGGACCCCACAACTCCCAAGTCACCCCACCGCCCTGTCAGCCCCAGAACCTGGGGCCGTGCTGGCTGCACCCTGAGGAGCCCCCTCACTTCCTTCTTCAGGTTGGCAGGGGACAGGCCACCCGGGAGGAGCGCCCCTGTGAGGCCCGAGGGCAGCCCTTGAGACGAGACCTGTAAGTGGCCTTTGTCAGGGCTGCCCAGGGTGCCTTTCTCCGCCGAGGCCGCTCACACCCCCTCTCTACCCCAGGTACGAGGTCCCCTGCCCACACTCCCGTGGGCGGACCGACCCCAGTGATCAGGCCCCCGGTCGAGATGAGTGAGCTCCGCCAGCCTGAGGCCGACCTTGAGGCCCCAGTCCCGGCCCAGGGTCCGGTGGAGGCGCCGCTGCTGGGGGCTGCGGGGGAGGAGGCCGCATCCCCCTCGTCCTCCGCCTCCCCTGGCGCCCCCTCCTTCTCCGCCTATGCCGAGCCCTTGTCCCGCGAGGCACTTGTTGCGCTGATGGCTGACCTGGTGGGGTTCCTGCTCGTCAAGTTTCGTACCGGGGAGCCGACCTCCGAGGCGGAGATGCTGAGTACGGTCGTCCGGGAGCATCGGGACCACTTCCCCGTGGTCTTCCGCCTCGTTTGCGAGTGCGTGCAGCTGCTGTTTGGCGTGGACGTGAAGGTGGTGGACCCCCGCGAGCGCACCTACGTCCTGGTCCCCACCCTGGGCCTCACCTGGGATGCAGTGCTGAGCGACTGGCAGCGCACGCCCGAGGCCAGCCTCCCTCTGCTGGTCCTGACCATGGTCACCCTGTTTGGTGACCGCGTCCCTGAGGAGGAGGTGTGGGGAAAGCTAGGCACCCTGGGGTTTTGTGGCGGGAGGGAGCTGCTCACCGAAGTGTGGGTGCAGACGGGCTACCTGAAGTACCGGCAGGTGCCCCACAGCGACCCTGCCCGCTACGAGTTCCTGTGGGGTCCCCGGGCCTACGCGGAGGCCAGCGAGTGTCAGGTCCTGCAGCATCTGCTCAGGATCAATAGCATGGCTCCCAGGTTCTTCCCATCCGTGTCTGCAGGGAGTGTGAGCGATGAGGAAGAGGGAGCCTGAGCCAGTGCAGCAGCCAGTCCCACGTCCAGCAGCTTCTCCCGTGGGGCAGGAAGGGGGGCTGCTCCTTCACTCTGAGTTTGAAGAGGGAGCGGTCAGCCTTCTAAGCAGTGAGAGCCGGGCGAGTTGGGGGAAGCCGGTGTGCAGCATTTTGGGTTCCTGTTGTGTATGTTGACATGGACTTCCATGTCTGTTTTCTTTAGGAATTTTTCAAATGTTGGTTCTTTGAATAGAAGACTAAACAAGCTTCAGTGTCTAACTTTGTGTATGACGTTAATCCCACAGGTATTTGCACTAATTCAGTTCAAGAACAAGAGTTTTGCTGTTTTGTAAGAGAGGTTGGGAAATCTCCCAGTTCGTTTTGTGACCGTGTACAAGATAACAGGGAATTGGAATCAGAACTGCTCTGGAAATGTGGAAGTACTTAGCAGTGATATAGATGAGGGAAGAAATAGAAAAATAAAAGTCATTGTTGTTCCAATTCTTGCTTCCCTGTCTTGTCTGTCATTCTGTAAATAAAACGAACTATCTCTGTTGAGTTGGATTTGCACGGGTATTTTAAGACAGTAGGAGAAGGTTCATCTGCGTCAATAAGCCCCCTGCCCACTGGCTTGTTTATTCCGCAGACCTCCACGGAGCCTCTGCTCTCCGGAAGGGCCTGTGTTAGTAGCGGGAACGCTAGGAAAAGCAGGACACACCCACACCTAGAGTGATGGTCTAGGAGCCACTGTCACACGAGGAAGGTGGTGAGACGTCCCCTAAGTCCCACAGAATAAGACAACATGGGACGAGGCGGTGGGGCTCCAGGAGCGAGCCCTGGAGTGTTAAGTGCCCCGAGCCAGGGCACTTCGGGCCTTTGGGAAGTGGGGGTTCCTTCTGTGGGAGGTGATGGTGATGAAGCTGGGTGGTGGCAGCAGCCGGACATGCAGAGGGTGTGTCTTGGGTTGCAGGGGAAAGTCTGAAATGGGACATTGCTGTGAGATGTCCTTCTGGGTCGTGGATGAAGCCGAGAGAAATCTCGCCCTGGGGCAGGAAGGAAGGGGTGCTGGCTCTTGTTGCATTGCAGTGGGCCACAGTGAAGAGGTAGGTGTTTCATAGCCGCCATCTGCAAGGATTTCCAGAGAAATGAGGGTCTTGCTCTTTGAAGCCCTGCTCGGTATTCCCGGGGCTGGCCCTCCTCTCCCTGCCCTGGGAGAGCCAATTACCAACTGTATGGAAACGACCATTTTAGTCACCTGGAGTTTCCTTTGGCCACTTGTGAGCAAGGTCTAGATTTCAGTGGGATGAAATGAATGAAAATAGGGGGTTTGAAAGAAGAGAGGCTGCCGAAGTGGAAAGGAGTCGCCGTGTGACTGGAATCCTGGGAGCTTCGCGTGAGCTGCACCCAGCTGGGGAAATCACCACCCTTCCCTCCATGCCGACAGACACACACACACACACACACACACACACACACACACACACACACATCCAAATTGAATAATAAATCCTCCAGGAGTAAAACACACAGAACAGCAATTTTGACTGGTTTTCTATTCCGTTTCCTATGGAGCTGCAAATTCTCTGAGATGTCATGAAAAGAAAGCAATTTCCAGAGGGGAGAAGGACAGAGTCTGGGATCAGAATAATACTAGAAATAAGTCCTAGCCACTAAGAAGCAACGTCCGCCAGTGTCCCCGCGTTCAGGCAGGTGCAGAAATATGGCGGCATCAGAGACCCACAGGTTTGGGCTGTGACCTGGCATCGAAAGGAAGAGGCAACTCCTGGGCCTAATGGGATTGGGAGGTCACTGCAGTGGGAGGTGCAGACGGCGCCGGGGGCTAAAGAGGCAGCCCTCCCTGCTGAGCGCCGTACGACAACGTGAACATTACGTGGGATCCTGGATTTGAAGCACCTGCCATATAGCAGGTGGGCACTTGGAAAAGGTGGAGAATTTCAGGGCCAATGGAACCTGCTCAGACACTCCTGCCGGAAAAGAAGGGCATTTTGTCATCACAAATGGTAAGCGCTCCCGGGGGAAAGCAGGGATTCCTAGTGCCCGTTCGTGCAGTGAACTGACTGATGGGGGGCAGTGCTAGCCCAGGGACGGCCGTGGCAGGCGGCGCAGCAGCGGCCGGGACACGCCAAGAGCGCCCCAGGGACATTCAGGGAGGCACTTTTCAGGGGGGCAGCAGCGCCCTCCCCAGTAGACTCTGGACGAGCACACACCACCCCGGCACACAGCCAGTCCTGACCAGGGCGGCGCAGGGCACACGGGAGCTGCTGCCCATCAGCGGGAAGCTCTGACGTTCTCTACGTGCGCTGAGCCTGCCCCCTGAGGGGCTGGTGTGAGTTGTCTCAGCCGTGGCCCTGTTTCCCGAGAAGCCCCCATTCCCCAGCCCCAGCTAAAGTCTGCTCTGAGCTCCAGCCTCCTCGGCAAAGGGCTGACCTCCTGCCTGGCTCTCGCCTACCCTCCTCTGTGGCAAATATCGCCGGCTGCTGCTTTAGGGGCCTGTGTGAGCAAGTGCGGGGCCCGGGCCTGTGCCTGTCCGTGGTCCCTGAGCTGGGGCTGGGCACAGGGATAGGGCTGGGTTGGTGGCGGGATGCAGGGTGTGAAGCCAAGTGACATTCACAAGACAGCAGCAGGGTGTAAAGCCACGTGTGAGCAAGCATCCAGGAGGAGGTGCATCCGCAGGGCCCTGAAGGGCACAGACACTCACGCCCCGTGGGGATGCGGAGAGTCCTCCAGCCCGGCGGTCCCCGTGCTTTGAATGCAGGCTTGCCGCCTGCCTGACAGCCAGTGTGCCCGGGGAAGTGAGCCTGCAGGAGAACGTGGGGCCACCACGCCGCTGGGACAGAAGGGAGCAGAGTGGGCAGTGGAAGGAGAGAGCAGGGCCCAAGCCTGAGCATAGGAGCCGCCTTCAGAGGGCCGTGCCTCGGACCCCCACGTCCGGGACCCTTCTCCATCCTCACGCCCTCAGTCCTAGACCCTCACCCTCCTCCCTGGCCCTCGTGTCCATTTCACGAGAGATGGTGACCTGATGGGGCTGGGGAGGCCACGTGGGCAGAATCCAGTGTCAGGCTCTCATGGGCACTAATGCCTGGCTTCCCTGTGTTTTCTCCATTATGTGGCCTGAGGCGTCAGGTAGTAGGACCCCGTGGAGGACAGCTGAATCCCCCTTGACTGTTGGGGAGACAGGTCAGGCCAGTGCGGGGATGGGTCTTTGCACGCATATGATGCTTAGCTTGAATAAGAGTCCTTCTAGTGACAAGCTGATCAAATCATGGAGACTCCCTACGCCTCGATTTCTCCATCTGTAAAATGGGCCTCCTAACAGTACCAGGCAAAAGCATTGGTGTGGGTTTCCCCATGATGTGACCTGCTTGTAAAAAGCCTGGGCCAAATGAAGTGGTCGGTGGCTGTAGCTCTTGTTACTGAGTGTGTAAGAAGGATGCGCCCTCCCCCATGTTGTGAGGATTCCCGACCAGTGCACGTCTTGGGATCCCCGCGTACGTGGGTTAGCGCAGTTTTTCTTTCCTCGTGAACATTTGTTGTCAGAATGCTTGGGCTCGCCTTCCTCGTCTTCTCGCTTGTCCCCGTTCAAGATGAGGCGGTTGATCTGAGGTGTCGCCTCCATTGGAACACGGGTGTTTGCAGCTTTAGGTCCCAAGTGCCTCTTTGGCCGCGTGCCATAAGTCCTGGGGCCTTTGGTATGTGTTTTCTTCATTTCAAAGTATTTTCTAGTTTCCCTTGTGATGTCTTGTACGTTCCCTGGGCTATTGTTATGGACTGAACTGCGTCCCCCCAAAATTTGCATGTTGAAGCCCCAATCCCCTAGAACCTCAGAATGTCACTGTGGCTGGAGTTAGTGGTTCTTAGGTTGAAATGAGGCCATTAGGATGAGGTCTAATCCAAGATGGCTGGTGCCCTTGAGGGAAGAGTGGATCAGCACACGCAAGGAGAGAAGGCAGGGGCTGGGGGTGCGTGCACAGAGGGTGACCACGTGAGGGGCGGTAAGAGCACGGCCACCTGCAACCAAGGAGACCGGCCGCAGTACAAGCCACCCCTGCTGGACCCTCCCTCTCGGCCTCCTGGTCGGAACCACCGTGAGAATCTGTGTCTGCTGTTTCAGCCCCTCATCCTGTGCTGTGGGATTTGGCATCGTCCCAGACTAATGCGGTTATTTGGGGACGCACGGCTCAATTTCCCTCTCTTTGCAGATTTCCCACATTTCCTTCTGTTATTGAGGTCTAATTTCACTCTATTTTGGCCAGAGGACATACTTTGTATGATTTCAGCCCTTTTGTTTGTATCCCCTTAAGTTTACTGAGGGATGCTGTGTGGCCTGACGCGTGGAGTACCCTGGAGAACGTTCTAGGTACGCTTGACGAGCACGTGTCTACTCTGTTCTTGGGGCTAATAGCCTACACATGTCATGAGACCTAGTCTTTGTACAGTGCTGTTCAAATCTGTGATTCCCGTACTGCGGTGCTGTCTGGTCGCTGTACCCATAATGAAAGCAGGCTGTGTTAGTCTGCTTAGAGCTGCCATAGCCAAGTCCCACAGAGGAGGTGGCTAAAACTACAGAAATGTACTGGGTGCCAGTCCTGGTGGCTAGAAGTCCAACGTCAACTGGCTGGAAAGTGCAGTCTCAGGTGAGGGAAGGCGCCTCTTCCTGGCTCGCAGACAGCTGGTTTTCTCTTGGTCCCTCACTTGGCTGCTTCTCTGAACAGGTTGGGGGGGGGTAGGGAGGGAGGGAGGGAGAGCGAGAGAGAAAGAGGGAGGGAGGGAGGGAAAGGGGGAGAGACAAAGGGAGGGAAGGAGGGAGGGTAGGAGAGAGGTGGAGGGAGGGAGAGAGTGAAAGGGAGAGAGAGGGAGGGAGGGAGAGAGAGAAAGAGGGAGGGAGGGAGAGAGAGAGAGAGAGAGCAAGAGAGAAAGAGGGAGGGAGGGAGGGAAAGGGGGAGAGACAAAGGGAGGGAAGGAGGGAGGGAGGGAGAGAGAGTGGTGGGGGAGGGAGAGAGAGAGAGAGAAAGAGGGAGGGAGGGAGAGAAAGGGGGAGAGACAAAGGGAGGGAAGGAGGGAGGGAGGGAGAGAGGTGAAGGGAGGGAGAGAGGTGGAGGGAGGGAGAGAGGTGGAGGGAGGGAGAGAGTGAAAGGGAGAGAGAGGGAGCGAGGGAGAGAGAGAAAGAGGGAGGGAGAGGGGGAGGGAAAGAGACAGGGAGGGAAGGAGGGAGGGAGGGAGAGAGAGAGAGAAAGAGGCAGGGAGGGAGGGAGAGAAAGGGGCAGAGACAAAGGGAGGAAAGGAGGGAGGGAGGGAGAGAGGGGGAGGGAGGGGTAGGGGAGAGAGAGAGAGAGAGAGAGAGACACACACACACACACAGGAGGGAGGGAGGAATCGAAAGCAAGAGAGAGAGGGACGGAGGGAAGGAGAGAGAGAAGGGGAATGAGGGAGGGAGAGAGGCGGTAGGGAGTGAAGGAGAGAGGAGAGAGAGAGAGAGAGAGAGAGAGATGGAGGGAGTGATAGAGGGGAAGGGAGGAAGGGAGAGAGAGAGAGGGGAAGGGGGAGGGAAGGAGAGCAGGAGAGAAGAGGGGGAGGGAGGGAGAGACAGGGAAGGGAGAGAGAGATAAGGAGCAGGGAAGGAGGGAGAGAGGGGGAGGGAGGGAGAGAGATAAAGGGAGGGGGGTGAGGGAGGGAAAGAGAGGGGGGAGGAAGGTAGGGGCAGAGAGAGAGAGAGAGGGAGCGGGGAGAGAGGGGGCAGAGGGGGAGGGAGGGATGGAGAGAGAGAGGGACGGAGGGACAGAAACGGAGGGAGAGAGAGGGAGGGAGGGTGGGAGGGTGGAAGAGAGGGCGAGGGAGGGAGGGAGGGAGATCTTCGGTGTCTCTTCCTCTTTTCCAAAGGACACCGCTCTTGTCGGACTGGGGCCCCACCCTTGTGACCTCATTTAACCTTACTGACTTCCCCAAGGGCGCTATCTCCAAATACACGCGCCTTGGGATTAGCACTGCAACAGGTGGACTTAATGGTTGGGGTGGGAGCTGGGGGATCCATTTGAATCCATCACGGGGGAACCGAAGTCTCCCACTTCTACTGTAGACCGGTTTCTTCCGTCCCCTCTGTCCATTTTTGCATCGTTCACTTGGGGCGCTGCTGTTGGGCTGCTCAAGAGATCCCCCTGACGTGCACTAGCTGTTGCATTGTGACAGACGGGAGCGGCAGATGGGACCACCCCTCACCCGGGCAGACCCGGGGCTCCTCTGGCTGCTGGTGCTTGGATCATTCCTGGTACCTTGGGTCTACTTCCCCTCCTCCCCCAACCCACCTGTTTTTTTCTTTTCTGTGTTTCTGGCCACCCCACAAGGCTTGGGGGATCTTAGATCCCCGACCAGGGATTGAACCCGGGCCACCGCAGTGAAAGCATAGAGTCCTAACCCCTGGAACTCCAGGCAATTCCCGCTCCCCGCCCCCTCCTTAGCAGTGTTTGGGAGGGGATGTCGCCCTATCGCTGTGACAGCCACAGAGTCCTGGCCAGGTCCCCCGGCCCATCCCCCACACGTGGAGGCAGCAACTGTGAGCTGGGGGTGCGCCCTGGCCTTCAGTGCTCTGTACACATCACTGGGCGCTGACCACAAGGACTCGCGGTATAAGCGCGACACCCCAGCCCCCAGACGGTGGTGGAGCATGGCGCCCTTGAAGTGTTTAGCTCGAAAGGCAAGGAAAAGAGAACCAGGAAAATGTCTCCAGACGCAGGACCCGCAGTGAAAAGCAAACCTCAATCCTGCTGTCCAGACACCAGAGAGCACCCCCAAACTGAACACCCGCAGGCCCCTGCCAGGGACCGTCACCTCCACACCTGTGCGTCTCAGGACAGTAAGGGCTCTTTTCAGGCCTCTGACCAGGGGAGGCCTGAGCTCTTCTCATCTGTCAAATCGAGACCCTGCTGGACACGATGCCCTCGCAACTGTGAAGCCGCGGGTGCCAGGGCCTTCCTTGTGCTTGTCCAGACCTTCAAGGGTCTTTCTAGTGGGTGGGCACAGGGCGTCTGAGGGGCTTCTCCAGGTGTCTGCTAGGTGCCCGCACTGGGCCGGGGGTGGGCTGTCACCTGTCATCGTTTCCTGCTGAGGGGACTCAACTGCTCAGCCACGCCCAGGACGGAGGCGCCAAACACGTGTTGGGTGGAACATCGCTCTCATGTCCCCGTGCTCTTTACTGCCCTGCAAGGTTCTGGCCGCGTTACCACCTCCGTGTGTCTGCAGGGTCTGCCTGGTCAGGGTCCTCTGTGGGCCTGCCTGGAGGGGCCGGGTATTCCAGGAAACAGCGGGAGCCCATGCAGCAGCAGCAAAGGGGCTCAGGGGCCGACAGATCAAGGTCAGGGAGGCGGCAGGCCTGGCGGCCACCTCGGGCATCCAGGGTGCGCAAGAGGCAGCAGCACGGCCCCCGGGAACTGCGCGGGGTGGGGGGGCAGGCTGAGGAGTTGGGAGGGCGTGGCCGCCAGGCCCGGCACGGGCCAGGGAGGACTCATCTGGGCGGGAGGCCAGGCGCAGCAGAGCCAGGGCACCTCGGCTGGCTGGGCCACCCCTGCCAGGACAGGGACTAGAGGGACCAGAATCTGCACGTTGGGATCCGGCGCGGGGGGCTCGGCTGCTGTCCAAGGAGGGGCCGGAGCGACAGAGTCAGTCCCGGCCAGGGCGGAGGCATGGTCGAGTTGAGGGTAGCTCGGGGTCCCCTGGATGTGCTCAGGAGACGGTGGGAGGCCGTCCTGCGGCTCCGCGCCAGCGCCGGGAGGTGCCCCGGGGCTGCCGGCTCGCCGTCCACCTGCCCGGATGCTGGTTTAGTGTGTACTCTGGGCTTCATCCTCACCAGGAGGTGCGGGCAGTCTCTCTGAAACGGGACTGTGGTAGAAGTGTAACTGAGGTCGCGGTTGAGAGAGAAAAGGAAACCCCGAGTCACAAAAGAGTTGCTCGCAAGCAGCAGCCGCCTGGCTGGGCCCCTGGGCGCCCTCCCCCAGCCGACCCAGGGCCTCTTTGGAGAAAGCGGGACCCGGTCCCAGCAGGACGCTGTGCCCCAGCTTTGACATCCCTGAGACTCGCTCACTCACCATCACCTTTCGCCCTTGGAAAATGACTGAAAATGGCCCCTTAGTATGAGGACAAGGCCCACGAAAGGGGACTTGGCGTTTGCAGGTACGAGACTGCAACAAGGTTCGGTAGCTTTCTAAGGAAGTGTCCGAATCGTCCCCTGGCCAGCACCTCCAGGGGCCAGACCGGGGACGCTGACTGCTTCCCAGGAAAGGACCTGCGCCCCCACTCAAGTGATGCTCTGGAGCTATGGGAGTCAAGGGGGCACACAGACCTCCCCCCTCCCCCCGGCGGGCCACTGTCCCCGAGCAGGAGGACGGGAAGGGCCAGCGTTGCAGCAGTGTCCTCTTGTCCCCCGCTGTGACTGCGGGTCAGGCACGAGCGGCACTGCCCACGTGTCAGGAGTACAGGATGACGCCTTGCCCGCGTGTGCTGTGAAATGATCACCACAGGGGGTCCAGTTCACACGCATCACCTCACACAGACACACCAAAGGGAAAAGGAGGAGGGAGAGAAGTGACGTCCTTGTGCTGAGAACGCTTCGGGTCCCCCCATAACAACGTCCCAACACAGCGCGTGGCACTGCCAGCTCCGGCCGTCACGCCGGTGCCCAAGTACCACCTTTAAAGGAAGCTCTCCCGACACGCCTGCCGCCGTCCCAGGCGGCCCCGGGGTTGGCACCCGCCCCCCACCCCCGGGCCCAGCGGCTCAGCCCCTGGAGAGGGCTCCTCCCCCGCCGTCCCCCGCCCTCCTTACCTCGCTCAGGACGTGGGCGGGCCGCTCCTTCGTGGACAGGTTGGTCACGCAGAGGGACGTGTGCATGTCCTGGTACACTTTGCTGAATCCATAGCGGTTAAGCTGGCGGATGAAGCTCTCCACACGTTCTGTCTTGAACACCTTGTCTAGGCCGTCCCTGTCCAAAACCTCCTTTTGAAACAGCGGCCTGTTGACGCCTATGCAAGTCCCGTCTTCATTCCACCCAATGGATGCAAAGCGACTGCTGTGGACGATCGTCCACAGCTTCCTGGGAAAGGGGTGGAAGAGCAGGCTGCCTTCCCACACGGCCTCACAGGCGGTGCGAGGCCTTTTCAACAAAGGCTCTTCCGTCAAATCCTGGAAAGCGGCTTCTCCAGGCAGCAGCCTGAGGTCGGGGTGCCCCGCGGGCACGGGCTGGTCCAGGGCGAGGGACTGGGGGGTGCAGCTCCCTGAGCCGAGGGCCGGAGCCGCTGTGTCGGGAGGAAGAGGCGCCTCGCCGAAGCCGGGCGCCCTGCCCGCGGCGGGGCCCTTCTCGTCCGCAGCCATGCGGAGCGCGGCGTGCCCCTCCGCCACGTAAACGGGACAGTGCAGCGCGGCCGGCAGCACCCTGGGCTCACACTCCCGCTCAGCCCCTCACAGAAGTGCTCCGGTTGCTCGGGGGTGACAGCACAGCCCAGCCAGGAAGTGACATCCTAAAGGGCAGGCCCGTCAGCATGTCAGCCTCCTGCTTCACGCCCGTCATCGCAGGGGGCACGAAGACACTCGTGCACGGGTGCAGAGCCACAGGCCGAGCGCTCGTGCAAACCGGCCACGGCCTTCTGGTCCCGGAGCCCCCGGGCCAGGCAGACGTGCACGGACCCACGTGTGACCCACGAGGTCAGAAGTCCTCCTGTGTGTCCCCTGGCCTTCCGGGCCGTGCACAGCACCCATGATTTCAAGCACGAGCATTGCCCGAGACGCGGCCCATGGTCAAGGTCGCTAAAACTTTACGATTCACCTATGAACTGGAAGAAAAACCCTCACAATGTCTGGGGCTGCAAAGTGCCTACCTTATCCTCTCCCTGGAGAGCTGTCCCATGGGTGCTGAGCAGGAATCGGACTCTGGACCCCCGCCCTCACCCGCAGCAGCCCTTTCCCTCCATTGCCCACAGCAGAGGCCAGACTCAGATGAAACGTTCAGGGAAATTTATTAAACAGAAACATTGACTGAAACCATTGAACACAGGGCATAACAACACACAGAGGAACTTCTAACGGCCACCGGAGCTCACGGGTCCCGGCCCCACCCAGGGTCCTCAAAAAGGTGCCTCCGCTACACCCCACCCGGCGGCCCTCCATCCCCCCCCAGTCTCCCTTCCTGAGGGCCCCGCGGGTGGCCTCTCGCCAGGAGGATGGGCGCCGGCCATGCCCGCTCCCCCCAGGGCAGACCCTCCATTTCTGGCCCACATGCCCGGGGCCTGGCCCTGCCCTATGGCGGGCACAGGACAGTCCCACAGCAGGGCGCACGCCACCGAGCCGGGGACGTGGAGTCCCGAGGAACAACGGGGTGGCCCAGCAGAACACAAGCCCTGGGGGGCCTCCCGCAGACCTCCTGCAGCCCCGGTCAAGGTCTTCCTTCGAAGGTCGCAGGTGGGCTCCCAGGTCCTGGGGTGGGCGCTGGCTGTGACCTCGTCCATCCCGTCCTTCCCGCCGGCTCCTGGGACTGGGCTCGGGGTCTCCACGCCGCGCAGGGTTTGGGGGAACCGCTCAGAGGAGAACACATGCACATTTCCACAACAACAGGCAGCGCTGGGCCTGAATCTATGCCCAGAAAGCACACGTTGAGCTCACGACACTGGCCCACAGAGACCAGAGCCTTGGCTGACACGTGGCGCACCTCAGGGCTCTGTGGGGGGACGATGGCTAGGGTGTGTGTGTTGGTGGGAGGGGAGCAGGGGCTGGGGGGTTCCTTGACACCTGGGTCCCTCTGGGGCCTACAGGGACACATTTGGGCTTGCCAGTACAGGGAGCAACCTGCCCCAGGGGATGATGAATAGGGGACCCTCTCAGGAGGGAGGCCCAGGCACCTGGAGTGGCCCCTAATATGGGGCCAGTAGGCTGCCAGGCCTGGCCTCCCCCTGCCTCCAAGCCTGGGGGCCCCGGGACCTGCTGAGCCTACTGGCCTGAGGTGCACCCCGGGGGGCTCATCTCTGCAGCCCCGTCCTCATTTCCCAGCTCTTCTGGGATGGGCTTGAGCCCCTCCTCGGGGGTCTCCTCGGCCTCCTGGCCTTCTGCCTGGGCGAGGCCCTCTGGCTCCCAGCCAGGACCTCCTGGGGCCACCGGGGAAGCACTGCCCATCCGGCCAGGCATGGGGACCCCGGGGGCATCTGAGGGTCCTGCCTGACCTAGGCCCGCAGGGGCGGCAGCACTTCCATCTTCCTGAGTGGCTGTGGACGCGTTGCTGGTCTCCCCAGGGCCAGGGGCTGCCCTGGCGGCACCATGGTCTTCAGGGGCCGCCTCGCCAGCCTTGGCAGTGCCGGCAACTGCCGCACTGGCCTCCTCACGTGCCGGGTGGTCCTCGGCGCTCCCTTCCTTGGAACGGGCGGCCTGGGCGGTGGTATCTTCACCGGCCGGGGAGGCCTTGGTGCCATGTGCAGTGGTGCCTGCGGTGATGGCCTCATGGGCCGGGGCGGCCTGGGCGGCTGCTGCCAGGACTGCAACGTCCACACGGGCCTCTTCCTGCCCTGGGAAGTGCTCCCTGCTAGCCGGGTCGGCGTCCCAGGCCTCGGTCTTCTGGATGAGCCGCAGCATCCCCGCAAAGCCGGGAGGCCTCCTCATCAGCCGCCTCCTCCTCAGCGTGTCCCGGAGCGTGTCGTTCAGCCGGGCCCGCGTCAGCACCTGCCGGGCGCGCGCCTGGTCCGCCATGGCCGGGTGGATGGCCCCCTTCTCCAGGGCCGACTGCAGCAGGCCTTCCAGGCGCATCACGTACGCAGAGAGAGTCTCCTGGGGCCGCTGGGCACAGGTCACGAACTTCAGCCGAGCACTCCCCCGGGGGTCCTTGTTCCCAAACACCTGCACCAGCGCGGCCAGGCAGTCCTGGGCAGCCAGCTCGGGATCTTCCGCCAGGAGGCCGCGCAGGAGGTCCAGCGCGGGGCCGCGCAAGCTCTCCACCAGCCTCCTCCTCCTCTCCCTCTCAGACACGTGGCGCCACAGGTGCAGCGTGTGGCTGGCCTGCTCCAGCCAGCTCTCAGAGGACCCTTCCCCGTGGCCCGGCTCTTCCATCCCAGAGAAGGTTCCCAGCTCCTGGTAGCCCATGCTGTCCAGCACGGGCTGCGAGGCCTGCCTCCACTGCTGGGTCCCGGGCCCTGCCTCACCCATGGCGCCTGCCGCTGTCACAACTGCTTCCTCAGGCGCAGCCGTTGCCCCGCCCGTGGGTCCTGCCATACTCAGAAGTCCTGCCACGCCTGCAACATTTCTGTAACCTGCAGCTCCTTCCTCATCTGACTCAGCTCCTGCTTCACCTTCAGCTCCTGCTGGACCCTCAGCTCCTGCTTGACCCTCAGCTCCTTCCAGCCCTGCAGCTCCTTCCTCACCTGCAGCTCCCTCCTCACCTGCAGCTCCCTCCTCACCTTCAGCTCCCTCCTCACCTTCATCTCCCTCCTCACCTGCAGCTCCTTCCTCATCTGACTCAGCTCCTGCTTCACCTTCATCTCCTGCTTCACCTGCAGCTCCTTCCTCACCTGCAGCTCCTGCCTCACCTGCAACTCCTGCCTCACCTGAGGTTCTGTCGTCACCTGCAGCTCCTTCCTCATCTGACACTCCTGCTTCACCTTCAGCTCCTGCTTGACCCTCAGATCTTTCCCCACCTGCAGCTCCTGCCTCACCTGAGGCTCCCTCCTCACCTGAAGCTCCTTCCTCACCTGCATCTCCTGCCTCACCTACAGCTCCCTCCTCACCTGCATCTCCTGCCTCACCTTCAGCCCCCTCCTCACCTTCAGCTCCCTCCTCACCTGCACCTCCCTCACCTTCAGCTCCCTCCTCACCTTCAGCTCCCTCCTCACCTGCAGCTCCTACCTCACCTTCAGCTCCCTCCTCACCTGCAGCTCCCTCCTCACCTTCAGCTCCCTCCTCACCTGCAGCTCCTACCTCACCTTCAGCTCCCTCCTCACCTGCAGCTCCCTCCTCACCTTCAGCTCCTGCCTCACCTTCAGCTCCCTCCTCACCTGCAGCTCCCTCCTCACCTTCAGCTCCCTCCTCACCTAAGGCTTCCTCCTCACCTGTGTCTCCCTCCATACCTGCGACTCCCGCCTCCCCTGCAGCCTCCTCCTGCCCTGCAGTTCCTGAGTGACCTGCAGTGCCTGCCTCACCCGCCCTGCCAACCACTGCTTGTCCCTGGGGCTGCGCAGGGCAACTGGGTCTATCCTGTGAATCAGCATCAGGGGCCTGGGGCAGGCAGACCACAGTCCAGGGCCCTCCCTTGCCTGGTATTTGGCGGGGGAGCAAGCTTCGATTTAAACACTCAGCAAACTCGACCAGGGCAACACTCGACCCCAGCTCCTTTCTGTAGACCTTGCCCAGCACTCGGTACCTGCCCAGGGAACGCAGGGCAGCCTGCACAGCCTCCTGGAATTCCTGGTCTTTGCAGTCATCTGGGATTCCCAGGATGAGCAGAGATCGCTGAGCGTTCACGCCCATCGACCTGCACCAGTCCCGCAATACCGCCAGAGCCATCGCCATCTCCGAGGACCTGAGGGTGGGGGGAAGCGATCAAACAGGTGTGCACAGGCTGTTGAAGTGTGGGAATCGGCCTGTGGGTGCAAAGAGGAGAGAATCATGTTTGTGCCACACAGCCCACCCTAGTGCCCCTCACAGCAGCAGCCTGGAGCACCTCCCTGCCCTGTTTGGTTTGTTTGACTTTAGGAAACTTTTTTTATAAATTACATTTATTTACAAGATAGAAGGCTAGGGACTTCCCTGGTGGCGCAGTGGTTAAGAATCCACCTGCCAGTGCAGGGGACACAGGTTCGATCCCTGGTCCGGGAAGATCCCACAAGCCGCGGAGCAGCTAACCCCACGCGCCACAACCACTGACCCAGCGCTCTAGAGCCCACGAGCCACAACTACTGAGTCCACGTGACACAAGCTCTGAAGCCCACATGCCTGGAGCCCGTGCTCTGCAACAAGAGAAGCCACCGTAATGAGAGGCCTGCGCACCGCAACGAAGAGTAGCCCCCGCTCGCTGCACCTAGAGAAAGCCCGCGCGCAGCAACAAAGACCCAACGCAGCCCAAAGTAAAAATAAAATTTAAAAATAATAACAAAAGAGCACTTGTTGCGTACGACTCAAGAAACAATAATAAAATAAAATAAAATAATTTTTTTAAAAAAGACAGATAGAAGGCTCGTCACCTTTTCTACATTTCTGGCCTCAGTTTTAGGAAGCTGCCTTTTTCCCAAGGAATTTTTCAAGTCTTCCAATTTGTTAGCATAAACATTTCCATAATGTCCCATAATATTCCCCTATATCCTCTTTGTTAATGTACATCTGATCCGTAACGTTGGCCCTCTTTCATTCCTCATATTGGGGATCAGCGTTCTTTCTATGTTTCCGTGATTCATCGTTCTAGGACTTGCTCGGTTTCCTTGCTCTTTTGAAAGAAGCGCGTGGCTTTGTTCACCGTGTCCATAATTTGCTTTCTATCACTGATTTCCTCTCTTAGCTCTCTTATTACTTCATTTTATGTTTCCTTTGCTCTTCTTCTTCTAGCATCTCTCAATGGACTGTTAGCTCACTGATTTTATGTCCTGACTCTTTTCTAACAGAAGCATTTAGAGGAATACAGTTTCCTCCTGTTGCTTTTTGCTGCCTCCAACTAATTTTGGGAAGTCGTGTTTTTTTAGTATTCACTTGGAAACATTTTCTAAGTCCCTCTGTGATTTTTCTCTTTGATCCATGGGTTTCCCAATATTTGAAGATATATTATCATTAGTACCATCAAATAAAATTCCCCCGTGATGAGAAAACTTATCATGTAAACTTGCAATACTGCTAAATTTATGGAGACTGTTTTACAACTCTGGTATGGCGTGTCCGGGTGAATGTGCAAAGCACCCTCGTAAAGAATCTGTGTACTGTGTGTGGAGGCCAGGGCCTTGCCCTGCCCACCCACCTCTGCAATTCCTGTGCCACCCGGACAGAGGCGACCTGAAGCTCTCGATGCCTCATGCAGTGGGCCAGAGCCCCTCCCTGGACCCCACAAATCCATCTGCCATGGCCAACAGCCTCCACCAGATCACAGCAGCCCCAGCACCTCCCCCCTCTCAGCTTCACTTACGCCCCCCCGTGGCCAGGCGGCTCCTCCCCGACGCCTCGCACTACATCCCCTCCATACACCCTCCCCCACCCACCAGCTGGTGGCGCTCCGCTCTGGGCCCTGGAAGCCGGGCGCCCCGCCATGCGTAGAGGTCAGACGGCCTCTCTCACCTCCCCACACCGGGGAGTCCTCCCCCGAGCACACTCAGCGCCAGGGGCTCTCGCTTCTCGTACCCCAGACGCAGAGCCCACCCGTCTTGCCCCCGCCCACCCGGGAGCCGGAGCCCCCTAACTGCCACGAGCGTCCTCCCCCCCACCCCACGCCCCGCCCCGGCGGGAGCTCCCCTAACGCCTACCGCACCCGCGCCCGGGAGTCCTCCCCATCGACCCCCGCTTCAGCCAGGAGTAGCTCCCCCTTCCTCCCGCCACACGCAGCAGCCGTTAGCCCTCCCCTCCCGTCTCGGCCCCGGGGGTGGGGCCCGCCCGTCCCGTCCTCCCCACCCCCGCAGCCAGTCGTCCTCTCCTCTGGCCCCCAAGGCCAGCCCCACCCGACCAGCAGGAAGCCCTCCGCTCAGGCCCCCCCCCCACGCATTAGCCCCACCCTCTGCACCCCGACTCCAGAACGCCCCCCACCAGCCACCCCGGAAGCCAGCGGTCCTCCCCTCTGACCCGCTCACTGGGGGACCCTTCCCTCAGCCCCCCTTCAGCCCGCTACCCTCCGCCGCCGCTCCCCCACTCCCAACCGAGCAGCCCGTAGCCCTCCCCCGACCTCCACTCCTTCCCAGGGCCCCCGGTACCTGCGGAGTCCAGCCCCCGGCAAAGCCCCCGCCTGTCTCCTGACTCGCTCTGACTCTGTGGATGGCTCCGGAGTCCCGCTCACGAGGGGCTGAAGAGCTCGTCTCAGCAGAGCAGCCAGGAACTGTGCCGCCGACTGTCCCAGGCACTCTGTGCGAACGCCACGTGGGCTTCCGGGTGCTCCCGGAAGCCCCAGGAAGATGAGGGAGAAAGTTCTAGACGTCTCTTTACCGAGAAACTGGTTGGATCAGAAGAGCACGTGAGGAGGCGCTCTGCTACGGAAGCAGCAGTAGCCATGCGCACTGAGGGCCTGAGGTCCCAAGGCTTGGCGCCTCCGGAAGCGAAAGACACGCCCATTGGCCTTCCACCAATAGGAAGGCCTCCTGCGAGGCTGCGGAGTTGGGGGAGCGAACTTGGCGATGCAGAGCCCGTTGTGGCAAGTACGTCCATTTGTCTTTACAGGTGGTTTTCTACTGTGATTGATAATGTCATAAACCTATTCTTATTTCTTTGGTTTGTTTTAACTTTTGAATTTTATTTTATGTATTTTTTTATACAGCAGGTTCTTATGAGTTACCCAGTTTATACCTATTAGCGTACATATGTCAATCCCAATCTCCCAATTCATCACCCCCCCCGCCCGCCCCCACCATTTTCTCACCTTGGTGCCCATATGTTTGTGCTCTACGTCTGTGTCTCTATTTCTGCCCTGCAAACCGGTTCATCTGTACCATTTATCTAGGTTCCACATATGTGCATTAATACACGATATTTGTTTCTCTCTTTCTGACTTCCTTCACTCTGTATGACAGTCTCTAGATCCATCCACATCTCTACAAATGACCCAATTTCGTTCCTTTGTACGGCTGAGTAATAAATAATAGTAATAAAGCTCTTCTTTATATGGACTGGTTTCTTGTCTAGTTGTATCAACTAGCCATCTTCTCACATGGCACAAGAGGATGAGGCAGCCGTCTGGGGCCTCTTTTATAAGGGAGGTAATCTCATTCATGAGGGCTCCCCCCTCATGGGCTAATCACTTCCCAGGGCCTGAGGGAGGACTGAGGGGAGCCTGGACCCCAGAACAGAGTTGGACCTGGGAGGCCAAAGGGCGGGATGAGCACGTGCAGCACTTCCTGACATCCGGGTCTCAGAGACGCTGGGGAGGGGAGTACGGGGCGGGGTCTCAGAGAGGCTAGGGAGGGGGTATAAGGGTCGGGGTGTCTGGTGGGCACGGGAGAGAATCCCAGGTCCTCCGTGGAGTCAAGGAGAGTGCCCTGAGGGAGGACTGAGGGGAGCCTGGACCCCAGAACACAGTTGGCCCTGGGAGGCCATAGGGCGGAATGAGCACGTGCAGCACTTCCTGACATCCGGGTCTCAGAGACGCTAAGGAGGGGGAGCACGGGGCGGAGTCTCAGAGAGGCTGGGGAGGCAGTATAAGGGTCGGGGTGTCTCGTGGGCACGGGAGAGAATCCCAGGTCCTCCGTGGAGTCAAGGTGAGGGCCCTGAGGGAGGACTGAGGGGAGCCTGGACCCCAGAACAGAGTTGGCCCTGGGAGGCCATAGGGCGGAATGAGCACGTGCAGCACTTCCTGACATCCGGGTCTCAGAGACGCTGGGGAGGGGAGTACGGGGCGGGGTCTCAGAGAGGCTGGGGAGGCAGTATAAGGGTCGGGGTGTCTGGTGGGCACGGGAGAGAATCCCAGGTCCTCCGTGGAGTCAAGGTGAGTGCCCTGAGGGAGGACTGAGGGGAGCCTGGACCCCAGAACAGAGTTGGCCCTGGGAGGCCATAGGGCGGAATGAGCACGTGCAGCACTTCCTGACATCCGGGTCTCAGAGACGCTGGGGAGGGGAGTACGGGGCGGGGTATCAGAGAGGCTAGGGAGGGGGTATAAGGGTCGGGGTGTCTGGTGAGCAAGGTAGAGATTCCCAGGTTCTCCGTGGAGTCAAGGTGAGGGCCCTGAGGGAAGACTTAACAGAGCCTGGACCCCAGAACAGAGTTGGCCCTGGGAGGCCATAGGGCGGGATGAGCACGTAGAGCAGTTCCTGACATCCGGGTCTCAGAGGCGCTGGGGAGGGGAGTACGGGGCGGAGGCTCAGAGAGGCTGGGAGGCAGTATAAGGGTCAGGGTGTCTCGTGGGCACGGGAGAGAATTCCAGCTCTTTCGTTGAGTCAAGGTGAGTGCCCTGAGGGAGGACTGAGGGGAGCCTGGACCCCAGAACAAAGTTGGCCCCTTGAGGTCATAGGACGGGATGAGCACATCAGCACTTCCTGACATCCGGGTCTCAGAGACGCTGGGGAGGGGAGTACGGGGCGGGGTCTCAGAGAGGCTAGGGAGGGGGTATAAGGGTCGGGGTGTCTGGTGGGCACGGGAGAGAATCCCAGGTCCTCCGTGGAGTCAAGGTGAGTGCCCTGAGGGAGGACTGAGGGGAGCCTGGACCCCAGAACACAGTTGGCCCTGGGAGGCCATAGGGCGGAATGAGCACGTGCAGCACTTCCTGACATCCGGGTCTCAGAGACGCTAAGGAGGGGGAGCACGGGGCGGAGTCTCAGAGAGGCTGGGGAGGCAGTATAAGGGTCGGGGTGTCTCGTGGGCACGGGAGAGAATCCCAGGTCCTCCGTGGAGTCAAGGTGAGGGCCCTGCGGGAGGACTGAGGGGAGCCTGGACCCCAGAACACAGTTGGCCCTGGGAGGCCATAGGGCGGAATGAGCACGTGCAGCACTTCCTGACATCCGGGTCTCAGAGACGCTGGGGAGGGGAGTACGGGGCGGGGTCTCAGAGAGGCTGGGGAGGCAGTATAAGGGTCGGGGTGTCTGGTGGGCACGGGAGAGAATCCCAGGTCCTCCGTGGAGTCAAGGTGAGTGCCCTGAGGGAGGACTGAGGGGAGCCTGGACCCCAGAACAGAGTTGGCCCTGGGAGGCCATAGGGCGGAATGAGCACGTGCAGCACTTCCTGACATCCGGGTCTCAGAGACGCTGGGGAGGGGAGTACGGGGCGGGGTATCAGAGAGGCTAGGGAGGGGGTATAAGGGTCGGGGTGTCTGGTGAGCAAGGTAGAGATTCCCAGGTTCTCCGTGGAGTCAAGGTGAGGGCCCTGAGGGAAGACTTAACAGAGCCTGGACCCCAGAACAGAGTTGGCCCTGGGAGGCCATAGGGCGGGATGAGCACGTAGAGCAGTTCCTGACATCCGGGTCTCAGAGGCGCTGGGGTGGGGGAGCACGGGGCGGGGTCTCAGAGAGGCTGGGTAGGCGGTATAAAGGTCGGGGTGTCTGATGGGTACGGGAGAGAATCCCAGGTCCTGCGTGGAGTCAAGGTGAGTGCCCTGAGGGAGGACTGAGGGGAGCCTGGACCCCAGAACAGAGTTGGCCCTGGGAGGCCATAGGGCGGGATGAGCACGTGCAGCACTTCCTGACATCCGGGTCTCAGAGACGCTGAGGAGGGGGAGCACGGGGCGGGGTATCAGAGAGGCTGCAGAGGGGTATAAGGGGCGGGGTGTCTGCTGGGCACTGCGGAGAATCGCAGGTCCTGTGTGGAGTCAAGGTGAGGGCCCTGAGGGAGCACTGAGGGCAGCCTGCAACCCAGAACTCAGTTGGCCCTGGGAGGCCGTCACGTGCAGCACTTCCTGACATCCGGGTCTCAGAGACGCTGGGGAGGGGAGTACGGGGCGGGGTCTCAGAGAGGCTAGGGAGGGGGTATAAGGGTCGGGGTGTCTGGTGGGCACGGGAGAGAATCCCAGGTCCTCCGTGGAGTCAAGGTGAGGGCCTGAGGGAGGACTGAGGGGAGCCTGGACCCCAAAACAGAGTTGGCCCTGGGAGGCCATAGGGCGGAATGAGCACGTGCAGCACTTCCTGACATCCGGGTCTCAGAGACGCTGCGGAGGGGGAGCACGGGGCGGGGTCTCAGGCTGGGGAGGCAGTATAAGGGTCGGGGTGTCTGGTGGGCACGGGAGAGAATCCCAGGTCCTCCGTGGAGTCAAGGAGACGGGCCTGAGGGAGGACTGAGGGGAGCCTGGACCCCAGAACAGAGTTGGCCCTGGGAGGCCATAGGGCGGAATGAGCACGTACAGGACTTCCTGACATCCGGGTCTCAGAGACACTGGGGAGGGGGAGCACGGGGCGGAGTCTCAGAGAGGCTAGGGAGGGGGTATAAGGGGCGGGATCCTAGGCGGGCACAGGAGAGAATCCCAGTTCCTATGTGGAGTCCGGGTGAGAGCACTGAGTGTGGACTGAGGGGAACCTGGATCCCAGGACCGAGTTGGCCCTTCCAGCCATAGGGCGGGATGAACAGGTGCAGCACTTCCTAAGATCCGGGTCTCAGACACCCTGGAGAGGGGGAGCACGGGGCGGGGTCTCAGAGAGGCTAGGGAGGGGGTATAAGGGGCGGGGTGTCTGGTGGGCACTGCGGAGAATCCCAGGTCCTGTGTGGAGTCAAGGTGAGGGCCCTGAGGGAGCACTGAGGGCAGCCTGCAACCCAGAACTCAGTTGGCCCTGGGAGGCCGTCACGTGCAGCACTTCCTGACATCCGGGTGTCAGAGAAGCTGGGGACCTGGGATAAGGGGCGGGGTCTCATGAGGGCAGAGGGTAAAATGTCAGGTCCCTGGTGGACTAAGGTTAGGGCCCTTAGGCAGGACTGAGGAGACCCTGAGGGAGGACAAAAGGGACCCACCAGATCACCGCCCTTGCAGGTGGCCGTGGGAGGCCCCGGGGCGGGATGAGCACGGTAGGCCTGTCCTGACGTCCTGACGTCAGGGTCTCGGAGAGACTGGAGACCTGGTATAAGGAGCAGGGACTCACACTGGCAGACGGGACAATCCCAGGTCCTGCCCAGAGTCCAGCCTGCACGCGAGGAAGGAAGGACTGAGGACGATAGACCCCGACACAGGGAGAGATCCTTTGCCCTTCCGCGGGGGCCTTGGAGGCGCCAGATCGCGGTCAGCAGATGAGATGTTTCCTGACCTCTGGGTCGGGGTCCTCAGGAGGTCAGGTGTTTGGTGTGAGGGGTGAGCCTTCAGGTCCACAGAAGGTGGACTCCCAGGACCCCGAGGGAGGACTGAGCAGACCCCCAGCCCTGGAACAGGGGCCTCAACAGAAACCTGCCCCTGTGGTCAGCGCTGGGAGGCCAGGCAGGATGTGAGGAGGAGGTGAGGACCCAGCACCTCCCCATCCTAGGGCCCTCGGGAGGCCCTGGGCAGGTGCGGCCACCTGTGGGGCCCCCTCACTGCTTTCTGTTCAGATTCGGGGTCCTGTTCTGAGTTTCCCCTCCGGCCTGCAAAGGGGAGGGTCCAGGCCCTTAAGGGGAACAGTGAGCACGACGAGCGACCCCGAGGGGACCACCCACCCCAGAACTCAGCACTGGGGGGACCTCACAGAGTCCGGCCCAATCCTCCTACCAGCACCGAGGCCCAGAGCTGTGCCACAGTGTACACAAGAGGTGCGCCCTCCATTCCTCTTACAGGGGCTCCAGGAACCGGGAGGCGAAGGCCCAGGTCTGAGGACCGTGTCCTCAGGGCACAGAGCAGAGGAGGCCCAGGCAGCGCCAGGAGCCAAGGGGAGGTGCGTGCCCTGAGTGTGTACCCAGGGGCTCCCCCTCCCAGAACAGAGGGGACCCCACAACTCCCAAGTCACCCCACCGCCCTGTCAGCCCCAGAACCTGGGGCCGTGCTGGCTGCACCCTGAGGAGCCCCCTCACTTCCTTCTTCAGGTTGGCAGGGGACAGGCCACCCGGGAGGAGCGCCCCTGTGAGGCCCGAGGGCAGCCCTTGAGACGAGACCTGTAAGTGGCCTTTGTCAGGGCTGCCCAGGGTGCCTTTCTCCGCCGAGGCCGCTCACACCCCCTCTCTACCCCAGGTACGAGGTCCCCTGCCCACACTCCCGTGGGCGGACCGACCCCAGTGATCAGGCACCCGGTCGAGATGAGTGAGCTCCGCCAGCCTGAGGCCGACCTTGAGGCCCCAGTCCCGGCCCAGGGTCCGGTGGAGGCGCCGCTGCTGGGGGCTGCGGGGGAGGAGGCCGCATCCCCCTCGTCCTCCGCCTCCCCTGGCGCCCCCTCCTTCTCCGCCTATGCCGAGCCCTTGTCCCGCGAGGCACTTGTTGCGCTGATGGCTGACCTGGTGGGGTTCCTGCTCGTCAAGTTTCGTACCGGGGAGCCGACCTCCGAGGCGGAGATGCTGAGTACGGTCGTCCGGGAGCATCGGGACCACTTCCCCGTGGTCTTCCGCCTCGTTTGCGAGTGCGTGCAGCTGCTGTTTGGCGTGGACGTGAAGGTGGTGGACCCCCGCGAGCGCACCTACGTCCTGGTCCCCACCCTGGGCCTCACCTGGGATGCAGTGCTGAGCGACTGGCAGCGCACGCCCGAGGCCAGCCTCCCTCTGCTGGTCCTGACCATGGTCACCCTGTTTGGTGACCGCGTCCCTGAGGAGGAGGTGTGGGGAAAGCTAGGCACCCTGGGGTTTTGTG